>NC_083243.1:158199858-158803430 GCF_032191835.1 Heteronotia binoei | reverse complement strand
CACCTACGTTTTGGTACACAGGGCGGGCAAGGCAATGGGTCACGCGGACGCACTCAGCAGGTTGCCACTCCCAGACACAGGCCCCGATCCAGCCCTGGCACACGAGGTCATGTCGATCGAGGCACTCCCGGATCAGCCCCTCCACGCGGCGGAGGTGGCCAAAGCCACCGGAAAAAACAAAACCCTTGCACGGGTGCTCGACTGGGTGGTGAGGGGGTGGCCAGAGGGGGACATGGGGGAAGAGTTCAAACCCTACAAAATGCGAAGGGAGGAACTAGCAGCCCACAAGGGGTGCCTACTATGGGGGAGCAGAGTAGTGGTCCCCCCCCCCTACAGAAACGGGTTTTGGAATCACTTCACGAAACACACCCAGGCGTAGTGAGAATGAAGGCCCTAGCCAGGAGCTACGTATGGTGGCCGGGGATGGACGGGGAGATAGAGAACTGGGTCCGGAGATGCAGCACATGTCAGGAGTTGCGGCTGGACCCACCCAGCGCCCCAGCTACACGGTGGGAGACCACGAGGAAACCGTGGTCCCGGCTCCACATTGACTTTGCCGGGCCGTTCCAGGGGCAGATCTTCCTAATCATTGTAGATGCATACACAAAATGGTTAGAGGTCATCCCCGTAGGGTCTACCTCGTCAGCAGCAGCCATTAGAGCATTACGCAGGGTCCTGTGCACCCACGGCATCCCGGACACCATAGTCTCGGACAACGGGGCAGCGTTCACATCAGGGGAATTCCAGGCATTCCTCCAGAGGTACCTCATTAGACACATCCGGTCAGCTCCCTTCCACCCGGCCACCAACGGCCAGGCTGAGTGGATGGTCCGGACAACAAAAGAGGCCCTGGGCAGAATAGTGCAGGGCGATTGGGACCACCGGCTAGCCGCGTTCCTCTTCGACAACCGGGTCATTCCAAACCCAGTCACCGGGGTCAGCCCCGCTGAGCTCCTCATGGGACGCAAGCTCACCATACGGCTAGACCGCCTACACCCCGACAGAGCCTCCGACGTGCGAGGGTCCCCGGAGGTCAGAGACGCGGCTAGGGGGTTCTTCGCGGGGGATCCAGTGTTCGCCCGCAACTACGCTTCAGGCCCAGAGTGGGTAGCCGGGCGGGTACTACGGGTTGTGGGCTCCCGCCACTACAAGGTATCCACCGAGGGGGGCCAGATCCTACGCCGGCACATCGACCAGTTGCGCCGCCGAACTCTCCCAGAGGTACCCACGGAAACGAGGGAGGGGGAGGGGGCCGAGGAGCACCCAATGACACCCGCGCCGGCACCAAGGCCACACCCACCGGCAGAGGCGGACCAACCCTCGGATCCAGACCCACAGCCCCCCAACGCTCAAACCCCCAGGGAAGCCCCAGATGCGGAAGGAGCCCCGGCACCACAAGCAACCCCAAGGCGTTCAACACGGGAGCGTCGACCTCCCGCATACCTCCAGGACTATGTCACTAACTAAGGGGGGAGGAGTGTAGTGTATCAGTAACAACATGCGCCCCGCGCGGAGGCAACTGGGCTGTCCCAGAAGCCTCCAGCGCAGGGCGCGGAATCACCCGCCAATCAACAGCCGCGGCGGGTAGTTCAACAGGTCAGGATTGGCCTGTCCGACCCAGTAGGCTGTACCGGGAATTGTATATAAGCGGGGCCCGGCCCGCGTGCTCTCTCTCTTGCAACGTGCTCCTAATAAACTATGTTGCCCTACTCTCGTCTCCGCCTCTAGTATGTTACAGCTTTCTAGACTTCGACCCACACATTTTTGTCCTAGCTCAGGAAAAATGGCCACAGAACAAGCTAATTTATGCAGTAGCTCACAACTTTAATGCCAGTAGCTCACAAAGTAGAATTTTTGATCACAAGACTCCATAGCTTTAGAGAGAACATTGATAGGCAGGCGTCCCTAATTTAATTTTACCTGGATACATATATGTGTGCACTTAACATGCAAGGGCATTGTCCCAAGTTTTGGAGGACACACAGGTAAGCCATTTGCGTAACAACTAGTTCAAAGCAGAAAAGCAGTCAAGTCAGTAGACATCCAGAAAGGAGATTTTAACCATGGATGCAAAAGAAATATTGTATCGTTTGATAGGATATGTGTGTAATGACTATGTCTGGATGGTGTATTATGCACTCGTTTAAGAGGCACAATCTCATAAGTAGCCTGCATATGTGCAGCTCTTTATAAAACTCAATTATTTTATTGAAAGTTGCACCTATTGTAAATATATTGGAAATAAAAGGAACTGCAGCACACATAGTGCCTTATTTGGGATTTGTAGTCTTGGAATTACAGATCCCACATGATATGGAAGAGCTGGAGGATGGATATGAGATTCTAGCTCCTGTATGTCCAGATCAATTCATGAATCAAAAAGACTCAGCTATTATTGGAACAGCAGCATTTAAATGCATCAGGGGTGCCAATATTAATTCAGAAGGATCTAGTTTGTTGAATACAATAGACTGAACATATCAGTGGAAGGAAGCGAGCAGATATCACTTTGGAAGCCAGAAGAAAAAGGTTCACATTGAAGAAGGGAATGAGATACAAATGCAAAGGAGAAAGATCTAAAAATGTGTATCAGAATAATTTTTTTGTATTGACATACTCAAAATAGGGATATTGGCTGTTTATCTCATTACATATACTTTACCCATTTTCACTATATTTTATTATATTCTTTTTTCTATGGCAAACTAGAATGATGTTTACATGTTAAAAAGTAAATTAGGTGGACAAGAACATCACTATCCAATGTATTTCTCTTTTAGTTGTATTGACACACTCAGACAGGGATATTGGTTGTTTATCCCATTACATAATTTGTAAAAATCTCTGGTCCCTTTCATTGCAGAGATGCCTTTCCCCTTATATCTCTGCAAGGAAAGGCGCTAGAATCTTAACCTTTTTTTAAAAAATGAAAGCTTAAAATTAAGAGAACCTGTTACACTTGTCATTACAACATTATATCAACATAACAATATCCAGTTGCTGATTTTTTTTAAGCACCCCAGTGCCAGATGAGGAAATGATCACTGTGAGAAAAAATGACTGTTGTGTGAACAGCACCAGGAAAAAAACCTGAACTTTCCCACCCACACAGAAATAATCTGAGCTTTGCTACAATGTTTTCCAAAACTTTGGAGCAAACAGGTTTGGGAAAGATTGAGGAAAACCTTAAGAAATGCAGGAATGCACCACGATGTGGTGGGGAAGTATCAAGAAAGAACCACAGCTGTTGTCGTTACTGAATACCCAGCTTCTAATTTGTCATAACTGACATCCAGGCCCAGAGTGTTTACCACGCTCTAAAGGCCTGCTAAAGAAAAGAGAAAAACTAAAATAAAATAACTAGGAAAACCTGAATATCACATAGGTTCTTTTGGTTAGTGTGTTATCAAGACCCAGGTCTACCAAGTAAAAGGCAAACCTTATAAAAAATATAGAAACTTTATTTACGAGGGAAAGGGAAACACAAAATGGGATGATAAAAACCAAGTAAAACAAACATACTGTGCACAGAGGAACACCAAATAAAATTCTGAGGCAGTTTACCTGCTTTGCTACACTGGATGGTGTAGTCAATTAGCTAATTACCTAAGCTATACTCAATGGGAGCACATTCAGCCAGTGCTGAAAGAACTGCACTGGCTGCCTATTGTGTTCCGAGTCCATTTCAAGGTGTTGGTATTGACCTTTAAAGCCCTATATGATCGGGGGCCTATCTACCTTTGGGACCGCCTTTCTCCACATGTTCCCCAGAGAGCACTGTGTTCAGGGACACAACATCTACTGTCCATCTCCGGACCAAGGGAGGCCAGGCTGTGTTCCATACGGTCCAGGGCCTTCTCAGTGGCAGCACCTGAAATACGGAATGCACTCCCGGAGGCCATAAGGGCCCTGCTGGATTTCTCTCAATTCCACAGGGCCTGCAAAACCAAGTTATTCCGACAGGCTTTTGGCACTTAAACTGGGAGAGGACTGCCACCTACACTACTGAGATGTTGGAACTACTACCAGGTTCAACTGTTAGTAAAGGACAATCCCACCTAGGTAGTTATTTAACAGCACCGTCAAATGGTTTTAAAATGTTTTAAAAATGTTTAAATAGTGTTTATTGTTTGAAGTTTGATTGTTTAATTTGTATTTATTGTCTGAAATTTGGAATTGACTGTTAGCTGCCCTGAGTCCGCTTGTGGAGAGAGTGGGGTATAAATTAAAGGCAATAAATAAATAATAATGACACTTATGCTGTCAGGCTCACAACATCAGAGAGACATCTTCAAAGTCCCGTCCTCCTTCAACCTTGTTGTGTTCATACCTTCTTCTTGATGTCCTGAAAAAGACTTCTGGCTTCTGACTTGAAGAAGTAAAAGCTCCTTCCTTTGTGGGTACCTAGCCTGATTTTATCTCGGCTAGTTGATTGGTTAGCCAATCACTGATGCAATCTAATCTAAAAGCTGTCATCTAGCCTTGGCTTAGATGTTAACCTGTCAAGGCTAGATCTGAACAATCTATGTCACTGTGGGCTGGCTTCACAGGTGTGACAAATTAGTTTCCACTTTAATTGGTTAAGTGCCTATTACCTTGACACAATGCTAGTGCAAATCCTGAAAAACTTATAAACACATACAGACATTGAATACGCAAACACTTAGGTGTCTCTCAGTTTCTTGACAGGAAGCAAGGAGGGAAAAAACTTGTGTGAAAATGGCCCTATTTATCTAAAACATTTATTAGCTGCCTTTCTTCTTTACAGAGCTCAAAGTGGCTTACTGTATAGATAGAATACATAAAGAAACATAAAAACCAAAACTGAAAATCACAGTTCAGGACTACTAGTAAACCTAACCAAATGTTGTCCTAAATAACGCCATCTTCAACTGCCTCTGAAAGATTGAGACTGAAGGGACCGGACTTACCTTCCTGGGGAGATGGTTGCATAATTGTGGGTCTGCTCTCTCTTGTACACCCACCAAACAACCTTCTTTGATGGATGACATGGTCTGTATGCTTAAACTTTTCCTGTATAAAGAGCAAACAGACAAAGGAAGAAAACTCTCTTGTACTTTAGTGCTACGATTATTATTTACACAGTATCATAAATGTAAATAACTGCAGAATAACAGAAGAACCCACCCAGCCCCCTGAAGTATGCATTCCTTTTGGCAATAGGCAAAGCAACAGAGGGTTCTCCCCCCCCCCTCCTGCTTTACTATCAGAGAGCTAGGCCTGCTGAAAACATAGACAAGAACACTACAGCCATTTGTACTTAACTTTGATCGAGCTTCCTTGATTACACATCAGTCAAGATTATAATTAGATTGCCTTGATGGCTTGTCAAGCACCATACTGAGCAGATTTGTGCCTGAGCATTAACCAGTTGTGCTACTTGTCGAAGTCATTCCTTGATAACAAGTAATAGATATAATTTGACTAAATCTTCTCACTCACCAGAAGAAAGTCACACGTCTCCATGGTCATGGTCAGTTTATTAAAATGAACTTCTTGTTGAGCAAGGAATTGTTTGCATTCATCCCCTTTTTGCACCTGCATGCCTGAACGCATCGTTTAAATGACCAAAACTGAATACATTGCATTGCCTGTTTTTTCTGCCCTTGCATCAGCACCATCTATTTGTGAAGTGACCGCAAGAACTGAATACAAAATTAGTTAGGTTCAAGGTCAGACACTGAAGAAAGAGACATCAAAGTACTAAGTTTCAGTGCAAACACTTTCTCTCCTTCTATGTTGTTTAATAACTGGAAGTGGTGGTGGAAGATGGGAGAGGGATAGAAGCTGGAAGAAAATAATCATGCAAATGAACACCTTAGAATTAATTCAGACACATCCGAAGAGCCTGGTGAACACGCAGCTCCCTGATCATTGTCAACAAGCTGGATGAATTGGTGGGACGTCAAGTATAGTAGAACTATTATCAAGAAGCAAAGCTAGGAACATTCTCCTAGGATCCATTATAGAAGAAAAACGAGGTGTTAATGCTTAATATAGGTAGATTGTTCAATGTTCAATACCTTTACAATTGTCCAATGTTCAATACCCTTACAACATCCTGACCGATTTCGCACTAGGCTTGTTCCGAGTGGAGAGCCCTTTTGCTCCCAGCACTTCTCTTGGTTTTCGCACAAGCTGCTGTGGAGCTGTGAGTTGCAGCATCGCTTTTCCGCTGCAACCAAGATCCTCTTACAAGCAGTTTCTGCTTGCTGTGGGAGAGCGGCGCACCAACTCCTAGCTCCGCAGCAGCTTGTGCAAAAACAAAGAGAAGCACCGGGGCAAAAGGGCTCTCCACCCAGGACAAGCTCTAGTGTGAAATCGGTACCTGTCTATATATTTAAAAGGGTTAATATTAACACCAGTTATTAAGATATGTAAAGTCTAGGCTTTTGAATGTTAGGATTTCTCTGCCAGTATTATCACAAATGCAATGTACTAAAGCTGTTTACTTTTGACTGAGTTTCCAGGACCTCCATTTGTTAGCTTTCTGATAAAGACCTGTTATGTACTTTTGGTAAATCAGTCTCCCAACTGATTTAAAATCATTTAGATATGATATGATTGATATGAATATCAAATGTGAGGTCAGAATCTCTATAAAGTCCAGATATTGATATATAGACAGTACAATCCTATGTGCAGCTGCTCCAGTCTAAACCCATAGATGACAATAACTCTGCATATAGTTTGCTCTGTAATTTAAAGGATTTTTTAAAAGCAGTAGTTGTTGTAATGAACCGTTCTAGCTAAGGATTGTTAGGTTACAGCTATGGATATATGCACCAATGGTTTTACTCTTTCCTTCTGCCTAACGTCTTTGTCTCATTGCTTCCTCCTAGAGGCTTAAGGTGTCTCTTGCTGAACAGAGTGAATGGAAATCCAAAAGTCTCCCTTTTTGTGCCCTGCGGGAGTTGCTATCATTGCTATCATTTTTAATGCATCTGAAGGCTGCTTTGAACAGTACTTTAATGCTTGGGTAAAGGTATAAGTGTGCATAATACTCATGCCTCATGCTGGTTATGTTTGGAGCATGTTTGGAGTTGTTTGGAGCATGTTTAGATCATTACTTTTCTCAACAAAATGCATGGAGTTGGAGCCCCTGCTCCTTTCCCTTTATACATTTTTCTTAGAAAAGTGAGCATTTAAACACCAATCTTTCACTAGTGATGTGAAGCATGAGTATTCTGAATTCTCCTTCTATTTTATGCTGCGCTGCACACTGTGTTGCACTATCCTGCATCTTGTATTAAGAACATAAGAACATAAGAGAAGCCATGTTGGATCAGGCCAACGGCTAGGGTGGCCAGACCGTCCCGGTCTCCCGGGACATTCCCGGATCTGGCCACCCAATCCCGGATCCCGGGCTGCCTATACCGGGACCATTAAAGGTCCCGGTTTAGGCAGCCCCGGAGCCGGTGGGCCGCGGGCGGGGAAGGCGGGGAGTGAGGGAGGGAGCGTCCCTGCGCCTGCGCAGGGCCCCTGCGCACGCGCAAGGACGCTCCCACCCTCACTCCCCGCCTTCCCCGCCCGTGCGCGGGGCCCGGCGGCAGTGGTGGAGGCCTCTCCGTGGCCTCCGCTGGTCGCTGGAAGCCCTCCAGAGACCAGCGGAGGCCACGGAGAGGCCGCGGGGCACCCGGCGCTGGTCCCGGAAGGCCTTCCAGAGCCTCTGGAAGGCCTTCGGGGACCAGCGCCGGCCAGCGAAGGCTTCCCCGCGGCCTCCGCTGGTCCCTGGAGGCCCTCCAGAGTCTCTGGAGGGCCTCCAGGGACCAGCGGAGGCCGCGGGGAAGCCGCGGGGCACCCGGCGCTGGTCCCGGAAGGCCTTCCAGAGGCTCTGGAAGGCCTTCCGGGACCAGCGCCGGCCAGCGAAGGCTTCCCCGCGGCCTCCGCTGGTCCCTGGAGGCCCTCCAGAGTCTCTGGAGGGCCTCCAGGGACCAGCGGAGGCCGCGGGGAAGCCGCGGGGCACCCGGCGCTGGTCCCGGAAGGCCTTCCAGAGCCTCTGGAAGGCCTTCGGGGACCAGCGCCGGCCAGCGAAGGCTTCCCCGCGGCCTCCGCTGGTCCCTGGAGGCCCTCCAGAGTCTCTGGAGGGCCTCCAGGGACCAGCGGAGGCCGCGGGGAAGCCGTGGGGCACCCGGCGCTGGTCCCGGAAGGCCTTCCAGAGGCTCTGGAAGGCCTTCCGGGACCAGCGCCGGCCAGCGAAGGCTTCCCCGCGGCCTCCGCTGGTCCCTGGAGGCCCTCCAGAGTCTCTGGAGGGCCTCCAGGGACCAGCGGAGGCCGCGGGGAAGCCGCGGAGCAGCCGGCGCTGGTCCCTGGAGGCCTCCAGAGGCCAGCCCCGGCAGCTCCCTCCCTCCCTCGTCGCGAGGCCGCCGCCGGAGGACTCCCCGCCGCCGCTGGATCCGCCGCCCTGGAATAAGGTAAGGGGGCCGAAAGCGGGGGGGGGGGGGCGGCCTTCCTTTCTTCCCTCCCTCCTCCCTCCCTCCCTTCCTTCCTTCCTTTCTTCCTTCCTTCCTTCCTTCCTTCCTTCCTTCCTTCCTTCCTTCCTTCCCTCACTCCCTTCCCTTCCTTCCTTCCTTCCCTCCCTCCCTCCTCCCTTTCTTCCTTTCTTCCTTCCTTCCCTCACTCCCTTCCCTTCCTTCCTTCCCTCCCTCCTCCCTCCCTTCCTTTCTTCCTTCCTTCCCTCCCTCCCTTGCCTTCCTTCCTTCCCTCCCTTCCTCCTCCCTTCCTTTCTTCCTTCCTTCCTTCCCTCCCTCCCCCCTTCCTTCCTTCCTTCCCTCCCTCCCTCCCTCCCCCTTCCTTCCTTCCTTCCCTCCCTCCCTCCCCCTTCCTTCCTTCCTTCCTTCCCTCCTTCCTTCCTTCCTTCCTTCCTTCCTTCCTTCCTTCCTTCCTTCCTTCCTTCCTTCCTTCCTTCCTTCCTTCCTTCCTTCCTTCCTTCCTTCCTTCCTTCCCTCCCTCCCTTCCTTCCTCCCTCCCTTCCCTCCCTTCCTTCCTTCCTTCCTTCCCTCCCTCCCTTCTTCCTTTCTTCCCTTCCTCCCTTTCTCCCTTCCTTCCTTCCTTCCCTCCCTCCCTCCTTATGTTGTTATGTGATGCAGAGTGTTGGACTGGATGGGCCACTGGCCTGATCCAACAGGGCTTCTCTTATGTTCTTATGTGATGCAGAGTGTTGGACTGGATGGGCCACTGGCCTGATCCAACAGGGCTTCTCTTATGTTCTTATGTGACGCAGAGTGTTGGACTGGATGGGCCACTGGCCTGATCCAACAGGGCTTCTCTTATGTTCTTATGTGACGCAGAGTGTTGGACTGGATGGGCCACTGGCCTGATCCAACAGGGCTTCTCTTATGTTGTTATGTGATGCAGAGTGTTGGACTGGATGGGCCACTGGCCTGATCCAACAGGGCTTCTCTTATGTTGTTATGTGACGCAGAGTGTTGGACTGGATGGGCCACTGGCCTGATCCAACAGGGCTTCTCTTATGTTGTTATGTGATGCAGAGTGTTGGACTGGATGGGCCACTGGCCTGATCCAACAGGGCTTCTCTTATGTTGTTATGTGACGCAGAGTGTTGGACTGGATGGGCCACTGGCCTGATCCAACAGGGCTTCTCTTATGTTGTTATGTGATGCAGAGTGTTGGACTGGATGGGCCACTGGCCTGATCCAACAGGGCTTCTCTTATGTTGTTATGTGATGCAGAGTGTTGGACTGGATGGGCCACTGGCCTGATCCAACAGGGCTTCTCTTATGTTATTATGTGACGCAGAGTGTTGGACTGGAGGGGCCACTGGCCTGATCCAACAGGGCTTCTCTTATGTGACAATACTGACTTTGGTGGACCCAAGCACTGATTCAGTGTAAGGGAGCTTTGTGTTTGTGTCTTCTAGTGCAATTTTGTTCTCAGATCCTGTATTTACTTCATCAGTATATGGGATAAGGCACTTTCTCAACTGTGCTGCATAATGCAGCCTATTTATTTTGTCCTGTTGGCTCTGTTGGCTCTATCTGCGCCACCTTCATCACTTTCGGGGTGTGTGGATCCCCCAGTGGAGTGGTCTCCCGACTCCCTCCGCCGGCTGTTTCTGATAGCCCTGCGCCCCCTCTTTCATTTGATATGTGTCCCGTGCGGGTGCCACCCTCCCGCCGGGAGATGCCGCAAAATGAGCCCCCTTGAGGCTTATGGCGGCAGGGCTCGGGGGAAGCGAGCTAGACTGCTGTTCTTTTGAGGGGTTATAGAGTGTTTCGAGCCCGTCCCTGTGGCATCGGTCCCATCATTGTGGGGCCCAGGGGGCCGGCGCAGCGGCATGCTGAAGCAGCCTGTCGGTCACTTCCAGGTTCCTGTCCTGCATCTTGACCGGTGTTATTAGTGACAGGCTGCTTCGGCGTGCCGCTGCGCCGGCCCCCTTGGTCCCACAACGATGGGACCGATGCCACAGGGACGGGCTCGAAACACTCTATAACCCCTCAAAAGAACAGCAGTCTAGCTCGCTTCCCCCGAGCCCTGCCGCCATAAGCCTCAAGGGGGCTCATTTTGCGGCATCTCCCGGCGGGAGGGTGGCACCCGCACGGGACACATATCAAATGAAAGAGGGGGCGCAGGGCTATCAGAAACAGTCAGCGGAGGGAGTCGGGAGACCACCCCACTGGGGGATCCACACCCCGAAAGTGATGAAGGTGGCGCAGATAGAGCCAACAGAGCCAACAGGACAAAATAAATAGGCTGCATTATGCAGCACAGTTGAGAAAGTGCCTTATCCCATATACTGATGAAGTATATACAGGATTTGAGAACAAAATTGTTTCCGGCGGTGATATTTGGGGGATTTTTGGGGACGTCACAGGAAGTGCTGTGAAGTCACTTCCTGTTTCCGGCAGGTGACGCGGGGGAAATGATGTCATAGGAAGTGATGCCACTTCCTGTTTCCGGTGGTGGCATGACATCACCGGAAGTGATGTCACCGGAAGTGACGTCACTTCCTGTTTCCGGCGGCACACGCGCTCCGCGCGCGCGCACCCCCCCCCAGTGTCCCTGGCTGGCCTTCAGACATTATGGTCACCCTACCAATGGCCCATCAAGTCCAACACTCTGTGTCACACAGTGGCAAAAAATTTTATATACACACATACACTGTGGCTAATAGCCACTGATGGACCTCTGCTCCATATTTTTATCTAAACCCTTCTTGAAGGTGGCTATACTTGTGGCCGCCACCACCTCCTGTGGCAGTGAATTCCACATGTTAATCACCCTTTGCGTGAAGAAGTACTTCCTTTTATCCTTTTTAACCTGTCTGCTCAGCAATTTCATCCAATGCCCACGAGTTCTTGTATTGTGAGAAAGGGAGAAAAGTACTTCTTTCTCTCCTTTCTCCATCCCATGCATTATCTTGTAAACCTCTATCATGTCACCCCGTAGTCGACGTTTCTCCAAGCTAAAGTGTCCCAAGCGTTTCAACCTTTCTTCATAGGGAAAGTGCTCCAGCCCTTTAATCATTCTAGTTGCCCTTCTCTGGACTTTCTCCAATGCTATAATATCCTTTTTGAGGTGCGGCGACCAGAACTGCACACAGTACTCCAAATGAGACTCCAAATGTATTGAATATGCTGTAGTAGCTACCTACGCTATCACCCCTTTGTAGCATCCTCTGATGGGGAGTTACACTGGTACTGGAGTACTGTCACAGGCTGTGATGTCATACAGCCATTAAGCTAACCTCCAGGAATTCTGGGTGCTACTTTGTTGGAACAGCATGCCATAGAAAGAAGTATAATATTTTGATTGAATATTGGTTCAGTTTCTTAAATGGTTTTGGTTTTATCTAAAAACAAAAGAAAAGAAAGAGAACCAGTACCAACACATACCAATTATTGTATTTGACTGGTTTTACTTGGTTGTAATCCACCCTGAGCCTGTTTGAGGAAGGGCAGAATGCAAATTTACCAAAATAATAATAATAAAAAAGAGACATTCCAACCAAATAGAATGAATGGAGTAAGTACGCATAAGATTGCGCTGTTAAAATACCAGACAAAATTTGGCTCTTAATATTATCATATGTCTTAGAGAGTCAGCCATTCCTCTTCTGCAATCTCTTTGCTGTTGCACTATTCCAGTCTAGAAGTTGTTTTTAAAAAATCTCCCCCCCCCCCCCACTCTCATCTTGGTAGCAAACAGGTGTATGTATATTTTCATCCTCAGGAATGATCTAGATCTTCCCTTAATCTGTCATAAAGTGAGATTGCCTTCTTCTGAGGGTACAGACATTTGCATGATACCTAGCCAACTGAAATGGAAAATCCAATTAATAACTATTTTTGACTTGTGATATAAAGCTCCACATTTTAACACTGTACTACACAGAGTTCAGAGAATCATGTATGAAAAACTGGGCAACAATAGACAGCGCTGTGTTCCCACATCTTGTTATGGACTAAACTACCATTTAGCTCCTCCTGAGTATGGGCACGGAAATCCGTTTTATCCCATAGAGAATCCGTGTGCCTTGGCAGGTCTGCTTTTTGAACTTGATTGGCCACCTAGAACTCTCCATTGTAATCTATGTGAAAATTTGGCTGCTTTTCTGTTTCTGTGCTGCTGTCCCTAAACTGATTAATGTGGCCTCATTTATTAACTGTCTACGTGGGTGACACATCTATCGTTTATTTTAGACAGCCTTTGAGTTATGGTTAAACACAGAATGATGATCTGCTATGTCTTTGCACTGCATATATGCCATACATACAGTGCTGCACTTTTACTTTTACAATTACAAATCAATGATTGAATTAAGAGTATTAATAAGGCTGGTTCTGGTTTTCAAATAATTGGGAATATATCATAGTGCAGGATGGAATTGATCAAGCAAAAATCCAGTATGATTATTCCTAATTTAATTTGAATATGATTTCACATGTTATAAATATTAGAATATTATTTTATTAAATAGATCAAGATGGGGAGCCATGTTAGTCTGTCTATAGCAGTAGAAAACAGTAAGAGCCCAGTAGCACCTTAAAGACTAACAAAATTTATGGTAGGGTATGAGCTTTTGTAAATCACTGTTCACTTCTTCAGATACTGGTAGAATGTGAGTCTATCTGACCTATATATTGGAAAGTTATTTCAAATGTCAAATGACATTAGCTTTTTTCTATTTTATTTTATTATTATTATTTTTTAAAAAATTCTTTTATTAGTTTAAAACAAACACAATATATACCAGCCAATGACATAACATTAGTAGTGAAAAACAAAGTAACAAAGTAACCATATAATTGGCATTTCATTCATCCTTGAGGAGGATTGTCTGAGGATTCTATCGTAACCATAAAAACAAATAAAGGCATGCAAACAATTAATCATTTGTCTGTCATTTTTCTTCTTTTTTTTTCCTTTTCCTCTGGTTTCCTTATACAAAGTATACAACTACATTCAAATATACCTTATTCTATAATGCAATATTGATACCTTCTTTTGTTTCATACCTCTCTCTCGGCTTGGCTTCGCGAACGAAGATTTAAGAAGGGTGCAATAGCCCACGTTTGCTGCAGGCTCGCTGGTGGCTGACAAGACCAATGTGGGACAGGCAGGTCCGGCCACAGCGGCTGCAGGGAAAAGTCTGATTTGGGGTTGGTGCTGTAGCAGTGCGATTCTTCCTCAATCTCCTTTTGTCCTCAAGACCAGCTATGCGTGCGTTCTCAAAGGAAGAGACAGCCTGGTGGATGGTGTGCCTCCATGCTTTGCGATCTGAGGCTAGGTCAGACCACTGGTGATGGTTGATGTGACAGGTGCTAAGGGATATCTTCAAGGAGTCCTTGTACCTCTTCTTTGGTGCCCCTCTATTTCGATGGCCGGTGGAGAGTTCGCCATACAGGGCAATCTTGGGAAGGCGGTGGTTTTCCATCCTAGAAATATGCCCTGCCCAGCGCAGCTGCGTCTTCAACAGCAGTGCCTCGATGCTGGTAACCTCCGCCCTCTTGAGGACTTCAGTGTTGGTCACAAAGTCACTCCAGTGGATGTTGAGGATGGTGCGAAGGCAGCGCTGATGAAAGCGCTCAAGGAGTCGCAGGTGATGACGGTATAAAACCCACGATTCGGAGCCGTAGATGAGGGTTGTCATCACAACCGCTTTGTAAACATTGATCTTTGTGCCTTTTTTCAGATGCTTGTTGCTCCACACTCTTTTGTGCAGTCGGCCAAAGGCACGGTTTGCCTTTGCCAGCCTGTTGTCAATCTCCTTGTCGATCTTGGCATCTGAGGAGATGATGCACCCCAGGTAGCTGAACTGCTGGACGGTCTTCAGAACTGATTCACCCACAGTGATGCAGGGAGGGTGATAATCTTCCTGGGGTGCAGGCTGGTGGAGAACTTCTGTCTTCTTCAGACTAACTTCTAGGCCAAATAGCTTGGCAGCCTCTGCAAAGCAGGACGTCATATGCTGCAGAGCTGATGCCGAGTGGGAGACGAGTGCAGCATCATCAGCAAACAGTAGCTCTCGGATGAGTTTTTCCATTGTCTTGGAGTGTGCCTTTAGTCGCCTCAGGTTGAACAGGCTGCCATCGGTGCGATAGCGGATGTATACACCATCGTCATCATCTAGATCTACTGCGGCTCTTTGAAGCATCATGCTAAAGAAGATCGTAAAGAGAGTTGGCGCGAGAACACAGCCTTGCTTTACACCTGTGCCTATTGGGAAGGGCTCCGAGAGGTCGTTGCAGTGTCTGACTTGGCCTCGCTGGTCTTCGTGTAGCTGGATGATCATGCTGAGGAACCTTGGGGGACATCCTAAACGTTCCAAGATTTGCCACAGGCCTTTCCTGCTAACGGTATCGAAAGCTTTGGTAAGGTCGACAAAAGTCACATACAGAGCCTTGTTCTGTTCCCTGCATTTCTCTTGGAGCTGCCTGAGAACAAATACCATGTCGGTGGTGCTCCTGTTAGCTCTGAAGCCGCACTGGCTCTCTGGGAGGAGTTCTTCTGCAATGGTGGGCACCAGTCTGTTCAGGAGTATTCTGGCAAGGATTTTGCCTGCGATGGAGAGCAGGGTTATCCCCCGGTAGTTGGAGCAGTCTGACTTTTCCCCTTTGTTCTTGTATAGGGTGATGATGATTGCATCGCGAAAGTCCTGTGGTAATTTGCCTTGTTCCCAGCAGGTGACAAGTACTTTGTGAAGTGAGCTATGTAGTACTGTGCCCCCATGCTTCCAGATCTCTGATGGAATTCCATCAACTCCCGCTGCCTTGCCACTTTTCAGTTGCTTGATGGCTTTAACAGTCTCTTCTAGGGTGGGGATCTCATCCAACTCTGTTTTCACCGGTTGAAGTGGGGTGAGGTGGATTGCTGAATCTTGAACTACGCGGTTGGCACTGAAGAGAACCTGAAAATACTCCGACCACCGGTTCAGTATGGATGCCTTGTCTGTGAGGAGCACTTGGCTGTCTGCACTATGCAAGGGACTCTGAGCCTGATATGATGGACCATATACTGCCTTCAGGGCTTCGTAGAACCCTCTTAAATCACCAGTGTCTGCACACAGCTGGGTTCTCTCTGCAAGCTTGGTCCACCACTCGTTCTGAATGTCTCGAAGCTTGCGCTGGAGGTTGCTACATGCAGCGCGAAAGGTTGCTTTTTTCCCAGGACAGGAGGGCTGAGCAAGATGTGCTTGGTAGGCAGATCTCTTTTTTGCCAGTAATTCTTGGATCTCTTGATTGTTCTCATCAAACCAGTCCTTGTTCTTCCTTGTGGAGAACCCGAGGACTTCTTCAGAGATCTGCAGGACGGTAGTTTTTAGGTGTTCCCAGAGTGCTTCTGGAGAAGGGTCTGTGGGGCAACTGGGGTCCTCAATTCTTGACTGGAGTTTTGCCTGGAAGGCAGCTTTAACTTCGGCTGACTGGAGGCTGCCAACCTGAAACTTCCTCCGAGGGATACCTCCTCTCCTGGGTGTGGGTTTAAAGTGAAGACGGAGATTGCAGCGTACAAGACGATGATCCGTATGACATTCTGCCCTGGGCATTACTCGGGTGTGTAAGACATCTCGAAGGTCTCTCTGGCGCACCAGAATGTAGTCGATAAGGTGCCAATGCTTGGACCGTGGGTGCATCCAGGTTGTCTTCAGACTGTTCTTCTGCTGGAAGATAGTGTTGGTGATGGTGAGCTGGTGCTCCATGCAGAATTCTAGCAGGAGGCGCCCGTTGTCATTGCAGTTGCCAATGCCGTGTTTGCCAAGTACTCCTTTCCAGGCTTCCGAGTCTTTACCTACTCTGGCATTGAAGTCGCCAAGGATGATCACCTTGTCCTCTGTAGGGGTCTTCCGTACGAGGTTGCGTAGATCAGCATAGAACTTGTTCTTTTCTGCAGGATCTGCTTGAAGGGTTGGGCCATACACACTGATAAAATTTATAAAATATATACCACTTATAAATATAAATATATATACCACTTATAAAATTTAACCCATTTTCTACTAGCTTCGGTTTTGGACTCTCCTTTTAACATATTCGAAAGTATATCCATTTCGGCAGCATTAAAAATTTTGTCAACCACTTCATTCATTTCAGGACAAATCCTTTATCACCAGTATTTGGCAAAGACTATCCTTGCCGCAGTAAGAATATATACCGTCATGTGTTCGTCCTCAGGAGGTACAACTTTCCTGACAAATGACAGCAGCATCACCTCCGGTTTAAACTGCAGGTCCAATAATAATATTGCCTTTAATGTATCATATACTCTTTTCCAAAAGTTTTTAGAGACTTTACAATTCCACCAAATGTGATAAAAAGAACCTATTACTAAACCGCATTTCCAACACATGGGTGAAATAGATTGATTAATTTTAGATAATTGCAGGGGGGTGATATACCATCTATGATAGAGCTTAAAATTTTTTTCTCTGTAATTAATCGGTTTAATAATCTTTATAGTTCACTTTCCAAAAGTTGGACCATTGTTCTAAATCAATGTTTTTTTGCAGATTTTGGGACCATTTTATCGTTGACTCTTTGACCATTTCATCTTCTAATTTAATTTGTATAATATAATTATATACTTTCTTAATTACTTTATCCTCATCTATAAGTAAAAGCTTGTCAAAATCGAAGTTACTTTTAGTAAATCCTTTCAACTTATCCATATTGTATTTGGCTATTATCTGGTTCATCGTCCACCAATCAAATTTTATCCCCCTAGATTCAAGATCGTCTTTCTTTCTTAGATTATCCTTCTCATCTAGCAGATCCTGGTACCTAGCCATCCTAGTAGGGTTCCATAACTGTGGCAGGGTTGAGGCTTCTTCAGGGGATAGCCATCTCGGTGTCTTATTATAAATTATTCTTCTAATTTTCAACCAAACATCATAGATGGTTTTGCGAATTAAATGGTTCCTAAAATAATTCTGTCCCTTATGAACATACCATAAGTTCGCATGCCACCCGGCCTGTAAATCAGAACCTTCTAAAGCTAATATACGAGTATTCCCCAAAGAAATCCAATCTTTCAACCAAAGTATAACACAAGCAAAATAATATGTTTCCCAATCCGGGAGGCCCAGTCCACCCATATCCTTTTTATCTTTTAAGATTTTCCATTTTACCCTAGGTCTCTTGCCTTGCCAGACAAAAACTTTAACTAATTGATCTAATTTAGTGAAGAAGGATTTCTTAACCACAAAATTAATCATTTGAAACAAAAACATAACTTTTTTCTATTTTATTGAATGTTATTGTACACTGTTCCATATTATGCAGATGAAAGCAAAATAAACTTTTTTGGGAGTGCATTACCATGAATGTTTCTGTTTTAAAGTATCAATAATAGTCCTTGTTTGTATCCTTTTGTATGTTATAATTACTTTGTGCTTTGAGTAATGGATTTTTTAAAAGTATGCGCAGGACCCAACAAATAACTTGACCAGAGCTTCTATGTGTTTGGAGATTCCCACTATTCTCTGGATCATTTGGTAGCCTCTCCCTACCATTGCCCATTGTGACCCCTGAAAAACGGTTCAGTAAGGAGGGTCGGGAGGAAGCATTTACAGGTTCTCTTTCTTCTCTGTGGTATTTGTTATTTTGCCTGTCTTTATATTTTCAGCCTGGTCCTCCCAGATACTGTTGATTCCCAGGCTCTTCTTTGATGGTATTTCTTTCTTCTTTGAGGCCAGGTGTCATATTTTGGAAAATATTTTGTCCATTTTTATTTGCTGAATTTTAAAGCTAGTCCATACAGATTAAGTAAAAACTATTCTGGTACAAATCTCATCAATACAATAAAAATGGCTTCCCTATGTTCCACAAATATGTGAACAGCATTGTGGGAAATGAGTATCCAGTTATCTACTCTCATTGTAGAAAATGAATATCTAGTTGTTTGCTTGTTTTCATATCCAGGCCAAGCCCTAGGGTGCACGGCACCCCACGCAGCCTCATTGCCCGGCGCACCCTGTGGTGCCTCCCCTTCCCTCCCACTTTTAATGCCCAGGGAACTGGCGGTGAAGTGTCGCATTCCCAAGGCTCTTTCAAGGCCGTCCCCCTGCCTGATTGGTGGGTAAAGCAGTGTGGAGGCCAGCAGCTCCTATGCCGGCCTTCTGGCACTCTCACCAGCACTGGGGTGGCGGTGGGAAGGACAGTGAGCCACAGAAAATAGTGACCACCACTGCAAAGGTGAGGGCTATTCCTGGGTGCAAGTGGCCAGCAGCAGGACGGGCTAGTAGCGGACACCAAGGGATGGGGAGGAGGTGGGGCAGGCAGGAGGATGAAGGAAGGTGGCAGGGAGCAGGTAGGATGGGCAAGTGGAGGATGAGTGGAGGACGAGAAAGGACGGACAGGAGGTGGGGTGGGCAGGAGGATGAAAGGAATCGGTGGGGAAGAGGGATAAGAAACCATGGAGAGGAGGGTGGGTGGGAGGATGAAGGGAATTGGAGGGAGTAGGCAGGACGGGCGAGCAGAGGGCAAAAAAGGATGGGGAGCAGACAGGGCGGTGGGAGGATGGAGAAAATTGGCAGCGAAGAGGCAGTACGGGCGAGTGGAGAACGAGAAGCCATGGGGAGTAGGCAAGCTAAGGAGGAGGGGAACAGGCGGACGAGCGGAGGAAGAGGCAAACTAGAAATTTGTCTAGGACATGGGGAGGGCTGAATTTGGCACCCCACCCTGCCGGTGCCCTAGGCAACTGCCTAGTTTGCCTTGTGGACGGGTCGGCCATGTTCATATCTAAATACTTACCATGTTTTCCAGAATTCAATATACTGTTCTGTAGATGTAGTCTACTTTTTTGTTAGGCTGCATTTAAGTGCTTAGCTATCTAAAATGCTAATTTTTCCTATTATTATTAACACCTCCTGCTTTTATTTCAGTTTCAAATTTTATCATTTTATCATATACTCTATTTCCCAACCTGGGAACTTGGATTTGTGAACAGACAAGACAGATCTTTCTACAAACCTGAAAACAAAGTTCATAATGCTGTCCAAAACATGTTGTGAAATTCTTTCCAATGGAGGGACTAGGAAATCTTTACAGCCTTCATAAGATGTCCCCTCTAGATTTCAAGACATTTCAATACCGGTCTTCTTCAGTTATTAGGCTGTTAAAATGGAGCCTGATTTCAATAACTTATTACACAGACCCAAGTTTCACAGTTTACAGCAGAATAAATAGGTTCTATGTTTATTGGAGGAAGGATTTCTGAAGACTATTAGTCCCTCTATTGGAAATTTTGAAACTAAACTGTTGTTTGTAATTTTTCTGTAATGATTTGTAATTTTTCGGAGGGTAGAAATTATAAATTGATGTTTTTGCATACACTGGTTTAAAAGTGTATATATGCAAAAATCATACATAAGGTTTTAAGTGTACTTGTGTTTTCAGTGGTATTCAATCTGCTTGTCTTCACGTTTAAACCCCTTCTTTTGTGATAATCCCCAGGTGGGGGCAGAGGATCCCCTGGATTGGAGGCCCTCCCCCCACTTCAGGGTCATCAGAGGGGGGAGGGAAATGTCTGTTAGGTACTCCATTATTCCCTATGGAGACCGATTCCCATAGGGTATAATGTTGAATTGATCAGTGGGTATATGGGGCTTTAGGGGGCCTGATTTTTGAGGTAGAGTAACTATATTTGCAGCATAGCATCCAGTGCCTCTCTTCCAAACACACTCCATGTTTCAAAAAGATTGGACCAGGGGGTCAAATTCTATGAACCCTTAGAGAAGGTGCCCCTATCCTTCACTATTTCCAAATGGAGGGAAGGCATTTAAAAGGTGTGCAGTCCCTTTAAATGTGATGGCCAGATCAGAGTTCAATTATGCTTGTCATACCCTTGCTCCTGGCTCTACCCCAATGTCACCTGGCTCCACCCCCAATGTCTCCTGGCTCCACCCCCAAAGCCCCCAGATATTTCTTGGACTTGGCAACCCTAATCCTTGCAGGTTCCCTGTCATGCATGTTGGCCATAGCTTTCCCACTTAGAGGCTGCTGGTGAGGGGAGGAAGAAAAGCTGGAGATGAGGGGGCAGATAAAGGTAGATTCCCCCTGCAAATCCTTGTGGGCCCCCCACTTGATAATTTTTTTTTATTTCGTCAAAAGGAAAAAAAAAGCAAATATCTAAACTTGCTGGGAGCATAACGACAGAAATATTCGCTTTGCATAAATAAATGTTGTCACCTGACAGTAGAAAATAAATCTGATGTTGTCTTGTTTCCTTACTCTGGCCTTATATGGTTCAGTCTTTAACATATTTATTTATTTTATCAAAGTTATATCTTGCCCTCCCCTAGCTGGCTCTTAGAGCATTTGATTTGCATTACAGATGATGGCCCCAATCCAGAGATGTTTGAGTAGGTCAGTGAAAGGCTGTGGGTCTGCTGATGTGTTTACAAATTCCTGCTTTTCTCAACTAAATGAGAGATGGAATGTCTGCCCTGACCGTTCTTATAATTAGCTTGGTAGTCAGGGGAGATCAAATCCAGTTTTCATTTCCTGCCTTCTCACTTATGCATGATCAGAGGAGCTGATTATTGATCATCTCTTTGCCAGAGAAGATCTCCCCTGAAGTCTCACCCAGCAGTTTTTTGTTCTGTTACCCTGGTGGGTAAACACAATTGGTTTTCACATATAGACTTTGCTTGATCGTACTAAGTATAGTTGTACTTTTATTAAGAGTTCTGATTTGTACTTTGCTTGAAAATATTTAGTGCATCTCTAATTGCATCCCAAACAATCCACCCAGGTTATTAAATTCCTGGTCTTTTTATCAGTTTGCAGTTGTTGGGAAGTTGGACTTTTAGTTAAGGAAATAGTCAGCTACATTAAGAATGTCAACAAATGGCATTGGCTACATTTTACATTAAGTTTAGGCTAATGGCTTTGTGTGTTCCATTTCTTTTCATCATTTCAAGATCTCCTTAAGAGAGGCAGTGTTTAAAAATGATTATCTTATAGTGGCTTGACCTTTTTTTGCCTCCACTCCTCACATCCTTACATTGTTTATTTCCATTTTGTAAGATTTTTTTTTTTAAAAAAAAAATCAGAGCCCTATGTGATATGAATGTTTTTCCTTTCTGTGACTTTTCATGCCTTTCAGATTGTAAATATAATTATGGGCAAACAAAAAAAGGGAAGGGAGGCTACATCAGTGTAAGGTTTAGTAAACTGTTTTTCTCAATTGCAGACAAATGTAATCAGAATTAGGGAAGGGCATGAACCAGGAAAAGTGTGATTCGGTTTGTGGTTCATGGTATGCCACATTTGTGAACCACAGACTGTCACAAACTTTTAGCCAGCTTATGAACCAGTTCAGTTTGTGAGGTTCTTAAGGCAGCAGAATGCCCTCTAGTGTGCTAAAGACACCAAACCAGCAGGGGATCTATGGCTGAATCTCCTTTAACTGCCCTCTAAATTTGGTGAGGATTGCATTTATGGGGTCCAAGTTACAGCCTCCTCAAAGAAGGTGCCCCCAGGAAAGCGCTTTCAGGGAAAATTACCACCTGTCAAAATGAATGAAGTTTAGTTTAGTTTAGTTTATTCAATTTAAACCCCACCCTCCCCACTGAGGCAGGCTCAGGGTGGCTTACAATATTAATCATAATAACAATAAAAAACTAACACTTTGGTACCTCAATAATAATAAAATCAGTTAATTAATAAAACAATTTAAAACAGTTGGTGCTAATAACATTCTGATGTTATTCAGTTATAATGACATCAGTATTTCCTGGATTCCTCCTGCCGTTGTAGGTCTCAAAGGTCAGCTGAAAGCAAGCTGGAAGTGAACAGCTTGAACATTTGTGGAAGCTTGTGCTGGTTGACCTGCCATGAACTTGACTTTGTGAATCACGAAATGGCCAAAATTCACCACGAACTTTAGTTTATGAACTGTTTCATGCCCATCCCTAATCAAAATCAGAATTGCAATGTCCCATTGATGCCTTAAGCAATGTTACACTTAAGAAGCCCTATAGCACAACCAAAAATGTATAATTCTTCCAATATTAAAATTTAGTAATTTTGTTTTTTATATTCGGAGTCTTCCCTTAATCTGTTGTCTTAAAAAGTCTTTAATTTGGCTTGTGTGTAAATCTGGCTCTGATTAGAGTACACCAAATGAATGTAGGCAGGAACAAAATTGTGGCAGCAGACTCTGTCCTTGACCTTCACATGTATATCATGTCTTGTGCACTCAACCTGTGTGCACAGAGTTTTTCTGCATAATCAGTTACAGTTACATGTACAGTGTGCTTGTGTACAACATATAATCTACATGTATGTGTCATAGGTTGGGTTGCTGTTGACACAGTTCTGTTCCCCCCTCATGCAGGTATTTTATTCTTGTTGTAGTTGTCTGCACAGGCCTATTTTCTGTTTGGACGCAGTTGTCTTGTTTCTGTGAAAGCTGAAGTGAAGCAGAAGAACATTTTCTGTGAGACAGATCTGCAAAGCAGATGATAATAATAACTTTATTTATTTATTTATTTATTTATTTGATTGCAGTGATGTTCTGAAGTTAACTTCTTATTTGGCTAAACACTGGAAAGAAAGCTTTCTATCCTCAAGTGTGATGGTTATCAATCTCACATCAAAAAGTGAGACTGATATAATATAAATCTAACTGTACAGGTGATTCTATGGAAATATAAGGCCAAAACAGGATATTTCATTACAAATCTATTAACAATTATTACCACACCACAGACACTTGTACATAGGACACTTGAACATTTCATTTCTAGCAACCAGCAGCACGCTGCTATGCTGCTGGAACATCTTTGTCTCCCTGGGAGGAAAGGGAGGACTTTTGCGGCCCATTTGGGTGCACTTTTGAAGGGGTGGGGCTTGCTGTGATAGCAGCAGCTCCATCTGCCCCCTACCTCAATCTCCAGGCTGAGATCATCCCTCCCTCCCTCCCTGTTTGTTATGTAGGCAAGTGCTGGTCGCCTCATGGTTTGGGGGCCGGGTAGGAATTTTTTGCTCCTCAGCTGATTGGCAGTTTGCTGGGGTGTTTTTTTGCCTACCCTACATAGCAGGTCAGTGGATTGCGGATTTGGCTATAGGAAGGTGCTGTTAAATAGGTTGGTCACTTTAGTTTGGCAGGTTGTTAATGGGTTTATGGTTCTATGCGGTTAGGGGAGAACCAGAAAGCATCCCCCTTTTGAGGAGTTAGAGGTCTGGCAGGATCAACCTTAGGGTTTGATGACCTGGGGTATGAGAATGCAGACTGTCCTGGAGGCTTGACTAGAGGGTGCCTTCCATTGAGATGTGTGTCTGGTGCTCAGGCCCTCTGGGGCTTGCCTCTTTGCTGGGCCAGCCTGGCGGGAGCTGTGCCACCCAGCTCCGGCTGGGGGGCTGGGTCTCTCACCCACTAATGGCAGGGGAGCGATCTGTTGAGACCCCTGGCCTGACCAGGCTGCAGTTCTTGTTGCCCTTGCCATTTATTATTATACTTAATAAAGTGGCCCTTAGTTATACCAATACCTTGTGTCCGATTCTTCATTCTGACTTGGGGGGCAAAGGGTTGCTACTATCCCCAGCATTGCTTGCCTGCTAGCACACTGACTGCCTGTGAGAGATTTTTTTTTTTTAAAGCCATCAGTGATGTAACTTCCAGGAAAACTCAAATGTAATAGCATGCTTCTCTAGGAATCACTGAAAATTCTATGGTAAACCATAACATTTTTTTGTGATTCCTAAAAAGGACTAATGTCCCTTCCAGGGAATATTGGAATTATGATTGCATTCCATAGTACAGAGACAAGTTTTCCCTGGAAAAAAATAGAGGCTTTGGATGGTGGACTCCAGGGCTTTGTTTGTAGAAAAAGCTCAGCAGGAACTCATTTGCATATTATGTCACACCCCCTGATGTCACCATAGTTTCATGCAGAGCTTTTTAATAGAAAAAGCCCACCATGAACTCATTTGCATATTATGTCACATCCCCTGATACCAAGCCAGCCAGAACTGCGTTCCGGTGCATTCCTGTTCAAAAAAAGTCCTGGTGGACTCTATGACTGAATGCAGATGGCCTATGAGGGCCGACACAGAAACTACCCACAGACAGATTTAAATTGCATGTTCAAACACACACATCTGGGTCCCACCACACTCCTGCCCTTTTGTCATCCTCTGGCGCCTCTCTGCTGCCTTAAAAAGCTACCACTTACTAAGTGGTAGCAAATCTCTGAAGCACTTCTCTGTTGCCTTTCCTGGCCATCTGAACAGCCAGGGAGCACCAGGGAAGCACCTCCCATGCGCTTGAGCAGTCCGACTGTTCCTCTGGAGTGTGTGCAGCCTGTTCCTCTTCTGGCAGTGGGGCACACACTGCCTGACCACCCTGGGGTGCCTTGGACTATGTCAGCTTTCTTTCTGATCCAGGAGGCTGTCGCCCCAAGCCACCCGTCTGTACCCAGCCTATGACATCACATTCTTGCTGAGCTCCCTCATCTCCCCAGCCTCTGCCTCCAAATTGTCAGGATTTTCCTAGCCCAGCACTGCCCACCTTAGCTATCACACACTATGTATGGGGGGCACTCACAATCATGAATGACATAATGTTTTCTCCAGTCTGTTGAAGTGCTGCTGTTTAAGGTATAGGAAAAGGGTTGGCGAAAGAGTTAGTAAACTTTTTAATTACTGGCAATTGCTTTGGTTTTTAATTGCATTGCTAAATAATGAAAATACTACCCTAAAGGGTTTGCTGAAAGGGAAATAGCCAGGTTTACAATCTAGGCCTTCCTGCCTGGCAAAACTACAAGAATTCAGAAAAAAACCTGTACAACTAGATAGAGTTCCTTTTCTGACATTTCTTAACATTATTAATATCTTTCCATTAACAGAATTGTCATTCTTGATGCTGAATAATGGCAAGTCTTTGGGCAGGGAAATAATGTTTTCTAGTACCAACGAAACATGAATCTCAACATTTAACACTTGAATCCGCTTGCCTAACCACTTTCCATAATGGACACATTCTAAGCCTGAAGCAGCACAGGTATTACTTACACAGAAAGTAATAAAACAAACTCATTTCCTGATCTTTGACTGGGCTTATAATTAAATGTATTATAATATCATGGCCACTTAGCTTGTTAACTTTGCACAGTTTAAAATACAATTTCTTAGCATTTGTAGAGCAAAGCTCCCTTCATCAGAAGTATGGGCTCTAATCCATGAAAAGTTACAGTAGAATAAAAATGGTAAATCTTTAAGGTTCCACACAAGGCTTCTGCTTTTTTTTTGCCACAACAGATTAATATGACTACCCTAATGAAAGTTGTTCAAACTGATTAACTAATTGTATGCATATACTCAGGAGTAAATCCTGCTGTTCTCACTGAAGCTTGCTTGCTAAAAAGCGTGTTTCAATTTGCTGTCTTATAAGTATGAAAATGTAGTATTGCAGGAGAAGCTATAAAATTTTGGTTTCCATTCAGTTGGTGCAATTCTTTGTCTGCTATTAGAAGTGCATCCTCTGAAGAGCACCTTTCCCATATTTTATTACTAACTAAAACCCAGACTGATTTCGCACTCACCTTATGCTGCTCTCATGTTCGTCTTCTTTCCAATTTCACACTATCTGCCCCGGGGCTGCAGCAAGCATTGGCGTTTTTGTGCAGCAAACAGAAACTGGTTATTAGCGGTTTCTATCAAAGATTTCAGGTTTTCACGGCTGGTAACATCATTAGGGTTTGTAGAGTCTTTCGGGATCAAGTGCCGTGTTCTACTGGAGAAAGTTTTCCTTCCAGACATTTCGTTCTCAGCTGTGGAGAACATCCTCAGTGGCGTTGCAGCCGGAGCAGGCGCTCAGACCTTCTTGGCTGCTGTGCATTGAGTGGGGCCAGGGCTGCTGGAGAGCTGCTATTTCTAGGCTGGAGGGGGTGTGATGAAAGGGCAATTGGTTTGTGGATGTGCCCGTTGTTTGGTGGGGCTTCCTGGAAGGGTAGTGATAAGGAAACTGGCTGTTGAATGTGACCAGAACATGCTGAACATGCACTTCAAGAAGGAGACCACATCATCCACTTTGAAAGAACTGAAGTCCTTTCTACGGTCTCACATTATCATACCCGCCTGAACAGAGAAGCTATTGAGATTTACAAACACCAGCACAATTTTAACAGAAAGGAAGAAGGCATTTTCATCCACCAATCTTGGTACCCAGCTCTGCAAAACACCCTACAGACTATAAATTGCAGAAAGTCTCAGAACAACCAGCAAATTCCACAGAACAATCAGCACAGTCAACAACCATCTTCCTTATCTTCAAATCCCTTCCAACCCTCCCAGCAATTAACACGGAACAATAGTCACATTCAACAGCCAGTTTCCTTATCACTACCCTTCCAGGAAGCCCCACCAAACAATGGGCACATCCACAAACCAATTGCCCTTTCATCACACCCCCTCCAGCCTAGAAATAGCAGCTCTCCAGCAGCCCTGGCCCCACTCAATGCACAGCAGCCAAGAAGGTCTGAGCGCCTGCTCCGGCTGCAACGCCACTGAGGATGTTCTCCGCAGCTGAGAACGAAACGTCTGGAAGGAAAACTTTCTCCAGTAGAACACGGCACTTGATCCCGAAAGACTCTACAAACCCTAATTAGCGGTTTCTGTTTGCTGCACAAAAATGCCGACATTTGCTACAGCCCCGGGGCAGACAGTGTAAAATCGGAAGGAAGCCGCGCTGAGAAGACGAACGTGAGAGTGGTGTAAGGTGCGTGCAAAATTGGTCTCACTGTTTTGGTCCACTTCAGGCCTGTGAATGACAGGGATGCTCCAAGATATCACTCTTCTTCCCACAAAAATTCTAATTTGGTGTTCAAATAGTTATACATGATGCATGTATCATGTTGTGTAGACAGTCCTCTCCATCAAAACTTTCTTGTGTCATCTCACTGACTACAGCCATGCCATCTTTATAATTCCCATTTTTTTTTAAAAAAAATAATCTAACAGTATATTGAAGATAAAATTATCTGGGAAAATTCCATATTGCACGTTATTTTGTACTGTGTACAAGGCTTTATCCTGTGCACTGAATTTAAGACACTGCCTGATCTAGGTGTGGATGCTCCAGTCTCACAGGTGAAAGCAATTAGAACTGTGACAAAACTAGTAAAGATAATACTCAGCTTGATCCACTTGCTCCCATGAAGAAATATCAATAAAGTGGTATATAAAGGAGCTGACTGGAAGCTTTCTTTCATCAGTTCTGTCCATCAAAGCAGGAGAGCCAGTTTAGTGTTGTGGTTAAGACCACGGACTCTAAACTGGGAGAACCAGGTTTGATTCCTTACTCCTCCATGCAACTGCTGGTTCAGTCACAAGTTCTCAGCCTTGTTCTCTGAAGAGCAGTTCTCGAAAGAGCTCTCTTAGCCCCACTTACCTCACAGGGTGTCTGTTGTGGGGAGGGGAAGGGAAATGAGATTGTAAGCTGCTCTGAGACTCTGAGTGAACAGTAGAGTATAAATCAAATCTCCTCCTCCTCCTGAAAAATTAACAAGAGAGGTGTCTGACAAATGAAGGTGGTCAAGGAGTTCCAAAGTCTTTATGCCAGCACAGAAAAAGGCTCTCTTTCCCATCACTGCCAATTTTATTTCTATGGGTAGAGGCCCTTGAAGTAGGGCCCTTATAGGAGTTCTTGAACATCTAGGCATGCCAATATGGAATAAATCAAACAGATTATTAATATTATTAATATATTGTGAAAAAATGAAGACCACCCCCTTCCTCCCAAAGGAAGGGAAAGACAGAAAAGAAGTCTGATGATAAAATGACACATTTGGTAGATGTGTGTGGTGCAATGAAAAAAATTACATAATTTTGGATCCAGGATGGCGGGAGATTACTGTGTTGTCTTAATTTTGGGTAGGACATTACCAGATCAGGGTAACGTCTTACCCAAAATTATGTAATCACAACAACCCCCACCTGAATCCTGGATTCAAAATTGTAATGATTTTTTCTCACTGCTGGCCACCAGCATTTTTTTTAAAAAAACTGTCTGCTTTCATTTCATTGTCCTACTCTTACAGTTACTTAAAAAAACAACAACCAAACTTTCCCACTGGAAACTCTGCTCACCACCTTTTCTTATTGTGGTCTGTTTTCTTTCACAAAATGTGGTAGGAGGGACTTCTTCAGAGATTTGGAGTGGCTATTTTCCCCCAACCAAGTGACACTAAATGACAGTTAGTGCTGCCTGTCCACTAAAGAACCCCCAAGTGTCAAGAGAATGGGACCAAGAGGTTTAATTTTACAGACCCCTGAAGTAGGTGCCACTTGGTGTGTGTGCATTTTTCTCCATTGCATTAATTCTCATGGTGGGAGATGGTGCTGCCACTTTGGAGGATTGAGGATTGACCTGGGAGCTCCCCTTTGGAACAGGAAGCTCCCAGAGTTCCCATGCTTTCCACCAAGTAGCTGAATGCTGACCTTTCACCTAGGCTTGGCTTTGGGTGGATGTCTTTGGCATGTGATGGCAATGCATTCCTTTTTTTCCCCTCCTTTTTTTTCAATTTCAAATTTTTATTTTAAAATTGCAAAGCAAAACATTAATAAAATCAATAAAAACAATAATAGGAACAAGTCAAATAAGACATTAAAAGAAACTTCAATAAATACATACAGAAGTGTCATAGACATTATAGTCAAAAATAAGCAGTATAGACATAGCAAATCAATAAAAGATGAAATCTACATATTTCTTTGGCAATCTGCAGTCCATAGTATTTTGAGAAGCAACGTAATTAAAAAATGGGGACCATTTCTGCTCAATAACTGTGTTGCCAATTTATCAGATATTAACAAATCCCATACCTTATTAAACCAACCTCAAACCATAGGCACAGTTTTTTTCTTCCAACTTTGCGCTAACACTGATTTTGCCCCTAATAATAAGATCACAACTAGATTCCTATTCAATTTAGTCATTTTCGTATTGCCCCAAAAGTTTAATAAAACTGACTCAGCCAGGTGGCCTCATAGCCATCCCTTGCTCCTGGCCCACAGTGACTCCACCAACCAGCTGAAGGTGGCCCTGGTCATCTTGAAGCTTTCGTGCCACTGCCAGTCCTCCCACACTCCCATGACAAAGGTATGCCACCACTGTGATGGGTGAGGGTAGACCCACCAGCGATATGGGGCACCCTTTTGTGCAAGCCTGCACAAAAAGATACTTCCTCATTCTCGTTCTTCGCTGATCCCAGTAGTGTCACTGGATTGCCTCTTACTGGCTCAGATAAGGTTGAGTTTCTGCTGGTGGTCCTGCAGGAGCATCATACAAAACTTAATGCCAAGCAGGAGAATCAACCCAGAGAAAAGGGGCAAAAAGCTCTCCTCTGTGGGTTCTGCTGGTGAGAGCAACATAAGGCCCTTCCCCCCACCCCTGGCACTGCTTCCTTATATCACCTAGTGAACAAGCATTTTTAAAAGTGAATTCCCCCAATCTGACTATAAGTCCAGATGAATACCCTTGACCATTTATTTCACACACACAGCAACCAAGTAAGGGAATCCCAACCCTTAACAATGAAAATTAGAGCCAAGCTACATGATATGCCAAACACATATGTAGCTTGGCTCTAATTTTCAATGTTAAGGGGTGGGACTCCCTTATTTGGTTGTTGTCTGTAAAGTAAACGGTTGTTACTAAGCCAGAAAGCCTGACTGAGTTGTAGTTCTGGAGAATACCCAGGAGATGGCAACGTTTATCAAAAGGTGTTCTTTTAGTGGCCCTCTGTTTCCCCAAGAGAGGTGAGGAGTACTTTGCTCTTCAGAATTTAAAAGGATAATACCGAAGCTGAATGATTGTTTAGAACAGCAGTCTCAGGAGATTGGAAAACCTTAGTCGAGGAATAGTGTGGGAGTGAGTGGGATGGATGGTTGGACCTGTTGGACCTTTCCTTCTTTGGCTATTTCCCTGTTTTTTCCAGTTGCTTTGTCTCTGGGCAGTTTACATATCTCCATGTCATTCTTTTTTGAGAGCCCATCTGAGGCTTTGCCTGGGCTGTTTCTGCTTTGCCTGTGCAGTGTCATCTAAATGTCTTTGCCAATATCTCTAAAAGCAAATTATTTTTCCTTTTATTGTTTTAATGCAATCATCTACACAATCAAAGGAGTAAAAACAACTAATTCCATATACACATCTTCTAACACCTGACAAAACATGTATGTTTTTGTTCTCCAGCTATCCACATCAAAAGGATGAAATGAGAACTGGTCCTAAGAAGACAGGGAGAGGAAGTATCCCTTCTTGATCTAAATATGATTGATAAAGTTGGGTGTTCAGAATATGTTGGGTTGAAGGCAGCAAAAGAAGAAGCTGTTCAGACATGATCAGTAATTTGGAGGCATTGTATTCTTTAGGCGAAGAAGTATAATTGCAGAATTGGCTTGGATTCTGTGGATCTTTTTTGGTTAGAGGTGATCTGTTCTTCATACAAGAGGAAAAGGCGCTTGCACCAGGCGCCTTGTGCCACAGGCTCCTAATTCACTTCACTGCAGGATACAATTGTTTGACTTTTCATGCCTAAAGAGAAATATACACAACAATCATTATTGAAAAGCTATTGAATTGGTCCATGGAAATAGTGTAGGCTAGAGCCATATGTGTTCTTGGAGCAGTTGTGGTACTCCTGCCCTCTCTAAATAACATGCTTGGACTTCACTATTCAGTCATTTGCAATGAGTGATAAGAGGGAGAAACTCTTTTAAAAGTGCCTGAAGCCAATGAGATATTAGGGCAGAATAAGAACAGTAGCCTGACTCAGACCTAAGCATCAGGGAGTAGGGTTGCCAACTACAGGTTCAGACATTCCTAGGAAATTTTGGGTGTGGAACCTAGGAAGGGCAGGGTTTGAGAAGGGGAGGTATAGTAGGTTATAATGTCATAGAGCTAACTCTCCAAAGCAATCATCCCCCCCCCCCCACTTCCAAGAAACAGATTTCTAGCAATCCTACGCTGTGTCCAGACTGGCAGCTTGGTATGGTTTTGCCATGCCCCTAATTACTCTGTCACATTTTGTGATGGAGATTTTCAATCAGACTCCCACCTTGATCTGGCCACACCATGCTCTTCTTCTGTTGTTGACCATTCAGATTAGCGCTGCATGTCAACCACAGAGCACATGGTCTGGTCTCAATTTTTAAAAGAAACAACTTTGACTTTTTTGGGGGGAAATGTTTCTTGGTTGTGCATGTGTGCCCATGTGCATATCAGGGGTGTGTGAACCCCCCCCCCCCCCCCGCACGGTACTAACCAGATTTGGAAATATTCAGGGGCAATGTATTTAGCATAGCCAGATATTTCTGAATACGGTATTCAGAAGTAGCCAAATATACAGAAGATATTTGACTATTCCTGAATATATGGTCTCATTATACCCTATGGGCCACTGAAGTCAATGGCAAAACAGGGTATAATGAAAGGTGGCTGAAGGGTAGAGGGTTAGAGAGAGAGAGAGACCCCAAAATTGCAGGGGAGTTGCAGGGACCTCTCCCCCAGAGAACCCCAAAGGTCCAGAAAGATTGGGCCATGGGGTCCAATTTTGTGGGTACCCAAATAGGTCCATGTCTCCCAATTGTGGGGGGGGAAAGCAGTCACTTTTCCCACTGTAATAACTTGCAGGGCAGCTGCAGGGACCTCTCCCCCACAGAACCCCCAACTACCCAAAATATTGGACCATACATTTAGCAGTCTTCGTCAGTCACTCTCCAAAGTCCAGTCCACCAGGCAGGCCAAGGAACACACAGAGAGCAGCAGCAGCAGCTGAAGCCAGGAGCCAGCACAGCACAGGTCTCTCTCTCAGCCAAAAAGCCAGCCAGCAATGGAGTCCAGCCTAGACAGGCTCCTTAAATGTTCTCTGGCCATGCACAGAGCAGTTTCAAAAAAGAACACTGCCCTGTGATTGGGCAAAGAGCATTTACTTGCATTCCATTGGCATAATGCAAGTAAACCATATTGCTTCTTAGCTGGGCTGATATAGCCCAGCCAGCAGCAACAACAGCCTTGCAAAGCTGCATGCATTTTGCAGTTTACAAATGCATGGCTTTGATTGGCTGCTGGGGACCCTTCTCCCCCTCCCTGATCCCGGGGAGACTTTGGGAGAGGCAGGAAATGGCAGGAAAAGAGATTAGTAGCTTCCCTTTAAATGTTAAACCTCATTTCCTGTTGGCATTCAGGAGCCTCAAATACGGCCAAATATTGATTCAGTGGTATTCAGGGCAGCTGTATTCGACTCCTGAATAACAGCAGAGAATATGATTTGGCTCTATTCTAAGCAGAATACAGCCAAATCAGCAACTACTTGGGTGTTTATTCAGTTGAGTCAAACCAAATGCACACCCCTAGTGCATATGCTCTACCATTTTAAAAAATTGAATAAAACCAGAACTAAAGGAGCATACTTCCAAACTGTTTTGAGCATGCACTGGGGAGTGCAGACATCTGGCACCATGGGATATATATATTAGAATATATAATATATATAATTAATATTATATTAATTATAATATATTAGAAGCAGGAAACCAGCCAGGGAGGCAGTGGGGCCCTTGGATGACCAAGGGGTCAAAAGATTACTGAAGGAGGATAGGGAAATGGCTGAGAAGCTGAATGCATTTTTTGCCTCAGTCTTCACTGAGGAAGATGAGAAGTGTTTGCCTGCTCCAGAACCACTAATTTTGGAAGGGGTGTTGAAAGACCTGAGTCAGATTGAGGTGACAAAAGAGGAGGTCCTATAACTGATATATGAATTAAAAACGAATAAGTCACCAGGTCCGGATGGCATACATCCAAGCATTCTGAAAGAACTCAAAGTTGAACTTGTGGATCTTCTAACAAAAATTAGTAATCTTTCATTGAAATCTGCCTCCGTTCCTGAGGACTGGAAGGTAGCAAATGTCACCCTCATCTTTAAAAAGGGTTCCAGAGGAGATCCGGAAAATTACAGGCCAGTCAGTCTGACTTCAATACCGGGAAAGTTGGTAGAAACCATTATCAAGGACAGAATGAGTAGGCACATTGATGAACACGGGTTATTGAGGAAGACTCAGCAAGGGTTCTGTAAGGGAAGATCTTGCCTCACTAACCTGTTACATTTCTTTGAGGGGGTGAACAAACATGTGGACAAAGGAGACCCAATAGATGTAGTTTACCTTGACCTCCAGAAAGCTTTTGATAAAGTTCCTCATCAAAGGCTCCTTAGAAAGCTCGAGAGTCATGGAGTAAAAGGACAGGTCCTATTGTGGATCAAAAACTGGCTGATTAATAGGAAGCAGAGAGTGAGTATAAATGGGCAGTCTTCGCAGTGTAGGATGGTAAGCAGTGGGGTGCCGCAGGGCTCAGTACTGGGTCCCATGCTCTTTAACTTGTTCATAAATGATTTGGAGTTGGGAGTGAGCAGTGAAGTGGCCAAGTTTGCAGATGACACTAAATTGTTCAGGGTGGTGAGAACCAGAGAGGATTGTGAGGCACTCCAAAGGGATCTGTTGAGGCTGGGTGAGTGGGCGTCAACGTGGCAGATGAGGTTCAATGTGGCCAAGTGCAATGTAATGCACATTGGGGCCAAGAATCCCAGCTACAAATACAAGTTGATGGGATGTGAACTGGCAGAGACTGACCAAGAGAGAGATCTTGGGGTCGTGTTAGATAACTCACTGAAAATGTCAAGACAGTGTGCGATTGCAATAAAAAAGACCAATGCCATGCTGGGAATTATTAGGAAAGGAATTGAAAACAAATCAGCCAGTATCATAATGCCCCTGTATAAATCGATGGTGCAGCGTCATTTGGAATACTGTGTAGAATTCACTGCACCTCAAAAAAGATATTATAGCACTGGAAAAAGTACATAAAAGGGCAACTAGAATTATTAAAGGGTTGGAACACTTTCCCTGTGAAGAAAGGTTAAAACGCCTGGGGCTCTTTAGCTTGGAGAAATGTTGATTGCAGGGTGACATGATAGAGGTTTACAAGATTATGCATGGGATAGAGTGTGCGATTGCAATAAAGAAAGCCAACGCCATGCTGGGAATTATTAGGAAGGGAATTGATAACAAATCAGTCAGTATCATAATGCCCCTGTATAAATTGATGGTGCGGTCTCATTTGGAGTACTGTGTGCAGTTCTGGTCGCCGCACCTCAAAAAGGATATTATAGCATTGAAGAAAGTGCAGAAAAGGGCAACTAGAATGATTAAAGTTTTGGAACACTTTCCCTATGAAGAAAGGTTAAAACGCTTGGGGCTCTTTATCTTGGAGAAATGTCGCCTGTGGGGTGACATGATAGGGGTTTACAAGATAATGCATGGGATGGAGAAAGTAGAGAAAGAAGTACTTTTCTCCCTTTCTCACAATACAAGAACTTGTGGGCATTCGATGAAATTGCTGAGCAGTCAGGTTAAAACAGATAAAAGGAGGTACTTCTTCACCCAAAGGGTGATTAACATGTGGAATTCACTGCCACAGGAGGTGGCAGCGGCTACAAGCATAGCCAGCTTCAAGAGGGGATTGGATAAAAATATGGAGCAGAGGTCCATCAGTGGCTATTAGCCACAGTGTGTATGTGTATGTGTGTGTGTGTTTGTGTATATATATATAATTTTTTTTTGGCCACTGTTTGACACAGAGTGTTGGACTGGATGGGCCATTGGCCTGATCCAACATGGCTTCTCTTATGTTCTAACACTGGCGGCAGCTACAAGCACTGACAGCTTCAAGAGGGGAATGGATAACCATATGGGACAGTGGTCCATCAGTGGCTATTAGCCACAGCTTATTGTTGGAACTCTCTGTCTGGGGCAGTGATGCTCTGTGTTTTTGTGCTGGGGGGGCACAGTGGAAGGGCTTCTAGCCCCACTGTTGGACCTCTTGATGGCACTTGGTTCTTTTGGCCACTGTGTGACACAGAGTGTTGGACTGGATGGATCATTGGCCTGATCCAACATGACTTCTCTTATGTTCTTATGGGATTGAAAGCAATGGAATTTATCTGCTGTATGTTTGCTCAGTCTCCAACTCATCTTACAATGGGGTGAGTATGACTGGAGAATGGCTGCCAGATGTGGGTGTGTGAATGAGCCCATTTAATCAATTAGGGTAAAGCAACTACACCAGGCCGTACTGCCTATCTGATTACAGCCCTAGTCAGGTGAGTAGAAAGAAGCAGTGGAAATGAAACTGTGAAAGCCTTGAAAGGGAAAAGAAGACTGGAAATGGTAGAACTGGGAGAAAAAGAAATCTGTCTTTTTGAGGTTTTTTAAAATCTTGTGTCAGCAGGCTATGTCTAACCATAGCTCAGAGACACAGGCAGGCCAGGGAGCCAAATTCCAGAATCAAAGTCAAGGTCAGATCCAGAGGTCAGTTACTGGGAAGTCAGAACAGAATTCAAGGAGTTGTCCAAGACTGAGGTCCAGCCGTCTGAAGTCATTTACTAAGCAGTGGGAGCAATTCCAGAAGATCAGCATCAACAGCCTTTCTGTGGGTCATAGAAGTAGAGCAAAGTTCAAAGCCAGTGTGGTGACTTGTTGCCTCCCTTGGCTGGTTTTTACAAGTATATGCCTAAAGGTCATGCTTGCAGTCAACTGCTTGGGAGAAATCCTGCAACTACTCAAGCAGCTGGCATCTGGCCAGGAGGTGAGCACTTTTTCATCTCTCCTGTAGTTCTGCTTGTAGCCTCTGTCTGCAGCACTCTAGTGGTGTGTGTGATACTGGAGGGCTGGGAGGGATTAGCTTAGTTTCACCTGTTGAATCAGGACTGGAGGGGGTTGGCTCGGTGCCAGCTGTTGGCTGTGAATCCTGACAAGCCTGCAGTTTGTCTTCCTGCTTGTTGGCTTCCGCTGACTCAGAGCTGCTCTTCTCCTGAGGAGTCCTCAGTGAGCCCTGGCTGACCCACTACCATACAGTTCCAGTCAGAAAATAACTTTCACCCTCCCATCTCAGCACACCATGTTTCTCAAACGTTTTCCCCAGATTTAGGGGACATTATGTATAGGTAAACAAGCAAAACTCAAAGCAGGTTAAAAGTCACTATGTTCTGAGAAATTATTTACACTGTTAATCAGCTTGGTACTACTGAGTAAATGAATGGATAACCTATACGATGGCTCATGAGTCATGGAATTGATGATATTGCATAGCTGGAAAAACCCTTGAGTTTGAGTTAGATATCTGTTTCTGTAGTAACATGAATCAATTCTGCAAATACTATAAACATACATTCCTTCTGCAGTTTACTAGGATAGATTTTGAATAACCTGAAGGTATAACCTGCCCTATCCATTAGGGTGTTCTCAAGGCATTCAACTCTGCAGCTAGGGTTCCCATTTGCCTACTTATAGTGGGAAACCTTTGAGTAATTGTTGCCCTTGCCTGCTGATGCTTATCTGTTCAGTGGGCAGGAAACGGGGGATGCAATCATAAAAAGGTAAAGGTAGCCTGTCTGTGCAATCACCAGTCGTTTCTGACTTTGGGGTGATGTCACATCACAACGTTTTCACGGCAGACTTTTACGGAGTGGTTTGTCATTGCCTTCTCCAGTCATCTACACTCCCCCCCCCCCCCCAGCAAGCTGGGTACTCATTTACCAACCTCGGAAGGATAGAAGGCTGAGTCAACTTTGAGCCAGCCACCTGAACCTACTGCAGCTTTACCACTCTGCATCATGGGGATGCAATCATATTCTGACAATTCTGACAATTCCTAGAGCTAGCCATGTCACTTTGGAGTAACTCTAGGAATCACCAGGAGCTCTGCGGTCAGAACATCCTATAAATAGATAGGGCCTTATCTTTTTAATTTTTCTCCTGGGACACTGCATCCCCACAAACTTCCTACAACCCTATTTGTGGTTCATGTACCTTTGACTTCTCTGTATTTTTGTCTCAATGAGTCATCTTAAAGGACCAATAATATCACTAATGTAATGCAACATTTTTGTTAATCATCAGTCAACATAATCAGTAATAGATGAGCATAATACTGTTACTATTCAAAAATAGAATTTTGGAGATGGTCTGATGTAAAGTTGTAGTCAGAGAACCTCTTTTAATATAGATATATATTAGAGAAAATGACTGCAAAATGGCAAGCTCATGGCATCTTATATCATGGAAATTAGACATAATCTATTCTACTAGTTATGGCAAGTGCTGCTTTATGTTAAAGGCAATTCTTTGGAGAGGCTGTATGTGAAAGCAAAAGCTGTATGGAAAATAGAATAGCGGCTGATTTTTGCAAGATCCTTTGATGTGCTTACTGAACTTTGCTGGAAAAAATATTTCCAGTATGATTACAGACCCTCTGTAAAAAGAAGATGATATTGGATTTATATCCTGCCCTCCACTCCAAAGAGTCTCAGAGCGGCTCACAATCTCCTTTACCTTCCTCTCCCACAACAGACACCCTGCGAGGTGGGTGGGGCTGGAGAGGGCTCTCACAGCAGCTGCCCTTTCAAGGACAACCTCTGCCAGGGCTATGGCTGACTCAAGGCCATTCCAGCAGGTGCAAGGGGAGAAGTGGGGAATCAAACCCGGTTCTCTCAGATAAGAGTCCACACACTTAACCACTACACCAAACTGGCTCTCCACCAGTAACTTAATTGCCGAAATACTGACATTTGCCAATCACTGGAAGGCCAGGATTGAATTTGGAAAGAACTTGTCTTTCATTCTTTGTTAGGTAGGAAAAAATATATACAGGCAGGGAAAATCATTTAACAACTATGAGCAAAGAGGAAATAAGAGGAGCAATAAACAGTGACTGCTTTCTTCCTAGGTCTAAATATTAGCTCCCTCCCTTTGATGGTGAGCTAAAGAGTAGGCAGAATGGTATTAAGATTACCATACCTTTTGTGCTGCTCAGAGATCTCTGTGAGTCCGCAGATAGCTACTTTTTGTTCTTCTGGGAACCTCTATTAACATCTTGTTTATTTATTTACTTCACTAATACCCCACCTGTTTCACCATGAGGATTCTTAAGTGCTTACCTCCTTCTCTCTCTATTTTATCCTCACAACAGCCCTGAGATGTAGGTTAGGCTAACAGCATGTGACCGGCCCAAGATCATCTAGTGAGCTTCCATGGCAGAGTGGGGATTCAATTTTTCCGTCTTCCGCATCCAGGCAGGCTGGAAAGTAACTAGTAAAACCTGATGTTCTACCTTTTGCCTATCTACGAAGGTGCTTTTAAGCTACCTTATGAGCGTTAACAGAGTAGAGATTAAACATTTACCTTCCAGTTGTAACTTTTACACAGGTATCTATGGGTGAAGTGTCATTTATCTCATACTTCACTGCTTGTATCACTGATTTGTTCAATCTAAGGTATATTTTCAAAAGCCATTTGTAATGTACTGAGTTCGGAGACGTTTATAAGGCAACATGCTTTATTGGTGAGTACATCACAAAGACAACATGGCAGGTCCGGATCCCCTATTATATACTCTTCCTGGAACAACCCTCTTCCTGGTCAGGTCCAATCCTGACCAGATTAACTTTCCACCACTGATCGTCATAGATGGACTGCGTTCGTCCCTTCTAGTCACTGCCTGCAGGTGCACTGTGCTGTACTTTCAGGGGACGAAATGTGAGACACAACACTCCCCCCCCCCAGTTCAAGATATATAGTCTGTCAAATAAGCAGGTGGCCACTGCTTCCTGTGCAACCGCCGAGGTTCACTCTGGGGAGCTGGAGCTGTGGCCATTGGTTCTGTAACCACTGGTTCCTCGCTGTGGGGCGAGATTGGCAGAGCACTGTCCATAGCCTGCGGAGGGATCTCCCCCACTGGAGAGGGGTCATCCCCATCACTGTGGGGCTCCTCCGCCAGCAAGGCTGGCAAGGCCGGCGCCGGCAGGGTTGCTTCTGGTGGTGATTCCGCGCTCTCTCCTTTCCCCACTTCCCCTGGCCCTGCCGGTTCTTCCAGCAGGGTGTGGCGGCACAATTGGTCTCTGTGTCTGTGAAGGAGCTGCCCCCACCCGACGAGACCTCGTATGAGTGGGACCTGGTGACCTGCAGCACCCAAGCTGGTATCCACTCTGGCTCGCTCGGAAAGTTCTTTGCATAGACTGTATCCCCCAGAAAGAACCCCCTAGTGGCCTCCCTGGTCTCAGGGAAGCAGCAGAGGTCCAGGGCTCGGTTGGGGTGAAACCTATCTAGCCTGGTGGTTAACCTCCTACCCATGAGCAGCTCTGCAGGGTTTACGCTGGTGGCTGGGTTAGGGGTGATCCTGTTCCCAAATAGTTAGGCGGATAGGCGGTGATCCCAATCCCCTTGAACTAAGCGACCCAGGTCCTCCTTGGTGGTGCGAACCATACACTCCACTTGCCATTAGTGGCCGAGTGAAAGGGAGCAGACCATATGTGACAGATGAGGTACCTATTCAGGAACTCCTGGAACTCCCAGGAGGTAAAAGCAGTACCGTTGTCCATCACGACGGTTTCAGGGATCCCGTGGGTGCAAAAGACCCTCCATAAGGCTCTGACTGTGGCCGCGGTGGAGGTGGAAGCCATGGGAATCACCTCCAGCCACTTTGTGTAAGCGTCCACCAGGATGAGGAATATTTGACCCTGGTATGGCCCCGCAAAGTTTAGGTGTAGCCCGGACCACGGCACTGATTAGATTCCCAGTGGTGAATGGGGGTGCCGGGCAGAGTAGGCCAGGACTCTTGGCAGGGCTGGCAGCTTCTAACCCACCCCTCTATCTCTTCATCCATCCCCGGCCACCAGACATAGCTCCATGGCAGGACTTTCCTACGCACTCCCCCAGGGTGCGTCTTGTGCAAGGCTTTGAGCACTTGCTTCCAGAGTGGGGGGAACCACCACTCTGCTGCCCCAGAGAATGCACCTTTTGTGTAAGGAAAGTTCCTCCCTAACCCTAACCTCTGTGGCATGGAGGGGCCTCTCCAGTAGAGACTCCAGAAGCATCATGTGCTGGGCCGGAGCTGGATCGGGGTCCATCTCTGGCAGCGGAAGGTGGCTGAGGGTGTCTGTGTGTCCCATTGCTTTGCTGGGGTGGTAAATGAGCTTGTACATGTACTAATTGAGGAACTGGTTCCACCGTAGGACCCACCGCAACAGGATTTGAGGTGTCTGGTGGTCCGGGGTAAGGAGGCCAAGCAACAGCTTGTGGTCTGTGGCAATTGTGAAACGCCCACCATACAGGTAGTCATTGAATTTGTATACGCCTGCCACGATTGCCAATGCCTCTTTGTCAATTTGGGCATAGTTACACTCTGCCTGGGTCAATGTCCAAGAGTAATATGCCATGGGGACCTCTCTCCTGTCCAGGAGTTGGTGACCCAGGACGGTGCCCACACCATAAGGGGAAGCATCGCAGGCCAGAATCACCGTCAAAATGGTGGAGCACCTCATTGGAAACCAAGATGTCCTTGACCGCCTTGACCCCAAGCAAGCATTTCTCCCACTTCACCTTGGGACCCGCATTCTGGAAATGGCAGATCCCCTCTCGAAGGCGGCAGCTGAACTCGTTGGTGTCAGGTGTCGCTATCAGAACGATATCGAAAAAAGGTTGTACTCCAGGAATCCCTTTAAGGAGAGAGTCCATTAAGCTTTGAAAAATTCCCAGAGCCATGCTTACCCCAAATTGTAGCCCCCATACGTTGAAGGCACCCTGGTGCATAATGATGGTCTGAGCCTTGGCCGTTTGCGCATCCACCGGGAGCTGTTGGTATGCTTGGGCCAGGTCCAGCTTCCCGAAAATCTTAGAGCCAGCCAGGGAAGGGAGGACAAGCTGACCACTGGGATGGGGGATGGGTGGTCCTGGAGTGCTTTGTTTATTGTGCATTTGTAGTCTGCACAAATGTGCATGTCCCTGTTCAGTTTTACAGGGGTGACTATGGGGGTTTCCCATGCAGCATGTGAGATGGGCTTTAGCACTCCCTGGGCCATGAGGCGGTCCAGTTTGGCTTCTATTTTTGGCTTAAGCGCAAACAGAACCTGCTAAGCCTTCAGCCTTATGGGTCTTACCGTGGGGTCAAGCTGCAGCATGATAGGAGACCCGTTGTAGTTTCCCAGAGCTCCATCAAACACTTCTGGAAACTCCTGGCACACCTGGTCGAAACTGTGGGTCTTTATTTGGTCCGCCCCAGGGGCTTCAACCAAGCCAATCCCAGTAGGGTGGTGAGCTGGTGCTTCACTACAAGTATGTCCAAGGCCCCCTTAAAGGTTTTGAACTCCACCCAACTCTGGCCCACCCCATGATCCGAACTGGGTTTTTCTGAAAGTCCCGCAATATGAACTCTGTGGGTCGCAAGGGTCTCCTCCGAAATTATGGAGATGGAGGATCCTGAGTCCAATTCCATCATGCTTTTTTCCTACCATGAACCTTGTGTTAAATGTCACGTATTAGAAAGGTTTAATGTCTCCTAGCTCTCTTCTATATTTTGTCAGTTCTGATTGCAAAAATAAAGTAGTATAACAAAAGTGCAGTAAGACAAGTGCAGAGAGAACAGTTAGCCATGATCATCCTAAAGCAGGGGTCCCCAACCCATAGGCCGTGGACCAGTAGTGGACCGTGGCCTGTTAGCAACCAGGCCGTGGAGTGAGGCAGAGGCACTGCACCACCCCTTTTGCTTGCCTGGGTCCAGGGGGCAAAATTGCACTTGCTGTCATCCAAAACAGAGTTCAAGTTCTCAACCCATTCAGGAGCAACATCTCCATCAAAGATGATCCACTGGCATTACTGCAGTTCCCCTCTCAGCCTCACTCTGAAGCATGACCACTTTTATTTGCCTGGGTCCTGGGCAAGCGGAAGGGGCAGCATGGCAGTGACCTTCGCCTACCCCTCATTTAAAAAACCCATGGGGGGCAAGGATGGGGTGTGGGGGGCAGCACCCTCACCGGTATGTGGAAAAATTGTCTTCCACAAAACTGGTCCCTGGTGCCAAAAATGTCGGGGGCCACTGTCCTAAAGGATGTAAAAGGAAAAGGTAATTATAATCTATAAAGACCTGTTAATAGTAATGAAAGAGGACAAGGAATTCCTATGCTACCATGTGTTGATGGCATCTGTTTTCCATATGTAGGCTCAAACTGGTTTTCTTGCAAAACTTTATTCTACAGTAAAGGTTTTCAAACCGGAGCTTGTTTTATAAGGAACTTGTAAACTGAGAAAGACCTATAAAAAATTAGGTGCTGCACACACCCAGGCTTTATGAACTTGAGTCTTTTAATCGAGTTGTGGCCAACAGCTGTTGTGGATTTCTGTAATCTAGATCTGAACATTCATTATTTGTTCTTTTAGGAAACTAGGTGGAGATTGACACAGGATGGCGTTCTTTTACTCCACCTGTTTATCTTGTACCATAAAACAACCATAATAAAAGTGTTCTTCTTTATTCTTCATCACAAGAAACTCCTGTTTTCACTTCTGCTCATTACAATATTCAGCTTTAAAACAAACCAGGTCTGACAGCAGTAGGGTTTGCAAGCCCCGCCCCAAGTTCCTGTTGCCCACCATTGCTTGCTGAAAATATTAAAAACACACCAGCATTGCAAGTATGATGACATCATTTTTGAATACAACTTGAAAGGGATAGCCAAAGCCCTAGGAATGCCAAGATAGAGAGCTCGCAGGTATGAATAGGTAAAAAAATATAGAACACTCTGTGAGGGATTTTACAAACATTTATTTTGGAATTTCTTGAACTTTGTGTAGCTCTGCAAACAAAGAGAACATTGTACAATTTTTTGTAAAAAAGGAATTTTTGGAATACTATTGAATATTGTTTAGTAAAAAAAATTGTTTTGGTATTACATGCATTAGTAAAATCCCTCACAGAGTGTTCAGAGCCCTAGGAATAGTATGGTAAAACCGTAGAGCTTCTGGTGATTCCTAGAGCTACCCAATGTATCCAATATTGATATCATCACCTGCATGACACTGCCTCCCTTCATGTTCCCACCACCCACCCTCCTGCCAGCTGCAATGCTTGGCTTGGCAACTTTAGGGAGCAGGCAACAGGACAGGGACTGTGGCACAGTGGTTTTACATGCAGAATTCTGTCTGTGGCATCTCCCAGTTAACAGGCTCAGGTGGTAAATTTGTTACTATTTACTGAACACATCTGCACACTATCTTTCTCCAAGAAGAGTGTTCCCGCATTTTATTCTAATAAAAATCTTCATGACAATGGAATAGCTAAGAGAGGAGGAGTGTAAAGGTTAAATGGCCAAAGGAAAGCAGAATGGGGAAGACAAATCATACTCTGCCAGTCTTGAATAGAAAGGGCCTGAGGTGTTGGGTTAGGATTGGGAAAGAAGACATCTACGAAAAACAGAAGGTTCAGGGTGCCTCTCTTACACACCTGAACTTAGCTGGGTACCAATGGGAAAGAGCCTCATGGTGCAGAGTGATAAAGCTGCAGTACTGCAGTCCTAAGCTCTGCTCATGACCTGAGTTTGATCCCGGTGGAAGCTGAGTTCAGGTAGCTGGCTCGAGGTTGACTCAGCCCTTCATCCTTCCAAGGTTGGTAAAATGAGTACCCAGCTTGCTGGGGAAAGTGTAGATGACTGGGGATGGCAATGGCAAACCACCCCGTAAAAAGTCTGCCGTGAAAACATTGTGAAAGCAATGTCACCCCAGAGTCAGAAACGACTGGTGCTTACAAAGAGGACTACACTTTTTAATGGGAAAGAAGTGCTATTGGCCCCAATATTAGGGTATTTCCAAGCATTGGGCAAGGATTCTGGAGATTACAAAGTGTTTTACACATGAAATGACAAACTCAGAAACAACATAGTTGCTCTAATATATAAGTGAGATGTAGCACAAGCAATTAAAGGCTATAATGAAAAGTCTGATCAAATGGTATCAGACTTCATGGAAGACCTGTCAACATAACCAGCATTCAAGTTTAAGCACTGACTATATATGCTGAAGAGGAAATAACTGAAAGCTTTTATGCAAATGTCCAGGAAGAAACCGATCACACACCAAAACAAAGTATTCTGATAATCATGGGTGACTGGAATGCAAAAGTGGGAAACAACTCTATAAAAATGAGGAGCTTTGTGTGCTGGATTTATACTGGAAATTTTACAGTTCATGGAAATGACTATAATTTAAGTGGTCTAAAGATTTCTGTGTCGTTGGTATTATAGACTTTCCCTCTTCTTGATAGGTGTTCATATAATTTATGTTCCCTCCAATTTTACTTCTGTTTCTATGTGTAAATTTTATAAATTCTTACCTTGCATGAAATAAAAATTTAGGGAAAAGAAGATACTGTCACTGGTGTTGCCTTTGGGCTGGATACCTAGTGGTGCAGCTCTGGATCTGAGATTCTTCATAGACTTTCTAACCACACTTTAAAGTAGATTTGTGTGTTTCTTTCATTATTAGTTAGAATAATTACAAAAACAAAGTGCTTCTTAATATGAAAGCAAAACAAATTTCACATCTAAACAGTTTGCAATTTAAGAAAACCTTATGAAAACATAGCCTATGATAAGATGATGTAGTTGTCTTATTGAAAGAGGGGCACTAGAATATGTTTGAAAAGTTTGCCTGTGGTAGGTGTTAAGACATGGATAAGAAATGGTACAGTATTTACTAAAATTCAGTACTAGGTCCCACCCCCCCCCCCCTCAGATATGCCATCAAAAAAAGAGATGGGGTCAACCTCAAATAGTATACAAGTTACTGTTATGTCCAATACTAAAAAACCCGAATTTGTATATAATGTATTTAGGGTGGGCCATCTTACATTCAAGGTCATTGCCCTTTTGAGCAAATATGGTATTAGACAAATAATCAAATGGTCATTTTTTGTTTGATTATAGTGTTCCAGGAACTGCATTTGTAAAGGAAATCTAAATAGCTTTGATTATTTATCTTGTACAAGCATTGGCATGTTCTAGTGCTAAGAAGATATGTAAAACCAGTGTCATGCTCCAGGACCAAGAAGATTCAAAGGGGACTTTAATCAATGCCTCATCTGGGCTGCTGAGCTTTTCCTATGTAAAGAATATGTTTAACTCATTCAGTGCTTTGATCAGGAGTACAGGAACAATGTTTCCCTTCACTCTGATACCCTGAGGCCAAAGGTTCTTGGGACTTCGTGCGCCAGTCTTCCTGATATTCAGAGATCTTGTATAGGATGCTGCCCCATGCCTTTGGTTTTGTATAGGCCAAAGAATCCTTTTTTGTTGTGCACCCATAACTGATTTTAATGTGGAGCCTTTCTGCTAAGTTACAAAGTTCTTTCACCTGAAAAGTAGCCCAAAGCAGTCCCATAGACTGAGCTAGTACTTAAATGTGAATACATTTGAGCATGCAATGTGTTGCCATCTATGGCATAAATCCCATTTACTTGCGGTAAAAAAGGGGGTTCAAAGATATGCTAGGCTTAAAAGACTTACTCCCTGATTTTAAATATTTGCCTTGAACTTGTCTGCAGTATGTACACATTTAGGTTATAATGCACATATTACTTTCAACATGAATAGGGCCCATTCTCTTTTGTGAGCCAGGAAAGGTTCTGCAAATGCTATGTGATAGTCTTCATCCTGTGCCCCATACCCTTGTCCCCACCTCCCTCCACTTCCCTCTGTGTGACAGCTATCGGCTGGCAACCCTATAGTTCAGTGCAATACATTTACAATGAGTATGGCATATTATGCATTTTTGACCAGGGTCTCCAACAGCTCACAAATACACAAAATAAAACAACTGTGTTAAAACAATTCCATTAAATCACACAAACTGCTGATTAAAGGCTTTTAGGATGCTATTCAGTGCCACAGTGTTCCATAGCCCCATGGGAATGCTTCCTTAGTCAATCATCTACCCTTTAACTGATCGATCTATTTATTATTCTTTCTATAGTTAATTTGAGGTGGACATTTTATTATTCCTTTGAATTGCCATTGTTTCTGTCAGTTTCACTGCAATGCTATTGTTATGCTATTGGTCCTCTTGAGTTTCTATTGGGAAGGGCATGGTATAATTTTAATGAATAAACTTTACTCCTTCCTTCATAATTTGCTCCTTGATGGGTTTTGAGATGCAGTATGTTGTTTCACCTCACCTTAGATTACCTCAGTATACTTCACATATCATTTGTCTCCTTATATATATTCATTTTTCTTTTGGTATTTGATTAATTACATATCTCAAATGTTGGGTTTTTTGTTACTGTTCTTGTTCTGTATATATTTTGCAATTTTTCATTAAACTTTTCTATCCTGGAAAAAAAATAAACTTTACTCCTGAAATAAACAACCCATGATTTAACCAACTAGAGGCTTGTTTATTAACCTACAGATTAAACCATTGAAAGTTTGCAACCCTGTCAATTAGTTTTAGTCCTGAATTTAAAAGAACAAAACAAAAACACCTAGGTTATGTGTGCTCAATGTCAGATAAACATCTTTAAAAGTTCTCTGAGAGGATGACCTTGTCAGTGGAATGATTTAGATTAATAACTGAAGAGACATTTGCAAATAATTTCAAAAGTCCTTCCTGTTATTACGCTAGAAATTCTCATTTTTAGCGAGAGCCAGCATGGTGTATTGGTTGAGAGCAGTGGCCTCTTATCTGAAGAACTGGGTTTGATTCCCTACTCCTCCACAGGAAGCCTTCTGGGTGACCTTGGGCCAATCAGAGTTCCTTCAGAACTCTCTTAGCCCCACCTCCGGAGGGAGAGGAAGGGAAGGAGGTTGTAAGCCACTTTGAGACTTCTTGGGACAGAGAAAATCAGGGTATAAAGCCCAACTCCTTTTCTTCATTATTTGAAGACAACTGGCACAAATCAATAAATGTTAGCTACTACTGTGCATGGATTAAACTACTGGGTCTTAAACTAGTTGAAGCTAAAGGCCAAACTACACATGATGATTTTCAGTATGTTGTGTCTGAGTTCCCTGTCTCAACTCAGAAACAGTCCATCATGCACTACCTTGCCAGGAACTCATTTCCCAAATGCACGTGGGGCCTTAGTTTAAATTGAGTCTATGGTGTATGGGGAAAAAGGGCTCCAACCTACTCCCCCATTTTGCCAACACTAATGGCCCTGGGGGAGGGGGGTAGTCACTCTTCAGGGCAAATAGCACTCCTTGGGCTGTTTTAGGTCAGGAAAATAGTGCTGCAGAGGTGAAGGCTTAAGACCCTTCTGGCCATGATCCATGGTCCCAATCTGAATCAAGGTCCTAAGTTGTAGGTACTTGGAAAATAAGTTCCACACTAGGTGGTGTGGCTGGCTGATTCAGTCAGGTTGGGGAACCCATATACAACATGTCAAAAATTTAAGATGTAGTTTTGCCTAAGTGCCACCCCATTGCCCTCTGGGAGAATTCAATGTAGTTTTCTTTCATGGCATAGTATTCAATAGATTTATGCAGTTTGAGTATGTATAGGAACTAGCATTTCTTTTTACAGCAAGTCTAATCTTCCATTAAACATTTCAACAGTAACCTCTATTTGCTTTTACCGAGGAGCTTATTAAAGCATTTACAATTCAAGGTCAGGGTAGTGCTGATAAAATATGTGTACTTTGCTAGCTGAGGTTATCCAAATACTTTTTGTGAATGTGACAAGCAGCATTTCCTCCAAGGAAATTAGTTGCGTAAATGGAGAGAAGAAACCAATTAAAGCAACTGCTGCAAACTTTCTAAGGGTCATCACTCTTGTATGCTGTACAAAACCTATGAGCTATATAGAAATACCTGCTAATAAATAAATAAGAATATTTGACATCATGACTGACAGAGGGGTTTTTTCCCATTAACTTGTCAGTTCTCTTGTAGATGGGATGATGGCATCTGTAGTCCAAAGCATTAGACACTGCAATAGACTTCCAGAGCTACACTTGGAATAGATAGCTCAAAGAGGCTGCAGAACACCTTGATAATATGAATTATATTTACATTTTCTCACATAAAAGAACAGAACCATTTCAGCTATGCCAGACCCATAGTTGGTGCATGGGAGTAGGTGAGATAGGCAGCCACCTAGGGTATCACCTGGCCTATGGGGTCACCACTGGGTGCCCCCTCCCCCTTTCCTGCCACTCTCGGCTTCCTGGGTCACAGACCCAGGAAGCTGAGAGTGGCAGGATGGCATGTCTCAGAGGGCAGTCTCGGAGTACCTCAGAGCACCTCAAATGCAGGTGGGGGGGCAAAGGGCAGGTGCTGGCCTGGACTACTACTGGACCCCAAACCAGGCCTGGACCCCAAACCAGGACTACTTAAGTCACAAATGAAACCAGAACTGATTAACGTGAACAAAATAATATTTCTTTTGCTGAACAGGTAGCATAACATGACTTGGGTTAGATAACATAAATTCCATTTCAGTCTTTTTCTATACCATCAAAATGTTTCATATGATCAAGGTGCATAAAATCAATTTAAACATTTAAAAAATTGCTTTTAAAAGTTCAAACCTGATTTTTATAAATTTAAATTGGATATATATATATATATATATATATATATATATATATATATATATATATATATATATATATATATTACAAAAGGCTTATTTATTCATTTTATTTATGGTTTTGATCTAATTTGATAATTTTGTAATTATGCTATTGTTTAGCTTGGATGTGGTTTATTTAATCTTGCTGTAAAGTTTTTAATATTGTAAGGCACCCTGAGCCCACTTGCAGGATAGGGCAGGGTATAAATAATTAAATTAAATTAATTCAGTCATTCTTAGGGGTCTAATTTCAAGCTGTAAAGATTATGTAGGCCAGTGATCCCCAACGTGGGGCTCATGGGTGCCATGGCACCCCCCAGGCACTCCCCTGGCATTTATGCCTTTCAGGAAAGTAGACAGGGCCATCATGAAGGGAAGGCTAGTGACTGGCTGCCTTTCACCCCCACCATTGATTGTACTATTGCGGATCCTGGATCCTGTAAAGAAGGGCATGACAGGGGGACAAAATTCCACTGTCCCATGAGCATTAGGTCTCAGAATTTCCAACTTTCATTTTTTGAAAAGTCTCTATCAATTTCCATTGCAGAGATGTGCCTTTCCCCAAAGAGAAGTATTTTTCAATTGAGTACTTTTTGAGAGAGACTGATATCTCACTTCATTCAGTGTGGTTTATTTCCAGGTAATTTGTGTCTTATCTGTATAGAAGTTATAGTATACTTCACCCTTTTGACTAGTTTCTTTGACTCAAAGATTTTGCTCTCTTCCCTCTCTCTCCATGTCCTTTTGGAATCTGCACAGTGTAAATCATAAGTTAAGTAAAATTAATTCTTTAATCATCCCTTTTTCATATTTATAGTTTATTAAGTTATACCTTATATACAGAAAACCATTACCAATTCAAATGAAAAAGAAAAAGATCATAATACATAAAACAGAGATCAAAGGTAATCTTAACACAATCACATATATTTACAGTTTCATTTCAGTTTGAACTCATTTCCCTCACTTACATAGTAGTTTATTACTTCCAGAAACCTGTAGCCACTTATATAGTTTATCCCACTTGTCTGTAGCCTCTTGCTTCGATTTCCCATTCAGCAGGGCAGTCAAAATGTCTAATTCTGCTACATTCTGCTACATTCAAAATGTTTTCCAATAGTTCCTCCATATTTGGTATTTTCTCCTGTCTCCAACACTTTGCATATAAGATCCTAGCCACTGTTACTACATGTATCGCTAAATGGATGTTTCTTTTATCCACCTCCTTCTGCACCATACTTAAAAGAAAGATGTCTAGTTTATAAGGTACCACCACTTTCAATATTCCTTGAAGCATTTAATGGACTTTTACCCAATGTATCTTAGCTTTTTTACACAGCCACCAAATATGATAAAATGTGCCTGGGTGGTCCTCACACTTCCAGCAATTTACAGAACATTTAGGATATATCTTAACCAACCTTACTGGCATAATGTACCATCTGTGGAACATTTTAAATAGGTTCTCTTTAAAATTTACCGATTTTGTGATCTTACAGTTTACTCTCCATAATTGCATCCATTGGTCTAAATCTATACTGTGTCCCAAATTCTGGATATGTAATTCTCATCCCTGAGATGACGATGCAATTTCTATTGTGGCCTGGAAATGATCTCATAAAATTGGGTAACACTCCAGCATTCATCCAAAATTTGAACTGTAGAATTTTGGGTGAGTTCTAGCATATCCCCCAAGAGCAATTATGTGATTTCTGGGTCACACTGGAAGAAATGTCATTGTGCTCAGGATAACTATCACTACCAACCTACCTGTAAGTCCCTGCTGCCCCATCTCCCACTGATTGCTAGGCAACCCTATATGGGGAGGGGGGGCAGATGAAATATTTGTCCAGGGGACCATGGTGGCTTTCAGCAGCTCTGAACAAGACCCACAGATCAGTTGTGAGATAGTGGGGGGAGGGAGCACTAAGAGGAGAGAGATAATGGGGTTGTGGTGGTGTCCTGATCATATGTCCATGAAGGAGAAGGAGTGCTGGTGGAATCCCCATCAGCTTTCCAGTGGAGGAATGAGCATGGGGCAACAGCAGCAGTGTCCCACTCAGCCACCCAACCACAGCATGAGGAAGCCAAGCAAAAATTGTGTATGCAAAAAAATTCAGTATCATACTGAAATTCTTTTAATCAAGGATTCAAAGTCCACTTTCAAGAGATTTAACTTGGTTTTGTATTGGATTACCGTATATACTCGAGTATAAGTCGACCCGAATATAAGCCGAGGCTTCTAATTTTACCCCAAAAATCTGGGAAAACTTATTGACTCGAGTATAAGCCGAGGGTGGGAAACGCAGCAGTTACTATTCCTGTGGCAGGTAAGGCCACAATGCTGCTTGCAATGAAAGATGAGGAGAATGGTGGTGCAGAACACAAATCAACAATACCAAGGCAGAAGTCATTTCTGGTCAGACTGAAAACACCAGTCCCAGCACGACCCCTCCCCCTTCACTGAGGAGAGGAGAGCAGGGGGCAGCTTTAGCTGTCCTTGGAATTCCGGGGATGCGGGCGGAATAGTGACTCGAGTATAAGCCGAGGAGGGGGTTTTTCTGCCCAAAATTTGGGCAGAAAAACTAGGCTTATACTCGAGTATATAGGGTACATAAAATTTTAAAAGTCAAAGACTGTACATATATTGTACTAGTATTCCTTTGTTTCACTGGAAGATGTACCAGTCTGAATGAGGAGCTCCATACCAGATCTGCTGCCAAAAAGCTTATTTGCCTAAAATCACTCATGCAGGATATGCTTGCTGTGTCTAGTGCATAAACTCTGAAGTGTGTACCATGAGACAGCAAAGGAGACTGACGTGTAGAATCTTATGTCAATATTACGTTCATTACCCTGTTTTATAGTGCTTAAAATTTGCTTTGTGCAAAGGGTGTCACATTTACAGTGGGGCAACAAAATCAACAATAAACTTTAAGAGGAGTTCCATGAGAGCTCTACAGCACTGAATGTGTTCAAATGTTAAGAAGATGCTTCTTGATGTTTTTATATCACCTTTCTGCAACATCGTCACCCCCATCAATCACCAAGATTGATTCCACTGATCCGGCTGGCTAGGTGGGTGTTCCCTACCTACCTCTCTACTTCATGTGTGTCCCTCCCAAATAAGATTGTGCATCTGGCTCTATCTAAGGCAAAAAAATAGCTGGAAAATATCTTATCAGTGTTTATCAGATATTCTTTCAGACGGATATAGAGGATGCAAGGCTGTAGCCAGGGATTTCAAGTTTGGTGAGGCACATAGACACAATTTTTGTTGAGGGGGGCAAGGGGCCACCAATAACTCCCTCCTTGCAGCAAAAAACCCAAACCAATGCCACACCTCCCCAATACTAGGACAAAGTCCCAAGAAGCAGCAGAGACTCTGGCATGCTGGGCTCAGATTCCAGAGGTCTGCAGACTGGCTGGAATACTGGCAGTTGGATCCAGCTGTGGAATACCTGGCCTGCCCACTGGGTCCCACTCCCAACCCCACCTGCCTGAAGCCTGGAACCTCCTGCCACCAGTCTTTGCCTTGCCTGGCTGCTGAAGAGGGACATACAGACCCTGCCACCACTCCTCCTGGCCTACCTACTACTGTTTAGGCTCATCAATGGAGCCTGATCTCTGATCCCAGCCCCCTATAACCTAGACACAGCACCTCTGTCTTTGATGGATTCAGTTTTAGCCGGCTCTGTTGCAACCAACCAACCATGGCTTGCAGTGCCCTACCCAATTCCTCTAAGGCTGAATCCGGGTGGCCACCCATCAGCAGATAGAGCTGGGTGTCATCTGCATATGTTAATTTTCAAGTCTGTATACCTATTGTATTGTATTGTATACCTATGTATGTTGTTAGCCGCCCTGAGCCTGCTTCGGCGGGGAGGGCGGGATATAAATAAAATTTTATTATTATTATTATATTGATGACACCCCAGCCCATACCTCTGGATGATCTGGGCAAGGGGGTGCATGTAGATGTTGAATAACATTGGGGAGAGAATTGCTCCCTGCGGCACACCACATTGTAATGGGTGTCGCTGGGATAGTTCATCCCCAAACACCACTCCGACCTTGGAGAAAGGAGACTAGCCACTGTAAGGCCAGCCCCCATATCCCGCATTGGTGAGGCAGTGGGCCAACACTTCATGGTCGACTGTATCAAATGCTGTTGACAAATCAAGAAGGATCAGCAGTGCCGAACTGCCATGACTTTGGGAAGCCCCAGTCAAAATTCTGGGAATTACAGCCTTTCTGTCCTTCAGAACCTGCCTTTGGAGACTTGGAGGTTTAAGACATACTTAAAAACCAGAATTTGCAGCAATTCACAATGCATGTCAGCAGATGCACTGAATTCAACTGCCGGCTGTGCATGCATGGGGGCCTTGTGTCTTAGCACTAGAGATGGTGCACCCACTCCAAAATTTAACCTCTAGAAACCTTGGGAAAGATAATCAAACCTTGAAGAAGAAGAAGAAGAAGATATTGGATTTATATCCCGCCCTCCACTCCGAAGAGTCTCAGAGCGGCTCACAATCTCCTTTACCTTCCTCCCCCACAACAGACACCCTGTGAGGTGGGTGGGGCTGGAGAGGGCTCTCACAGCAGCTGCCCTTTCAAGGACAACTTCTGCCAGGGCTATGGCTGACCCAAGGCCATGCTAGCAGGTGCAAGTGGAGGAGTGGGGAATCAAACCCGGTTCTCCCAGATAAAAGTCCGCGCACTTAACCACTACACCAAACTGGCTCTCCAAGAATAACAATGGTAGCAATACATATGTACAGAGACACAAGGTGACAGTGTGTGTGTGGGGAGGGGGTTGTGAGCATAGGTGGGATTCTTGCCTTGCTTCCAGTGTATGGCTGAGGAGGGCTGACCAAGTGAAGCTTCCCTGTGAGTTTGATGTCACTGACTTGTTCCTGAGCTGTTCCATTGACTCCTGTAACTGCAGCTGTCTTTTTCAGAGAGAGCACTAGGGAGACTTTTGGGGGGACTGAAAATGGGACCCCAGAAATGTAATCCACCCCCAACTTGGAGAGATTGTAGAGGAACAGGCAGCACAATGAGGTTCTCTGTGTGTTTGATGTGTGTAGTTTACAAGGGGTCCACTTTTGAGTCTGTCATTTTTCCTGAAGGCATCTTCTTTGGGGGTGGGGGGTAACTTGGACCACCTAAGCCCAATCTGCTCATAACTTGGAGGGCATGTACAGAAGCATCAGGGGGAGGTCTCCTTTGAGGCTGATGCCCTTAGCTTGTACAGAGTCTGTTTTAGGCAACTTACACCTGTAATTTTCCCCAAAAGCACTTCCTTGGGGGCACCTTCTTTGTGGGACCATAACTCAGATCCTTTAAATCCAATCCTCGCCAAACTTGTAGAGCAGGTAGAGGAGAGTCAGCTGAAGATTCTTTGCACGTTTGGTGTTTCTAACACATGGAGGCCTTTCTATCACATTATGAACCTCTTGAACCTCACCAGTTTGTTTAGTCCTTAAAAGTTAATGATGGGACATGGTTTGCAAGCAGGCCATGCCACAATGAACTTAACCACATTTTCCTGATTTGTGCCTATCCTTAGTCCCATGCTCTACAGCAAAGTCTTTTTGAGTGGTGACAGCAACCCACTCACTAGATGGTTCCCAGGAAGGTGTAGTCCAGTGAAATTCCCTCACAAGCACCTCTGATACTTTGCATTTTCTAGCTACAGAAGGAGGAAGGAGCTTTATTGTCCACAAAGCTCTGTTTGCTATAGCTTTCAATGGGAACTGTATATGTGCATGGAGTTCTGGAACACAGCCAATGGCAGTATCCCATGCCCTGTTATTCATGATTAAGTTCCACTGAAATCAATAGGACTTAAGGAGAAGGCAAAGGGGTGTTGTTCGGCAGCCAATGTAATCAAAAATGCACTCTGCTTTCTTTAATTTACTTCTGATCTTTGTGTACACCTGGGATGTGTACACCTGGGATATAGAACTGCTAAGTGTCCATATGCAAATTAAATGACTTTAAAAAACAACAGAAAATTTACATTCCTCAGTTGCAGGAACTAAAAAACCATCACTAAAAACTGGGTGTGCCAGAGAATGACAAGAACCAATCCGTATCAGCTATACTTTGCACATTTTAGTATCCCTAAGGACATAAGTTTTGAATTTGCCCTCAAGATATTAGTTTTATCACTTCCTGTTCACATTCCAGCCACACCTTGCCTTCTCAGACCACTACAAGATTTTTCTACCTGGCATTTTAAATATTGTCTTCCTACTTGCTTGTTAGATTGTAATGCTTCTTTAAACAAGGAAACGAATACTTCCCCTTGGTATAGTGTTTACCTGTGATGAATGTTCTTATGATTCAGCCATTAATAATAATCAAATATACTCCAGAAGATGTTGTGTGTAGCAGCTGGAAGACTAGGATATGGACTATATATAGCTTGGTTTATTAGGTATTTGATGTTGTCTTTTTCCTAAGTTCTCTAAGCATTTAAACTATGGAGTGAGGTACACAGTGGCTGAAGTGATAAAGAAGTAGCATTTATACATATTGTAAATCCAAGTGATATGCTTGAAAGAGAAAGAAAGGTATGTTTTTGTGAAATTATACAACCACAGTCTCCAGGATGTGTCATCAAGAATTTATGTCAATTATGTATAGGTACGTGTCACTAAGGTTACCTAAATGTTAACTAGCAGCAGTAACAACTATGGGCTAGATTCAGATAGCCAATTTGATCCAACATAGGCACTTCCCCCAGGCAGATTAAAAATTCAAGGTCAGACAGGCACAGCTGCCACCTGTTCTGCTCTTGCACTCACCCTGTCCTCTGACGTCTCTGAGACGGATCAAATAGCTACCAGTAGGGAAGTGGTAGCAAAATCTTCTGCTGCACTCCTCCTGCATTTCATGGTGTCTGATCATGGGAGAGTGCAAGCAAGGTGGGTTGGCAGTGTGAATCTGCCAATCTGCTCTTGGTGCTCATTGGTATTCTTTTTTTTTTTTTTTTTTTAAACACTACTGTGGAGTGCATGAGTGCATGAGTATATGAGAACATGGCCACTAAAAATATAAGGGAAAGAAGAAACCCAAACTGAACTAAGGGGATGGCACGCAATAATCATGTAACCCCCCCCCCCTCAATATACTGTTGCCCTGGGGTTTTTTGTAGCAGGAACTGCTTTACATATTAAACTCCACCCCCCACCCCCCCAATGTGGTCAATCCTCCAAGAGCTTATGGGGCTCTTCTTACAGGGCATACTGTAAGCTCTTGGAGGACTGGCTACATAAGGGGGGTATAGCCTAATATGCAAAGGAGTTCCTGCTAAAAAAAAAAAAAAGCCCTACCATTTCCTCACATCGGAGTGTGTGAATGGATTTGTCTGCTCCATATTGGGGCAGTGCAATTTGAGATGCCTTCCATGCACACAGAGCTGCCCATCTGTACCCAGCCATGGTGGAACAACATGTCTGCAAACTGTCTTCTTGAGCTAATGTGCCCTCTCCAAACTATAAGATATACAATGTTATACTCTTGGAAAAATAGCTCTCTCCAAAGTACAAGATAAACAATGTTATACCCTTGGAAAAACAGCTTCAGAATGTTGGGGGTGTCTCCTCTTTTTATGGGGGAATTAGCAGAGGCAAGATCCAGATAGGGCTCTAGACTTGATATGCCACCTAGTGTATACTGGAAATAATATTTTCTATCTATCTATCTATCTATCTATCTATCTATCTATCTATCTATCTATCTATCTATCTATCTATCTGTCTGTCTGTCTGTCTGTCTGTCTGTCTGTCTGTCTGTCTGTCTGTCTGTCTGTCTGTCTGTCTGCCTGCCTGCCTGCCTGCCTGCCTGCCTGCCTGCCTGCCTGCCTGCCTGCCTGTCATCTATCTATCATCTATCCAATTATGATAAAAGAATTGTATTAAAATAAAATAATATAATAAAAATAAATACACACACAATTAAACTAACACACATACACAAGAGCACCAGAAAATAGGTTTTAGAGGAGCGGATAGGGGATGAGGTTTGTGGGGTCAAGAGATCATATTTACCTGTCCTGGAGGGTTGAAGTCCATGGAGAAGGGCAGCAGAACAGTCAGCGCTCTATGCTGGAAGGTACCCAAACAGAAATTCCTACAAGATAATGACTTAGCCCTACCCCACTTTCTTGAGTAGATATAAATTCCTACCATTTCTTTTTCTTTCCTCTCACTTTGATACAGAGAGAACTCTATCTTTCTATGTTGTACCTCTGAGGATACTGGCAAAATGTCAAGTACCTACTATGCCAAGACCATGGCCATACAGCCTGGAGAATCTACAACAACTAATACCCAGGGTTTTGGGGTGTAAGTCTGAAGGCACCAAGACTAGACACACTGAGTATGTCCAGAGTGCCTCCTTAAGTAGGCAGAAACATATCCTGAGGCATAAGTGATCAGGATGTGCTTGGAACAATGTATGAATAGATTTATGTATTTAAGAACATAAGAGAAGCCATGTTGAATCAGGCCAATGGCCCATCCAGTTCAACACTCTGTGTCACATAGTGGCCAAAAAGAAAAAAACAAGTGCCATCAGGAGGCCCACCATTTCCTGGAGGGTGGGGAGACGATGAGATTAGCTAGGTGCTTTCTTTTTCCCGAGCCTGGGGACCACACCTTAGCCAGAGTCAGTTTCAGTTTCAGTTTGCTTTATTACGGTCCATGACCAAATACACAGCACAATGCAGGCCAACAACAACCACATAAAAATTGTAAAAATCAAGATGGACCTAAATAGGTGAAACATAAGATATTTAAAAAATAAATGTGAAAATAAAATATAGGACATTAGTATGAATAATGAAATATGACAAAAAATACAGTAGTGGTCAAACATCTTCTAGCTTAATAAATATAGTACATATAATAAAAAAATTAAAAATTATACAGCTCCAGAAAAAATATTAACTAGAATATACTGGTTAAAATTACAATCTGTTACCTCAACATTAACTTGTAAGAATCATAAAATGCAATTTGATTGCATGGGAACAAAATTTGGCAACTTTATGCATGGTCTCTGTATTTATATCAGTTTCAGTAGCATTTGTGATGGTATACAGAGTACTCAGGCATTAAAGAAAAGATAAAATACAAGCTTGGGAATATTCAAAAAACAGTCAGTTCAAGACCCCTTCTTTACATAATCCTCACGAATTCTCCTAGCTGCCACCATAAATTTGGCACAATTAAATGTGAATTGGGGGTTAAAATCTGATAACAGCGTATTTCTGATTTTGAAATCAGAAAACCCGAGACATCTCTCCAACAAAGAATAAATGTACCTGGCTCATATGCCAGGGTATAGGCCACACCCAAACAAAACATGGTCAATCGTTTCAACTTTATCTGCACCACAAGGACAAACCCGCTCAGTCATAGGCACCTTTCTAAAGCGGCCCTCAATGACTGCTGAAGGAAAGATATTGCAACGGGCCATAGAAAAGGCCCTTCTGTGGGATGGTATTGTTAGAGTTGAGAGATAGGGGGCTGGAGCTAACACATATCTCCTTTGAGGGGGAGCTAGATAATCCGGCACCTTGGCAATATCATTCTGTCTCTCAATGTCTTGTAGTCTCTGTTTGACTATGGCCCTGGCTTGATCCAGGGCCATTATCTGGAGAGATTCAGGTGAAAAGCCAAGTGTAGACAATTTCTGATGGATGGCTCTAACCCAAGAGGAACAATAACTATCCTTTAAAATCAATGATGTGATATTCGTGGGGCAATGGCTGAGATTATGCCAAGTGGTGATTGAAAGTAGGCTCACCCTAGCCTCTATCCTTAGCAAGCCAGTTTCCAAGCTTAGTACTGCATTGGAAATGCAGGTTGGAAAGTGGAAAATGGCTCTCAAGAATTTGGACTGAATTTTCTCAAGGGGATCAAAACTTGATAAGGATGGACCCAACATAGTTCCATAAGTGAGTTAGGGTATTGTTTTGGCCAAGTAGAGTGGAAAGTGGAAAATGGCTCTCAAGAATTTGGACTGAATTTTCTCAAGGGGATCAAAACTTGATAAGGATGGACCCAACATAGTTCCATAAGTGAGTTAGGGTATTGTTTTGGCCAAGTAGAGTTTAATGCAACTGGTATAAAATGCCCCCCTTTCGTGAGAAAAAACCTAATGGCCTGGGTCGATTTGCAACCAGAATTGGCAGCATATTCATGGTGAGCCTTCTTTGACCCTGAGGACTGAATCATGACCCCCAAATATTTGTAAATTGTTACCTGTTGTAGACTATGGCCATTTATATTCCATCTCCTTAGCCTGGGTTTTGGGCCAAAAGCCATTACTTTTGTTTTCTGATAATTAATCTCTAAGAGGTTATGATCACAATAAAGACCAAATTGAGCTAATGCCCTTCTAAGGCCTACTGGTGTTCTAGACAGCAAGATTGTGTCATCTGCAAAGAGTAAGGCTACCAGTTGCCTATCTGCCAGGGAGGGGGGATGAGTATCGACTAGATGGAGGTTGCTGATCATATCATTAATAAAGATGGCAAAAAGGGAAGGGGCCAGCACGCAGCCTTGCTTGACTCCTTTTAAAATTGGAATAGGGTCAGTAAGGAGACCTTGCTTATTGCACCTGACCCTAATAGACGTGTTGGTATATAATGCCTGGATCAGGAATAAAAATCTCCTGTCAATTGAGGTGGCACTTAACTTCTCCCATAATTTCTCTCTGGGAATGGAGTCAAAAGCAGATTTTAAGTCAATAAAGGCTGCATAAAGAGAAACCGTTCTGCTGGTTGCATATTTTTCTATCAAATGTGATAGGATCAAGTTATGTCCCAACGTGGATCGTCCTTCCCTAAACCCAGCCTGCTCATCTACCAGCCTGCTTATTCCCCCTTGAATCAGCCAGCACTGCAATTTCTCTAGAAGATGGCTAGCGTATAGTTTGCTCAGAATACTCAAGAGGCTGATTGGCCTATAATTGGCTGGATTATCCTTCTGCCCGGACTTAAAAAAAGGAATGTAGCCTCTCTCCAGGCCTCAGGTAAATCCCCTGTCAAATCTATATATGTAAACAATGGGGCCAAGAGAGAGGACCACCAGTCTATATTATCTTTCAATAGATCTGGGGGAATAAAATCAGGGCCTGGAACTTTGCCTCTCTTGAGTTTATTTCTAACTTCTTTACTTCTAACTTCTCCAGCCGTCACTGGAGGCCAAGGTGGCAGGTCTGAAAGGGCCTCATGAATCTGGGGAACTGCAGAATTGTGGGGATCAGAGAACAGCACTTGAAAAAATGATTCCCAATTCTTGGGGGTGACAAATGAGTCAATGGGGGAGATGTCTCTGCAGGAGTGGCTCGAGATCAATTTCCAAAACCCTGTCAAGATCTTCTCCTTGGATGACTGTATAATGCTATTCCACAGCACTTTCATGGCCTCACGCTTCTTTGTGGCAATCAGTTGTTTGTATAACTTCTTAGAGCATGAAAGATGGTATTGTGCACACAGAGAATCAAGGCCCCCACAGTTCTTATATGCGTGATACGCTGATTTTAGATCTCTTCTTGCTTGCTTGCATTCTTTATCGAACCAGGGCTTGGAGACGTTTTTGAATCTACGATGTTGAACAGAAGCATCTTGAACCAGTAATGGTTTTATAAGTTGGAGGAGATGGTCGAAGGGGATCAGAGGGTTCAAGTCATGGGGAGTATCCATAATTAATTTTCTATTGGAGCAAGCATCCTCCTTCTCCAGGGCTCCCCTCACTGTCTGTGCCAACTGATCGGACCGCTTGGCGCGGCATCTCATTTGTTGGACTGGAACCAAATGTGGGCCCATCGTAATACTATGAAAAGTCTCTGGAACTAAAGTAGGAAAGTAGGAAATCCAAACTTTCCAATAAGGATCTCATCATGAGGGCTAGTTGAGCATTAAAGTCCCCTCCCATTAGGATCATATCAGCTGGAGTAGCCAGAGTCAAAGGAAGGGCATACTCATCTGCATTGCTAAAGGATTGTATATGCTGAGCCTTGGGGTTGCAGTGTGTCTGAGAGCTGGACCACCTTGACCAGAGTGTTGCCAGACTCCATTTTGTGTGCACAGGGTTTTAAGAGTGTACCAATATCACAAGTGCCCAGTGTTATTGAGGGCAGTGTTCCCTCTAAGCCGAGTTAGTGTGAGCTAACTCCAGCTCACACATTTTTGTCTTAGCGCAGGAAAAATAGCCCCAGAGCAAACTAATTTCCTGGAGGGTGAGATGTCCTTCAATATAGCCCTCTGAAGAAACTCACCTATGCAAGGACTAGAGCCTTGTTCTTGATCTTCATTGGCAAAACCTGTATTAGGACCCAGATATTATCCTTTGAAAGACTACCAGTTTCCATGGACCTGTGGTCCAATAGTTGTCTTTAAGGTGGATTCTTCAAGGTGGGCCCATAAGCCCTCAGACTAGGAGACATGCCGACTCCTGGTATTTGCTGTTTCCTTCACTTATACAATTTCCATGTAGCAGTCTCCCATGTTAATAATTTTATACCACAAATAGTAAGTGTGGACCTTGCTTATTAAGTAACATAATAGCTTGTCTACTGTCACCTTATCATCTTGGTTCTTTTCATCCAGAACCTGTCCAGACTTAATTTATCCATAGCATAAAGCTCATATGATTCAGCCTCCCACCACTAGCCAAAACTGCCAGCAGACCTGTGATTTTTAAAAAAAATATCCTTGACAAGCAGCTAAGAACAGATGCATATGAATTGTTTATCACAAGGCATATCTAATCTGGAGAGACAAAAAAAAAAAATCCACCTGAACTGAGAAACAAACCTTAAGAATGAGCATGTGAATCAGCTGAGTTTGCTGTGACATTCCCAGGTAAAGGAATTTTCTATTGAAATATACCTTTCAGAAATAGCTTTAAACAGAAGGGAAGGGAAGGGCTACAGATTAGCAACAAAGCATATATTTTGAACGCAGAAATCCTAAACTCAGTCAGTGGTATCTAATTAAGGATATTAGGTGGCAGTGCATCAATAGAATTCCACTTTAAAAACTGCTGCCAAGCAGAGTTCTAGGTTATACCTACCTTGCCACTCCTGGCGCAAGGCAGGCAGCAACAGTACAGGTGCAGGGTTTGCATGGATTCTCCTGTCACTACAAAACACACTGTTCCTTAGACCTGCCTCATCACTGTCAGGGTGCAAGACAGGTGGCAATGGCATAGGTGTGCCATGCTGTCTTCTCCTGTCAATGTCACCCATGAAGCATGTTGCTTCCCAGACTTGTCTTGCTGCTGCCAAGGTGCGAAACAAGCTCCAGCTTCAGAGTGTGGAATAAGACTGCCAGTAGCGGGAACCTTAGAATTTGGCTGGGTGCCCATCCAATTCAATCAGGATGCCTTCTGGTTTGATGTGGGGAAATGGTTTGTGTCAGGGAATTTGGGTGCAGATTTATGGCTTTGCAGCAACCATGACCAATACGATATAAACTGCTGACACATCAAAACTTGATAGAGTCCTACAATGCAGGTTGAGATAGTAACCAAGAGAATGAGCAATTCTGAAACTGGGATTTTTTTGAGGCAAGGTAAGACAAAGTATCATTATTGAGTCAAATTTGGGCTTCACAAACTAGCCATAGTTAGACCATGGCTTTTGTGGTATGTTTGAATCAAGCCAGTATGTTAACTTGTTCAGCATCCTTCTGTAGCCAGAGATTAGAGACACAATGCATTTTTAAAGTAATTGAAACCCCCTTGGGGAGGGGCAGATGACTGATCCAGTTCCTTGCTTGCAACCCTTAGTCCATAATCCTTATTAAAGAGGATGATCACAGCAATTTAATCCACTGAATGAAGCTCAGCTGGCCAGAAAACAAAGGATTTCCACCTGAGTTTTCAATATTGTTAATGACAAAGAGTAGAAAAAAATAAACTGTAAAATGAACACTGATCTATGTAAAGTGCTCATGGAGAGGCGTGTGAAAGTGCTGGTTTCTAGCTGGTGCATGACTGGTGATACCTTACCTATAACAAATTGTACATATGTCTTTTATTACTTGTGCACAGAAGAGATTTGCCTGGCAGAAGAAAACTGGTCTCATACAGAAGGATTACAAATCCCAGACGCTAAATATTAGCAGATTTTTTTTACCAGATTCCAAATTCTACATCGATGTATTTCTTTATTTTTAAAACATATAGATTTCACTTTGCAATACATGAAGTATCCTGAAAGGTTACATCACACCACTATAAAATAAGCATAAAATATGAAAATATTAAAAAAGAAAGATAAAGCAACAATCCATCAACCAGGAGATTATCAAAAGGCTTATCAGCAAAAGGAAACAGAATCAATCAACAGATTCAAGCTCATCCAGCAACTGAATTCCAGCAAGTGAACCTAATGGTTTAGCAAAAAGGAAATGCTTTGATTACCTTCCTAAAAACAAAACAGTAGGTGCCAATCATGTTCCATGGGGGTGTTCTGAAGTGTGGGTGTCCTTTGTTGTCCTCTGCCCCTCTGGCAATTTCTAGAGAGAGATTGTAAAGAAATTGGGTTCCTCGTTCAGTTCTTAGCTTTTTTCTAAACATTGGTTCAGGCTTCATTCTAAGCTCCAGGTCTCAATCTAAGTTATACGGTAAATAGAAATAATTGTGTTGGGAAGATACAGCATACCAACCTCATGACATCTAGATAATAGTCCAGGGGCAGGGAGGAACCAAGTGTCTCCCTGTTCCAAGCTCAGAACTTGATGCTTAGCAACCATTAATTGCAATCCCTTTAATTAGCATGATTTACTCCCACTGAAGCTGGAGGGGGGCAGGAATGAAACTGCAGATCACCCCACCAGTTCATCTTAATCAGACCCCTTTGTGGTCATATGCCCAGTAACTAGGTAACCTCATCACTTGACATCAGCAACCCAAGATCTAACTGGTCTAAGGGCCTTGGACCACATTGGATCTTGCCTATAGAGTTTCACTTCTTTCATGTAATTTTAGACTCTTGTATTCTGGATAATAGTCTCATGCTGAATAGCTTGTTGCTATGGGCTAGGTACCTTGCCCAGGCCCAGTGCATCCAAGTAGGCTACCTGGCCTAAAGGAACATCGGGCACCCCCTCCTGCCCCACCCTTTCCCTACAGATGACCCAAGAGGGAGGCTGAGCTACCAGTGCATCTTCCCCAGCTGTGCCAGGAAGCTCGCAAATAGAAACAGCTGGCAGCAAAAAATGGCACAGTGGGAAGGAAGCACCGCGCTGCCTGGCCTCACCACTCTCAACTCCTTCCCATTGCTGCTCTGTCTCTTCCTGCCTTGGCTGTGTCAGTGGCTGAAGGAGCTTCTTCTTCCTGCTGCTGCCACCAAGAGAGGGAGACAGGCTGGTGGCAAGAGAGGAGCTGCAGCAGGCAGCAGCTGCCCGGCCCTTCCCAACTGGCGTGGTGGGGCAGCGTGGCATGGTAGCGGGTGCCAGGGTAAGTGTGGATGGGAGGGAGGAAGGGCATGAGGTGAGGAGTTGGGGGTAGGGGCACCTTGCCTGGGGCAGTGGGCACGGTGGGATACCCTAGCGCTGGTGCTGACCTTGCCTGCCCTTATGCCCCTCTGGACAGAGAGACCTTTGATTGCTGAACATCTTCAGCCTGGAAATAGTAACTTCTGGTAATTTTGAACCAATGTTTTACTGTGTAGGCTCTTGAACCTAGCTTTGTCATTTTTGATTCCTCACTGCTAATATTCTGTTTGAAATATTCTTGTGCCTTTTAATACATTCCTTTGAATCACAGTTTGTGGTGCTTTGCCTTCAGGTGGCTTCAGTCTAGATCTCAGGACCTAGACCAAGTGCCTACCTATCAAGTTAACTGTTTGGAGAAACTCATTCTGCAAGTAGCCTACCTTGCAGGGCTGACTTTCTTGTTAAATCCTGGAAAGGTCAGAAGCTTGCCCTTTGGTTTCTGCTGTAGGGATAGACTCAAGGGCATGCTGGCAGCTACCTGAACTGGTGAGTGTGAATGCATACTCCAGGTTTTATTTAATGTTGTGTTTTGCTGCCCTTACCAAAACCTCCCTTGGATTAGGAGTCTTTGACAGGCATGACATCTCTTCTCACCTAGAAGGGATGTCACACCATCATTGACAAGAGTTTTTTGTTTTAAAAAATCTTTTTCTAGCCAGCTGCTGGAAGGCTTGGGGGGGGGGGGGCAAGAGGCACAGCCCACATGGCAACCCAAGGCTGTAGTAAGGATGACAGTTGAGCAAACCTGATCAAAAGGTTTAGCACTGTGGAAAGACAAGATGTAACTATCTTAAATAAAGAAATAAATACTTTTTTTTCCCTGGGGCCAGCAGTTTGAGGAGTGCAGCTGTGCGAAAGTTTCGCTTCCCTTGCTTATTGAACAGTGTAGCATGGCTAGGAGGCAATTCCATTTTGCTGGCTCATACCTAAATTACTCAGTAATTTAGCCATAGGAATATGTATGGAATCCTCCCACCCCCCAACCGCATAGAACCAAAGCAGCAAAAGTAGAAATTGCAAGTGGAAACTCAAATAAGTGGTGCTGGAACTCAAAACTGCTTGAGAGTTATATCCTCTGACCCATAAAAGCTAATCCCCTCCCTGCCCCCGCTGATTGTGGTTTATTTATTTTAAACTCACCTTTGCAAAAAAAAGGGGGGGGGGCAAAGTAGTCTACTCATATTACTAAATTAAACAAAAAGATCACAGACTTTTCTTTTTCAAATAACTCATCATTAGTTGTTACAGAAAATAATAATTCCCATAAAATCAACAAGAGATTTTCAGAACAGAACTGACTGTCAAGATTTTCTAAAAGCTAGTTGGGGTGACACTTTCCAGGCCTGTGGTGGACAGACAAACTCATCATGTCCACATGCAATGAGCTGCTCACCCTGTCTGGTTCACAGCAAACAATCTGAATGTCTGCTAACAACTCAGCATGCACTAAAATGCTATAAGCCCAAACTGATTGGCAACAATTAGTGACTTGATGGAATACACACACACACACACAGAGGAATACTTAGACAAACACTGGAATGGATTTCTAAAAACACAGCATTTATTCATGTATGTGTGTGTGTGTGTGTGTGTGTGTGTGTGTGTGTGTGTATATATATATATATATATATATATATTCATGTATATATATATTCATGTATATATACACATACACAGTATGTCACAGAAGTGAGTACACCCCCTCACATTTTGTAAATATTTAAGTATTTCTTTTCATGTGACAACACTGAAGAAATGACACTTGGCTACAATGTAAAGTAGTGAGTTTACAGCTTGTATAACAGTGTAAATGTGCTGTCCCCTCAAAATTACGCACCACACAGCCATTAATGTCTAAACTGCTGGCAACAAAAGTGAGTACACCCCTAATGTCCAAATGGGGCCCAAGTAGCCGTTTCCCCTCCCTGGTGTCATGTGACTCGTTAGTGGTACAAGGCAACAGGTGTGAAGGGGGAACAGGTTATCGCTCTCACTCCCTCATACTGGTCACTGCAAGTTCCACATGGCACCTCATGGCAATGAACTCTCTGAGAATCTGAAAAAACAAATTGTTGCTCTACATAAAGATGGCCTAGGCTATAAGAAGACTGCCAAGACCCTGAAACTGAGCTGCAGCATGGTGGCCAAGACCATACAGCAGTTTAACAGGACAGGTTCCACTCAGAACATATCTCGCCATGGCCGACCAAAGAAGTTGAGTGCCCGTGCTCAGCGTCATATCCAGAGGCTGGCTTTGGGAAATAGACGTATGAGTGCTGCCAGCATTGCTACAGAGGTTGAAGGGGTGGGGGGTCAGCTTGTCAGTGCTCAGACCATACGCTGCATGCTGCATCAAATTAGTCTGCAGGGCTGTCATCCCAGAAGGAAGCCTCTTCTAAAGATGATGCACAAGAAAGCCCGCAAACAGTTTGCTGCAGACAAGCAGTCTAAGGACATGGATTTCTGGAACCATATCCTGTGATCCGATGAGACCAAGATAAACTTATTTGGTTCAGATGGTGTCAAGCGTGTGTGGTGGCAACCAGGTGAAGAGTACAAACACAAGTGTGTCTTGCTACAGTCAAGCATGGTGGTGGGAATGTCATGGTCTGGGGCTGCATGAGTGCTGCCAGCACTGGGGAGCTACAGTTCATTGAGGGAACCATGAATGCCAACATGTACTGTGACATACTGAAGCAGAGCATGATACCCTTCCTTGAGGGGACAGCACATTTACATTGTTATACAAGCTGTAGACTCAGTACTTGTACTGTAGACTCACTACTTGTAGCCCGTGTCATTTCTTCAGTGTACATCAAGTTTGTAGACATGGGGGTGTTGAACCGCACTGAAGCACCATATTCTGAAGTACTATACACCAACCCCAATACCGAGCATCTAAGTGTTGTAGTAGATGCACCCCAAGTTGTATCACATAATTTTTGAACGATGTTATTTCACATGAGTATTTTCACTGCTGCATTGGTAAGATGGTTTTTACAGCTCAAGGTCCTGTCAAGGGTAATGCAAAGGTTGTGTGTAAATCGGGTGCCATTAAGGTAGACATTCAATTCACAGTTGGCAAGATTGATCTAAATGGGCAGTCGTGTTGGTCTGAAGTAGTAGAACAAAATAGGAGTCAAGTTGTACCTTTAAGACCAACTTAGTTTCATTCAGAATGTAAGCTTTTCTGTGCTCTAAGCACACTTCATCAGACGAGGAATCTGGTACAGTGAGCAGAGCCACGCATAGCTGCACTGGTAAGCAGTGGCTTAGAATGCAAAATGGTACAAATTTAAGATCCAATGACAGAATAGTAAAATTATCTGGTAGGCAGTGACTTAGAATACAAAATGGTACAAATTTAAGATCCAATGACAGAACAGTAAAATTAACAAATTGAGCAAACTTTTGATCTGAGTAGCATGAGCATGCAAACGCAATAAAACAGTAATATGTCAAAATGTGAGGATGTCTGTTAATTATTCTATTGCTGGTAAGCCTGGGCCAAAAGGAAGGCATCTCAGAAGTTTTTTCCCATCTAACTAATTTACCTTTTAACATGTAATATACCAGGGGTGGCCAATGGTAGCTCTCCAGATGTTTTTTGGCTACAACTCCCATCAGCCCCAGCCAGCATGGCCAATGGCTGGGGTTGATGGTTGTAGGAAAAAAACATCTGGAGAGCTACCATTGGCCACCCCTGTAATATACATATAGTTTACCATTAGGAGAAAAATACATTAAAATATAATGGGCGATGGGTTCAGTATATGTAATGGGATAAACAACCAATATCCCTGTTTGAGTATGTCAATACAACTAAAAGAGAAATACATTGGATAGTGATGTTCTTGTGCACCTAATTTACTTTTTAACATGTAAACATTAATCTAGTTTGCCGTAGAAAAAAGAAAAAAAAGAAAACAATAACATATAGTGAAAATGGGTTAAGTATATGTAATGAGATAAACAGCCAATATCCCTATGAGAACAGGAGCATTCTGTTTTACCTGAACTTGGAATGAGTCAGCATTTTGGTAGTAGTCAGCCAAAATTTCAAGGTCCTCAGGGCCATAGCTAGGATTTTTTCTGGAGGGGGCTCCATGGCACTTGGGGGGTGCCAATAAAATTAAATTAATGATGATAGGACAAGTCTATTTCAATGAATCCAGCCTAGGATTTGACTCCACCTCCAGCCAAGCCACTTTCCAGTGACAGAGAAGTTCTCTCCCAAGAGACATCTGGCTTACTGGAGTGGTGACCCGAGTGGCATTTGCCCACAGAGTAACTGGGGCTCTTGACCAATGGCAGGGTGGTCTGACATGCTGGGTGGTTGGCACAAGCAGGCTGCCCTTTGCACCTTCTGCTCTATGTCTCTCATGCATCTATGTGTGTCTTCTGCTTTTCTCTATGTCTACATGGGCACAGCAGCTGCGGGGTGGCTGCTGGGAGTGTCATGGCACCTTCAGAAGCAGGTCCCAGCCCCTGGTAGGTGCATCTGCCACTGCTGGTGAGGGTGCTGAAGAATCCAAAGGGGCTGAAGCCCCATCTGCCCCACTGCTGGTTATGTCCCTGTCCCTAGTCAGTATTTCCTAAGTCCTTACAATTGATTTGTACCTTACTACAATAAAACTTTGTTGGCCTTAAAGGTGCTACTGGATTCTTTTTTCTGTTGCATCAAAAATAGTGAGCCCACCAGTTTTCCTCCCCCAAAAGGTGATAATTATAGTGAATATGTGCATTAAAGTTCTATGATCTTGAAATTCCCAGCTGTCATTTGTTTTTTAAAAGTTAGAGTTATAAGGGGCAGGAGCAAACTCCCAGATCATCAAGTGGAGGTCAGGTCTTCTGATCTTCCATCCTGGAAACTTTGTTGCCTCCCAGACTTGCTCAGAATCAGCAAATTTATCCCCGTGTGTGTGTCAGAAACCAAGCTGATTCCACTTCCTTTCTCTTCACCCCAAGCCTGGGCTGCAGAGAAAAGGAGATAAATCATTCCTTTTCTCCACCCTCTTTTGCAATATGGAGCTCAAAAGCATAGGTTCTCTCCCATGCTGAGTGTGGGGAGAAATAAGCTCCTTTTCCCCTTCCTTTTGCAATGTGCTGATATCTGTTTTGCAGAGAGCAAAACTTGTTTCTTTCCCCAACCACCTTGAAGGGGAGGAAAGATAAATGAGCTCTTTCTCCTCTCTCTGTTTCATCTTCTCTATTTCATCTGTTGTGCTGAATAGATGGGGGACTCACAGCTGATCCTTCAATCAGCTATGAGTTGGCTTCTGACCAACAGGCAACTGCAAACTTGTTTGGAAGCTGTTTGAGTTGCTGGATGCATCTGGACATATCCCTGATCTGCTCATATTCTAATCCTGAATCTCCAATAAGGTAAATTGAAGTGCTGAACACTGAGAAATTCATGGCTTCACTATAGATAAACCTATTTCTGAGCCGTTGTCAATGACTGATTCAAACTGTGTAAGTTCTGACATCCCTATGAAGCATTGTTGAAACAATGTTATAAGTGCATTAAATGTAGTCAGGGGGGTTGATGATATGATAGCTATTCTACAGAGAACTGAAATGTTACTGTTACTCCCTTGGATGCAACTAGACAATGTTTAGGTTTGTTTAATCACATCACTTTCAGGAGGCTGGATCCTACCACTCCACTTAGGATCCTTTCTCTGGTGCAAGGAGCCTTCTGCCAGTGGATGAGGCCCTCCCTCTTATGTTAGTCTATTCTCTGGGGATGGCTCCACACATAGGGTTGCCATGGTGGGAGAATGAACATGCTGGGCCATTCCTATGTGCAAAAGACAGAAAAGACCCCCTCACTTCTGCAGGAGTATACTGCATACCCTGCAGTTGTGGACAGGTTTACATTGGGACTGCACAATGTAGCATCCAGACAAGAATAAAAGAACATGAAAGACACTGCAGACTAGGCCAACCTGAAAAATCAGCAGTGGCTGAATACAGCCTAACTCAAACAGGACACAGTATCTTATTCCAAGACACTGTAATGCTGTACAACACTTTCAATTACCATGTCAGATTACACAGGGAAGCCATTGAAATCCACAAACAAAAACACAATTTCAACAGGAAAGAAGAGAGTTTAAAAATGAATAGGGCATGGTTTCCAGTCCTGAAAGACACAAAATGCTCTACAGCTTACAACAGCACTACAGATAAGGTTAGAATTCCAACAGCCATTCCATATGCAAATAACATCCTCAGGAAAGCTCCATATACAAAAGAACCTCCTCAGGAAAGCTCCTCAATTAATGTGTCACAGCCAGGGAAATTCCTACAAGATAATGACTCAGCCCTACCCCACCTTTCTGAGTAGATATAAATTTCTACCATTTTCATTTTCTTTCCTCTCACTTTGACATAGAGAGAACTCTATCTTTCTATGTTATATATCTGAGGATGCCAGTCACAGTTACTGGTGAAATATTAGGTACCACTATGCCAAGACCACAACCATGCAGCCTGAAAAATCTACAACAACTAAATTCTACTTTGCATACACTTTGACCAGATAAATCCAATTTGGGCTCTAAGACTCCCTACTTCTAGTGCAAGCTCTGTTATAGATAAGACTAGAACGTTGGCCTGGAGAAAAATTGCTGACCGACCCCAAAGTGGCAATCAGCATTTCCCTGAGTGTGGAAGAAAAGGCCACAAGAACTAAGCACTGATGCAACCCTTCCTGCCCTCCTTCTCATGATCTGCCTAATTCACAGAATCAGTGTTGTTGTCAGATGGCCATCTAGCCTCTGTTGAAAAACCTCCAAGGAAGGAGAACCCACCCACCTCCTGAGGAAGCCTGTTCCACTGATGAAGTTCTTCCTAATGTTTAGCAGGAAACCTTTTGATTTAATTTCAACCTGTTGGTTCTGGTCTGACCTTCTGAGGCAGCAGAAAACAAATATCCCACAGATGTTACATGTTACTGACTCAGCTCCCTCACCAGCAATACTGCTACAATCCATTTCAAAATTAGTTCTATTTATCTTGACTTCCCTGAAAACCCCACTGTCAAACTGCCTTGAGACTACTTGAGCTACTCAGTTTCCTACAGAGTCTCTAGGCCATACTCCCAGGCTAAGACCTACAGGGCAAGAGCCCTTTGGGTCATGCCAATGGCCCATGACTCTGATGAGGAGGAGCCTTGCAATTTAAAGGCTCAGAACCTCTGACTCAGCAGCCTGAGCAACAGTAGAAGGTGGACCCAGCAACTACCCCCATGCAAACAGGCCTTTCTCTCTCAACAACAAACCATACAAAAGACATACAGAAGCAAGCTCCAGCAGGCTCCAAGCACTCACACGGTTCTCTCACACAGCAACCTTTATTGCTGATGTTGAACTGGGAAGTAGATGGGTGACCTTCAGTTGGGTGGAGCTCCTGCTTTACTGGAAGAATGTTTCTGGTTTGAGTCCTGGCATCACAGCCACTGTGTGTCCAAATTGACAAAATGTAGAATATTCAGTCCACAGGAAAGAGGTCTAGACTGGTTAAGGAACCTCCAAGTAATATAAGGGGGAAGGAGAAGTGATGTAAAGCAGGGAATTTAAATGCAAAAATTTAAAGGCCTTCACAGGAAGTAACTTTACAAAAAGGAGCCAGATTTGGAGCAGTGACCCAGAAGTGACATCACAATGTATTGTTAACTTACTTTTGACCTGGAAGTGATGACGTCACAGAGTGATATCAACTCATTGCTGAGCTTCTCTGTCCCTAGGCACTATCCCCTTGATCTTCAGAAAATTCTCAAGTCTGAGCTTGCATCCCTAATCTTATCCCCCTAACACATGCACTGTAGGTTTATATTCCACCCTTTCCTGTAAAGAGACTCAGGGAAGATCATAACATACAGTAACAACAATAAAAACCTACAATTCAGAGTTAAAAACAATACATTAAAATTAAACAAGTAGAAACAATCAAAACAATAAATAAAGTGCACCACAGGTGGGAAGGGCACATCATACAGGATAAGCAATTATAGGTCCAGACTAAAATGATGGTAATAATAGCAGGATAGCACTGTAGTAAGACACAATGTCACTACAAGGGAGACCAATTGATGGAATAATAGCTGGAATAGGACGCCCGCTGCCTCAGCCAAAAGCCCGGCAGAATAGCTCCATCGTGCAGGACCTATGAAATGGCAGTAGCTCAGGAAGGACCTGATAGGGAGCTCCATAGGGAGCTGATTCCACCTGGCAGGGGCCAGGGCTGAAAAGGCTGAAAAGGCCCTGGCCCTGGTTGGGGCAAGTCCAACGTCCTTTGGGCCAGGGGTGGTCAGGAGGTGTTGTGTAGCAGATCGCAAAGACCTCTGGGGCATATATGGGGAAAGGTGGCCCCTCAGGTATGTTGGTCCCAGACCGTGTAAGGCTTTGAAAGCCAGTACCAGAACCCTGAAGCAGATCCGGTACTCATTAGGTAGCCAGTGCAACTGGCGCAGCACTGACTGAATGCTTATCCATAAAGGCAATGCAGTTAACAGCCGTGCTGCCACATTTTGCACCAGCTGGAGTTTCCAGATCAGCCCCAAGGGCAAGCCTGTGTAGAGTGAGTTACAGTAATCCAGCCTGGAAGTGACTGTTGCATGGATCACTGTAGCTAAATCCTGGGAGGATAGATAGAGTGCCAGCTGTCTGGCCTGCTGAAAATGGTTAAAGGCAGATCGAGCAACTGCTGTGACCTGGGCCTCCATGGTAAGTGAGGCATCCAGTATCATTCCCAGACTCTTCACCTTCTGGGCCGGCACAAGAGATGCACAAGGCCGGCACAAGAGATTATATCAAGAAAAACTTGATAAGGACACATTTTATTCATTTCAATTTCAGTGATTGTATCAGTTTATAAAGAAATACATAATATAACATAGATAATGAATCAGTAAGATTATAGTTAAATACAAAGCATAACTTTTTTCTAGAAGAAGACTGCAGATTTATACCCCGCCCTGCTCTCTGAATCAGAGACTCAGAGCGGTTTACAATCTCCTACAGTATGTCATAGAAGTAAGTTCACCCCCTCACATTTTGTAAATATCTTTTCATATATCTTTTCATGTGACAACAATGAAGAAATGACACTTGGCTACAAAGTAAAGTAGTGAGTCTACAGCTTCTATAACAGTGTAAATGTGCTGTCCCCTCAAAATTACGCAGCACACAGCCATTAATGCCTAAACTGCTGGCAACAAAAGTGAGTACACCCCTAAGTGATAATGTCCAAATGGGGCTCAAAGTGTCAATATTTTGTGTGGCCACCATTATTTTCCAGCACTGCCTTAACCCTCTTGGGCATAGAGTTCACCAGAGCATCACAGGTTGCCACTGGAGTCCTCTTCCACTCCTCCATGACGACGTCACGTAGCTGGTGGATGTTAGAGACCTTGTGCACCTCCACCTTGCATTTCAGGATGCCCCACAGATGCTCAATAGGGTTTAGGTCTGGAGACATGCTTGGCCAGTCCATCACCTTTACCCTCAGCTTCTTTAGCAAGGCAGTGGTCATTTTGGAGGTACCACTAACGAGTCACATGACACTAGGGAGGGAAAACGGCTACTTGAACATTACCACTTAGGGGTGTACTCACTTTTGTTGCCAGCAGTTTAGACATTAATGGCTGTGTGGTGCGTAATTTTGAGGGGACAGCGCATTTACACTGTTATACAAGCTGTAGACTCACTACTTTACATTGTAGCCAAGTGTCATTTTTTCAGTGTTGTCACATGAAAAGATATACTTAAATATTTACAAAATGTCAGCGGGTGTACTCACTTCTGTAACATACTGTATATCTTCCCCCCCCACAATAGACACCCTGTGAGGTGGATGGGGCTGATTGAGCTCTCACAATGGGTGCCCTTTCAAGGACAACTCCTACGAGTGCTATGGCTGACCCAAGGCCATTCCAGCAGGTGCAAGTGGAGGAGTGTGGAGTCAAACCCGGTTCTCCCAGATAAGAGTCCACACACTTAACCACTACACCAAACTGGCTCTCCTACACCAAACTCTTCTAAGAGATCTAGGTGGGCAGCCATGTTGGTCTGAAGCAATAGAACAATGTTGGAGTCCACTAGCACCTTTAAGACCAACAAAGTTTTATTGAGAATGTAACCTTTTTTTGTCAAAAACATACTTCATTATCTACAACTTTTTTCTAAGTTCAGTAAATAATCAGCTACAGAAAATCATATAGCATGCATTTTAAATGTATGGTTTAATTTCAAATTCAGTATTTCTATTTTTACTGATTTACTGAGAGACCAAGTACCACTCAAGTGGTAATCCTGTGTGCCACTTCAGAATTCTAAAATTCTCCATAGAAAACTAGAATGTCAGAGGCCAGAACCCTTCTTCTGACATGCTTGTTGTGGATGGATTTTTTAAAATGGAGAAAAATTCATTCATGTGTGCAGTTTGACATGGTAGGGGAGGACAAACTCACGTTTACTATCTCAGTGAGAACTAAATAGAGGAGAGAGGTGGCAAGATTGTCTCTCCCAGGGCTTTTTTTGAGCAGGAACGCAGTTCTGTCTGGCTTTGTGTCCGGGGGTGTGGCCTATTATGCAGATGAGTTCCTGTTGGGCTTTTCCTACAAAAATACCTGTGTGAAACAATGGTGGCATCAGGGTGTGTGGCCTAATATGCAAATGAGTTCCTGCTGGGCTTTTTCTAAAAAAAAAAAGCCATGGTCTCTCCTGATGAAAGCCAGTTTGGTGTAGTGGTTAAGAGTGATGGATTCTAATCTGGAGAACTGGGTTTGATCCCCCACTCTTTTGCATGCAGCCAGCTGGATAACACAATTCTCTCAGAGTTCTTTTAGCCCCACCTACGTTTAACTTTAAAAGGGGTAAATTCTCTGAGATGAGGAGGCATGTGAAGAGGAAACTGAAAGAAAAGGTAAATACAGTCAAAACCCTTGGGGAAGCTTGGAGGCTATTTAAAACTACAATTCTAGATGGTCAGATAAAATATATACCACAAGTCAGGAAAGGCACAAATAGGTATAAGAAAAAGCCTGCATGGTTAACAAACAAAGTAATGGAAGCTGTAAAAGGTAAGAAGGATTCCTTTAAGTGATGGAAAGCTAGTCCAAGTGAGGTTAATAAAAGGGAACCCAGGCTGTGGCAAGTCAAATGCAAGACTGTGATCAGGCAGGCAAAAATGAACTATGAGGAGCATATTGCAAAAAAACAGAAAGACCAACAATAAAAAATTCTTCAAATATATTAGAAGCAGGAAACCAGCCTAGGAGGCAGTGGGGCCCTTGGATGACCAAGGGGTCAAAGGATTACTGAAGGAGGATAGAGAAATGGCTGTGAAACTGAATGCATTCTTTGGCTCCATCTTCACTGTGGAAGATGAGAAGTGTTTCCCCACTCCAGAACTGCTAATTTTGAAAGGGGTGTTGAAGGACCTGAGTCAGATTGAGGTGATGAGAGAGGAGGTTCTACAACTGATAGGCAAATTAAAAACTAATAAGTCACCAGGTCTGGATGGCATACATCCAAGAGTTCTGAAAGAATTCAAAGGTGAATTTGTGGATCTCCTGACAAAAATATGTAATCTTTCACTGAAACCTCCCTCTGTTCTTGAGGACTGGAAAATAGCAAATGTCACCCCCATCTTTAAAAAGGGTTCCAGAGGAGATCCAGGAAATTACAGGTCAGTCAGTCTGACTTCAATACTGGGAAAGTTTGTAGAAACCATTCTCAAAGAGAGAATGAGTAGGCACATTGATGAACACAAGTTATTGAGGAAGGCTCAGCAAGGGTTCTGTAAGGGAAGATCTTGCCTCACTAAACTGTTACATTTCTTTGAGGGGGTGAACAAACATGTGGACAAAGGAGACCCGATAGATATTGTTTACCTTGACTTCCAGAAAGCTTTTGATAAAGTTCCTCATCAAAGGCTCCTTAGAAAGCGCGAGAGTTATGGAGTAAAAGGACAGGTCCTCTTGTGGATCAAAAACTGGCTAATTAATAGGAAGCAGAGAGTGAGTATAAATGGGCAGTCTTCACAGTGGAGGACGGTAAGCAGTGGGGTGATGCAGGGCTCAGTACTGGGTCCCATGCTTTTTAACTTGTTCATTAATGATCTGGAGTTGGGAGTAAGCAGCGAAGTGGCCAAGTTTGCAGATGACACTAAATTGTTCAGGGTGGTGAGAACCAGAGAGGATTGTGAGGCACTCCAAATGGATCTGTTGAGGCTGGGTGAGTGGGCGTCAACGTGGCAGATGAGGTTCAGTGTGACCAAGTGCAAAGTAATGCACATTGTGGCCAAGAATCCCAGCTACAAATACAAGTTGATGGGTTGTAAACTGTCAGAGACTGACCAAGAGAGAGATCTTGGGGTCATGGTAGGTAACTCACTGAAAATGTCAAGACAGTGTGCGATTGCAATAAAAAAGGCCAACGCCATGCTGGAAATTATTAGGAAGGGAAATGAAAACAAATCAGCCAGTATCATAAAGCCCCTGTATAAATCGATGGTGCAGTCTCATTTGGAATACTGTGTACAATTCTGGTCACCGCACCTCAAAAAAGATATTATAGCATTGGAAAAAGTGCAGAAAAGGGCAACTAGAATGATTAAAGGTTTGGAACACTTTCCCTATGAAGAAAGGTTAAAACGCTTGGGGCTCTTTAGCTTGGAGAAACGTCGACTGCGGGGTGACATGATAGAGGTTTACAAGATTATGCATGGGATGGAGAAAGTAGAGAAAGAAGTCCTTTTCTCCCTTTCGCACAATACAAGAACTCGTGGGCATTCAATGAAATTGCTGAGCAGTCAGGTTAAAACAGATAAAAGGAAGTACTTCTTCACCCAAAGGGTGATTAACATGTGGAATTCACTGCCACAAGAGGTGGTGGCGGTTCATCCAACATGGCTTCTCTTATGTTCTTACCTCACAGAGTGTGTAGTGTGGGGAGAGGTAGGGAAGGAGATTGTAAACTGCCATGAGACTCTGAGTGAGGGGTAGGGTATAAATCCTCTTCCTCCTATTCTTCTTTGTCTTCTTCCTTTGGACTAAAAATCCTATATGTGAAAAATCTTTAACTCACAGAAAAATGCTGGCACTCTCTGATTTCTCGACATTTGTCTAAAATAGTGCTTCCACAGTCTATTTATTTTAGATTTGCATGCAATCATAGGATTGCCTTTGTAGTTGTTGGCTAGCTTAATTTGATGTAAAGCCCTACATTGCAAAGTATTTCCCCCCCAATATCACGGAAATGTAGAAGAAAATAAGAAATACCTCAACTTTAAGGGTAATCATTTTTTCCATCTGTGGGTCAGAATCAAAAGAGATACTTAAGGCAAGGATTTGGACTTGGGTAGTAGCATTTATGATGCTTTTCTTCAAAGAGCAGATCCATGGGAAGTATTAGCTCGAAGATTTTGTGAGTTGTTAGACAAGTCTTACTCTACATGACTCTTTAACTGGGAAGAGGCAGGCTATGGAAACTGAATTTGCTCATGTTCCTTCTGGTCTTCTTCAGTGGTCAATGCAACGTGAGTGGTGGTACTGTTATTGACCCTTGGTCAATGTTGGGGTCCTGGCAGATGCCCAACCTTGCAATTCTCATGCCCCAGGCCATGTCACAAATTGCTTTTGAAAGCCTTGTCAAAGGAGATTTGTTATGTGGTATGCGGGGGTATTCCCCACTTGGATGCACAGAACTACTTTGGCTGTCAGCTATCATTCTATTAAGCAAAATCCCTCAATTCTTTACTTCTGTTCACACCACACACACACTAGGGGATGGGAATCCATTTGATTTAAAATCTTAGGTCCTTAGAGAAAGTTAATTTAATTATATTGGAAGAGGTGCTGAAGGAATCATAGGTTATATTTAAACTAAGAAATTCCAGAATTGTTCTGCTACTTTCTCTAGCTAGCATGTACTGTTAAAACTGCATGTGTCCAAAGGACTACTTGAACCTTTTCTGAGAAATAAAATATAGAAGGCAATAAAAAAAACCTGCATAAACTGAATCAATATTACCTGAATGTTGGGTTACAGGTATTATAATAAAAAATTTATCTGTTTACCTACCTATGCAAACATCGCACCCATTTGATCCCTCCTTCTCCTCATCTTCCATCTCCTCCCCTGTGATGGCATGAACTGCATCAATGGGCATTATATAAAGGAAAGGTTTAGAACAGCTTCTGTCCTCTTCTGTTTGCCGCCATGGGAAAAAGGCTACCCAGCCTTTTGATACTATGGCTGGCACTCTGTTATGCAAGTGAAATTAAAAAAGGTAAGAATTTTAGGGGAAGTCTGGGGAACACTGGCCATTGCACTGCATAATGAATTAAAACATTCAGTTGTTCAGCCAGTCAAAAGGACTTTTGGGGATATGGTACATTCTGCGTGGAGTGTTTTGGGTAGTCCTGCTGTCTGCTATTAACACATAATAATTTTGTTGTTATGAATAATTATGATAATGCATGTTGAGATATAGAGGATCCTGCCTCAGCATATTTGTGGCAGATCAAGAGAAGGAAAGAAGCTGTATTAAATTAGCTTGGTGACCCATTCAGTCCAGTGGTTTTGATTATGAGTTATTATTTATTTATTTATTTTAGTATATTTCTATTTTGCCCATTCCTTGTAGGGCTCAGGGTGGAGATCCAGTAATGATCTGGTACTGAGGACTATAAGTGTGTCTCAGGACTTTCTATCTTTAGAAAAGAAACATAAGTAGCCCTATCATTTGTCAGTATTCTTGAACCTGAATTTGGTGGTGGGCATGTTTGTTTGTTTTTCTCTCTGTGTGGTTTACCTTGGAATGTTTCAAGAATGTTACATGGTCTATATTCTTGGATTAATAAATAGCCATAGAAATTGCTCTGTTGCGTTGTTGCGCAGGGCATCAACTATCCTTTCAAGAGTGACTGTCTTTTATTGATTTGTAACAAAGATCTTGCTGCATTTACAATGTTAGTCTAGAAATTATATGCATCTTTACGAGGTATAAATGTGCATGTTGCTTGCAATACTGTAAGTAAGACATGTCCAGAATTATGAACATTTGAAACAGGTGGTTGACACTTTCCTTTTCAGAGGTTCACCAGATTTTAAAGTTAATCAGAATTTAATTTTATAAGCATCAATCCCGTTTTCTTACTCTATGATTTCACTCAGTGGTTATTTTCCCCCCATTCTTCATCACTTCAGGAAGAGATCCTAATCATGGCCACTATGTCTGCAGTACCTGGGGGAACAACCATTTCAAAACTTTTGATGGTGATTTCTACCAGTTTCCTGGCCTCTGTGATTACAACTTTGCTTCCGACTGTCAAGAGTCTTATAAAGAGTTCTCTGTCCACATCCAGCGTGAACTGAATGACCAAGGGCACCCTGACATCCAATATGTTCTTGTCACAGTAAAAGATGTTGCAATCTACTTCACTCACAAAATGGTTGTGGTGGATGGGCAAATGTAAGGTTTTTTTTTTAAACATTACTGATCCTCTAAGTCATGCAAAATGTATAAGTTGTGGTCTCTGGAATTTTTCACTTTTGGGGTTACAGTTCATAAGGTTCATTTTTGTTGTTGGCTAATTTTAATTTGCTAAGATAAAATATTATCAGGATTATGTTACAGAAATTGTAGTTTACCTAAGGCCAACATACAAGCCTGTGACCAGGCAGGAGCTTCTGTGTCAATCTGCTTAACATCCAAGCTCACCACAGGACCATATCAGGTCTCCATTGTTGTCATTTGTGCTGAGCTGATTCTACATCCAATCTAAGGGTGTGTTCATGCACACTAAATAACATATTTTGCCATTAGATTTTTGCTGAGTAAAAATAGCAAATACCACTTGCAAACAGTCACAGTGTCAAAGCATCCGAAGAATTTCTGGCACCCTGGTTAGGTCCAGAGTCCAGACCCTGTTACCCTCGCTTCCTCCTTCTTTTACTTCAGATATTGTCAGTTTTCAGGTGCGGTTAGGATTTTATCGCTTGCTTGGGAACAACTACTGGCTTATCCCTGTTCATGCAGGGCATAAAGCAAAAAGAGGAGGCATTCAGCATCAGTGACAAGTGACCCATTTAGTCAGTGGATGGTCTGGATTCTGCTTCACCTTTATCAGCTGAATTTGCTTTCCCATTTTCTAGTACAGCTGAGATATATACCACTTCATATATCTATGAAGTAATTTGGTAATTTGCCATGTAGAGGACATTCTTCAGTGGATTATGGTATTATAAATCCATGCCAACTGTTAAGTAATTGGTTTAAGGAGAAATGCTCCTTCTCACTCATTTTCCTTTTTTTGTAATGTGACCACTTCCCTATCCTTAGGTTGACTATTTGCTCTGCAGCAGAAACTCTAGTGTGAATAAAATATACAGTAAGATTCTGTTCTGGAAAAATGGTTCATTTTGCACAAAGAAAACTCGGTGTACGGGGCTTTTAATCATAAAGATGTTCTGGGAGTCACTTTGTAGCACATTAATTTTCCTACAACCCCATTCATTTTAAGGAGTGTGGGTTTATAGAACATATTACAAAAGCAACATTCCATATAGCTCCTACAGGCCATATAAATATAATGCTGCTTCATCCATTCTGGCTCACAGAAATCTAGTATATAGCTGCAGAAATGAATTTAGATGCCAGACTCCTGATTTTCTTTATTTGGACCATGGTGCATTTGTATGATTGCCTTTTTCTGTTGCCATAGAAGACTTCTGTTTAGTCCTTTGTCAGACAATATAAACCTTTAGTAGGTAAATAAGGAAGGGAGGGGAAAGGCTGAAGGCAAGATATCATGGACTCAACGAGCTGTAATAAACAATAATGACACTGCTAGATCTAAAATATGGCATGTACTAGAAGATTTCAGATGGAATAGAATTGCTTCTTCTATTCACAAGTAAAATTTTACATTTTATTTACCTGGATAAACTTTCACATTTGAAAAACTGAAAACGCCCTAACTCATACAGATGTACAAATTACTAACAATAATCAGCTTTGTTTGGGATATTCATATTTATGCTAGGAATGATGTCATTCCTCATGAATAAAGTTTTATTTTGCATATTGAAGAGCAGCCATTGAGATGCAGGCTATAAAACAGATAGAAACCAAAGATGAATCTGAACCTGCAGTACAGTCTCAGAATAATTTTGTGTGACTTCCTTCTCTGCAGTGTAAGGACACCATACTATAGTTCTGGTATCTTGATTGAAAAGACTGATATATACACCAAGATGTATGCCAGAGTTGGGATGGTTCTATTGTGGAACAGAGAAGATGCCTTGATGGTATGTGTGGCACTTGGCTTCTGTTTTAATGTTTTGGTATAGGCTGTATAGCTTGGACTCAATATTCTTAAGTCACCAATTACTTCCCTGTATCTCATCATAGTGGGTAGGATGGACCATGAACATCCTCTTGGATGCACTTCTATACAGTGAAGGAAAGTAAGGAAGTATTCTCTGTGGTTGTTCCATAACTGAGGGACTTAGTAGGAGAGGTTGAGCTTAAGCCAGTTCCAAATGCAGTTTAAAACCTTTCTATGACTCTGGGTTGGATAGCAAGGAATACACTAGTACTAAGGTTTGATCCCATTACAATATAAATAGTTGCTCTGTACTACTTCCAAACCCTCAGCAAAAAAGTCTGTTCCTCTCAGAAAGTTCATTAACTTTTAATCATAAATCATATTTGCTGTATTTCAAGTCCACTCCCTTTATGACACTTTGTTTTTCAGCTTAGTCTTCAAAGAGAGAGAGCCTATAGCTCTATGACAGAGCATATGTGATGCACGCATAAGTTTTCAGTGTCCCAGATTCAGCTCCAGGAGTCTCCAGTCAAAGAATCTTAGGGTCTAACTAGGCACTACATTTTACTTATATCCTCCTTCATTCTCCCTAGTTTGCACAATCATATGTGTGTTACTATTTCCATTCTAGGAATTTAATTCCTTGGTGTACAAAGGTCTGATTTGGATTGGGACTGTGGTGTATAGGGAGAGGGTGCTTAAGCATCCCACACACCCTATTTTCCCAACCAGAAATAGCCATACCATGTGTACTGATGATATACTCCCAAGGCTTTTTTGGTAGAAAAGGCCCAGCAGGAACTCATTTGCATATTAGGCCACACCCCCTGACATCACCATTGTGCCACACAGAGCTTCTTTGTAAAAAAAGCCCAGCAGGAACTCATTTGCATGTTAGACCATACCCCCTGACACCAAGCCAGCCGGAACTGCATTCCTGTGCATTCCTGCTCAAAAAAAGCCCTGTATACTCCTAAGATTCCCCCACAGTATGCTAGCTATTTCCTTCATTAGTACATGTAGAATCCCCAACAGGGCAAACATTGGCTCTTGGGACTGTTTCTGAGCAGGAGAACAGTGCAGGAGAAGACTGTGTGCCATAATTTTCATTCAAATTGGCCCTGGGCATGCCTGAGAATTAAGTTCCCAACAGAACTGTCAAGAACCAAAGAGAACACAAGGAAACAAGGAAATGGGTTGAAATTAAATCAAGAGTTTCCAGCTAAATATTAGGAAGAATTTCCTGACAGGGCAGTTCCTCAGTGGAACAGGCTTCCTCGGGAGGTGGTGGGCTCTCCTTTAGAGGTTTTTAAGCAGAGGCCATCTGTCAGCAATGCTGATTCTGTGAATTAGGCAGATCATGAGAAGGAGGGCAGAAAGGGTCGCATCAGTGCTTAATTTTTGTAGCCCTTCTTAGATTCCTTGGGAAATTCTAATTGCCACTTTGGGGTCAGTCAGCAGTTTTTCTCCAGGCCAGTTTGGCGAGGGATCATGGAGATTTTTGCCATCTTCTGGCCACGGAGCAGGGGTCACTGGGAATGTATGTGTGTGGGGGAAGTATTGTGAATTTCCTGTATTATGCAGGGGGTTGGACTAGATGACCCTGGAGGTCCCTTCCAACTCTATGATTCTATGAAAATATGGAGTTACACATTTATGGAGTATGAGGGTTGGTCTGAGCAGCATATAGTGGACTGAATGGACAGATCATGAGACTCATTATAAAGCAGCTTCATATCTCTCTTTGTTAAGATGGTCTTTCTGTTTTTTGCTTTTTCAACATAGTTTGAGCTTGATGCCAAATTTAATAATAAGACATGTGGTCTTTGTGGAGATTACAATGGCCAGCCAATCTACAATGAATTTCTCTCCAATGGTGAGTAGAACAACAGTACAGTATCCTGGATTTGCAGCCTCTGGCATTTCAGACAGAGACTGAATACCAATGGCAGTCATTTGTATATAGTCTTGGGCTATTGGAATGGTTGCAAACTTTTAATAAAACATATAGCCCTAAGAAATTTATCCACAAGTGAACCTTGTATTAACAAAAATATTCTTAGTTCTGAAGAGTGTCTATAGAAACTGGTCTTCTATTCCCATGTCCAGATGATCTTTAAGAGTAGATAGAACAGTCTCCTCTCATATGTTCCTGTGTGCCAACTACGGTTCTTCTCAGGCTTCCATTTCCTGGCTCTACTTCCACTTAAGGTAGCCTGCCTGGCATCAACCAGAGCCAAGCCTTTATTAGCTCCCAACTTGTGGAGCTGGGTCCCCAAGGAGGTGAGGAGTAATCTTCAGGCAGTTTTGCAAGACCATTTTATTTGCCAAGGCTTTTAATAAGAGTACAAACTGCAGGAATCTTTTGAGAAAAGGGTGTGTGGACCTGAGGTTTTATGCTATTAGTTTTAAATGGTAATGCTTTAATTGTGATTTGTAAGTTGCTTTGAGCCAGGAGAAAAGTGGGATATAAATCATATTTAAATAAATCAATACAATAACATATAAAGAATGGAATTATTAATGCAGTAAAAATACACTGCTTCTAATAAAACCTCATAGATTCATGGATAAATTAACTGGTAAGTATAGATTCAAATTGTAGAAAAAAATCAAATATTTTAATATACAAACAAAACAAGATTAGTTTAAAGCCTGAATAGGGCTGAGTAACACTCAGTAAGTGAATGTACCGAATAATTCTGAATGATGGTTCCAATTCTTGTTAGTGAGTGAAAAACCAGGGTTGTGTGTTTTCAAGCTAATTGAAATAAAATTCCATTAATTGTTTTTTAAAAATAGTGCTCTGGATGAACTACCTTTTATGGGTAGCGTTAAGTGTACATTTACTGACCTGTGCAGTTCTATAAATCCAGCAGATTATTTTTTTTCCTGTCCAGTTATCAGGATGCTGACGATTTAAAGCAAGAAAAAAGGATCATTCTCATGCAGGTGCTTGTTTGCTTAAATAATCTTTTTGCTGCACCATTCACTCTTTTGCACAGGCTTGAAATACAATCCAATCACATTTGGAAACCTACAGAAGATTAATAAGCCTAATGTAGTATGTGAAGATCCCGATGAGACACAGACTGTTCCTCTCTGTGACCAGCATGTAAGTAATTAAAAACTGCGTTGAACCCTAATCTGTGCGCATTTAAAGTATACGGTATCAATCTCTGTTGGAGGACAATAAGTATGAGTGCAATGTGAACTTTGCAATGTTCCCAATTAACACTTTGAAAAGTAGATCAAGAGCTTCCCTTGCATGAGTGAACTAGGAATTTGCACAACTTCTCGAATTTCTCCCATGTGCTGTGTGGATTTGGGAGGAAGGGAAATAAACACATTTTTCATATGCATGAAGTAAATATACCCTATACTCTGAAGACCTCCATGATGTAGTGTTCTTACTAGCAGGTGAGGACTAGAACACAGGTTGTTGAATTTAGTATACAGTAGAAACAGTTTGGGTATGGGACTGTAATACCATAACATACTTGCAGCCCAAATGCTAGTAAACATATCAAGAACAAATTTCCCACTGTTAGATGTTTCATCTTAGGGCCCTAAAACCATACATCTCTGATGTCATTCAAAAATGAAACCTTCCAAGAGGCACTACTTGGTGCCTTCAGTTGGCACTAAAGTCAGTATCCTATGCTCATCATTTCAAAAGCTTGAATCTACTACTTACACATACGATTTTAGCCATCAATGTTTGTTACTGTTGCTTTAGAAGACACTTCATAAAAGATAACACCAGATGTTTAGGAGCTCTGTTAACCTGTATTTCCTTTTCTGTCTAGCGGGAAGAGTGTGAGGCATTGCTGACTGCTCCTGCTTTTGAGGACTGTAAGTCCCGCCTGAATCTGGAACAGTATATTCAAGCATGCATGCAGGACAAATGTGCTTGCCAGCAAGTTGAGGACTCCTTCTGCCTCTGCAGTACTGTTTCAGAATACTCACGTCAGTGTTCACATTCAGGTGGCAAGCCTCAGAATTGGAGGACATCACAGTTTTGTCGTAAGTATTATCATGGTTTCTGTGGAGCTAACTGGCTCGTGCAAGATGCATTTGTTGAACACCATGGCTGATTCCGCACTCACCTTTCTCTGGGGCAGGCTTCCGTTTCTGGGCGGAGCAAGCACCAGTTGCTCCACACTGCCATTTTGCACAAGGCAAACCTGCGATTTGCCCTGCCACAATGTAAACCTGAAAAAACAAGAAGTCCTGGGATCTGCTCCTGTTAGCTGTTATAATAGGAGTTTTTCAATGACTGTGTGATGGAAGATGGTCATTGCAATATTGCATTCTGTTTGAAGAAGCGTTGAAAATAAGAAAATAAAGCCCAAGAAATGTATGTGCTTAACTCTCATGCAACTAAAGAGAATTATAATTTCAATTGTCTTTCTTTGAGTTGCACCCTGATTATAAATGTTAACAAACATCTACATTATGTTTTTCCCCAGTGTAAGTCTCAGTTTCCCCCCCATCTGACACACCTCAAACATTTGTTAAAACCCCTTTTTTTGTTAAACATTTGTTAAAACCTTTCTGAAAATGCTTTTATTTTCATTGAAAAATGATTAATTCAATATTTTTTTTAAAAAATCAGCTACCCACAAGAAATGAATGGTCTGTTCTCTGTTCAATAATGTTTTATTAGTGTTAGGCGATATTTCTCATTGGTGCAGTTACCTCATTTGTCCATTGTATGTCCTTGGGATGCAGAATTTGCTTCTAAATAACTGGTTCTCGCGTCTCTTTCATTCTTTTAGCTAAGTCTTGCCCTGGGAACATGATCTATATGGAAAGTGGCTCACCCTGTATGGACTCCTGTTCACATCTGGAGATCAGTAGCCTATGTGAAGAACACTACATGGATGGGTGCTTTTGTCCTGAAGGTACACAGTTCAGTGTTGTACCATGGATGTAAAGATGTATTTGATTTGTAAAGCCCATGTTGAGGTTCAGGTCCCTTGTCAGCTGGGTGGTCATGGCTCAGTTTTATTGTAACTGCAGGTTTGCAACCTTAGTTATCTTGAATAAAGAAGCATATTTCATTTTGTTTTGCAGGCACAGTATATGATGATATAACTGGCAAAGGTTGTGTAGCAACAAGTCAGTGCTCTTGCAAGCTTCATGGGAATTTATATTCCCCCGGGCAAAACATCACCAATGAGTGTGAAAACTGGTAAGGAATTCAATGCCCTGTGCAGTGTTTTTAAGAGAAATTTTGGGGAAAGCAGTCTAGTTTAAAGTTGTTACCTTTACAGTCAAACTGGGAATCTTAAAAGATAAGATGGATAAGATGGATATCTCCTTGATTAGCTCATTGTGTAAAGATCCAGTCTCTTCACATCCAGTATTCAATAAGATTTTATAGTTCAGAAGATCATACTGATTAACCTGGCATTGTATGATATAAAACAGGACAAAAATTGTCCCGGATCCCCAGCCAGCCCGACATTTATTTAAAAATATTTATACCCCATCTTTTAAAATAATGCAAGCGCTCAGAGACCTTAACTATACAAAATGTTCCCACCCAAAAACAGGGAAAACCTGAGTCTGTCAGGGGAGGGTGGGATATAAATCTGATAAATAAGTGAATGAATGAATGAATAAAATAGCCAGATGAGCATAAAAACTGAGCAGAGCAAGTGATGGAAATGGCAGGGAGGAAAATATTTTTTCTTTAAAAAATGAATTAACAGCAGGTTCTGCTTTGTCTGATACCACAGTGCTGTCAAGGAGGGTTGGGGCAGGCTTCTATAGTCTTGATGCCACTGAAAATGAGGGTGAATTATATAATGGTCTTCCTAAACAGGCGAAGTTGTCGCCCACAGAGATGAACTTCCCAGAGCTCAAGTGTCCCCCCCCCACTTTTGCATCCAGAAGTCTCTTCTCTTGCAGAGATTTAAGGATATCTTCAGAAGGGAAGAAGCTAGGGATTTACTTCTTTTAAAAAGTGAGAGTGGGAAAATTCGAAGAAACTGCTCCACCTATTGGTGGAATGGTATATTGATATAATAATATTCTAGTGCAGGTATCTTTTTAAAATTGAAAAAGACATGGTGGCCCATGGGAGGAGTGTGACCCATCTGGGGAATTAGGGCAGAGAAGCTGTAGGGGAACCTGCCATGTGGAGGCCCCATTGCTGCTATGCTTTATCTGCAGCCTCACTGAGAGTGAGAAAAGCACAATGTCCTGTCCCTGTGTGGAAGACACCAGACTGACAGAAAACTCTTTCTGCCTTGATTCAAGTCCAGGAGCACGTTAGACAGCAACAAGATTTGGGTGGTATAAGCTTTCAAGAATCAAAGCTCTCTTCATCAGATACTGAAGATATCTGACACTTGGTGCTTTGACTCTCAAAAGTTTATATCCCCCAAATCTTGTTGGACTTGAATCTAGCTGTTCTTTTGTAGGCTAACATGGCTACTGTCTGAAACTTTCTCTCTTTTGCATGATATCCTTCCCAGAAATTTCTTGAGGGAAGGGATTTGTGTGTAGTGCATGGCTTACAACTTTATGGCATGCTGAATATTGAATAATTATTAAGAAATGATGTTACTAGATGTGAAAGCACTAGACTTATTCCCAGAGTACCTCTAGAGAGCCAGTTTGGTGTAGTGGTTAAGTGTGCGGACTGTTATCTGAGAGAACCAGGTTTGATTCCCCACTCCTCCACTTGCACCTGCTGGCATGGCCTTGGGTCAGCCATAGCTCTGGCAGAGGTTGTCCTTGAAAGGGCATCTGCTGTGAGAGTCCTCTTAGCCCCACCCACCTCACAGGGTGTCTCTTGTGGGGGAGGAAGGTAAAGGAGATTGTGAGCCGCTCTGAGACTCTTGAGTGGAGGGCGGAATATAAATCCAATGTTGTCGTCGTCTTCTTCTAGATGCAAATATGTTCAGTACAATTTTTCTGCTTAAAAGCCCTGAGCCTACCTTTGATTGACTCAATGTGGTAGTATACCTTGATTCCTATTTTTTTCTTTATTCATAGCACCTGCCAGTCAGGTAGGTGGATATGCCAGGATTTACCCTGTCCAGGTACATGTGCTCTGGAAGGAGGAGCTCACATCACCACCTTTGATGGGAAGAAATACACCTTTCATGGAGACTGCTATTATGTGCTGACCAAGGTAAGTGCATTAGAAGTTTCTACTCTCTTTAAAAGGAATGTGGCACTATACTTTTGAGGTAAGGGAACAAGACTACCCAGTTCTAGATAGCAGAATGCGCAAAATGAATAATTCTAGCTACCTTAGCATTCATTGCTCTTTGACAACTTAAGTGATTCATATAGCTATGACCTTTCTTTGTTTAATTCTCTGGAAAAGCACAATGCTTCTGTGTCTGAACTATGAAATAAAATGCTACAAGCCTTTGCATTTTCTTTGCCATAATTCGTATCTGATCAGTTGACTTATTTGTTAGTCAGCCAAACTCTACCACTACTGACCTGTCATGGGGACAGAGTTGCAGCATCCTGAGCATATTCTTGCCAATCCCCAGGTCCCAGAGGGGGTTCTTCCGCTTTCCCAGGCTCCTTCCCACCCCCAGTCAGCTGGCCAGCGGGGGGAAGCCCCGCCCCCAGAGGACCATGTGCCTTTCCACCTCCGGAGGCTTCAGTCTCTGATTGAAAGGCTTCCTATTGGGATGGTGTGCTTGTGTTACTTTGAAGAAGTTGGCAGCAACTCGTGAGTAGAGAGGCCACTCCCTCACTTCAGAGTCACCAGAAACGGCAGCGGGGGGGAGAGAAACGTCTGCTGAGCACTTCATTATTCCCTATGTGGAGATCGATTCTCATAGGGTATAACGGGAAATTGATCTGGAGGTTTCGGGGGATCTGGGGGAGCTGTGTTTTGATGTAGAGGCACTAAATTTTCAGTATAGTATCTAGTGTCTCTCCCCAAAGTACCCCCCAAGTTTCAAAACGATTGGACCAGGGGGTCCAATTCTATAGCCCCAAAAGAAGGTGCCCCATCCTTCATTATTTCCTATGAAAGGAAGACATTTTAAAAGGTGTGATGGCATTTTAAATGTGTGATGGCCAGAACTCCCTTGGAGTTCAATTATGCTTGTCACACCCTTGTTCCTGGCTCCGCCCCAATGTCTCCTGGCTGCACCTCCAGAGTCTCCTGGTTCCACCCCCAAAGTCCCCAGATATTTCTTGAATTGGACTTGGCAACCCTACCGGAGCATCAAGGCTTTTTTGTAGCAAAAGTCCCAGGAGCTCATTTGCATATTAGGCCACATCCCCATGCCTTCCCCAGCATGCCTGCCACAACGGGCATGCTGGGGAAGGCTGAAACCATTGGGGTGGCATCTTTAAATGCATCCCCAATGGCTTCTCCAGCTTCCCCTAAATCAGGGGAGGGAAGGCTCCCATCATTGAAAGGAAGGCATATTGCCTTCCCTTCAATTATGGGAGCTTGCCACACACACACACACATAATTTAGAGGTTGCTGGGGAAGTCATCAGAGAGGCATTTAAAGATGTCTCCCCAATGGCTTCAGCCTTCCCCTGCATGCCTGCTTCAGCTGCCAGACTGGGGAAGGCTGAAGCCCTCAGGGAGGCATCATTAAATGCTTCCCTGAGCCTTCCCCAGCATGCCTACTGTAGTGGGAATGCTGAGGAAGGCTGGAGCCATTGGGAAGGCATTTAAAGATGCTTCTCTGAACCTTCCCAGCCTGCCTGACACAGCAGGCAGGCTGGGGAGGGCTGGAGCCATTGGGGAGGCATTTAAAAATGCCTCCCCGCACCTTCCCCAGCATGCCAGTTGGAGCCCTGGCCAGCCCAGTGCAGCAGAACTCTGGTGTGCTCTGGCCCCCAAAAAACCCCTGCTGAGCATGAACTGCTGTGCCTGAGAGTTGAACCACACATTACCTTTACTTGTGCCTCCCTGTGCTCCTCACAGCAGTTGCAAGGAACTGCTTGTAAAAAAAAAAAGAGGAGGAGTTCAAACAGGCTCAGAACACTGCTGCAGAGGGGAGGAAGGGTTCTTGCCTTGTCTCCCAAGGAGTTTTGCATTTGTGTGAGTGTAAAAACCATGCAGGGGGAGTTATTTCATCTATTGTACTGCTGCAGTTGGAGTATCATAAACAGAGATTTATAGAAGTATGTTTTGGAGTTGTTTCATTTCAATCTTTCTATTAAAAGAATCAGCTTAAGCAGCAGTGAGTAACTACTTTAATTATATATGTTTTTCTCTAGTTGCAGAGCAGTAAAAATGACTCATATGTCCTCTTGGGAGAGCTGGGCCCCTGTGGTTCGACAGACAAACAGACATGTTTAAAGATGGTCGTTCTGTTAACAGACCACAAGCAAAATGTAAGTCTGACTATACATCATTGCAAGCTGGAGACCCACATGAACTTGTGAGGACATCTCATTCTCCAGCTTCTCCCTCTGTCCTGCTTCTTTCTCTCTCTTCCACCTATCAGCTAATCTTCCTTTGTCTGCCCCCTCCTCTTTAGCTTTTCCCCTTTCATTCCCCCAGCACCTTCCACCTGGCTGAGGTGCAGACTGAGGCCAGTTGTGTGACAGAGAACCTGTAATGACTTGCAAGGCACCTGTAATAACTTACAAGGGTACCTCACTTTCCCATGTATTGCTCTTCCCACATTGTTTATTCTTTTCTTCCTTCTGGCTGTCTTCATATCGTCACCTTTTCCCTGTCTTCTATTCCTGTTCAAGCTTTCATATGTCTTAACAATTTTGGCATCTCTCACTCTCTCTCTCAATAAAATAAGCATTTAAAAATGTATAATTATCAGGGCCTTTTTTGTAGCAGGAGCTCCTTTGCATATTAGGCCACGCACCCCTGATATAGCCAGTTCTCCTGGAGCTTACAGTAGGCCCTGTATTAAGAGCCCTGTAAGCTCATGGAGGATTGACTACATCGGTGTGTGTGTGGCCTAATATGAAAATGAGTTCCAGCTACAAAAAAAGCCATGATCATTGCCACAGAAGGTTACGTTCAAAATTTTTAATGAGCCCTCCCCCCAAATTACTTAGTGTGTGCTCTGGACAGTGTTTACTCATGATAGCTGCTAGTTGTCACAGGGCAAGTGTACACTACAGTTTTAAAGCAGTTTCAAACCTGCTTAACAGTCTTGGTTTCCAATCAGGGAGTCATGTAAATGGCCATTCCATGAAGGGCTATGACTCTTTAACAAAATAAATAAATCAGCATTTCACAAGCAAAACCAGACTCCCAGATAGATATATGAAGTATGTTTGATCCCTTTGTCCATCAGAGATTTGCATAAATGCATGTATGTTTTTGTGTGTGATTCATTGGGCTGACTGAGCTGCAGGGCCACATTAATTAAGACATGTTGAGGCCTAAACTAGATCACATTAAGAGGCCTCATAGTTTGACCCAAAATGGTAATTCAGTATTTATCAACTTTAAATGCTCCTGAAGCCCCAAACTGCACTTTACTTGTGTGTATGGGTTAAATATTGTCAAGTCACTTCTGACTTAAGGTAACTCTATGAATTAATGACTTCCAAAATGTCCTATTGTTAACAGTCTTGCTCCAGTCTTGCAAACTGAGGGCTGTGGCTTCCTTGATTGAGTCATTTCATCTCATGTTGGGACTTCCTCTTTTCTTGCTGCCTCCAACTTTGCATACCTTTTCCAGTGACACTTGTCTACTCATAATGTGACCAAAGTACAATAGTATTAGTTTAGTCATTTTAGCTTCTTGGAATAGTTCAAGCTTGATTTGATCTTGAACCCACTTATTTGTTATTTTGGCGGTCCACGGTGCCAATAAAACTCTCCTCCAACACTACATTTTAAATTAATCAACTTTCTTCTTGACTGCTTTCTTCATTATCTGGCTTTCACACCCATACATAATAATGGGGAATACTGTGGTATGAAATAACTTGATCTTGGTTGCCAGCAACACATCCTTACACTTAAGGATCTTTTCTAGCTTCTTCATAACTGCCTTTCCCAGGCTCAGTCTCTTTCTGATTTTTTGGCTGCGGTCTCCATTTTGGTTGCTGATAGCTTGTCATAAATCCATCACTGCTGAACTGTTTCTGAAGTTTTTTAAAAAACAATTTCCCTTTACAGACTGTATTAGAATAATAGAATGATAGAGTTGGAAGGGACTGCCAGGGTCATCTAATCTAACCCCCTGCACAATGCTGGAACATCGCAAATACCTCTCCCACACATATACATCCCCTGTATGTGGAGCTGCCCTAATTAACAGAATCAGCATTGCTGTCAGATGGCCATCTAGCCTCTGTTTAAAAACATTCAAGGAAGGAGAGCACACCACCTCATGAGGAAGCTGCTCTGTCAAGTTTAGCCAGACACTCTTTTGATTTAATTTCAACCCCTTGGTTCTGGTCCAACCTGCTGGGGCAACAGAAAACAATTTTACACCATCCTCTAGATGACAGCCCTTCAAGTACTTGAAGATGGTGATCATATCACCTCTCAGTTGTCTCCTCTCCAGGCTAAACATACCCTGCTCCTTCTTCAAAGGACTTTGTCTCCAGAACCCTTACCATCTTTGTTGCCCTCCTTTTTAAATTGTGGTGCCCCAAACTGAACACAATACTCTAGATGAGGTCTAATCAGAGCAGAGTAAAACCATACCATCACTTCACATGATCTGGACACTATACTTCTGTTGTACAGCCCAACATCACATTGGCCTTTTTAGCCACCACATCACAGTGCTGACTCATATTCAGTGTATGGTCCACTAAGACCCCTAGATCCCTTTCACACTTACTGCTGCCAAGACAAATCTTCCCCATCCTATAATGATGCATTGGATTTTTCCTACCTAAATGCAAAACTTTATATTTATCCCCATTAAAATTTATTTTATTTGTTTTAGCACAGCTTTCCAGCCTGTCAAGATTGTCTTGTGTCCTGTCTCTGTCTTCTACTGTATTTGTGACCCCTCCCAATTTAGTATCATCTGTAAAGTTAATAAGCATTCCAACTATTCCTTCCTCCAAATCATCTATAAAGTTGAACAAAACAGGTCCCAGGACAGATCCTTGAAGCACTCTACTTGTCACTCCTCTCCAAGAAGATGAGGAACCATTCACAAGCACTCTTTGGCCACAATCTATCAACCAGTTACAGAGCCACCTAACAGTAATAGGATTCAAACCACATCTTACCAACTTGTCAACAAGAATAGTATGTGGAGCCTTATCAAAAGCTTTACTGAAATCAAGATAAACTATGTCTACAGCAGTCCCTTGATCCAGCAAGGCAGTAACTTTCTCAGAAAAAAGGGATAAGATTAATCTGACATGACTTGTTCTTGAGAAACCCATGCTGGCTGTTAGTGATCACAGTTGTCTTTTCTAAATGTTTTATTTTATTTATTTGATTTGATTTATATCCCGCCCTCCCCACCGAAGCAGGCTCAGGACTGCTGTTTGTTGAATTGTTCCTTAGTTGTCATTATGTTCATTTGATCTAATACCTTAATTTTAGCACTCTTGGCACCCCACTAACAAAGACTGTTTCTCCACACAGATTGTGGTTTTCAAACCAGATGGTACTGTGTTACTGAACGAGAATGAGGTCCACTTGCCACATGTATCAGGTGAGAAGGGAATTCTTGTTCATGTCTCCCCTGTACTGCTAATCCTTTGGCTGACCATTTTAGGATGTTGGGTCAATAACAGACTGATTCAGGAATTTTGGGGTCCATGTGTTGGAAGGGTACAGTACAAAAGATTCTGGAAGGGAACATGAGAAATGCATCCACTGGTATATACGGCAGAACTTGATCCAGACTAATATGAGCATTGTTATACTGGGTTTAAGGATGTTCCCTTTTCTCCTGCATTTTTCTTTACCCCCTTATTTTACCCCTATTTCCTCCTTGCTAATGCCAGGGGAGGATTAAAACTTTAATGACCCAGAAGTTAAGCTAAGCTGAACCACAGAATCTTGTATCCAGTCAGCTATGTGGAAGGAGTTAATGGATGCTCCTGGTCTGCCACCATCACCATTCAAAAAAAATGTTTCTTTTCACCATGGCTTTTAGTTAAAGAGTTGACTTTTAATGCCGTATTTAGTTTGAAACCTATTTTAAACTGCTTAATATTTTATGTTTTTATGCTCTGATTGAGTTTAATTAACAACTTGAATTATGTTCTGTGTTTTATTTTGAAAGCTACCTCAGGCATGTTCCTGAGAAGTAGCATAGAAATGTGCTCTGACAAAATGGAGGAGCTATTGGTGGCAGGAAGATCTGATTCAGGAACTGGAATGTCTCCGATTCTGGATGGGGTTGTACTCCTATAAAGGAATGGTTCATAACATGGGTTGCTGGACCCAGACCTCCTGTTGGATAAACATATGGCAGTGTTGGCCAGGGGCACCTTTCACCAGGTCTGGCTGGTGAGCCAGCTGCAGCTCTTCTTGGGCAAAAAAGATTTTGCCACTGTGGTACATATGCCAGTAAAATCTAGATTAGACTACTGCAGTACTCTCTAAATGGAGCTGACCTTGAAGACTGTTGCAGCCAGAATATTGACTGGAGTGTGTCATAGGGACTAAGGTTGCCAGGTCCAACTCAGAAAATACTTGGGGTCTTTGGGAGTGGAGCCTGGAGACTTTCCCATTCCCTTAAAATAAATAAAAATACAGCAGTGCAGTTTTCCTAAATACAGTCTTCATTTCCTCGTCCTCTTTTTTTTTTGCCTTTAAAGGGCTTCCCAGCAATTGCACTTCCACTAAATGAAAGTGAAATTTGTCATACCCCCACAAGTCCCTTGTCAGGCTTTGGAAGCATTTCCAAGCATGGCTTTATAAAGAGGGACACATACACACAACAGTCAAAATAAACACAGTTTGCAAGACCACACTTTTGTGATCTCACTGAGGCCATGGTATAAATCACTTTACTCACAGGAGTTGCTGAATGTAACAGTCTGCTGTATTTCAACCAACTTCTTCAGACTAACAAAGGAAAATGAAAGTCAGGAAGGCAGCAGTCTAGGCTGTACACGTTTGTGATTTCACTGGGGCCATGGTATTAATCACTTTACTCACAAGAGTTGCTGAATGTAACAGTCTGCTATATTTCAACCAACTTCTTCAGTCTAATAAAGGAAAATGAAAGTCAGGAAGGCAGCAGTCTAGGGCAGGGGTGACCTACGGTAGCTCTCCAGATGTTTTTTGCCCACAACTCCCATCAGCCCCAGCCAGCATGGCCAAAGGCTGGGGCTGATGGGAGTTGTAGGCAAAAAAACATCTGGAGAGCTACTGTTGGCCACTCCTGGTCTAGGGGGTACAGTTTTCCTCCATCCCATAATCAGGTTCTAGTTAACTCTTTACTATCCATTTTGCTATACAAATGACTTATGAAATTAATGCAAAACAGACAGAGGGACTGTGCTGTCTTCCTCTTTCACAAGCTTCACACACTCACTGGGAAGAGCCATGTGGTTCTGTCCGCTTACAGAACCCCCCCCAGCAGCTTTCCTCTCACTGAGATTTAAAGGCACACACACACATTCCAAAACACAAACAGTTTGTAAATGTTTTCTAAAATGTCCTGCTGAGATTTAAAGGCGCATACTGGCTGTTGAGTCAGGGCTTCCCCCTGCAGGCCAACTGGCTGGTGGCAAGAAGGATACTGCAAAACTGGAGATTCCCCACTCAGACCTGGGGGCTGGCAAGCCTAATTAGGGACCATATCACTCTGGTCTTGTTCCATCAACATTGGTTCCCAATTTGTTTCTTGGCCCAATTCGACATGCTGGTATTGACCTTTAAAGCCCTATATGGTTTGGGACCAACATACTTGACCATCTGTTTGCTTCTCATGTGCTGCGGGTTGATTTTCTTCCAGTTCAATTTTTTTTTCCTGCACTACTGCCTCAACCTTGGTGTGTGGTCTGCAGCAAATGGTTCCACATTGACGAATTCTTCTCAAATTTTGTTCTTTTCCCGCTTTTTCAGTTGTCTGACTCCACCCCTTTACTTTTTTTTTTTTGCTTGCATGAGTGGTTACATTATAGCATAGCCAATAGGCTCTGCGATCTCTGTCTGCAATCAAATTGGTCAGCTGTATTTAGCCGCCACTGCTTGAATTTTTTGGGGGGAAGTTTGAAGAAACCAAACTCAAGGAATGTCATATTTAACTTTTATCTCAAGCATGCCCTCGGAGGGTGCTTGGAGCAGTGGGCAAAAGCAAAGGAGGCAAAAGATGGCAGGAATGCTAATGAAGTGGTGGGGGCAGAATGCAGTGAAATGTAAACAAAGCACAACACACCAAAATGTGCAGAGCCCATTAGAAGGAGGAGTTTTGAGGATGAAACAAAAAGCTCGACAGCAATGTGTGTGTTCCATGCATGGCAGGATGACTAAAAACATAAACATGAATAAATATTTTTAAAAACATTTGCAGGGTGATGCTGAGGCTCAGCAACAATGAGCAGCAAGTGATTTCAAAATAGCATTTATTGGAATGATACTGCAGAAATGGCCCGAAATTATGTTGTAATGCAAACAGTATGCAGGTTTTTTAAAAAAGAGGCATGAGGCGCCATTGCAGGTGATAGCGAGAAAAGCTTTCGCTGCGTTACCGTATGCGTCATTGGAAGGGAGAATGGCCGGTGTGAAGATCTGTCAAGGGGCAGGCAATCTTTCCCCAAATGTATGATTTCCACACACACGGCCGCGGCTTTAAAGAAGGAGCAAAAATGTGACACCGCAAAAATCAGAAGTCTAGAAACCCGCATTAGAGGCAGAAAAGAAGGACCAAAAAAATCATCAGGAGCAGCATGTGTGGAACTCTTCACTAAATCCGGTGCACACTCCTGACCTGACAGGGGATAGGAGACTGTGCGGAAAAGCCCCTGTTGTATGAACCTATCTGACCACTCTGGTCATCTTCAGAAGCCTTGCTTTGGGAGCCCTCACCATCTGAGGTGAGATGGGCAGCAACCCAAGAAAAGGTGTTCTTGGTTTTGGTGCCAAAACGCTGGAACTCCTTCTCAGGGAGATTTATCAGTTTCCCTCTGTTGTTGTCTTTCACCAGCAGGTAAAGATTGTTTTTGTTTAGTTTGTTTCCCTCACTAACTCATATTAGCCCTCCTGTTGGCGCTTTATGGTTTGAAATGTTTTAATATTTTAATGTTTGTCACTTTGGGAACCATGAATTGGGTGAAAAGGCAGCATAGAAATGTTTTAAATAAATAGTCAGCCCTGTGGGAGCTGAACAGGTTCTCTTGCTCCTTTATGGCTCAGTCAGTCCCTGTCCTCAATCGAAAATTATTCCAGCCCCAAAGCTGGCTTTTCTAGCTCTTCAGGTTGGCATGACAGCCAATGCAAACATTTTTTGGAGCAGGTTCATTGATTGTTTCCCCTGTGGTTAACATGACTTGGCTTTTTTTTACTGTTTTCCAGCTAGCTTTTCAGTTTTCCAGCCATCTTCCTACCATATTATTGTAGAGACAAAGCTTGGCTTGAAGCTGCAGATCCAGTTGGTTCCAATCATGCAGCTGTTTGTCATTGCGGATCAATCTGTCAAGGGAGTAGTCCAAGGCAAGTATGAACTCTTATCTAGCATGGGAGATTATTTTGTGTCAGAAGTAGTAAGGGGGGGAATATTTGCTTGGTAATATCTACATCAGACTATTTCAGTGCTCCCTACATTGGGCTGTACTTGGAAGAGTATCCAGAAGCTACAAAGAATCCTGTGGCCAGAATAGAGGGTCATAGGGACCATATCTCCCCAGTCTTTTTCTGCCTGTGCTGGCTCCCAATTTGTTTCTGGGCCAAATTCAAGGTGATGGTGTTGATCTTTAAAGCCCATACAGTGTGGGGCCAGCATATCTGTAGGACCACCTGCTCCTATATGAGCCTACCTAGTCACGCCAGTCATAATTAGAGGCCCTGATTTGGGTGCTCCTGCCATCTGAGGTGGGGTTGCCAACTAGAGACTTCTATCATTCTTTTATCAGCAGATGAAAACTTTTCTGTTTTGTCATTCCCTCACTAACTTTCAATGAAGCTTTTTTTCTGTTTGTGTGTCTGCATGTTTAGATGTTTTATTGTTTTAAATGTATATGCTCATTTGTATTTTAAAGTTTGTTTTAATGCTGCGATTATTTGCAACCCTGGTTACTCTAAACTGGATGAAAAGAGGGAACACAAATGTTTAAAATAAAATAAGATGGAATGAAGTACTTGCAAAATCAAAATCCTAGAAGAAATGCACTTCTTTAAGACAGTTTGGTAAAAGCAGTAATTTTATTTTCTAGGTAACTTTCCCCTTCTTCAAAGTTTCTGAACTGAAATTTGAACATGCCTCCAGGCCCTGTGGGGGTGGGGTGGGGTCAGCAGATGCATTGCACCAGGGCCCTTGGACGCAGAAGGGGCCCAAAGAGTCCCAAAGGGAGTCCTAGAGTTTCCCGATGACCAAGCAGGAAGACTAGTATTTATATCTTCTGTTGTTTTATTCTATGTGACATCTTTTTTCTCTGTGTTAATGCCAGCTGTGTGGCACAAAATATTAGCTCGCATAGACAACTGTAATAAGGTCATCCAAAGCAGAAATGCTGCATTGGATGTCAAAACAGAAATTATTGAAATGCTCCTTACAGAAAAATAGGCAAGTAGTTATAAACAATTCTGTTACTTTTGCCATTAGGTCTTTGTGGAAATTTCAATGGAATAGAAGGTGATGACTTCAAAACATCAGGTGGAATGGTTGAAGCAACGGGGTCTGCCTTTGCTAACACATGGAAAGCACAGTCTAGCTGTACTGACAAGGTGGATAAACTGGAACACCCTTGCACTCTTAACCTTGAAAATGGTAAGCAAGGATAATTTTCATAAGGACATCACAGGATTCAACAGCATTTCAACCAGATGTCTTTTGTATTTGATGTTTAAGACAAAGACCAGTCTGAAGTAGTTATCAGCTTTATTATCCAGAATGGGCAACCCTCCCCTCATTTGCTTGTTTTGAATCTGTTTTTCTTTTGGTCATTGAATGTTATGGGGATCTGAATAGCACTCTAACCCCTCACCCTTCCTTGTATACATACAGTGCTCCCCTAGTTAGTTCCTTTGTGTTGTTTGGTATGAACACAAGAATGTCACTATAAGACTATAAATAAATAGTGGATAATAATGTCTACTTTACCCACTTTTATTACAGAAAATTATGCAGAACATTGGTGCTCTTTATTGAAAAGTTCAGAAGGTCCTTTTGCCAGATGCCACTCAGCCATTGATCCAGCAGATTATTACAAGGTATGGGGTTAGTTAAAACTGTCTCATGCTAATGGGGCTGCCGCGACGGGAGTACATTCAGCCAATGCTGAGAGAGCTGCACTGATTGCCTGTTGTATTCCGAGTTCGCTTCAAGGTGTTGGTAGTAACCTTTAAAGCCCTCTATGGTCAGGGACCTGCCTATCTACGGGACCACCTTTCCCCATATATCCCCCAGAGAGCACTGCGATCAGGGACAAAAAATCTGTTGTCCGCCCCTGGCCCAAGAGAAGCCAGACTATGTGTAACGAGATCCAGGGCTTTTTCGGTGGCAGCGCCAGAACTTTGGAACACTCTCCCAGAAGCTATAAGGGCCCTGCGGGATTTGTCTGCGTTCCGCAGGGCCTGTAAGACCGAACTGTTTAAACAGGCTTTTGTGGTCTAACTGAAAAAGGGCTGCCACCGGACATCGGTGGGTCTGATCATAGTTAAGAAGTCAATACCGCCTATACTGGACTGAACTAGTGCTATAGAATGGTTTTAAAGTTGATATGTAAATTATGGTTTTATATGTTTTATTGGATTAATTGTTTTTATAATGTTGTAAGCTGCCCTGAGTCCGCTTGCGGAGAGGGCGGGATATAAATAAAAAGTAATAAATAAATAAATAAATAATTCATTTCTGGGAAGTACTACATGGAAGATGGTAAAACAGGTTTTGAAGTGTTCTCCTTAATTGTTTTATAAAGTTATAGCCAAAGAAGAATCCCATAAACCTTTCCCACTGCAGCCTCCTGTGCTCCTTGAAATGTGGCTCCCAATTATCTGTGAACCTTTGGGAGTTAATGTATGGTACAATGTTGGGTTGGGCAGTGGGAGAGGGGAACTGTTGAAAATCACACACCCCTTTCCACTGGTGGAAAACTATTCAGGATGCAATCCATAGTTCTAACAATGAACAATAGAGAGAGATAGCCAGATTTTTGAAACTATGGTTAAAAATGCATGATTTTTTTTTTTTTAAAAAAGCCATAGCAGTGAAAAAGATTTAAGAAACATAAATTAAGAAGCTCTGAAGAGAACCTGGGGATTAGGAATACTCCATAAGAATTTTGACTTCTTTCTCTGATTAGCAGACTTCCATGTCATCACAAACTACTTTTAAAAGTTACCAGTGGGTGGAGGTGCTGTTCAAGAAATGCCAGGTCCACACTGACATGTGGAACCAGTTGTGCAGCTCTTTGGATACTAGCTATAGGCATTCCCCCAGATGACAGAAGGCATACTATATCTGTAGTGCTTTAATAGCTCCAGCTCTGGTCCAGCCTTAGAGACATGGCTTGAATGCTACAGACAACTTCCATATGTGCTATAGGCTTTGCGTCACAGCATGCTTCTTCTTAAACTTCCATTTTCTCAAGGATCCACTGATAATTATTGATCTTGCAGAAATGGAAGCTTTATAGGAAGAGGACTCAAGCCATGAAATCAAAAAACCTAAATGCATGATATGTGTGACATGAATCTGCTTATAGGTGCCCAACCAGAATTGTAGTCACATCTGTGAACCAAATGAACTCACTATAAAAGTATTCTGTTGCTCCATTTGACCCAGAAGCTCTGTAAGGGAGGAGGAAGGACTTCAGTCTTCCTTTCTGCACCATTTCCACAAGTATCTATTGTACTCATAACCTGACTTGGGCCACACATATTATGTATTTTGGCCTTATTTAGAGTTTAGGGTAGACTTCCTGCAGGGGCAATAGCCTTACTGCTGGTAGGAGGGGCAATAGCTTTACTGCTGGTAGGCAACCTATTCAGATTCTTCATAAGAATAAATAACTACTTGGGGCTTGAAACCTGTAGTAAAGGGGGGCAGTTTTCAGCACATGTTTTCAAATGGAGAAAGAAAACTTGGAAAAATTTTAAGGCTCATAGATTGTTCAAAGTTCCAGTGTACTATATTTACCAAAAGGAAGATTAGGGGATTTTTTTCAAAGGGGAAAAAAGGGAAGGGGAAGATTTAAATTTACTTACAGGTTACAGTTATGTGCAGTAATTACAAAAGCTTTTATGTATAATCTTTTAAAAAGATAGAATATTTTACATTCAGGATTACTTTTCTTTCAGGTGAATATATCATGGTTGTGGATTAGACCACTGATTGCCAGTGATGAATTCCAGTTCTTTTTTTGTTGTCTTGTAAGCATAATTAACAGTTTATTGACCTTTTGGGATTTTTAGCGGTGCAAGTATGATACCTGTAGCTGTCATGCCAATGAAGAATGCTTGTGTGCGGCCCTGTCATCTTATGCGAGAGCCTGTGCCTTCAAAGGGGTCATGCTGTGGGGATGGAGAAATGTTGTCTGCAGTAAGTGTCCACACGTATACCATAATCTTGAATTAAATGAACAAAGCCCCATGTTTTGGGATTCAAATTAGTAGGAATAACAGGAAATAAAGTCAGTTTATCAGCATTTTGGGGGCATGCAAAATATTTAGATGAATTTAAATTAAAGGGAAACACTGAGAAATTTTGCTGATATTTACATGGGACTACATGAAGTATGTGGGGGGAAATGACATGTAGTGAATTCAGAACTGAACAATGAAGTTTTGTACAATGGCATTTCTAAAGTATAACTTAAGGAGGGAGGCAGTGTTAAGGAATGTTGATAGATAAAAGGCATGTTTTCCTGTCAGTGCATAGTAATATGCGTGTTGTGTAAGTAGTCAATAACAACGTATTTCCCTCCAGTGCTTTGATTGCTGTCTCAGAATTTCTTGCCATTCTCCTGATCATGTCTACATAGTTATTTTCTCCATAGGAGAAAGGCATTGTGAACAGAATTCAAATAGCATGCACTGAATGGCTGGTTGGAGTTCTGTGTGCTGTTCTTGTCACCATATCCTCAAAAAGATATTGCAGAGCTAGAAAAAGTACAAAAATGGGCAATGAAGATGACTAAGGAGATTAAGTACCTTCCCTATGAGGAAAGGGTGAACAGACTGGGACTTTTCAGTTTAGAAAAGAGAAGACTGAGAAGGGGCTTGACAGGTTTACAAAAGATTGCATGGACTGAAGAAATAAGATTGAGACAAATTTTTCTTCCTCTCCCATTGTACTAGAATATGGGGAGATCCAATGAAGCTGAGGGAAAATACATTCAGGACAGACGGACATAAATACTTCTTTACTCAATAAGTAATTAAATTATGGAATTCGCTGTCAGTGGATGTAGTGATGGCCAAAAGCACAAGTGGCTTTAAAAGTGGGTTACACAGATTCATAGTACCCATCGACAGCTACTATCCATGACAACTGAAGGGAAGCTCTGAATACCAGTGCTAGGAGGAAAAACCAGGGACCTTTATGTTCTGTTTGTTGGGCCTTCAAAGCAACTGGTTGGTTGCCCACTGCATGAAACAGGTTGCCGGACTAGATGAACTATGGGTCTGATCAAGCTGGGCTCTTCTTATGCTCCTACGTGGGCATCTTCTTGAAGTTTTTAATTTATTCTTTTCTCCTCTCCTTTCAGACAATGAAGTGTCTTCCTGCCCAGCTACCCAGGTCTTTCGTTACAATCTGACTGTCTGCCAGCAGACCTGCCGCTCACTTTCTGAAGGCGATAAGCATTGCTTGCAGGGCTTCATTCCTGTAGATGGTTGTGGCTGTCCCGACAGTAGCTATCTGAATGACAAGGGTGTCTGTGTGCCAATTGATCAGTGCCCGTGTTATTACAAAGGTTCATTCATAAAACCTGGTGGAGATATCATGAAACAGGAAGAGCACTGGTAGGTTACTATCTTGATTTGTTGCATTCCTGTGCTGGAAATATGGGGGACTGGTATCTTCATTCTGCAGATGTCATAATGCAACACTGTAAGAGCATGGAGAATTTCAGACTTGTACTAGCAAAGCTGCAGCCTGGACATGCAGTGCCCAAAGATTCCTCTCTAACCATAATTCAACCCAGGAGTCTGTAATAGGGATTTGGCATAATTCAACAGGAGACTACTTGTTTCAAACCAATGTGAAAAATCTAGAACAAGAAAGACAGTGCCTTTTATTAGAGTGAGTAGACTTTAAAATGCTAGATGTGAGCTTTAGAAATATGCATTCTTTGTTAGATGTTTGATTTTGGTTCTCCAAACACGAATAATGGGAGCCCCTGCCATGAGTGATCCTACTAATCTTTGTGGTCACCATTTTGCGTGAGCAGGGCAACTTGTGTATTTTCCAGTTTCTGTATGTTCAGAAAAAATTCTCTCAAAAATTGCGGGTTCCTGGCATAAAAGTGTACTGAAATTGGAAAATATGTGTGATTCCCTATTCATACAAAATAGTGACTATGCATATTGGGACAATTGTGTGTAGCATTATTCTTGTGCACAACTGGAGCACAAAAAATGAACACCTTTAAAGGGCGAGAATATCCAGAGCAGCAAGACATGTTGCTGATATGCTTTCACATGAATTGTTGGGGTTATTTGAGAAAGTAGGAGTATGGGTATACATAATACTCTTGTCTACTGTCTTTAATGAATGAGTCTCAGGAGATTTTCTTTTCTCAATTGTCTATTATTTATCTCTCTCACCCCATCTCTCTCTCCCCATCACTCCCCTCACTCTCTCACCCCATCACTCCCCCCACTCTCTCCCCACACCCCATCTCATCTCTCTCTCCCCATGACTCCCCCCACTCTCTCATCCCATCACTGTCAACTATTTAGTATATATCGGCACAAAAAGAAAAATCTTGAAAATCCTTTCAAGAAAAAGACCTTTCACATGTAATTTTTTTCCTTTCTATGAAGTATTTTTAGTTTTTTTTATTAATGACTTTAATTTTATTAACGACATTATATAAATTGGAATTTACTTGCAAACCCAAACGTCTAGATTCCATCTTGTGAATTTTCCTGTATTCCTTTCTAGTGTTTGCCATAGTGGAAAACTTAAATGTGTACCAGTGGCAATACCAGATCATGGTAGGTTTAAAGCTTAGTATTTTTCCAGTTTGACTTCACTGCCATGAGACTGTGTTACCAATCTTAGAAACGTCACTGATTTGGGGGGGATTGTCTTTTGTTACAGTTTACCATTTCTTTAGAATGTATTAGTAGTGTTTTTGGTCCTCCCCCCCTCCAAAGTTTACATCCTATTGATGTTCTCCCTGTAGATCTGGAACTTAAGTGCTGCTATACAAATGTTCAGAGTAATCAGCTACCTTTCCTCGTACCCTAGCTACAAAAATGGCTATCTAGTACTTTGTTTTTAAACCTAGAATGGTATATGGATGGAAGGTGCTGTTCCTTCGTTAAGTTGATAGTCATGTGCAGTAAGATGTTCATTCAGAAAGGAAAGAGATTCTTCATTAAACAGGATAAGAAAGCCCAGGGTATCCTTATAAAATAAATACACTATGACATGAAGAGGCTACAGTGAGAAGGTGGGATTTAGTAAAACTGCATCTTCTTCTGGTGAAAGTCAGTGGAAGAGAGAAAGGAGGCAATTGCACATTATTCCCCTACTTTCTGCAGCACTTAAGGTGCATGTTGTGTATGAGGATCCCCTGACCTTAGCAGAGGTTTTCCTGGGCATTCTCTTGGGGCTGCTGGGAGAGGAAGGTGGGAACAATGTGCCTCTGCAAGCCCCTTCTGCTTGCACCTACCTGGAACTCCACCTGTTGAGTCTCAGGAGGTTTTCTTTTCTCAACAGTCTATTATTTATTTTGCAGACTGCTCACCCAATAAGACATATTTTGACTGCAACAAAATTGACTCTTGGTCTTCCCAAACACCAGTGCAGCTTAGCTGCCAAACCCTGGGTACTGCTCACGTATGTATTCCTGAGTACAGCTTAGTTTCCTTATCCTCCTTGTTCAAAAACTGATGTAATTAGCATGAAATTCATACTCTGATTCCAAGGTTATTTACTAACTTCTATAAAGTCAAATGGGAATATTTTCTAATGAATGTGCTTTTGACTGCAGCCTTGGAGGAACAAATACTTGCAGTTTTATGTCATCTATTCTTAATCATTGACTGTTGTTTTTACTTTACTAATATTGTTCCTTGATATTACTGCCCTTTCATGGACCCCTATAAATAATGCTCTCTTTCATCACATAATATCAAATTCATTGAACAAATTAATTTTGAATGGAGTATTATACTTTCCTCCAAAAGGTAATCCTCAGGCCCACCAAGATAATGCAAAAGGGAAAATAAAATACATGTGAAATAGATACAGTATAAGACAGAAGCACTGATTAGTCCAAAACTGATCTAACACAATGAGGTCTACTATCAAGTTTGGTTGTATCTGTTCACCAACTTTGTGCTGGTGAAGAACATAGCCTGTTCCTTAACCAAGATTAAAGAACTGCACCATGAGATCACATGCTCTCTCCCCAGCCTATTAATTTTTCAGTTCTCTCTGTGTAATAACAGACAGGCGGTTTGAGCTGCCCTGGGGACGGGAGGCAGGCTGATAAAAAAAAGTGTGTACACGTGCATATCTGCCTGCCCTCCCCATCCTGCACACAGCCTGTCCAGGGCCAGATCGAAGCTGCTTCAGAAAGACACCACTTTACCTTACAAGGCACCACTTACTACACCTTGTGTAGTAAACCTGAGTCTGATCTGGCTGTCTAAAAGGACGTTAAATATAATACAGCTTATGGATTCTGTTCGATCACCATGTACTGATTTCTCATGAAGCAGAACTGTAATGTTATTATTTCTTATCATAGTTCCAGACAGAGTGTATCTCAGGATGTGTATGCCACGATGGATTGATTGATGATGGCAGAGGGGGATGTGTTAAAGAAGAGAACTGCCCATGTATTCATAACAAAGAGTTTTATGCCCCTGGAGAGAGAATAGATGTGGACTGCAATGAATGGTATGGCCTTCTTTTACTATTGATTCATATTAATGGCAGCAGTGATAAAAGGGATTAACATTCATAAAGTCAAAGGCAATGCTAAGCACTGTACAGAATACATAAGTGATACAGCCCCTACCCATTATAAAGCTGCTGTAGGCATATGAACCTTAGTGTGGTGGGGGAGATAACAGTTCCATTCGGAGTTCAACATAAAAGCTCAGAAACTAGCTGCATGGCTCTATTAGTATATATGTTGTTCAATGATGCTAGTGGATAGCTCACGGGGTTTGCTATGCCCTACATAATTTTCTGTTTCTGGTCTTTATAAGAGTCATGTCTTTAGATCATATATCAGGCCTTCAAATATGTCATCTCTTGGAGCCTGCATTGTGATTTAGGTGCTCTGTAAACAAATGATAACAGGACATGGAGGCAACTGATCCAGAATGATTATAACACTTCCCACTCCATGACTACCATCCTGATATATCATTATTCATATGTTACAAATATATAATGGAAAGATTAGCTGCTCTAATACAGCTCTGAACCAACTCCATTACTTATGGAGGAATCTTCAGTTTCTGTTTCAAGAAAATTATACTCTCTTCACTAGCCAGTTACCAATATCCAGGTCTCATTATGAGCAGGAGCTCACAGGAACAGAGCTCCAGAACCTCTAAATTTGATTGTGCTCTTTCTTTCGTAACCCCCCCCCTCCCTCCCCCCCCCCCCCCAAACCCCTTGCTTCTGGGCTCTGTTGTTCAAAACTCCTGTGATCATTTTGCTGAACTGTAAGATCTGACAAACTTTCTAATATTTCCCCCCACAAAAAATGGGAAAATAATCAAAACATATAAAGCAGACAGATGGAAATCTTCATTATGCCACTGTGGCAACATAGGAGAAAATAATTTTAAAAGTATGACGGGAGTGAGGTTTTATTATGAAAATTAATTCAAGAAGCATTTTAAGGTAGATGCTGAGCTGATGTAATTTAGTACGCTTTCCGGTGATGTCAGGGGTATGTGGCATAAGCAAATGAGTCATGCTAATGAGCTCCGGCACCTCTTTTTCTATGAAATGACCCCTGCCAATATCCATGAAGTAAACCACAGCATCATCAGATAGATTTGGAACTGTGGGTACATCTAGCTAGTGATAGGCATACACGCCCTGCAGTGACTCATATTTAATCAACAGGGTATGTTTACGTGTATGAGTACTGATTGGCAGACAGAATATATGTAATAGACTAAGTGTTAAATTACTTGCATAGTTTGTTCTGCAGTATAAAATTAAGAAACAGAGACAGAGACCAGGTCTTAACTGTTTATTGCTTTTTTGTACTCTCTAGCACTTGTCAAAATGGAAACTGGGCTTGTACCAAATTTGTATGTTATGGGACATGTATCATTTATGGAAGTGGCCATTATATCACCTTTGATGGAAAATACTATGACTTTGATGGAAAATGTGAATACGTAGCTTCCCAGGTAATACCATTACAGTTATATTTCCATTGCACTCTGAATTATTATTTAAGATGCCTATTGGTTGGCTCCTATTTCATCCCCAAGAATCAAAACCTATGAAATCATGATTCCTTGAATGGCATTTGGTTAGATTATGTATCTAATGCATGTTACGATTCTGCTTACTACTTGCTGAATGATGAATTGCTCACCCAGATTGACTTGGCCATCCATATACTGGGTCTAAGGAGAAAGAGTTAGGTGCTCTGAATCCAAATGGTGAATTGCTCATCTAAGATGACTCGGTCATCCATATAATGGATCTGAGGAGAATGAGGTAGATGCACTGAATCCATGCACCTGAAACCTGTGAAACAGATGGCAAGTATGGAAATCTAAATTTTTAACTCTGTAGCTTCAAATCATATCAATACCATCATTGGTAAAGCAGTGATAGCATCATGCCAGCCATTAGAGCACCAGATCCTCATGGCCTGAACACTCTGAATCAGAGAAGATGATTGCATGTGAAAGATGTTAAGTTTGCTATGGATACGAATATTATGTTTGGTTTTTTCCTTGGATTAATTTATCTTTTCCATTCCCACTAGGATTACTGTGGCCTCGAACAACACCAGGGATCATTTAGTATCATCACAGAGAATGTCCCATGTGGAACCACTGGAGTTACCTGCTCCAAAGCCATTAAAGTATTCCTCGGGGTATGTATGAGCATTTAAGTGAACAGGTATGGAAATAAATTGTATGGTCACTGTAGAGAACCAAAGCACCTTGCATAAAATTAGGCCAATAAGGAAAGTTTTGAGTTCATAATCATATTCTTATTTGTGAAAACAACATATATAATGCTTCTGATAAAGTCTGTTATGTATCTGTAATTTAGAGAACTGAGCTAAAACTGGAAGACAAACAGAAAGTAGAAATTACCCGGGACAGTGGTAACCACGTGAGATACTGGACTCGTAATATTGGACTGTACCTTGTTATTGAAGCTAGCAATGGTGTTATGCTCAATTGGGACAAGAAGACTACTATTTTCATCAAGCTGACACCAAACTATAAAGTGAGTGATTCTGGAATGTCTTGCCTAATTTAAGGTTTGCTACTTATAGATGAATGCAGTTTAAAAAGACACATTTATTGCTTGCTTTCAGGGGGCTGGATTCAGCAGGCGCACACAGGAACACAGCTCCTGAACCTCCAGTGGCCCCCCTCCCCACTCAGCCAGGGGTCTGTGTGCAGCTAGGAGAAATCTCCCTGCTGTGCACAGATCCAAGGTGGTTGAGCTTTCCTAGTTCTTTTGCAGCCAGTCTGCAGAAGCACAGGGAAGATCTCTCTCCACCCCTCCACCCTCTTCCTGGCCTGTCTGGGAGGCACAGAATGGCTGGGCATTCCCTGTGCTTCTGTAGCCAGTCTTCTTTCTCTCTTTTCCTCTCCCTCCCTATTTTCCTTTGTTTGTTTCTGTTTCCCCACCACCCTCCCCCTTCTTCTCTATTCCTTCCTTCCTTCTCCCCCTCCCTCCCCCATCTTCTTCCTTCCTTCCTTGTTATAACTTTCTTTCTCTTTTATTCTCTCAGTAGCATAACTCATTTGCATATACAGTGCAAATGAGTTATGCTACTGAGCTCCTGCACCTTTTTTTCTACAAAACAACCCCAGCTTGCTTTTAATAGTGTTCCTGCAGCTCATGTGCCTTGCTGTATGAATACCATTATATACTTTATTGGTTTAACATTCCATTTTTTAAAAAAATGTAATGGTTCACTCTATAGAAGTTTTGCATACATTTTAAGGTTGTATAATAAAATTATTAAAACTAAAAAATGGATACTAAGGAGACATCCTTGTCCCTTGCATATTGTTGTCACTCTGCAGGAAACATACAACTGTGCACAAAATTCCCTTGTTGCTGCCATCTTTCATTGCTGGCTTCCTTCTCACATGTTGTGAGCTGTGCTCACACCAACAATTTCATAGGCAAGGCTACTTGCAAGGCATGGATTAGACTATGCATACTATTTGCTGCATATTAACTTTACTTCCCCCCTCCCCCAAGATTCCTACATCCAGTAATATGCATATTTAGTAATACTGGGAAAACATGACAAATCAAATTCCTCATTGTACATTTTTTTTTTCTCAACAGGGCAAAGTTTGTGGTTTATGTGGCAACTTTGATGACAAGGCTAATAATGACTTCACAACAAGAAGCCAAGTTCAAGCAAGCAATGCACTGGATTTTGGAAATTCATGGAAGAGGGATAGTGCATGTCCTGATATAGACGCAGACATCGAGCCCTGTGACCAAAAACCTCACCGTAAATCCTGGGCAGAGAAGGAGTGCAGCCTCATTAAAAGTGAAGTTTTTGCAGTATGTCATCCCAAGGTTAGTGTTGTTGCTTGCTGCTATTCATTATTTTGCTATATTACACTATTGTCACGTGAGGACATATAGGCAATTTGCCAAATGGTGCCAAAATAGATAGTCTTGAAGAAGATGTCAAAATGTTACAGCTTCATTCCTGAGGAATCATAGAATTGGAAGGGATCTCCAGGGTCATCTAGTCCAAACCCCTGCACAATGTTTGAAACTCACAAACACCTCCCCCTAAATTCACAGGATCTTCATTGCTGTCAGATGGCCATCTAGCCTCTGTTTAAAAATCTCCAAGGAAGGAGAGCCCACCACCTCCCAAGGACGCCTGTTCCACTGAGGAACTGTTCTAATGGTCAGGAAGTTCTGCCTAATGTTGAGCCAGAAAATCTTTTGATTTAATATCAACCCATTGGTTCTGGTCCTACCTTCTGGGGCCACAGAAAACAATTCCAACCATCCTCTGTATGACAGCCCTTCAAGTACTTGAAGATGGCGATCATATCACCTCTCAGCTGCCTTCTCTCCAGGCTAAACATCCCCAGCTCCTTCAGCCTTTCTGCATAGGACTTGCTCTCCAGACCCCTCACCATCTTTGTCGCCCTCCTCTGGACCTGTTCCAGCTTGTCTATAGCTTTTTTAAAATGTGGTGCCCAACAATGAACACAATACTCCAGGTGAGGTCTTACCAGAGCAGAGTAAAACAATACCATCACTTCATGTGATCTGGACACTATACTTCTGCTTATATGGCCCAAAATTGCATTTGCCTTTTTAGCCACTGCAGCACACTGTTGACTCATGTTCAGCGTATTATCCACTAAATCCTTTTCGCACATACTACTGCTGAGGCAAGTCTCCCCCATCCTATAACCATGCATTGGATTTTTCCTACCTGAATGCAGAACCTTACATTTATCCCTGTTAAAATTCATTTTATTGATTTTAGCCCAGTTTTCCACCCTGTCAAGATCATCCTGTATCCTGTTTCTGTCTTCTTCTGTGTTTGCAACCCCTCCCAATTTAGTATCATCTGCAAATTTAATAAGCATTCCCTCTATTCCTTCATCCAAATCATTTATAAAGATGTTGAACATAACAGGTCCCAGGACAGATCCTTGAGGCACTCCACTTGTCACTCCTCTCCAAGAGGATGAGGAACAATTCACAAGCACTCTTTGGGTGCGATCTGTCATCAAGTTACAGATCCACCTAATGGTAACAGGATCCAAACCACATTTTACCAACTTGTTAACAAGGATAGTATGTGGAACCTTATCAAAAGCCTTACTGAAATCAAGATAAACGATGTCTAGAGCATTCCCCTGATCCAGCAAGGTAGTCACTTTCTCAAAAAAAGAGATCAGGTTAGTCTGACATGACTTGTTCTTGAGAAACCCATACTGCCTCTTCGTAATCACATCCATTCTTTCTAAATGTTCCAGGACCAACTGTTTGATTATTTGTTCTAAAACTTTTCCAGGGATAGACGTCAAGCTGACGGGTCGGTAGTTACCCGGATCGTCTTTTTTTCCTTCCTTCTTGAAGATGGGGACAACATTCGCCTGCCTCCAATCTTCCGGCACCTCTCCTGTTCTCCAAGAATTCTCAAAAATAATAGCTAAAGGCTCAGAAATTACATCCACAAGCTCTTTTAGAACCCTTGGTTGCAATTCATCTGGCCCTGAGGACTTAGTTTCATTTAAATAAACTAGGTGTTTATGTACTACCCCTATGCTGATCCTAGGTTGGAACTTCATACCCTCACTATATGTTTTTGCCATGTTGAGCACTGTTTCCCTCAGAAGAGAAGACTGAGGAAAAGCAGGAATTGAGCAGTCCACCCTCTCTTCATTACCCGTTACAATTTCACTTTCTTGTCCTTGCAATGGGCCTACCATGTCCTTGCAATTTTTCTTTCTCTGAACATAAGAAAAGAACCTTTTTTTGTTGTTTTTAGCATCTTTGACCAGCCTAAGCTCATACTGAGCTTTAGCTTTCCTAACTTTTTCTCTATAAGCACTGGTGATTTGTTTATATTCATTCTTATTTATAAGGCCCTCCTTCCAATTCCTAAAGGAGTCTTTTTTATTTCTCAAAACTTTAGAGAGCTGTTTATGGAGCCACCTCAGCTTCTTTAGGCTTTTTCCATTTTTTCTTCTCATAGGAATCATCTGTGATTGCACCTTCAGTATTTTGCTTTTAGGAAACTCCGACCCCTACTAACCCCCGTTCTTCCTAAGTATTTCTGACCATGGGATTTTACCCACCATAGTTCTAAATTTATCGAAGTTTGCCTTTCTGAAGTCCAACCTATAAGTCTGACTATGTATAGCTTTTCCCTTCCCTGAGACTGTAAATTCCAAAATCACATGGTCACTACTGCCCAGGGTGCCCACTATTTCCACTTCTTCAATCAATTCTTCCTTGTTGGTGAGAATCAAATCCAAGATAGCAGATCTCCTTGTTAGTTTATCCACTTTCTGGAAAAGGAAGTTGTCAGCAAGACAAGTGAGGGTCTGTTTGACTTTTCATTTTTAGCAGAGTTGGACTTCCAACAGATGTCCGGGTAATTGAAATCTCCCATGATCACTGTATCCCTTCTCTTGGAGAACTTTGCAGTCTTTTGTAGGAGTATCTCATCCAAGTCCTCTGCCTGGCTTGGTGGTCTATAGCAGACCCCCACAATAATATCACTGTTATTTCTTACTCCTTTTATTTTTACCCAGAGACTCTCAACTCAGATTCACATATTTCCTCACAAGAATATACCTTCTTCAAATATACTGCTATGCCTCCACCCTTTCTTATTTGCCTATCCCTTTTAAATAAGTTGTACCCCTGTATTCTAATATTCCGGTTGTGTCATCCCACCAAGTTTCAGTAAGGCCTATTATGTCATAGTCTCCTTCCTTTATTAGGACTTCCAGTTCCTCCTGTTTGTTTCCCATACTCTGTGCATTAGTGTAGAGACATCAGAATCAACATTTTATGCATCCCGAGGGTTTAGGTTCCATACAAACCTGCAAGTTAACATTACCTAGCGTATGCGTCACTCTCTGCAAATCTTTAATGTTTTTATCCCCAGTTTCTGGCATCATATGAGTTATTGTCTTGCTTCCCCATACAATTTAGTTTAAAGCCCTCCTTATTAGGTTAGCAAGGCTGTTACCAAACACACCCTTTCCCCTACCTCCGTAAGGTGCAAACCATCTCCCGATAGAGGACCACCATCTCAAAAGCATAAGCCATGGTCCAGAAATCTGAATCTTTCCTGAGAACACCATTGACGTAGCCAGTCATTTATCTGAAGTATTCTTCTTTCTTGTCCTAAGCCATGGCCTTCAACAGGAAGCACTGACGAGAACACAACCTGTGCGCCCAGCTCCTTCACCTTCTGACCCAGAGCCACATAGTATTAATATATTCAGGGCTATGATGGGCAGTATCATTTGTTCCCATGTGGATCAGCAAGAAAGGATAGTAATCTGTGGGCTTGATAAGTCTTCCAATCCTTTCTGTCACATGCTGGATGTGTGCACCCGGCAGACAGCAGACCTCTTGGGATGACAAGTCTGGTCGGCACGCTTTGGGCTCCACCCCTCTGAACAAGGAGTCTCCAATCACCACCACCTTCCTATACCTTCCTCTTCCTATATTGAGGAGCAGAAGCTCCAGGCTTCTTATCCATAGGATCCTGAGAGACTTTGTTAAAGCTTTGTGGAGGCTGGGGAAGTAGCCCTTGTTCCAATGGCTCAGAATCAATTACTGTGGGGAGATCCTGTTGCTGAGCAGCAGAGACTCAGAACATCTCCTAATTTTCTTTCTCCTTCAGGTTACATTTTTCCAGACACCCTCCTCCTGTATTGGATTCTCTTCTAATTGCTGAGGTATCATTTCCTCTCCCTCCTCTTGTCCTTTCAAGAATGCCTCATTTTGTCAAGAAAATCCTCACCTTCCTTTATACACTGCTGTGTGGACAATCGTGTCTCCAGTCCCTGTATCGTCTCCTCCAGTAGGGCCACTAACTTACACTTGCTGCAAGTGTAATTCGTGCTACTCTCAGGTAGAAATACAAACATCTCAATCTTTACACGTCACTGCCTCTGCTCCCTCACCAGCCATACTGCGGCAATCCATATCAAACTTTTCTTTATCTTCACTTCTCTTTAAATCTCACTACCAACTGCCACTTGAAACTACTTGTGAGTAACTACCCACCTTTCTACAGAACCCCTAGGCTAGACCCCCAGGCTAAGAGCCACAGGCCAAGAGCCCTTTGGCTCTTGCCTTTCGGCTTGCGCCTCTGGCAAGGATGAGCCTTGCTAATTAAAGGCTCAAGCCCCCACCCACCTCTGACTCAACAGCCAGAGCAACAGCAGAGGGTGGGGCCAGCAACTACCCCCAGGCAAGCAAGCTCTCCACACTCAGCAACAGCTACACAAAAGACACAGAAAAGCAATCAGCAGCCACCAAGCACTCACACAGTTCCTTCCCACAGCAACCCTAGGTAATGCTCCCCAGCAGCAGGAATTTAGTCACATATCCCTTGAAATCACTGAGATATTTGTTATTTAAATCCACTGATGTCTTGCAATTTAACCATGAGTTTTCTTTTTCTGAAATGGGCTCTTGACTATATTTTAAAGTAGTGCTATGAAAATTCATGTTCTTATATTTTATGTGATCACTACACTCATATATCTCTAAGGGCAGAATGGAAGTGCTGCAGATGGTAGCAACAAAAGAGTCAGTACTGAAACTAGTCACTACTATAGTTGAGGAAGGCTCCAAAATATACATCCTCTCCCTTTCCTAGGACCACAAAAATAAAATCAAATGAATCTTGACTATTATGGCAGCAATTTTAAAGACATTTTCCTAGAAGAGAGCTGTATTGAATAACATGGGACATATTTCTGAGTAGATCTACTTAGGATTGCTTTCTACACGTAAAGGATAAACAGGTTAAAAGTTCAATATCAATTCAGATTCAAATTGCTCACCTGAATAGAGTTCTGAATAGAGATATACCTTTTTGAGCCAACTGACTTCTTCTTCTTCTTCAATGCCCAGTAACATTCAGATCCACTGACAATCATGAGGTTCATGGTTGTAAATCAAGGTGGATGAAGGACTGGAACAGGTTATCCACAGATTAGCCATAGATAGATCCATCATAGCTCTTTAATTCTGTGATTTCCTAACAGGTAGATCCAAAGCCATTTTATGAAGCTTGTGTTCATGATGCATGTGCCTGTGATTCTGGTGGGGACTGTGAATGCTTCTGTACTGCAGTTGCTGCCTATGCACAAGAATGTATCAAAGCTGAAGCTTGTGTATTCTGGAGGACTCCTGATATATGCCGTGAGTATTATATATTACATATTTTCCAATGGTCATATATTGCATCCATAAAATGTACTTATACGTGTCTTTCTGTTTATAGCTAATTCAGAAAATACTTCTGCTTCTTGTTCTCTGATTATTGTCTGTTGTTCTGGTAGCAATCTTTTGTGACTACTACAATCCGACGGATATATGTGAATGGCACTATGAGCCTTGTGGACGTGACATTATGACTTGCAAGATGCTGAACAACATTGCCACCAACTTTTCAGTGCCATATTTGGAAGGTAGGAAGCTATCAGTTAAGGGCAGCTTTTAGTAAGCAAAGAATGTATCAACATTTTGGAATAGTCTTTTCACTCAGCGGCCTATGTAGCTCTGAAATTTCACAAAGACCTATAAAAACATTTGGGATTTGCAGAAAACTGTGCAGAAAACACTCTTCTTCACATGGCTGCTGTCTTGTCAAATAGTGGGATAGCAACACCGAATAGAGCAGACTTCACAAGTAACCTCGTCTCTGAATAATTAGCCCCCCTGTTTTGCTTCAGCTAGAAAAGGATTGATGAATCCTTATGGACAAAATTCCCTTACCAAATTGTCATCTTACTTCTCATATGATTGTGACGGACTGACTCTTGAATTTGTGCTTTACACAGTAATGCTAAAGAATGAGGGGTGTGGTCTGACCACCATCAAAGAGAAACAAGCTAAAAGGTTCATTTAACCGAGGGCTTGAATTATCTGGCTTTAGCAAGATTGAACAGAGGGAATTCCTTCTTCATCCTTCTCTCTCCAGGATGAAACACTACCATGAACATGTATGGCAGCACAGATGTTTCTGCTCCATTATAGTGCTGTTGGCAAATTAGGCCACTCAGGCTGGACTTTTCCTAATGTATCAGTTAACGTTTTCCATCAAAACCCAATGTCGTTTGACTGTATCCCTCATGCAGTGTTATATTAGCTGTATATTACCCATTGATCATTCTTTGCACAATAGGTTGCTACCCTCGATGTCCTCCAGAGAAGCCTATCTTCAATGAAGAGACCTTCACCTGTGTGACTGAGGATCTATGTGGCTGCTATGTTGGGGACACACACTATGAAAATGGCAGTGTAGTACCCACAGATCAGCTATGTATGGACTGGTAAGTGAAAATACAGTGCTTATGGAGCAAGAGTTAACCTAAATGTGACAGTGGACACAGGTTCCTCCCATGGAAATTTATGCCATTTTAGAAGCAGTTGTAGTTCTTTAAAAATCACTGTGAGGCCCTGATCCGGATTCCATGTGTGGCAGCCCTGGTAGCTCTTGTCCTCCCTGCACCTTTTTCAGGTGCAGATACAGCCTCCTGTGGTTGTTCTGTATTTGAAAAGGCACATGGTGGGGAATGAAAGCTCCTTGGGCCACCATACCATGTGCCCAATCTAAACTGGGGCCTCACAGAAATTTTTAAAAGAATTACAACTGCTTCTAAAATGGTGTCAGAGGCCACAGGATGAAACCATAGCTGCCATCATATTTGGCTCTAAAAGCAGCAGAAAAGTACCTGTGCCTTTCTTGATGCTTAAATAATGTGGGCCTAAGGGCCTTTTCCTAGTCCATTTCCAGAACAGGAATACTTTTCAGTACTGGAGATTAATTTAAAGCTGAATTTCCCCCCTCTAGCCTGTAGCTTTAAATTAAATTTCTCCCCTATACAATTTTGACATAGATATTTTACTTAATTCATTAAGGCTGTGTTTTTTTCTAAGTGTCCACACATTATGTATTTCATATCACATCACATCATACAACCTTTATTGGCATAACAGCACGAATCTAAATGGATTGCAATAGAATCTACAGACAAACAAGCTCCTAGAAGCATAGTGAAGGAATTTATATCATGATCCCATACAACAAGCAGTCTGATAGAATCCTAGAGTTGGAAGGAACTTCCAGGGTCATCTAGTCCACCCTCTGCACAATGCAGAAAATTCACAAATACCTCCCCCCACAATCCCATTCCCGAAGACGGCAAAAAACCTCCAGGATCCCTGACAAAATAGGCCTGGATAAAAATTGCTGACTGACTCCAAAGTGGCAATCAGCATTTCCTTTGGTGTGTAAGAAAGGGCCACAACAACTAAGCACTGATGCAACCCTTCCTGCCCTCCTTCTCATAAGCTGCCTAATTCACAGTATCAGCATTGCTGTCAGATGGCCATCTAGCCTCTGTTTAAAAACCTCCAAGGAAGGGGAGCCCACCACCTCCCAAGGAAGCCTGTTTCACTAAAGAATGGCTCTAACTGCCAGGACATTCTTCCTAATGTTTAGTCAAAAACTCAAATTTCAACCCATTGGTTCTGGTCCGACCTTCTGGGGCAACAGAAAACAATTCTTCACCAATCCTCTAGATGATAGTCCTTCAAGTACTTGAAGGTGGTGATCATATCACCTCTCAGTCATCTTCTCTCCAGGCTAAACATACCCAGTTCCTTCAACCATTCCTCGTAAGACTTGGTCTTCAGGCCCCTCACCATCTTCATTGCCCTTCTCTGGATGCATCTCAGCTTGTCTATATCCTTCTTAAATTGTGGTGCCCCAAACTGAACACAATACTCTAGGTGAGGTCTAACCAGAGTAGAGCAAAGCAGTACCATCACTTTGCGTGATCTGGACACTATACTTCTGTTGATACAGCCCCAAATTGCATTGGCTTTTTTTTTTAGCCACCACATCACACTACTTACTCATGTTCAGTGAATGGTCCACTAAGACCCCTAGATCCTTTTTGCACATACTACTGCCAAGACAAGTCTCCCCCATCCTATAATTAGGCATTTGATTTTTCCTACCTAAATACAGAACTGTACATTAATTCCTGTTAAAAATAATTGTATTTGTTTTAGCCTTGTAAAGCAGGCCATTATGAAAATCTCCATATTATTGACACTTTCTCTGTTTCTCTATTACTCAGTTGGTTTGTGTGTGTATGGCTGTATGTGTGTGTGTGTCTGTCTTGCAAATTCATAATATTAAGTCATATTTTTAACTGTTAATAATAATCTGTAGATTTTCTGTTTACATATAAATCTTGAATCTGTTTTAATGAATTATTATATTTTCAGATTATTATTTATTTTATTAAGTTAATTTTATTATATATTATTATTATATTATATAGTTTATGCTATTAATTATTATTTTGAGTAATTTTATAGTTTTAAATATTTAATGTTGTAAGCGGCTGTAATAGCCACAGGTGGCTGAGAATTAAATACAAACCAAACATATAACTAGCTTCAAACATTTTATTATGAGTGTTTTGGTTTTTTCTTAAATTTCAGTATCTGCCTTGAAACAGGACAAGTGAACTGTGGCCTTAGAACAGGTAAATTTCATGTTACTGTTTCTTCATACAAAAAATCAAGATGTGTATCTATGTTTGTCTGTAGTAATAGAAAAGAGCAAGAGTTCAGTAGCACCTTGAAGACTAACAAAATTTATGGCAAGGTATGAGCATGTGAGCAGTGATCAGGGCTCTTTTTCTAGCAGGAGCTCCTCTGCATATTAGGCCATGCTCCCCCTAATGTAGCCAATCCTCCTGGAGCTTACAGTAGGCTCTGTACTAAGAACCCTCTAAGGTTCTACATCAGGGGGGCATGGCCTAATATGCAGAAGAGCTCCTGCTAGAAAAAGAGCCCTGGCAGTGATTCATACCCGCCACAAATTTTGTTAGTCTTTAAGGTGCTACTGGGCTGTTGGTCTTTTCAACTTGGTACAAAAAATCAAACAAAAAACAGAAGAGTGTCTATAGTTTCCCATATGTTTCTGCTCGGAATCATTTCTGTATTTACATGACACTCACTTCCTGTATCCATTTCCCCCTTCCTTTACCACCTTTATATCTCTGGTCAGTTTCCAAATAACCTCCATGCATCTGATGAAGAAAGCTGTGTTTCTTGAAAGCTTGTGCCATAATAAAATGTGTTAGTCTTAAAGGTGCTACTGGACTCTTTACCATTTTGCTGTGAATCATAGAGTCATAGATGCTGTATAATCATTTGCGCTAGTTGAAGGACCAGTTTGAATGTGATGGATTTTTTTCTTAGCAATGTCCTCGCATTATATAAAAATAGCCCTTGGTAGAGCCCTTCCACATCAAACTCATTGTGTTTGTGTAAAATAAGTTTTAGGTATGCTAGTTGAAAACCCTCTAACAACCTCATTTTAAAAAAATGCACATATTGCATTTGGGGTATGTTTCTACCCCAATCCAAATTCTAACGTATCTTGAGGGTAAAAAAGTCTCACAAAACTCTTTTTGTTTGTTGTGGCAGAAATTGTTGTGTTTCACAGTACTAAAACATCCAGAGCTTGAAACCACACAAGGCAGAATGGTTTTATTTTTTTGGCATAGATTATCTCCTCCAGTTCAGTGTAGTGGTTAAGTGTGCGTACTCTTATTTGGGAAAACAGGGTTTGATTCCCCACTTCTTCACTTGCAGCTGCTGGAATGGCCTTGATTCTCACAGAAGTTGTCCTTGAAAGGTAGGGGCGGTGCTGGGGTTTTTGCTGCCCCAGGCCGCTCGCATGGCTGTGCCCCCCCCCCAGGGGCCCTGAGTGAGACTGTGTGGTTCCTTTTGTCTGCCCGGCTGCTGGGCAGGGGAAAGGGGCTGTGAGGCTGCTGTGCCTTGCTCTGAAGCTGTCTCCCCTTGCAGGAAAGATAGCTTAAGAGCGATGCCGTGCTACCTCATTCCTCTGCCCAGCTACCAGGTGGGGGAAAGAGCCGTGGGGCTGCCATGCCTCACTCTGAGGCCAAAGCTGGATTAACAATTAGGCCAAGTAGATAAATGACAGAAAAGCATACAAAAAATTGACAGAAAAACTACGTGACAATGAAAGGAGGTATAGATGGATAATACCTGAAGGTTTGAGCTGCAAGGAAAAAGGATTACAATTACAAGCACACAGGAACTGCGTAGGTTTTATGAAGAACATAAAGAATTTGCACCATGATGGATTACAAATTATTATCTTGGAATGTAAATGGACTAAATTCACCACAAAAAAGAAAGGCAACGTTTCATTGGATTAAAAAGCAAAATTGTAATATAGTTTGTTTACAAAAAGTGCATATCAAACAAAAGGATTACAAATTTTTATGGAATAAACAACTGGGACTAGAATTTTATTCATTGGCTGAACAGAAGAAAAGGGGAGTGATTTTCTATATTAAACAAGAATTGGAGCCGAAATTAGTGTTTAAAGATAAAGATGGAAAATTTGTAGTGGTAGAAATAATATTAAATGCAAAAAAACTGTTGTTATTGGGACTGTATGCACCAAATGGTGCAAAGGATGCTTTTTTAAAGACATTATACAACAATTTGATGAACTGACATGACCAAGTTTTGATAATGGGGGACTTTAATGGAACAATTAAGAACACATTGGATAGGTCTGGGGGGAAAAATAATAAGGAAGGAAAATTGCCAAAGTCTTTTTGAATTGGTTAAACAAGAAAATTTGGAGGATATATGGAGGAAATTTAATCCTGAAGTGCGGGACTATACCTTTTTTTCAGCAAGACATAAAACTTTTTCCAGAATTGACATGTTGTGGGGTACTAAAGACTTTGGTCTTATAACAAAGAAAATAGAGATTTTACCTAAAATTGGGGCTGACCATAACCCAATAATGTGGATTACAAAATTGTCTAAGAAGTTGAGAAGATGGAGATTGAATGAAGATTTACTACAGAATAAAGAAATAGTGACATCTCTAGAAAATGAAACTAAAGCTTTCTTCCAAATAAACGATAAAGAGGATATAGAATTTCAGACGGTCTGGGATGCTTATAAAGCAGTAATGAGAGGAATATTGATTACATTGAATAACAAAGATAAGAGGGCAAAAGAAAAACAGATGTTGGACATTCAAAATGAAATAAAGAAAAAAGAAGGGGAACTGAGAAAAAGGCCAGGGAAAAAGAAAATTATAAGGGAGATTACAATATTACAAACGCAAATGAGAGATTTGTTAAATAAAGAACTGGAATGGAATCTGAAAAGATTGCAGCAGAAATCTTTCGAGGGAGCAAACAAACCCGGAAAATATTTGGCCTGGCAACTGAAGAAAAAGAGAGAAAGTAAATTATTAATAAAATTGTGGTGGAGGGAAGAGAGGTGGTAGATCAAGAAGGAATAAAACGAGATTTTTTTAAGTATTATGCCAAGTTATTTAAAGGTGTTAAAATAAGGAAAGAAAAGATGGATGAGTACTTACAAAAGATAAAAATAGCACCATTAGCAGAAAATATGCGAAAAGTTTTGAACGATCCAATTGAAAAAATAGAAATTGAAGCAGCAATTAATGCAATGAAAAATGGGAAAGCACCTGGGCAGATGGATATACAGCTAAATTTTTTAAAACCCTCAAAGAGGAGTTAATCCCGAAACTTCAGAAATTGATGAATATGATAAGAACAAAAGGGAAAATACCAAACACATGGAAGGAAGCTGTTATTTCATTGATTCCAAAGGAAGATAGAGATGTTACGAATGCAAAAAATTATAGACCAATTTCGCCATTAAATAATGACTAAAAATATATATACAAGAATCTTGGCAGAACGGTTTAAACAATATTTGATAAACTTTATAAAGGAAGATCAAGTGGGGTTTCTTCCCAAAAGGCAAATAAGAGACAATATCAGAATTGTTGTAAATATTGTAGAATATTATGAAAGACATCCAGAAAAGGAAGGAGCACTATTCTTTGCGGACGCAGAGAAAGCATTTGACAATTTAAATTGGGATTTTATGTTTGCAGTAATGGAGAAAATGGAGCTGGGAGAAAGCTTTATAAGAATGATAAAAGCAATATATACTGAACAACGTGCAAGGCTATGTATAAATGCTGATCTTACAGAAGACATGATAATTAGTAAAGATACAAGACAAGGTTGTCCACTTTCCCCACTGTTGTTTATAATGACTCTTGAAATATTACTGATGCAAATTCTAGAAGATAAAGACATAGAAGGATTAAAAGTAAAAGGATTTACTTACAAATACAGAGCATTTGCAGATGATATAATGTTTATAAATGAAAACCCCATACAAGTCACACCTTTGTTGTTAGCCAAAATACAAGAATATGGGGAGATGGCGGGACTTTGTATTAATAAAGAAAAATCAAAACTTCTATGTAAAAATATGCAAATAAATAAGCAACAAAAATTGCAGAGACTAGTGGGCTGTGAAGTTACCTCCAAGGTAAAATATTTGGGTGTGGAGATAACAATGAAGAATATTGATTTGTTCAAAAATAATTATGAGAAGCTATGGCGTAAAATGGATGAAGATATGTTAAAGTGGAATAAACTTAATTTGTCACTGTTGGGTAGAATAGCCGCAATTAAACTGAATATTCTACCAAGAATAATGTATTTGTTTCAAACTGGCAAAATAGAATTGAAAACTGCTGAAGAGCTGAATAATAAATATGATTGGTTTCAAATACAACAAATAAAGAGCTTGGTGGAGAATGACATTAAAACTGAAGGAATAAGAAAAGAGCAAACAGAAATGGAAAAAGTTCTGCTTGGAGACAACGAAAAATTAATTCCAAAATTATATAAATTACTTTTAAAATGGTCTATGGAAGATGAAGTAGTGAAATCTCAAATGATTAAGTGGGCAATTAATGTAAATAAGGAAATACAGATGGAAACTTGGAAATATTTGTGGAAGAACTCTATGAAGCTTTCAACGTGTCATAATATTAAAGAGAACTGTTTTAAAATGATGTATAGATGGTATATGACTCCTAAGAAATTGGCAAAGATGAATAATAAGATGCCAGACAGATGTTGGAAATGTAAAAAACATGAAGGTTCTTTCTACCATATGTGGTGGACTTGTGAAAGAGCAAAAAAGTATTGGCAGATGATTCAACAAGAAATTTCTAGGATCTTGGGATATGAATTTAAGAAAGTTGCAGAGACTTTTCTGTTGGGATTACAAATGGAAACATTTCCAAAAGAAGATAGAACTATAATTTGGTACTTGCTTTCAGCTGCTAGGACATTATATGCACAGTTGTGGAAGCAAGAAAAAATACCAGAGAAGTGGGATTGGATTGTAAAAGTTATGACATGGAGTGAAATGGACAAATTAACAAGAATTTTAAGAGACTATGATTTAGAAGTTTTTAAGATGGAGTGGAAAAAGTTCAGAAGATATGTAGAAAAAGAGTGGAAAATAAAAGGACATTGGACAATTTTTGATAATGATTAAGTCTTAGAAAAAAGAAGAATATTAATTTTTGTTTTTATTAGTTAAGGGTACCTTTAAACATTAGTACTTTAAGTAAATAACACCGGCGGGGGTCAAGGATTAGATAGATAAAAGAAGTTATTAATGATGCAAGAAATATAATTTGTTACCATATGTTACCAAATAAAATTGTTTTAACACAACAATTAGGCCAAGTAGGCATTGGCCTATGGGCCCCCATGCCTTTAGGGGCCCCAGGCCAGCTTTCCCCCCAATTCCCCCTGCTCGCAGCCCTCCCAGCCTTCACGCAGCCAGCAACTGAGCTGCTCTTTGTCTGACTTGCCTGGTGTAGCTGCTGCTGGTATTGTCACCAAGTTTGCCTCTCCTGCCTCTCCCCTGCAGCTTAGTAAAAGGTGCTATTGAGAAGGTTCCTGTAGGCTTCAGCAGGGGATGTGGGTACTGGGTGGGCACTCAGACTCTGAGATAATTTGTGAGCCCCCCCCCGCAAGATTTTGAGTGCCTAGGGGCCTCCATAGGGTTTAATCCAGCACTGTTTGAGGCTGTCTCCCCTTGCAGAGGAGGCAGCTTCAGAGTAATGCCGTGCCACCTTCATCCTCCGCCTGGCTGCCGGGCGGGGGAAATGGCTAAGGGATTGCCATGCTTTGCTCTGAGGCTGTCTCCCTTTACAAGGAGGCAGCTTCAGAGCGAGGCCACTCTCCTCTGAGCCTGCCTAGGAAGCCGAGCTTGGAGGACAGCACAAATTGGGGCACAGTTCTGCCACTCTCAGCTTGCAGGGTCTGCCACTGGGGAAGCTGAGAGCAGCAGAGCGGTGGGAAAGGGTTCCGTTAGGTGAGGTGGTGCCCGAGGTGGCCACCCCACCTCACTGACTCCCACCAGCTGGCCCTAAAAGGTCAGCTTCTGTGAGAGCTATCTCAGCCCCACATACTCACAGGGTGTCTGTTGTGGGAGAAGAAGATAAAGGAAATTGTAAGCTGTTCTGAGACTCTGATTCAGAGAGAAGCACAAGGTATAAATCTACGGCCTCTTCCTCCCCCTCCTCTTTTGCATATTGAGTAACTCACACCAGTATGGATCAGGGCCATAGCTAGGATTTTAAAAGTTGGGGGGGCATGTAAAAAATTCAGAGGGCACTTAATGTCTCCACTTCTCTGGCTACCACCACCATGACTCAGGGCCCCCAACTCAGGGTGCCTGACCTTCCCTCCTGCCCCACCCACCACTTGAGGCACCACAGGGGTAAAAGCTGAGACCTGGGAACTGCCCCTTCCCTCCCTCATGATTTAAATTGCATGAGGGGGTACCCAGGAGTAGCCACTTCCCCTTCCATGCCATTTAAAGGGCCAGGAGAAGCAGCACTTGCTCCTAGGTACCCCTCCCTTGCAATTTTAATCATGGGGGAGGGAGAGGATGGCCCCCAGCCTCTCAGCTTTCAACCCTGTAGCGGGGAGGAGGGAAGGTCAGGGGCACCTGAGTTGGAGCACCCAACAGGAAGTAAGGAGGTAGGACCCCCACAGGGTCCCCTATAGCTACAAGCCTGGTATAGATCCTTTATTAAACTGTAGTTTTGCCTTGAAGCAATAGTAACTATTATTTGAACCTAAGATACTAGACAACTCATGAAATGTAATGCATTTTAAAATAAAATGTATTTGCGCTTTAAGGAATTTTTCTGATTTTTGAATATGTATCTCTGTAGTGAGATAAAGGTTCTCTATTTTGTTAGGAAGGGTTGTATCTCTCTCCAAAGCACATGAAGTAGTTCCCTGGATCAGACTTTTCTAAAATAACTCCTGGGGTGTATCTTACTCCAACATGATAAATGGTTTTGGGAGTATAAAAACTACTTTCTTTCTTTCTTTCTTTCTTTCTTTCTTTCTTTCTTTCTTTCTTTCTTTCTTTCTTTCTTTCTTTCTTTCTTTCTTTCTTTCTTTCTTTCTTTCTTTCTTTCTTTCTTTCTTTCTTTCTTTCTTTCTTTCTTTCTTTCTTTCTTGGTAGTTGTTAGTTGGATTTTGGGACACTGTTTGCAGCTGTACAGGTGACAATGTTATAAGAGGAAAAAGTTCCAGAGCTATTTTTCTCTGCAGTCTGCACCCCAAAAAGTACAATTGGGGGTATAAAATTAACTCCATGATTTTGAGGGGAGTAAATTTTTTTGTAACCCTGATTTTCAATTTATTCAGATCTCATTTACAGTTATTAGTTATTATATGAGACTGGTTTCACTGTGGAAGAATCCAAAATTATGTAGGACAGATGTTGAATACAGAAATTATCAGGAGGTGCCATTCATATGAATCTCTTTCTGTCCTGTTAGTGAATATGGCATAGGTTCATGTACTTCATAGATTCATTTAACATTCTTAACTTCTGATCCTAAGCATACTTACTTAGGACTTACTTCCAAGTAGACTGAGGCAGTATCCCATATATCAGCAAAGTAAATAAAAAGTGTTTACTTGGGGTTAAATCCTGGTTTATTGGATTTTTTATTTACATTTTGAAATTTGGATTTTTTTTCATTTTATTGTTTTTTTTATCTTTTTCATTTATATGTGTTCTTTAAGGAGAAAAATTTAGCATATTGGTTTCCTTCTTGCAGAGTGTTGTGTTTATAATGGCACAGAATATGATAAAGGAGACATCATTTCAGTTGAGAGAAATGGATCATTCTGTTTCAACTTAACATGTGGAGAAAATGGCGCAATAGAGTATACAAATGTATCCCTCTGTGTGTCAAGTACAACTACAGTTCCCACCACTACCATTTCAATGACAACTTCCTCTACTAGTACAGGTAAGCTTGGAATGTTAATGCACATTTTTAAATTATCACCTTGGAGGAAGTTTCTTTTACATAAAGTATGTTTCATGTCTACATGCCTAGCTATATCTGATGTATGAAATTAAGAAATGCTGAAGATAATGCTCTAACATGTTGTGGACCCTTCTGCAATGCCAAATCTATATTCCCCAGAACTCTTATAGTTGCACATTAATATGTGTTTTTTTTCCCGTTTCAGCCTTTACCACAACCTCAGTATCTTCAACAAGTAAGTCTTAATTAGGGCATTGAGAACTGGTCTCAGCTCAGTGATAGGGTACTTGCTATGTGAATATAAGATCTCAGGTAGTATGGCTGGGGGGTGAGGGGGATCTGCATGTAAAGACCCTCTAGAACAATGGCTCTCAACCTTTTGGGCATCAGGGACCGGTTTTGTGGAAGACAATTTTTCCATGGACCATGGGGGAGTGCTGGGTTTCTTGCCACCCCAGGCTGCCCCCCCACCTGCGCTCCACCTCTGTCCCCAAGGGATGTCTTTAAATGGGGGGGAGGAGACTGGGGCTGCTTCTGCTACCCCCTGCTAGGCAGCCAGGTGCCAGAAATGGCCAATCTGCCCCCCTCTCATTTAAAGACCCCCACTGATCAGCTGATCAACAGGGGTTTATAAATGAGGGGTAGGCAAAGGTCACAGCAGTACTGCCCCTTCTGTAAGGGAAGGCAGCTTCAGAGCGAAGCTGTACCGCCGCTTTCATCCACCCAGGTGAAGAGGGTGGTGTGGCGCCTCTGCCTTGCGGCCTGGTTGCTAACAGGCCATGGACCGGTACTGGTCCATGGCCCGGGGGTTGGGGACCCCTGCTCTAGAGCTTCAAGTAGATAAAAATGGTCTATCTACATCAACTGTCTCTTTCAGTATAAAACAACTTATGTTCACTGCACATTTTTAAATTATCACCTTGGAGGAAGTTTCTTTTACATAAAGCATGTTCCATGTCTACAAGCCTAGCTATATTACTTTGATGTGTGAAATTAACAAATGCTGAAGATGATGCTCTAACATGATGTAAATGCTTTTGCAATGCCAAATCTATAATGTTGTCCAGAACTCTTACGATTGCAGATTAATATGTGTCTTTTTTCCTATTTCAGCCTTTACCACAACATCAGTATCTTCAACAAGTAAGTCTTTTTTAAAATATTTAAAACAGTAATTTTTTAGAAAACAAAGACTGTCACATCTACAAGATTGTGTGTTCCCTTCTCATAAGCTGAAATAGGAGGATATATTTTATTTCTTATAAAAAGGGCAAAAGGTATCAACACTTCAAATTACAAGCCAGTTAGACAAATCACAAATGCATATTTATGAATACAGTTTGACCTACAATTCGGCCCTTTCCCAGCCGGGCGGTCCATAGACCGCTGAGGCTGGGGGCTGCCCATTGCCTCCCCGCGCGGATGAGAGGCAATGGGTCTTTCCAAGGGTGGGGGCGAGGAGCGGCCTTATAAGGCTGCTCCCGCCCCCGTATACGCAGTTTTAATTCGGTTGTCGGCCCGCCCGCCCACCCGTCAAGCAGTGCAGGCAGAGGCTGGTCGCTCGTTTTAGAGGGCCGGGTAGGAATTTTTCACCCTCAGACGTATTGGCCTTGTCTGGGGGTGTTTTCGCCTACCTTGCACTGCTGATGTATGGTGCTGGCAATTGGATTTGCGGAGCCGTTATAGGTTGGTCACTGGCAGTTTGTGTTGGGTTATGTTTTGGGGATTGGTGAGCTCCCGTTGCATCGCGCCCTTTTGGTGCATGGCTTCCCTGGGGAACTGCAAGCTGTACGGCCCAAGGTTGCCCCAGGAAGCCTTTGGATCCCGGCACGCGGTGAGTGTCCGCATCCTAGGCTGCAGGCTGTGGGGATGGCGGAGCTCAGGTGCGGTGATCAGGTTGCCGGGCCGGCCGGGTCTGAGCCGTTTAGTTGGCTCATACCCGGGGCTCAGGGGGCTCGCCCAGTTTCAGGTCTAGGAGGTGGTCACGTTGACCCCTGGCTTTACCTGCTTCCCCATGTTCGCCCTTGCCGTTGTGTTTAATAAAGTGGCCCTTTAATCCAATTTTGTGTATGTCTCGTTATTCCGCCTGGGGGGGCAATAGAACTGTTGCATTATTAAGACAGGAATTTACTGAATATCTGTCTTGATGACAAGATTGAAAAGAGTTGCTTGATGAAAGAAAGCTGTTTGAAATACTGCCTGTTAAAGCTCAAGCAAATTACTTTCCCATTTGTCTTACAGCTAAATGCTATGAAATCTGCCAGTGGAGTCAGTGGTATGATGTTAGCTTTCCCAAAGACGAGCCAGGTGGTGGTGACTATGAAACTTATGAAGCCATAAGAATCAAAGATGAAAGTTTTTGTTCAGCCCCCCAAAATATAGAGTGCAGAGCTAAAGATTCACCTGAACAAAGTCTGGAAGAACTGGGACAGAAAGTAGAATGTAATGTTACTTATGGGCTCATTTGTAGAAATGAAGACCAGGACAAGAGCCTGTGGAACCTTTGCTATAACTATGAGATAAGAGTCAACTGCTGTTATTGTGGTACCCCATCCACCACTACAATCACCACTACCACACTACCTACCACTACAACCACACCAAGTACCACTGCACCAACTACTACTTCTATTCCTACCACAACTACTACCCAAACAACTTCAGGTAATGAACAAATTATTGCTTCCTGATATAGCTTTTGTGTGAATGAACCAATTGCTTAGAACAGTAAAATATACTATACATTGATTGTGTAATGCAGATCTGAGATCACCATTCTACAGAAATAATACTACAAAGCAAGGAAGAGATCTTTGACTTTTGAAAGGTTATAACTTGGAAATCTTGTTGATATTTAAGATGCTACTGGACTAGAATCTTTCTCTTCTAGTGCTGACCAACATGGCTATCTACCTGAAATAATAATATTACTAAATGATATATTTCAGTGGCTTGCTACTATGTGAAGAAGCCTGGAGGATCTTTGGAATTGTTCATGTCCTTTTCCTTTTACATGCCTCCATCTAATGAGTTCTCTAAGCTTTCATGGCAAACCATAGTTTACTGTTTCATCTAGACTGGCAATTATTGATTTGCATTATTCCTCCAAACCAAGATATGAGATGTCCATGATCTCTGGAGAGGGGACTCTTGCAGTCAGCTGCCGCACAAAGTTTTTTATTTATCTTGCAGCAGGCTACCTAGGGTTTTATTTTATTTTATTTTAAAATTTGTGACATCATTCTGGGCTCCGAGGCCCCTCCACTGTATATTTTATCCCCCCATCTAAAATTTTCTAGCTATGGGCCTGATCCTGCTTTTTGTAGAAAGCACAAGCCATGGTAGGATATATAAAGATATAGCAGATATGAGGGGATATAAAGATTTAGAGATCCTCAGTCCTACTCATATCTGACAAAGAAGAAGAAGATATTGAATTTATATCCCGCCCTCCACTCCGAATCTCAGAGTGGCTCACAATCTCTTTTATCTTCCTCCCCCACAACAGACACCCTGTGAGGTGGGTGGGGCTGAGAGGACTCTCACAGCAGTTGCCCTTTCAAGGACAACCTCTGCCAACGCTATGGCTGACCCAAGGCCATTCCAGCAGGTGCAAGTGGAGGAGTGGGGAATCAATTCCGGTTCTCCCAGACAAGAGTCTGCACACTTAACCACTGCACCAAAGTGGGAGTTTTGACTCTTGAAAGCTTCTACCCAGAAAGTCTTGTTGGTCTATAAGGTGTTACTGGACTCTGTCTAATGGTTCTACTAAAGACCAACATGACTACTTTCTGAAACCAAGCCATGGTAGATCATTTCAGATTACTTGGTGAAACAGAATGCTTGGCGAGATATATCACTGGTCCAGTCAAGCAAAGATCTCCATATGTTTTTATGTCCAGAAAATGGAAATAATTAATTGGTTGGTTATGAGTAAGGGAAGAAAGTAAGTGCTTCATGACCCCACCCCAGTTTTTTCCACAGAAACAAAATATGGCTTGTCATTATATATAAACGAAGGCTTAGGAAGGCACAGAATAATTGCTACACATTTGTTTTACCTAAATTAAGCATGGGTTGTATCTCTAATCCCCCCAGCTGCTGAATTTAGGTTGTTTGTTAATAGTAAAAATTATATATATATAAAAAGATGAAGTATTTTCATAGTCCAGATATAGACTGAAATAGGAAGAAAAAGCCCTCTGCTGGGGTAAATTAAGCATTGGTTTTATTTCTAATTCTCCTGCCCAGCTGCTGAATTTAGGTTGTTTGTTTATATTTAGTAGTCAAAAATGATGTTGTCTAACTGTTTCACTGGGGTAATGGCTTACATGTTAAAACACTATGCAATACAAACAATCCTGGCAAAGAGTTTGACAACAGCTGTGCTTCCTAGATGACACAGTAAGTTTGTCCATGAATGTTTGTGCCTTGATAAGGCTGAAAAAGTTCATATTTATAAGAAATACATTATAAAAGCCAGCCCCAACAAGTATCACATTGTTGGAGTTTAACATCAGCTCTTAAAGAAATAAAATATTTTCCAGAGAAATGGGATTGGATTATAAAAGTTATGGCATGGAGTGAAATGGACAAACTAACAAGCATATTAAGAAACTATGATTTAGAAGTTTTTAAGACGGAGTGGAAATAGTTTAGAAGATATGTAGAAAAAGAGTGGAAAATAAAAGTACATTGGACAATTTTTGATAATGATTAAGTTTTAAAAAGAAGAATTTAAATTTTTGTTTTAATAGTTAAGGGTACCTTTAAATATTTGCATTTTAAGTAAATAACACTGGCGGAGGTCAAGTAATGGGGGGAGGGGTGGGTAGAAAGTAATATATGGGGTAGATAAAAGAAGTTATTAAAGATGTAAGAAATAGATTTATTACCATATGTTATGAATAAAATTGTTTTAACTAAAAAAAAAGAAATAAAATATTTTACCTCTGATTGAAGTCAGGATTGTGAATTCAATTTACAATAATATTATTTATTTGCAAACTATTGGTTAGTTATATGGATATTTCTTTTTCCCCCCTATATGATTGTCTTCACCAATGGCAACAGTTACCACAAGTAAGTTCAAGTGCAAAAGGTATATTATAGCCTCAGACATATTGTTTCTTTGCTTTTCAGAATTCATAAAATATAATCATGCAAAAGAGACTGTGGCGATTGTCATTTGGACCTGTTGTCAAGCTTTGTCTTTCGTTCTTTTGTTCATGACATTCTCACTTGCCCATCATCATATCTCTGCAAGCTAGGGGAAGTATATCAGATTAGCTCTGTTTGGCATATTCATGCTATACCAATTCACTGGAAATTATCTATACTTCTAGTGTACTTAAGCTTATATGAAGATGAATCTGTGTGCCATATAGAGGTACTTGGTCCTCATTCCACTTCACGCACCTGATAAAGCAGGTGTTTGCCTGCAAATGCCATAAGGACCCAAAAATTCTCTAAGATGCTACGGAACTTTTTTTTTTTAGTATCCTATACAGTAAAGCAACATGTAAGAAAATATAGTAAGAATATAATTAGATTAGACTTTTAAATTGTACCTTTATTCAGGTATTATTTGAAATAGGAGTTTATTTCAGGACATCTAAGAATTTTGTGACGGTGATGAAGCCTCTTTTCTCAATTTTCTGAACAGAGGAGATGAAGCAGTGGTGATGTTATAAACTAAACACTAAGATATATTCTTTAAACACCACACAGAAGCTTCAAGATAGTGAGAGTCCAAAGTCAGGATTACTTCATGAAAGGAAAACTTTAGTGTAGGGATGGACATGAACTGACAAATGCCTTTGGAGCTCATTCAGGATGGGATAAACTCCCTAATCAGATGAAACAAAAACCAGATCATCCAATGAAGAAGTTCATTGGAGGTTCATGGTTCCTTAATACCCTGAAGCATGGACCTCCAAAGAGCCTCCATTCTCCATTCTCTGTTTTCATAGCCACACCTAGTCTAGTGCAACAGGCTAAAGAGAAGGGTCCTGAGCAATACTCCCTCTAAGCTGTGGAGTGTTGTGAGCAAAAATTCTGCTTTGTGAGCTACTTTCATTAAAGTTGTGAGTGCTGCTGCATAAAGTAGTTTGCTCTGGAGCCATTTTTCCTGAGCTAAGACAAAAATGTGTGAGCAGGAGGCTAAAACTCTGATCTAGTTACACTAACTCAGCTTAAAGGGAACACTGGTCCTGAGGATCATGAGAAGAAAAGAAGGCCCGAAGGGATGGGGGAGAGAAGTGAAGTGTCCATTAAATAAAGAAAAAATAAGGAATTTTAAAGGGGGGAAATGAAGTGGAACCAAGGGAACTATGAAAGAGAGAAATATAGTGCATGCAAGAAGACAAAAAAAAAAAGTACTGCCACAATTCAGAATTTAAGCCTCTGGTAAAAAAATAAGTGGTTTTTTTTAATACCTACCATTTAAAAGGCATAAAGCATATTGGTTATACAAGTAGACATAAAGCATATTGAATATGCAAGTAATGTATTTAGAAATAAATTAAAATGGAAATGCTTGCTTTAGATATAGTTATCAAATACAACTTGACCAGTGGTTTCCTAGGGGAAATATATTAACAAGTGTCAACAAAGTTGTTGTTGTTTGTGCGGTGAGGGGAGGGGAACACCACTGGACTGAAGCACACACCTAATTCCAACAATACGTATTTTCCTGTGTCAACAATAAATGCCATATACCTGTTCTAATAGCTACCCCATCCCTGTTTTCTTGCAGCAGTGTGTACACCCAGTACTGAAATCTGTGAATGGTCTGAGTGGATAGATGTGAGTTACCCACTTCATGGCCCACAAGGTGGTGACTATGAAACATATGACATTATCAGAGGACATGGCATAGAGGTCTGTGGCAACCCTCTGAATATATCTTGCCGAGCAGTGAAATTTCCTGAGCTCTCCTTCCAACAGCTGCAGCAAAACGTGGAATGTGATGTTTCAACTGGGCTTGTCTGTAACAATAAAGACCAGGTTCCAGGGCCTGTGATGCCTGATTCTGCTTGTCTCAACTATGAGATCAGTATATACTGCTGTAGAATTATATGTACAACAATTACTACTAGTACTGCACCATCTTCCACAACTACTACTACAACTACACCATCTACCACAACTACTGCTACTACTACACCATCTACCACCTCAGAATCAACAACAAGCACGACTACCTCCCTGCCTACCACAACCACCACTGCAACGCCCACCCCAACCACTCCAACATCAACCACCCCCACTCCAGAAACACCAACTACTACCACCACATCACCACCTACCACAACAACCACCTCGACTCCAACACCAAGCACTCCTTCCACCACTTCAGAATCAACCACAAGTACTGTGACTACAACTACACCATCTACCACAACTACTGCTACTACTACACCGTCTACAACCTCAGAATCAACAACAAGCACGACTACCTCCCTGCCTACCACAACCACCACTGCAACGCCAACCCCAACCACTCCAACGTCAACCACCCCCACTCCAGAAACACCAACTACTACCACCACATCACCACCTACCACAACAACCACCTCGACTCCAACACCAAGCACTCCTTCCACCACTTCGGAATCAACCACAAGTACTGTGACTACAACTACACCATCTACCACAACTACTGCTACTACTACACCGTCTACCACCTCAGAATCAACAACAAGCACGACTACCTCCCTGCCTACCACAACCCCCACTGCAACGCCAACCCCAACCACTCCAACGTCAACCACTCCCACTCCAGAAACACCAACTACTACCACCACATCACCACCTACCACAACAACCACCTCGACTCCAACACCAAGCACTCCTTCCACCACTTCAGGATCAACCACAGGTAACAATTTTGGAATAGTATTTTGACCTTATTGTACTATAATCTATGTTTTAATATTGAACTTTTAAGTGCACAAGGAACACAATGTTGAGCCGCTGGTGAAGTGCTTGCAGCTGCAGTGACTTTGGTGGCAATGGGGCCTGGAAGCTGCTAGTGAGCCTGGCCTCTGCAGCAGAGTTGAGAGCTGCAGCAGTCCTGGCTATGACCATGGTGGAGCCCAGGAGTCTGTCCAATTCTGGTTCCAGTGACAGAGGCTGGAAGCCTCTCCAGGCTCGGCCATGGAGATTGTGGGGTGTGAGAGCTGCCAGCTGGCCTGGCTGTAGCAAAGCTAGGGAACCACTCCCATCCATGTCCTGGTGATGGAGACTGGGAGCCACACAGGTGGCACAGCCCAGCAGAAACTCCAGGCCCACCTTCAGCATCATAGCCTGGGAATCTGTCTGGGGTCAGAGGGGCTCCAAAACACTGAGTTTTGCAGCCCCCTCCTCCCCGTCTACATACTCATAGTGAAGTTGGCCACATTTTTGGATACTTAAAACTGGTGACTGGAACTGTGAACAGGCAAGGCAGATCTTTCTATAAATCTGAAAAAGGCCCCATATTTGCAGAAAAATGTGAAATCTAAAAAGAGAGGGTTTGTTTGTGTATGTGTGTGTGTGGTTTTTTGGGGGTTTGTTACACCAGGCTGTCCTGAGTGCAACTGGGTTTGCCTCGTCTTTATCATTGTAATCATGCCCTCATGATCCAGTCTTAGTAGAAAATCAATGTGAACTATTTAGATGACTAATAACAACAAGTCAGTGTGGTGGATTAAACTGAAATAACAATAATTCACCAGAAATTACTTAATTCGCATACTGAAAATGCATATATCCTAATAAATTTATACAAACGACAATTAAAGCACACCATTCATACAATACAGCCTTTGCCTTTTCCTTGAATGCAGCGACTCGTCCTTTAACAAAGTCCAAGTACTCATATCATCCTCAGGAAATAATTCAAAAAATGTTCCTCTGGGGTAAATGCCTCCAAAGTATTATGCTGTTGAACCCTTGAAGTTCCAATAATTGTTAAAGGCGTCTAAAGTATCCAGTAGAGAAAATATGGAACTGCACTCCTAGAACGTTTCTACAGTTTCGATCCTTCTTCAGCCTCGTCTCTCTTTAAAGCTGCTTCACAGAGCCACAGTACATAATTTTTTCAGGTTCTGATCAACACAGTAGGTGCATAGTTTCCGTTTCCGGCTCACCCAGCACATCGAAAGAATGATTTTTTTCTTTCAAATTTCAGTTTTTTAAACTGATTTTCTTTGATTGATTGGGGATTTTGCACTTAGACTTTCTAGATAGTAGGCTGATACTAACCACTGAACATGGCTATCTCTCTCTATTGTTGCACTGCCTTGTAGGAGTTGTAGTTATTTATTGGGGGTAGACTATAGTTTTGTAGACAAATACATAGTTCTCAGTCTGTTCCACTGTTCCTTCCGATGTTCTTGACCAGCGCACGAAGCAACTTATGTACAAAAGCTCACAATGCCCACATGAGCTGTTTAATTCACGGTATCAGTATTGCTGTCAGATGGCCGTCTAGCCTTTGTTTAGAAACCACCAAGGAAGGAGAGCCCATCACCTCCCTAGGAAGCCTGTTCCACTGAGGAACTGCTCTCTCAGGAAGGTCTTTGTAATGTTTAGTCAAAAACTGTTTTGATTTAATTTCAATCTACTAGTTCTGGTCTGAGCTTCTTGGGCAACAGAAAACAATTCTGCACCATCCTCTAGATGTGACCCCTTCAAGTATTTGAATATTGTGATCATGTCGCCTCTCAGTTGTCTACTCTTCAGGCTAAACATACCCAGTTCCTTCAGCCTCTCCTAATAGTATTTGGTCTCCAGACCCTTAATCATCTTCATTGCCCTCCTTTGGCTGCATCCCAGCTTGTCTGTATCCTTAAACTGTGGTGCCCAAAACTGAACACAATACTCTAGGTGAGGTCTAACCAGAACAGAATAAAGTTATACCATCACTTCATGTGATCTGGACACTATATTTCTGTTGATACAGCCCAAATCACATTTGCCTTTTGAGCCATTGCATCACACTGCTGACTTTTCTTCAGTGTATGTTCCACTAAGACCCCTGGATCCTTCCTTTTCACACATACTACTGCTAAAATAACTCTCCCCTATCCTATAATTATGCATTGGATTTTTCCTACCCAAATGCAGAACTTTACATTTATCCCTGTTAAAATTCATTTTATCCATTTTAGGCCAGTTTTCTAGCCTGTCAGGATTATTCTGTATCCTGACTCTTTCTAGTGTATTTGTGACCCCTTCCAGTTTAGGATCATCTGCAGATGTAATAAAAATTTTCCTCTATTCCTTCATCAAAATCATTTATAAATATGCTGAACAAAACAGGACCCAGGACAGATCCTTGAGCCACTCTGCTTGTCACTCCTCTCCAAGAGGATGAGGAACCAATCACAAACACTCTTCGGGCGCAATCTGTCAACCAGTTACAGATCCACCTAACAGTAACAGGATCCAACCACATATTACCAACTTGTCAACAAGAATAGTACGTGGAACCTTTTCAAAAGCCTTACTGAAAGCAAAATAAAGTATGTCTACAGCATTCCCCTGATGCAGCAAAGTAGTCACTTTCTCGAAAAGAGAGATAAGGTTAGTCTGGCATGACTTGTTCTTGAGAAACCCATGCTGGCTCTTAGTGATCACAGCTGTCCTTTCTAAAGGTTCCAGGACTGACTGTTTGATGATTTGTTCTAAAATTTTTCCAAGTACAGATGCCAAGCTGATGGGTCGGTAGTTACCCAGATCTTCCTTTTTCCTCTTCTTGAAGATGTGGACAACATTGGCCTGCCTCCAATAATCCAGCACTTCACCCATTCTCCAAGAATTCCCAAAAATAATGGACAGAGACCCAGAAACTACATCTGAGAGTTCTTTTAGTATCCTTGGATGCAGTTCATCTGGCCCTGAGAACCAGGCCCGGAACTACATTTTCTAGCGCCCCAGGCAGCCATCGGTCCCCTGCCTCCTTCTTCCCCATCCAGTGTTTATTTTGCATGCGCAAAGCGCGCGCAGCCCAGTGACATCACTGGAAGTCACGTCATCGGGGCACAAAGCCCTGTGCCCAACCAAAAAGAGCTGGAGATTTTTTTTGCGGGGGGAAGCACCAATCCCCCACTCCTCAGGAGGGCCTTTTTGGCCCCTCGGCCTCCCTGGCAGTACAAGTGGCCTGGCCCCGCGCAGACTGCTGGGAAATGGAGTCTGCTGGGCCCTTGCAAGATGCCAGGGGGCCTTCAGGGAAGCAACAAATGAGGTAGGCATCCCCTCCAATGCCCACCGACGGACGTCTGAGGGGTAGGAGGGGAGAGCCTGAGCACGTGAGCAGGGGCAGGCAAGGGAAGGAAGCATGGGGAAGTTGGACTCCTGGCCGGCCCCAGAAGAGCTAGGGCTGGGTGGAAGGGAGGGAGGGGCTCTCCTGCCTGCCTGCCTCTCTATATGACTGTCACGCTGTCCCCCAGAGGGGCTCACCCCCATCCTGCTTGGTTGCCAGCAGCCTGGGAGGGAGGGGGCTGCCGCCCACCCCCTGCCTGTTTTTGTGGGGTCTCTGCAATCCAGGCTGGCATTGCGTCCCGGCGCTTGCTGCCACGCCCCGACATTGCTGAGGCTGCGACAGCCTTGCCGAAGTCAGGAATGCAGCGTGTGCAGGTGGCATGTGAGGAGAGGGGGCACCTCCTGGCGCCCCTAGGCCAGGTGGCAACCGAAGCTGCTGCCTACTTGGCCTACTCCCACATGCCGGCCCTGCTGAGAACTTAGTTTCATTTAAAGCAACTAGGTGTTTATGTACATCCCCTATGCTGAGCCTAGGCTGCAACTCCCTTCCCCTCATTATATGTTCTGTTTTTGCCAAGTTGAGCACTGTTTCCCTCACAGGAGGAGACAGAAGAAAAGTAGGAATTGAGCAGTTCTGCCCTTTCTTCATCTCCTGTTACAATTTCACTTTCCTGTCCTCACAATGGACCTATCATGTCTGTTCTTTTTTCTTACTTTGAACATAAGAAAAGAGCTTTCCTAACTCTGTCTACAAGCACTGGTGATGTATTTACATTAATCCTTGGTTATAAGGCCCTCCTTCCATTTCCTAAATGAGTCTTTTTTATTTCTCAAGTCTTTAGAGAGCTGTTTATGGAGCCAACTTGGCTTCTTTAGGCTCCTCCCATTTTTCCATGTTTGTGATTGTTTCTTCAATATTTTGCTTTTAAGAAACTCCCACCCCTCTTAAATTTCCTAGATAGACAGACAAGCAGAGTCAGACAGACATAAATATACAAATATTTATTTAGTAAATTTATATTCAGCCCTTTCTCATTATGGGCTCAGGGCAGATTACAGACATAATAAATAACAGTTAAAACCCAACAATAAAATAATAATAAAACAATCAAAACACACTTTACAAATTAAAACACAGATGTCATAGATGTCGGCCTGAAATATAATACTCAAGATTGTAAGCTGAATATGAGAGGCAGAGAAAAGTTAGGCTGGTGAATGGCTGAGAAGGAGAGAAGTAAAGGGGAGAGGATATGGGATTGCCAGGAGGATGGAATGAGTACTGTGGGGAGGGGGAAACAGAGGAAAGTGAGGTGCCACCCCAAAAGTCTTTGAGGGTTCCCTACTATGCATGTGGGCCTGGCCCAGTGGCCAGCACCACACAACTGGGTCACAGTTTTCCAGGGTAGAGACTACAGCATGCTTGGCTAGATGAACCACTGGTCCAGTCCAGCAAAGAACTCCTTATGTTTTTATGTCAAGAAAATGGAAGTAATTTGCTGCTTGGCTATGTGTAAGGAAACAAAGTATATGCTTTTAAAACTCACCCTCCCTGCAGGCTAAATTAAGCATGGGTTTTATTTCTAATTCCCCTGCCCAGCTGCTGAATTTAGGTTATTTGTTTATATTTACTGCGCTTTATTGTTTATAACTTACTGCACTTACTGAATGTTGAATTTGTTTTTTTATTATGATTTCATTGTGATTCTAATTTAAATTGTTGTACTCTGCTCTGAGACCCCAAAAGAGGGGAAGGGGCAGAATAGAAATAAACTAATAATAATAATAATAATAATAATAATAATAATAATAATAATAATAATAATAATAATAATAATAATATTTAGTAGTCGAAAATGATGTTGCCTAACTGTATCACTGGGGTAATGGTAGATCCAGATGGGCAGCCATGTTGGTCTGAAGCAGTAGAACAAAGTAGGAGTGAAGTATCACCTTTAAGACCAACAAAGGTTTATTCAGAATGTAAGCTCTCATATAGGGATGTGCAAAAAAAATAAAATAAAATAAATTCGGAAGTACACAGATTCGGAAATATACGGGGGAAAGAAATATGGAATCCCGTATATTTCTGAATTCCGTAGTCGGAATGGCCGCATATACGGTAGATGCGCGGCTATTTCTGAATATTCGGCCCCATTATACCCCATGGGCCATTGAAATCAATGGCAAATAGGGTATATTTGAAGCCACCTGGAGGGGAGGGGGTTTGAGGGAGAGCCCCCAAATTTGCTGGGGACCTGCAGGGGACTCTCCCTTACAAACCCCCAAGTCCCAAAAAGATTGGGCCATGGGGCCCATTCCAGGGGCACCCAAAGAGGGTGCCCCCATTCCACCATTATGCCCTATGGGCTATTGAAATCAATGGCAACATAGGGCATAATTAGAGGCTACTGGGGGCAAGGGGTTTGAGGGAGAGCTCCTAAAACTGCAGAGAACCCGCCGGGGACTCTCCCCTACAAAACCCCCAAGTCCCAAAAAGATTGGGCCAGGGGGTCCCTGTCTTTGGGCTCCCCAAAAGGTCCATTGCCAATAATGATGGGGAAAGCCCAATTAGCCACTTCCTCCACTATAATTGCTGTGGGGAAAGTGGCTCTGGCCAGAGGGGAGTTTGAGGGAGAGGCCCCAAAACTGCAGGGCAGCTTCAGGGGACTCCCCAGCATGAAACCCCCTGGCCCAAAAAGACTGACCCATCTGTGGGCACCCCAAAAGGAATACTGCTCCCAATGGTGAGAAAAAAACCAATTAGAGCCACTTCCTCACTGTAATTGTCATGGGAAAAGTGGCTCTGGGGAGCAGGAGGTTTTGAGGAGAGCCCCTCAAACTGCTGTGCAGCTTCAGGGCACTGTCCCACACAAAACCCACAATGCCCCCAAAAATTGGACCAGGGGGTCCAATTCCTGGGGCACCCAAAGCCAAACCTAACTTCACACCAGAAAATCTCTATAGGACCCAAATGCACTACATCCCTCTATCTACTCTATTAACCCTGCAGGCCTGGAACCAATATAAACCCAGTTGCCAACGTCACTGCCACACAAAATACAATCTGCTCAAGGTCTGCTCTGCAGACCTGGCTGCAGCAAACCCAGATGCCAGCTCTGCAGCCCTGCCCCAAGCAACACGGGGAGAGCTGGCCAAGCACAACAAGCCTGCTGGTTCTGGGTCTCTCACCCAGGTGCCAGCTTCCCTGCCACAGAACACACAATCTACAGATGCCAGCTCTCCAGCCCTGCCTCAAGCAACACGGGGAGAGCTGGCCAAGCACAACAAGCCTGCTGGTTCTGGGTCTCTCACCCAGGTGCCAGCTTCCCTGCCACAGAACACACAATCTACAGATGCCAGCTCTCCAGCCTTGCCCCAAACAACATGGGGAGAGCTGGCTCTGTTGCTGATGGCTGGAGGATCAGCTACACAAAAGCCCTTCAAAGCATGCATTTGCAATGCATTTTGCAAATGCAGGGTTTGGATTGGCTGCTGGGGCTCCTCTTCCCCCTCCCCCCCCCCAATCCCAGGGAGGCTATGGGAGAGGCAGGAAAAGGCTACCAAAGGCAGGAAAGGAAGCAAGCAGCTCCCCTGAGGGAGCCTTTTGCATTGACTTCCGTATACTTCTGAATATTTATACGGAAGTATACGGGGAGCTATACTCGGCTCCCACATAATGGGCACCAATTGGAATTGGCTGTATGCGATTCCGTATACAGCCGAATCAGGGGTGATTCGGCAGTTGATTCGGTTCAGCTGAACCGAATGCACACCTCTACTCTTATATGCATGCATACTTTTTCATACGTAGGGATGGGTTACAGTGAGCAGAACTACATACATAATGCAAAGTGATACAAGATTGGGATCTAATGGCAACTATTTTGCCATTGGATCCCAACCTTATATCACTTCGCATTCTATAACTACCCACCAGCTATATGTAGTCCTGTTCACTGTACCCCATTCCATCATCTGAAGAAGTATGCATGCATACGAAAGCTTACATTCTAAATAAAACTTTTTTTTTTTCTACTTGACTCTTACTTTGTTCTACTGGGGTAATGGTTTCAAGTTAAAACTCTGTGTGATGCAAATGATTCTGGCGAAGACTTTATGAACAGCTGTGCTTTCCTAGACAACACAGTGGGTTTGTTAGTTAAAGTTTGTCCCTTCATAAGGTTGAAAAAGTTCATCTTTACAAGAAATGCATTATAAAAGTCAGACTCAACAGGTAACATATTGTTGGGATCTAACATCAGTTCTCAAAGAAGTAAAATATTTTACTGTTCATTGAAGTTGTGAATTGGTTGGCTATGTGTAAAGAAAGAGTATATGCTTTATGAACCCCACTTCTGGGATGAAGTAAGCATGAATTTTATTCCAAATTCAGTTCAGTTCAGACCTTTTATTGGCATAAATTATTCCAAATTCCCCAACCCAACATTCTGCGGGGGGCTGGACTTTATGACCCTGGGGAGTTCTTTCCAATTCTATGATGCCATGAATGTGAATTTAACCTGCAAAAATATTGTTTGTTTGCAAACTGATGGGTTGATATTTCTTTTTTCTTTTGCTATATGATTGTCTTCACGAATGACAACAGTTGGCCCAAGTAAGTTCAAGTGAAAACGATATATTATAGCATCAGACATATTATTTCTTTGCTTTTCAGAACTCATGCAGAAGAGACTGTGGGGATTGTCATTTGGACCTGATGTCTTGCTTTGTCTTTCACTCTTTAGTTTATGACATTCTCACTTGCGCATCATCATATCTCTGCAAACTAGGAAAAGTGGATCAGAATAACTCTGTTTGGCATACTCATGCTATACCACTTCACTAAAAACCACATTGAAACTTCAAGATAATGAGAGTCTAAAGTCAGGATTACTTAATGAAAGTGTAGGATGCTAGTGTAAGAATTGGTTTGAACCAACAAACAAACCTCAGTTTGAGCATGAAATGGGCTAGTATGTGGTTCCTGAACCAGGGGTTTGGGAGAATGTTCTTCCCATGAACTCTCCATGAACTTCCATGGAGGTTCATGAAGTTTGAGGTGGGTTTGTGTGGGCTCCGAACGCATTTAAAGACCTTTGGAACCCAATCAGAAGTGAGTTCTGAAAGGCTTTTGGATGTTGATGGAGTCCACCACCTGCCCTTGTGAGCTCCAAAGGCATTTAAATTCCTTCACAGCTTACTCCAGGTTGGGTCACCCAACTAGAAGTGAGCTCCAAAGGCATTTAAATGTCTTCTGAGCCTACCTTCAAGTTGGGCTCACCCAACTAAGCTCCATGAGTGGGCTCCTAAGGCCTTTATAGGCCTTTAGAGCTCACTCTGGGGCTCAATCGAGTTGGGATGCATGACTCAACAGTGCTCTGAGAGTGAGCTCTGAAGGTGAGACCTCAGTTGAGTAAACCTTCTTGGCTTGGCTGAGAACCTAGAGCAAGCTCCAAAGGCCTATAAAAGCCCTTGGAGCTCACTGTTGGGACTCAGTTGGGCCAGCCTGACGTATCATTCAGGATGGGCCGAACTCCTGAACCAGATGAAACATGAACAGTTTAACCAATGCAGGAGTTAATTGGAAGTTTACAGTTCCTCAAAATCCTGAACCAGGGACCTCCAACGAGCCTCCATTTTCCCTTTTCATGCCCATCTCTGGTCTAGTGCAACAGACTAAAGAGAAGGATCCTGAGAATCATGAGAAGTAAAGAAGACCCGAAGGGATGGGGGAGAGAAATGAAGTGTCCATTAAATGAAGAAAAAATAAGGAATTTTAAAGGGGGGAAATGAAGTGGAACCAAGGGAACTATGAAAGAGAGAGATATAGTGCATGCAACTATGGAAAAGAAGACAAAAAAAGTACTGCCACAATTCAGAATTTAAGCCTCTAGTAAAAAAAAAGTGGTTTTTTTTTAATACCTACCATTTAAAAGGCATAAAGCATATTGATTATACAAGTAGACATAAAGCATATTGAATATGCAAGTAATGTATTTAGAAATAAATTAAAATGGAAATGCTTGCTTTAGATATAGTTGTCAAATACAACTTGACCAGTGGTTTCCTAGGGGAAATATATTAACAAGTGTCAACAAAGTTGTTGTTGTTTGTGCGGTGAGGGGAGGGGAGGGGAACACCACTGGACTGAAGCACACACCTAATTCCAACAATACGTATTTTCCTGTGTCAACAATAAATGCCATATACCTGTTCTAATAGCTACCCAATCCCTGTTTTCTTGCAGCAGTGTGTACACCCAGTACTGAAATCTGTGAATGGTCCGAGTGGATAGATGTGAGTTACCCACTTCATGGCCCACAAGGTGGTGACTATGAAACATATGACATTATCAGAGAACATGGCATAGAGGTCTGTGGCAACCCTCTGAATATATCTTGCCGAGCAGTGAAATTTCCTGAGCTCTCCTTCCAACAGCTGCAGCAAAACGTGGAATGTGATGTTTCAACTGGGCTTGTCTGTAACAATAAAGACCAGGTTCCAGGGCCTGTGATGCCTGATTCTGCTTGTCTCAACTATGAGATCAGTATATACTGCTGTAGAATTATATGTACAACAATTACTACTAGTACTGCACCATCTTCCACAACTACTACTACAACTACACCATCTACCACAACTACTGCTACTACTACACCATCTACCACCTCAGAATCAACAACAAGCACGACTACCTCCCTGCCTACCACAACCACCACTGCAACGCCCACCCCAACCACTCCAACATCAACCACCCCCACTCCAGAAACACCAACTACTACCACCACATCACCACCTACCACAACAACCACCTCGACTCCAACACCAAGCACTCCTTCCACCACTTCAGAATCAACCACAAGTACTGTGACTACAACTACACCATCTACCACAACTACTGCTACTACAACACCGTCTACAACCTCAGAATCAACAACAAGCATGACTACCTCCCTGCCTACCACAACCACAACCACCACTGCAACGCCAACCCCAACCACTCCAACGTCAACCACCCCCACTTCAGAAACACCAACTACTACCACCACATCACCACCTACCACAACAACCACCTCGACTCCAACACCAAGCACTCCTTCCACCACTTCGGAATCAACCACAAGTACTGTGACTACAACTACACCATCTACCACAACTACTGCTACTACTACACCGTCTACCACCTCAGAATCAACAACAAGCATGACTACCTCCCTGCCTACCACAACCACCACTGCAACGCCAACCCCAACTACTCCAACGTCAACCACTCCCACTCCAGAAACACCAACTACTACCACCACATCACCACCTACCACAACAACCACCTCGACTCCAACACCAAGCACTCCTTCCACCACTTCGGAATCAACCACAGGTACTGTGACTACAACTACACCATCTACCACAACTACTGCTACTGCTACACCATCTACCACCTCAGAATCAACAACAAGCACGACTACCTCCCTGCCTACCACAACCACCACTGCAACGCCAACCCCAACCACTCCAACGTCAACCACCCCCACTCCAGAAACACCAACTACTACCACCACATCACCACCTACCACAACAACCACCTCGACGCCAACACCAAGCACTCCTTCCACCACTTCGGAATCAACCACAAGTACTGTGACTACAACTACACCATCTACCACAACTACTGCTACTACTACACAGTCTACCACCTCAGAATCAACAACAAGCACGACTACCTCCCTGCCTACCACAACCACAACCACCACTGCAACGCCAACCACAACCACTCCAACGTCAACCACCCCCACTCCAGAAACGCCAACTACTACCACCACATCACCACCTACCACAACAACCACCTCGACTCCAACACCAAGCACTCCTTCCACCACTTCAGAATCAACCACAAGTACTGTGACTACAACTACACCATCTACCACAACTACTGCTACTACTACACTATCTACCACCTCAGAATCAACAACAAGCACAACTACCTCCCTGCCTACCACCACTCCAACGCCAACCCCAACCACTCCAACATCAATGACACCCACTCCAGAAACATCAACTACCACCACCACATCACCACCTACCACAACAACTACCTCAGCTCCACCACCAAGCACTACTTCCACCACTTCGGGATCAACCACAGGTAACAATTTTGGAATAGTATTCTGACCTTATTGTACTATATTCTGTGTTTTAATTTTAAACTTGTAAGTGCACAAGGAACACACTTACTGTTGAGCTGCTGGAGAAGGGCCTGTCAGTTTCAGCTGCTATGGTGTTGGCTGTGGCAACAACAGAGACTAGAAGCAACTTGGAGACCCAATCTTGGCAGTAGAGATCAGGAGCAAAATGTTTAGTAAAAGGAAACAAACAACAAACCTCTACAAATTTAGACCAGAACAGAGAATCAAGTAATGTTTAAGTCTGTTCCTATATATGCCCAACAGGGTTCTTTAAAATATGACTTCCAATCAGTTATGCATTCAGCATGATTAATAACGTAATAAATGCACAACTAATTGGAACTCTATAGTGACACACAGGGCTTTTTTTGTAGAAAAAACCCTGGCGGAGCTCGTTTGCACTTTAGGCCACACCCCTGATATCACCATTATTTCACACAGGGCTTTTTTGCAGAAAAACTCCAGCAGGAACTCATTTGCATACTAGGCAACACTCGCTGATGCCAAGCCTGCTGGAAGTGCATTCCTGTATGTTCCTGCTAAAAAAAAAGCCATGGTGTTACAAATGTCTTGGAAATTGGTCTTTAAATCTTTTGAAGAATTTTAACTTGTATTGCCTGGAAAAAGTGTCAGTGAAATGTGGTCTGGAATATCATTGATCTACCCATTGCTGGAAGCTGGAACCAGGTCATAGGATCATAATTGCACTTTTGGGACTCATAAAATTCTAGAACAGAGACTTTCATATTTTGAAGAACCTTATTGGGCATATATAGGAATGGACTTAAGTGTTAGTTGATTCTCTGTTCTGGTCTAACTTGGTATGCATCTCCTTGTAGAGTTTTTGGTATAAAGGAGATTGCTTTTATTGAACATTTGATAAGAAATTATACCACTGCACTTTTTGTAAAAACAACTTTGAATCTTTATTGAGGACACTAGGAGTAAGACCTATTGAGAAGAAAAATATAACGTGCTCTAGAAAGAGGCTCTGGGCGAGTGCCTGCCACCCTTGCTGTCTTCCCACCCACCCAAGTGAAGGCATTGACTCCCCCCAACCTCAAGGGAAGCTGATCTCTGCCATCTAGAGAGCAATTATAAATCTGAATGATCTCCAATGGCATTGTATCTGTCTGAGGCTTTATCCTTCCTCAAACCCCACCCTCTCCAGGCCCTACCCCCTAAATCTCCAGGAATTTTCTAACTTGGAGTTGGCAACTCTATCTCCTTCCATTTCTCTGCCCCTCTGACTTCAGGTTTCCATCACCTCTCCCCTCCATGCATCATCTGCATAGGAAAATGACAGTCTTTCTTCACAATGGCAGGGGGAGACCAAAACATACATCATTCTCCTCTCCCCCCATGTGATCTGAACAACAACCCTATGAGGCAGGTTAGGATGGAAGTCTGTGACTGGTCCAAAATCACCCAGTCAGCTTCCACAGCAAAAGCCTGTGTCTGACATACCCTACTCTGAAGCCCTAAACCTATGCCCACATCAAACTCCACCACAGAATCTCCAGGGGTGCATTCAGACGTACCATTAGTGGTGACACAGATTTGTCTCGCTGACGGATTAAATATATCCATCCAGACATCCACATCTGGCAATCGAGCATCATCCAGGGTCATCCCGGCTTGCTCCGGATCAATGCCACGCTAATTTGATAGCACAGAAAATCCAGCCCTTTTTCACAGAAGCGGCATACATTCGAGCTTTTCCTCTTTGGACATCTCAAACGCGATACTGATCCTTTGGATGTTTAGCCCCTGCCATCTGCCCCTCCCACTTTTTTTTTAAAAAAACAAAACCCAGCAGACATGCACATGGCCAGATCATCCAGGAATCTGAGGTGACGCTTCTGCTTCTCCGATCAACACAGGATCGGAGCGGGGGAACGTTATCCCACTATTCAGAACAGGAAAAAAAAATTTTTTTTCAATGTGGAGGATTTCCAAATATCATTGTCACTGTCAATTTCCAGGAAAGTAGTTCCTGGCAGTCCCCTGGTTTGAATCGGCAATGTTAATTCCTGGAATTTCTCTCCCCCTCCCCAAAGCAACGTTTGATTTCCAACCTCCCAATGCTTGGGCACATGTTCAATGAAACCCCTCCCCCCAAAGGAATCACCATCTGATCGTGCACGCATCAAGAAAAGAGTGTGATAGCATTGGACGTCTGATCACTCAACAACAGAATGAGTTGCATTCTTGGATGCTCATCTGATCGGTACCACATCGAATCAATATTCAGTGGTTCAAATATGAGTGCTGTATGCCAGCTTTTAATGTGATGTGTGACTGCACCCCAGGAATTTCCCACCAACCTGGAAAGGTACCACTAAAGGCCTCTGGGAAATCCCCTCCCAGCCTTGCTGTCTTCCCACCCAAGTGAAGGCATTAATTCCCCCCACACACACACACACACCTCAAAGGGAAGTGCTCCCTGTCATCTGGAATTCCCTAACCTGGAGTTGGCAACCCTGTCCCCTCTAGATAGGAAAAGGCCAATCTTTCTTCACAGTTTGTGTGGGGGGTGGGGAACCAAAACTGCTGGCATCATTCTTTTCATTTCTCTTCCCTCTTTGATCTGAAAAACCACCCTGTGAGGCTTCCCTATCTCCTTATTAGGCAACCATCTTGGGGTGAGTCTGAGGTAAGGAGGGAGAGAGGGTGTGAAAGACAGTAAAGGTTGGGCAGCCATGCCCTCTGAGGCAATGCCAGGCTCCCTGGCTATTGCAGCAGCCTTCAGAGGCTGTGTGTGCTGGGAGGCCATCTGTGTGGGCTGTTGAAAGGGCCTTTCATGAGGCTTCAGGAGCTCTGCAGCCCTTTTTTGAGGCTGGTTGACAGAGAGCAGCTGGACATGTGGCTGTCTCTGAGGTAAGACTGCTTTTGGCAGTGTGTTCAACATTCTTGGGCCTGAAGGAGGCAGGGACAAGGGAGTGAGCCAATGGGAGGCCAGATATGGCTGACCAACGTGTGATTATTATTATTAGTTTATTTCTGTTCCGCTCCTTCCCCCTTTTGGGGGGCTCAGAGTGGAGTACAACAATTTAAATTAAAATCATAATAAAATCATAATAAAAAACAATTTCAACATTCAGTAAGTGCAGTAAGTTAGTTCAGCAAGGTGATATGAAGCAAGATGGTATGGCTCCACAATACAGTGATGCAGTGGGCCGTAAGGGTGTAGGGGGAGGCCAACCGATCTAATAGATGGATGCCCGTTGCCTCATCCAAAGACCTGGCAGAACAGCTCTGTTATACAGGCCCTACGAAAGGCCACTAGGTCAGGCAGGGCCCGGATCTCCATCGGGAGCTGATTCCACCAGGTCGAGGCCAGGACCGAAAAAGTCCTGGCCCTGGTAGAGGCAAATCGGGCATCCCTTGTGCCGGGGATTGTCAGAAGATCCTGGGAGGCCGAATGAAGCAACCTCCGGGGCATATATGGAAGGAGACGGTCCTGTAGGTATGTTGGTCCCAGGCCGTGTAAGGCTTTAAAAGTAAAAACGAACACCTTGAAATGGATCCGGTACTCTATAGGCAGTCAGTGCAGGTCATGGAGCGCCAGCTGTATGCTCACCCGTATAGGTGATGCAATCAGCAGGCGAGCTGCCACATTCTGCACTCGCTGCAGTTTCCGGATCAGTTTTAAGGGCAAGCCAGCGTAGAGCGAGTTACAGTAATCCAGCCTGGAAGTAACCATTGCATGGATCACTGTAGCCAAATCTTGGGAGGATAGGTGTGGTGCTAGCTGCCTGATCTGCTGTAGATGGAAGAAGGCAGACTGCTCAACTGTTGTGACCTGGATCTCCATGGAAAGAGAGGCATCCAGAATCACTCCCAGACTCTTCACCTGCTGGACCAGTACCAAGGCGGTCCCGCCCAGGGCTGGGAGCTGGATGCACGAACCCCTCCTCCTCGATTCAGGTACAGGACCTCCATCTTAGTCGAATTTAGCTTCAGTCGACTTTGCTGTAGCTATTCAGCCACCGCTCCTAACGCCTCCGACAGCTGTTCAAGGGCGGAAGACGGTCTGCCGTCAATCAACAGATAGAGCTGGGTTTCATCAGCATACTGGTGACAACCCAGTCCAAAACCTCGGGCAATCTGGGCAAGGGGGCACATATAGATGTTAAATAATGTAGGCAAGAGAATAGCTCCCTGCGATACTCCACATATAAGTGGGTGCCACAGGGAAGTCTGCTCACCAAGCATCACCCTTTGTCCCCATCCCTGGAGGAAGGAGGAAAACCATTGTAAGGCTACCCCCTGCACCCTGGCAACAGCAAGGCGGTGGGTCAATAGGTAATAGTTGACTGTGTCAAATGCTGCTGATAAGTCAAGATGGGCCAATAGTGTGTTCCCTCAGTAACTGCCAGAATTTAGGTTGATTGCATTTTACTGACAGAATCAGCTTTGCTGGCTGGCAACAGCCACTTGGGTGAGAGAGAGGAGCACACTCAACGAATGGCACGCAAGTACTCTTGACTGATAGCTTGATGGGCCAAAGGCTTGTGCTGTACAGTCCCACTGAGCCCCAATGAATCAGGATGGTCAGAACTGCCACCACACCAGGAGAATTATTTATAACAGATTTTTACACAAAGGCTTTGACTTTTCCTACCCCTCCTGGAGGCTGGCAACCCTAGGTTTGGCAGGACCCTCTGATTGACTCAATACCACTCAATCTGCATGACTCAATGAGGCCTGACTGCTCATATTAGTCAACAACAGCCACCCTATAAAAGCCACTATTATAGCGGTTAGAGCAGGGGTGGCCAAACTGTGTCTTGGAAGCCACATGTGGCTCTTTCATGTGGCTCTCAAAGCCCCTACCACCCTGTTGGCTGGCTTGGAGCAGGCATTTGTCTCTTTAAATCAGTTCTCCAAGCCAATCCAGCTGACAGCTCGGAGAATGCATTAAAATTTGCTTTCTTTCCACTTCTCCCTCCCCTCCATCTATTTCCCTCCCTAATGGTTCTCTAACATCTGACATTCATTTCTTGCAGCTCTCAGACAACTGACATTTATTCTATATGGCTCTTAAATTAAGCAGGTTTGGCCACCCATGGGTTAGAGCTTTAGATTAGGGTCTGGGAGACCCAGGGTACTTTCACACAGGAGATTTGGCCCGACCTAGCCTTGCCTCCCATTTGGATTAAAAGCACATGATCACACAAGCATATCCAAGCCATACCCGTACACGCCCCGTGTCCAGATGCCTCCTATCTGCATCAAAAAGCTACCTGGATTTTCCTGGTAGCATCCCCCTGAATCGGATGCAGGTCGTATAATCAGCTGTTGTCTGAATGCCCTGGGGCGACTCATAAACGGAAGAGCTGTGTGATTGCGCCAAGCCATTTCCAGCACGGTTGCTTTTTTTTTTGTTCCCAAACCCCTCTTGGAGGTGTGCTTGTGTTCTTCTCCACTTGAGCACACACAAGGGACCTTTTTAAAACAATAACAACCTCTCAGCAGCAGGTCCATGATTGAGCTGTGCCAGCAGTGTGAATGTGCAAATATGGACTGCTGCTAAAATTTGGCTGCTTCAATAGGAGCTGTCTGATCCCTCTGAAATGGACCTAACTGAAGCAGGTTTTTCAGGACAAGATAATATCAGGTTAATTGCCCAGCGTAATAGCACCCCCAGGTCCCAATCCCCATCTAGCTGTGGAAGCTCATTGAATGAGTATGCACCAATCACATACTTTTAGCCTAACTACCCTCAGAAGGTTGTTGTGTGGATGAAAAGGAGAGGAGCATAATGTAAGCTGCTCCAATCCTCATTATGGAAAAAGTGGGATATAAATGAAATAAATAATATAGAAAGATAGACACAGACAGAGAGGATAGGTGGATAGATGATAGTTTTCTAAAGTAGAGGCTACAGGGGGTGGTGGAGAGGGAAAGCTTAAGACAGAGGAATTGGCTTTTGGGCAGCAAGTAAATATGGTTTCCATCTCCAGGTTAAGGAATTCCTAGAAATTTGGGGGATTGAGCCTGCAGGGGGTGAAGTCTGAGGATGGGAGGGAGATATATAATACCATAGAATTCACCCTCCAAAGTAGCTGTTTTGTCCGTGGGTAGTAGGGTTCCCAGCTTCCAAGAGGGGGCTGAACATCACCCAGTATTATAACTGCTCTCCATAAGATCAAGATCAGTTCCCCTGGAGAAAATGGCTACTTTAGAAGGTGGACTCTAAGGCATTATACCCTGCTGAAGTTGCTTCCCTCTCTAAATCTCATCATTCCAAGGCTCCTCCCCACAAATCTCTGGTAATTTCCCAACCTTGAGCTGGCAACCTTAAGGGGGAACTGATCTCTGTAGCTGAGAGATCTGTTGTGATTCCAGGAGATCTCTGGGCCCCACCTGAAAGTTGCTAACCCTAGAAAATGAGACAGAAGCAGAAAAGGGAGAGGCTATGGAGAATTTCAGTAAAGGGGAAGAAAAAAAATGGAAGAGGAAGAAATGAGATGTCTTCCACAAGTCCTTGCTATAGTAAATTCTCTGTCTTAATATTGACACTAATGGACATCTGGGAGAGTAAGTCATCTGGTAATTACCCAGATTTTGCAGAAGGCCAGTTCTAAGGTATCTTGGTATTGCAATTGATTTCTCTGGTCAGAATCCAGTAGAGTTTGCTAGTAAAACTTCCCTTGAAATTCCTTTGATATTGTTTTTGAGTAGGAATGCCTGTCTCAACTACAACACCTACACCAAGTACAACAACCACCACTGCTACTACTACTATAACAACTACTACAAGTAAAACTACAGCTATAACAACAACAATACCATGCACAACTGAGGAAACAGAATCATGGACACCAGGTAAGTATTTATTTACAAATATATATATTCATCTTTTATTTCACAACTTTAGTATAAAGTTCTACAGGTAGATCTGTGTCAGCATTTGTATTTCTGAAATTACCCAAAGTATAAAAAAACATTTTGAGGATATCAAGAATGCACATGTTATGAAGCTATATTGAAGAATATTGTCCTATCTTCATTAGCTGGTTTTAGGTCTCATTTTAATTGTATATTTAGAAAAACACGTTTACAACTGCCATTTATGTTATACCTTTGTAGTTCTATGGACCCGTGCATCCTTGCAGCCTTGTTCATGTATTTCTTTATAAATTATGTTTAACCTTGATTAGACTTTGGAGTTGGGATGGGACTATTATCTCCTGAGTAGTGCTAGTTTTTTTTTTAAAAAAAAATGCTATCTGGCCCAATCAAGTAGGTATGTGTGTGTCTCTCTGGCTTTTTTTGAGCAGGAATGCACAGGAATGCAGTTCCAGTTGGCTTGGTGTCAAAGGGTGTGGCCTAACATGCAAATAAATTCCTGCTGGGCTTTTTAAATAAAAATCTCAGTATAAAACAATGGTGCCATCAGAGGGTGTGGCCTAATATGCAAATGAGTTCCCGCTGGGCTTTTTCTGCCAAAAAAGCCCTGTATGTGTATATGTGTGTGTATACATGGGTATGTATATGTGTGTGTGTATATGCATATGCAGAGCTTTTTTTTGTAGAAAAAGCCCAGTAGGAACTCATCTGCATATTAGGCCACACTCCCTGACACCACCATTGTTTCACACAGGGTTTTTTTGTAGAAAAAGCCCAGCAGGAGTTCATTTGCATGTCAGGCCACACCCCCTGACATTAAGCCAGCCGGAACTGAGTTTCTGTGCATTCCTGCTCAAAAAAAGCCCTGTGCATATGTGTGTGTGTGTATATGTATATGTATGTGTATGTATCTCATCTCGTTTCGTCTGTCTGTCTGTCTCTGTATGTCTGTCTGATTTAATCTAATCTATCTAATCTATTTTATTTTATCTAATCTATCATATCTTATCTATCTATCTATTCATTAACCTGATGTATATGAGGGAGGCAGAGGTTGGGATAGATGCCTGAAGCAGTTGTAAGCAAGGCTTTATATGCTCAGTTGATGCCTCTAAAGATGCCCGTCTATATGTGCATCGGAATAATACTGCCCTGAATTGAGTGCATATATACTGAGAGCAGGGATACATGCTTCCATTTCCTGAGGCCACTAACTGAGCACAACTAACCCCAGAGATCAGTTCTACAAATTGCAGATTATTTCCACTTTAGAATTTAATCAGGATATTTCCTCAGAAATCAAATGAGAATATCAATAATATAAACAAGGATGTTAGGAGATATTTTTAAACTATTAACATGCATAGTTAAAAGGTATGAAGTAGCATGAAATTCAATTTAGGATACATATACAGCATGACATTAAAAATGACTTCTAATTTGGACAATTATCCATTATTCTTAGGAGTTTAATATTGTTAATCAACCAATTGATCAAGTAATTAGCATTATACCTAGATATATGTGCATGTGAAGAAAACAATAATTTCAAATAAACGTGTTTGTGTTAAGCCTGCTTCAGCAGGGAGGTGGGATATAACAGGAAGGAAGGAAGGAAGGAAGGAAGGAAGGAAGGAAGGAAGGAAGGAAGGAAGGAAGGAAGGAAGGAAGGAAGGAAGGAAGGAAGGAAGGAAGGAAGGAAGGAAGGAAGGAAGGAAGGAAGGAAGGAAGGAAGGAAGGTTAGGACTTAGATCCCTACAGGTTTTCCAAAGATGGAGGGATTTGTATTCATAGAGGAAAATTTTTTTATCATTCTCTTCCTGCAGTGACCTGAAATGCCCCCTGAAATAATACTCTGGAGGGACAGAGGCCTACTAAAACAGGATCTATAGGGCCTCTAAAGCTGTCACAGCAGAGGAGAGTGAGAAAGTAACATGACCTGAGAACATATCCTTACACCCCTGGAAAACTTTTGGGTGATCTAAACCAAGTGTGTTTAAATTGCAGAAAACATTTTAAAATGTATTTCCATATAACTGAGGTTTTTATTAATGATTTAGTCGATCAAAACATTTTAATAAATTAAACTAACTGCTTAAATGACAACATTTCCAGGCCTACATTAATCAGTATGATTTCTTCTTGCTCTATAGAGACTTCAACGGTCATAACAACGACACCAACAAAGCATTCCAGTACTACATCAACCACCCCAACAACCACCACTTCTACTCAGACACCAAGTACAACTACAGCATTCCCTACCACCACCCCATTTGAAACCTCAACCACCACTTTGCCCACAACAACGCCTACTGAGACATCAACCACAACCACATCAACAGCCCCCCCATTCACCACTACAGAGACTACATCAACCACCCCAACAACAACAACCACTTCTACTCAGACACCAAGTACAACTACAGCATCTCCTACCACCACCCCAGTTGAAACCTCAACCACAACTTTGCCCACAACAACGCCTACTGAGACATCAACCACATCAACAGCCACTCCATTCACCACTACAGAGACTACATCAACCACCCCAACAACAACAACCACTTCTACTCAGACACCAAGTACAACTACGGCATCTCCTACCACCACCCCATTTGAAACCTCAACCACAACTTTGCCCACAACAACACCTACTGAGACATCAACCACAACCACATCAACAGCCACTCCATTCACCACTACAGAGACTACATCCACAACTACATCAACCACGCCAGCAACAACAACCACTTCTACTCAGACACCAAGTACAACCACAGCATCCCCTACCACCACCCCAGTTGAAACCACAACCACAACACTGCCCACAACAACGCCTACTGAGACATCAACCACAACCACATCAACAGCCACTCCATTCACCACTACAGAGACTACATCCACAACTACATCAACCACACCAGCAACAACAACCACTTCTACTCAGACACCAAGTACAACCACAGCATCCCCTACCACCACCCCAGTTGAAACCACAACACTGCCCACAACAACACCTACTGAGACATCAACCACAACCACATCAACAGCCCTCCCACACACCACTACAGAGACTACATCAACCACCCCAACAACAACAACCACTTCTACTCAGACACCAAGTACAACTACGGCATCTCCTACCACCACCCCATTTGAAACCTCAACCACAACTTTGCCCACAACAACACCTACTGAGACATCAACCACAACCACATCAACAGCCCTCCCACACACCACTACAGAGACTACATCAACCACCCCAACAACAACAACCACTTCTACTCAGACACCAAGTACAACTACGGCATCTCCTACCACCACCCCATTTGAAACCTCAACCACAACTTTGCCCACAACAACACCTACTGAGACATCAACCACAACCACATCAACAGCCACTCCATTCACCACTACAGAGACTACATCCACAACTACATCAACCACGCCAGCAACAACAACCACTTCTACTCAGACACCAAGTACAACCACAGCATCCCCTACCACCACCCCAGTTGAAACCACAACCACAACACTGCCCACAACAACGCCTACTGAGACATCAACCACAACCACATCAACAGCCACTCCATTCACCACTACAGAGACTACATCCACAACTACATCAACCACACCAGCAACAACAACCACTTCTACTCAGACACCAAGTACAACCACAGCATCCCCTACCACCACCCCAGTTGAAACCACAACACTGCCCACAACAACACCTACTGAGACATCAACCACAACCACATCAACAGCCCTCCCACACACCACTACAGAGACTACATCAACCACCCCAACAACAACAACCACTTCTACTCAGACACCAAGTACAACTACGGCATCTCCTACCACCACCCCATTTGAAACCTCAACCACAACTTTGCCCACAACAACACCTACTGAGACATCAACCACAACCACATCAACAGCCCTCCCACACACCACTACAGAGACTACATCAACCACCCCAACAACAACAACCACTTCTACTCAGACACCAAGTACAACTACGGCATCTCCTACCACCACCCCATTTGAAACCTCAACCACAACTTTGCCCACAACAACACCTACTGAGACATCAACCACAACCACATCAACAGCCACTCCATTCACCACTACAGAGACTACATCCACAACTACATCAACCACCTCAGCAACAACAACGACTTCTACTCAGACACCAAGTACAACCACAGCATCCCCTACCACCACCCCAGTTGAAACCCCAACTTCAACCACAGCATCATCTACAAGTATCTCCACACATATCTCAACTACAACACCGGGGACAACTACACCATGCTACTGTGAATATGAGGGGAATACATATTGGCCAGGTGAATATTTCTGATTTTGTTTATGGAGTTAATTTTGTACTGAGCAAATTTTCATTTATTATTGTTAGAAGCCATGTAAAATATAAAACTAGAAGCAATTCAGTGAATCTAATTTGTTTTTTTGGTGGGGGGGACTCATATGTTACTTTAATATTGCCAGCACATGGAAACATTTTTTTGTGTAGGTTGAATATGTGCATATGTTAGGATTGTAAAACTGAACACACAGGTAAAAGTGAGTTCCATTGGATTCAGCTTGAGGCTTGCCTCAGTCAGGCATATGAAATTCAACTGCTTCCCATCTACACAAGCATATCTTTTGGGCTGCATTTTGAAATGTGCACTTGAAGGCCCACATATGCATTTACTATTTTGATTTTATGTGTCTTTTTATGGTATGGACAGAAATATAAACTTAGTTTTGTCAGAAGTTAGATAAAAATAGGTATATTTGTTCTTGTTCTTTTCACTCTTTCTGGTAGGAAGGAGTTGGAGTTGGATGAACTCTGCTTTTAATTTTTGAGGAACCTACAGCCCAATCCAGACATAAATGGCGGCCGGCTGTGGCATAGCTGCCACGCCGCTAGTAGACTTTCTGAGGACTTCGGCTTGCTGGAGCGTGGAGAAAGGAGAGGCATAGCTTGCCGTGAGGGAGACGGTTGCCATGGTAACACTGCTGGCATAGGCATGCAAGGGAGGCGGAGGCAGCCGAAGGGGAGGACCAGCCCACCCATCCCCATTGACCAGTCCTGGTGCATGCGCCACAGCCAATGATAGTCAGGGATGGAGAGAGGCGGCCCCAGAGAGGCTGATAGCCATCCCCAACCCACCCCCAAACAGAAAATGGAGCCAATGATGGGCAGACCATCAAAGGCAAAGGAGAGACATCCCACCAACATGGAGAGGGAACAGGAGTGAGGCTGGGCATGCATGCACGAGGAGCCTGGCTTGGTGGCGAGGCAGGGGTGGAGGCGAGACAGGCCTGCACAGGACCACTGAGAAGCTGTCAATCCCCTCACACCCTCATGCTGTCAAAGACTTTGCCAGTGGCAGGCAGATAAGCAGGAAGTACCAAGTGCAGGAGTTAACTGTCATAGACAGCGGCTGGAATTTGTCTCTGGGAGTGAGCAGCCCAGCAGCAGACACCCCCCCTACCCAGAGACCCTCTGTGCTGCCCTGACGCCTCCTGCCATGTGCACAGAACACCTTCCCTGGGGGCCGCAGAACTCAGTGCGAGTGCATCAGCTGCAGAACTCTGAGTCCTCTTCATCAGCCGCCCCCCCTTAGCACCCTGCATACAATAGCCCTGTGGGGTTGGGTAGGCTGTCAGCCCTGTCAGGCTAAGGGGCAGCACTCACCTCCCCTTTCCAGCCATGCGGGGGGCAGCACGGTGTCTCATAGACCGTTTCCACCTCCCTGAAACCAAGTCTGCCCACCCTCCCAGGCATTCCCTCAGAGAAGCCAATGATGGGGGGGTGGGGGGGGTTTGCCCAGGGAACGTGCAGCAGATGCCAAGCAGGAGAGACAACATAGGTCAAGCTCAGACTTTATTTTTCTGGAACAGACTGCAACAGTCTCCCTCACGCATGCTGGGCAGTCTCGCCATGGGTGGGGCTCCATTCAGAGCGGCGGGCAGAAACAGCTGATGGAGTGGGGGGGCAGTGGAGCGACACATGCAGAAGCCTCTGTGTTGGAGTCTCACCTGTAAAATGGAGACAGAGATCAAGAGCACCTGCTGTACTAGTCTGCTGCTTCATCTTCCTGGGCTTGTTTACCTTATATGGGCCTTTTCTCGTTGCCAGCTGTCCCTAGTTTCCTTATTGAGAATATTACCAAGCGCATTCCTTATTGCTAAATTGCTTTTAACCTGCATATATGTTCTACCTTCTGCAGAAAAAGAGGAAGTTCTTCTTAAGCTTGCAGCTGGTGTCCCAGCTGGCCTTTAGCAACCCTGCTGCTCTGCGGTTTGCTCAGGATGTTACAAATTTTGCTGCTTGTCTTCTTCGTTTGCTTAGCTGGCAGCCAGTTCCCCTCTTGCTTAGGCAAAAGATTCTAACAGCATTTCTGTGGGCCTTATTAATTCTAAGCATTTCTGAGCCATATATATATTGATTAGATATTGATATAGATTTGTTCTCTTTTGATCCACTGCTATACTATTAGCAGGGCTTTTTTGTAGCAGAAACTCCTTTGCATATTAAGCCACACTCCCTGATGTAGCCAATCTTCCTGTAGTTTACAGTAGGCCCTATACTAAGAGCCCTGTAAGCTCTTGGAGGATTGGCTACGTCGGGTGTGTGGCTTAATATGTTCCTGCTGCAAAAAAGCCCTGACTATTAGGGATGAAGAGAAAAAAAAGTCTTCCATTCATTTATCATTGACAGTTTAAGCTGTGGCTTTTTCTTTTGCAGAATGCCTTGATTTTAAGAAGTTAAAAAGCACCATGTGCTAAAATCAGAAGGCACTTTCACTTTTATACTAAAACTAGGGTTGCCAGGGGATGGGGGGACTTACTAGGAGAAAGAGGAAGGCCCAGACCACATTGCCAGTTTCACACAGGAAGTAATGCCATCACACTCTGCTATCTGGGTAAAAACTAGGGTTGCCAAGTCCAATTCAAGAAATATCTGGGGACTTTGGGGGTGGAGCCAGGAGACATTGGTGGCAGAGCCAGGAGCAAGGGTGTGATAAGCAAAATTGAACTCCAACGGCGTTCTGGCCATCACATTTAAAGGGACAGCACACCTTTTGAAATGCCTTCCTTCCATAGAAAATAATGAAAGATAGGGGCACCTTCTTTTGGGGCTCGTAGAATTGGACCCCCTGGTCCAATCCTTTTGAAACTTGGGGGGTATTTTGGGGAGAGGCACTAGATGCTATACTGAAATTTTGGTGCCTCTACCTCCAAAAACAGCTCCCCCGGAGCCCCTGATACCTGCAGATCAATTCCCCATCATTCCCTATGGGAATTGTTCATGGAGGTGCATAATAGCTGTGGGGGTGGGGCTTCCCCCGCCGGCCAGCTGGCTGGGGGAGGGGGGAAGCCTGTAAAACCAGGGGATCCCCCGCTGGGACCTGGGGATTGGGAAGCCTAGTAAAAACACTATGGTAAAAATATCTTCTATCATAGCGTTTTTGCCCAAATACCAGAGCATCACCTGAATGTCACTGATGTGATGGCATCACTTCCTGTACAATGTCACTGATGTGGCCTGCACCTTCCTCTTCCTCCTGTAAGTCCCTCTACTAGCCAGCTGATCAGTGGCTGAGGGGCAGGGCTTTGGGATGGAGGACCTCTGCCTCTGCTGTGGGTTCTGGCAACCCTAGTTAATATACATATAGATGGTATTGACTGAGGAATATGAAAAAGTATAGACTTGGCAATATGAAAAGGTTGTGCTAACATTAATTGCCAGTGTGTATTCAATCTGCTCACTTTGCAAAGCAGGGGCTTCCTTTATTGCTGCAGTCCACTGAGGACCCACCAAAACTCGTTCTTGGTAGTAGTGGATCCTCAGGAAAAACATAGAGGCCAAAGTGGGAGTCCTTTGGTGGGAGAGAGAAATCAGCAGCTATCACCCTTCCCTCTTCTGCAAATGGAACAACTGCATACATGCCAGTTATCTATTTTAAAAAGCAACCCTCCCCCCCCCCCCCACCAAAGAAATCACTTTGAAATCAAGCATTTAAAGTTCATGGTTTCATTCTTTGGAACAAAACAAAACGGGCTTGCTCTGTAGTAAAAATTTAAATAATAGTTTAAAATTGAGATTTGCCTTTTCTGCTTTAGAATTCCACGAGGTTTTGTCACCCAAAGTAAATGGTTGCCAAATTTCAACAGCAGATTTTATATTTTCAGTTGGAGCATGTAATGGAATTTTAGTGAATACAAACTTAAATCCATCATGGTTCAAGTGAATGTGATTTTCAGGCAGGCTGTCCTTAAATTAGTCTATAAAGGGTTAAGAGAATTTCTCAGCCGGAGGGGTGGAATCCATTATAATGTGCTGGAATTTCTCCAAAAATTCTCGCCTGGGATTTCAAAGGCTAGATGATTCTGCAAAAGTCTAATACTTGGTTTTGCTTATCTATAATTTGAAACATTTCTGTGGTATAAATCTATACAAAAGTTATCCATTACTTGTGGTATATTACATATTTACAATTTTTTTTTTGAAAGTTACAATTTTATTTAACCCCTCTCTTTCAAACTACAGGTGAAACTGTTACCACAGGACAACATCATGATGTTTGTTTTCTTGCTAACTGCTCACTATGGTGTAAGATAGAAGTTTTCAATTGGACTTGTCCATCTACAAGCACAGTGATGTCAACAACAAGCACAGTAGTACCATCTACAACCATAAAAAGCACCACAAGTACTCCAAATGTAGGCCTAGCCAATACTACAATTCCTACAACATCACCACAGATAAAAGAACCATGTTTAAATGGAACTGTTCAGGTTAGTAATTTTTAATAATTTGACATTATAATTAATATGAGGATATGCAGTTATTTTGCTCTTTTTTCTGTCTCTCCCATAAACCTTCACATTGTTTTTAAAAACGTCTTCTGATTTAAAATAAAAGGTTATAGAGTATTTGCGAGAGTGACTGAAAGGGGGAAACAACTGTCTTCATTTTGTGCGTACTGTAGAGTTAACGTTTTCTATTCTTTGTATCAAACACCCAGTCTACATTGTGAACTCACAGGGCGTTTTCACACTGACCTTAATCGGCAGCGACGCCCCTCTTCACCGTGCAGGATCTGCGCGGATTTCGCACCAATTGCCGCGGAGCACCCGGAAGAGCCGCAAAGTGCCGCGGCTTTTGCGGCGCAAATGGAAACTGCCAAAAACCAGTTTCCATTTGCGCCGCAAAAGCCGCGGGACTTTGCGGCTCTTCCGGGTGCTCCGCGGCAATTGGTGCGAAATCCACGCAGATCCTGCACGGTGAAGAGGGGCGTCGCTGCCGATTAAGGTCAGTGTGAAAACGCCCACAGTTTGCACAAGTCCCAGTACTAGTGGTATCTGACCCTGTCAAGCAGAATAAAATATATACTAAAGACCAAACACAACAGTGAAGATTTTTACCACATTTAGTTGCCTTTTTAGATCTATTGCAACATAATGGGGGAAATGTAATTAAAAGAAAGTAGTTTATTGGGTATGTTTTTTTCCTTTATATAATCAGTCACATTATTTGTGTAAATAGATGCATTACATCTTATTCCAAAATCCTGCTGAATGAGGCCACCCAGATTCAGGAGTGGCATTTTACCTCCACTATAACCACTTTGCCATGTGTACCACTTTCTTTTACTTGATAGTAGTGAATGGCAATCATTCACTTACATGTCAAAAATGAAAAGAGTATATTCACAGACAGCACTAACGAGGGGAATAAATTTGCTCAACACCATAGGTCCCTTGCAGTTAAGAACCAAACATACTGGAAGACTGGGAAGCCATTTAGATTCAATGAACAGCCAGCAGAGTTCAGCTCATAAATTAGAGACTTCCTGTTTTTATTTTGCCTCTATAGGACACTATCCTGTCCACAAAGCCACCTGTGAATAGCAGAGAGTCCCTCCAAAATGGCATGGGAGTGGCCCATGGGCCTGCAGCAGCAAGGACAAATAGGGAAAAATCAAAGAAAATCCCAGATCCCCTGCACAAGCAGAATCTGCTCAAGCAAGGGCCCCTTTGGACTCAAGCATGGTTGGATTGTAGAGAACAGAAATACAATCCTAAACAAAGTTAAATCCTTCTAAACCCATTATGTTCAACACAGAAGTGCAATTCTGCTTAGAATTTTGCTGCAAGATACATTCATATTACATTAAGAGGCAGAATTTTAATCTGTTTTGTTATCTGGTTCTAACTCACATGAATTAGCTTGGTTTCAGTATATTTAAGTCTCCACAAAAGGCATGTGTACAAGTCTGTATTGGGTACTGTATGTTTAAAATTACACACATTTTTAAACAGAAACATGCCTGTGACCTTTGGGATATTAATATCTTCTCCAATTAGTTTAAATCTATTTGGGCATCAACTTCCTTCCTCTAATAGAAGTGCTATGTATTTGTTTTCTTTCTTCTCAAAATGCAGCCTGGTGAATTTTGGTGGATATGCAATTGTACCCAGGCCATATGCGTTGAAAATGACACATGGCACGTGGTTCCTGTAGAATGTGTACCACCACCTGAGCCCCAGTGTTCCAATGGGCTTGCCCCTGTGCAAGTGATAGATGACAATGGGTGCTGTTGGCACTGGGAATGTGATTGTGAGTACATATATGGGGTCACTGCGGTGTATGGTGGAGGTACTTGTGAATTTCCTGCATTGTGCAGAGGGTTGGACTAGATGACCCTGGAGGTCCCTTCCAACTCTATGATTATATACAGAGAGAGAGAGAGAAAGAGAGAGAGAATTTTTTAAGTGTTCTAATGAGTGGGGAAAGCTATTGAAGTAAAAACTGTAAACTTTTAAGCCAGTCTACCTCTATTTGGAATTCAGCTGAGACATCCTGTTTTCTCTGCCACCAAGTTCTCTCTCTGGGGGGGCAACAACTTGCACATTGGCTTATTTCTCCTCCACTCACTACCCATTTGTATCTTTTCCATTGAATACAACTTGTAGAAGACTAAGTTTGTTGGGCCTGATAGCAACTAATGTGGCTGACAAGAATTTACTTGAAGTTGCTGTATCCGCAATGAACTGCAACAAGAGTTTCTCTCTTATTAAGTATACTTGATTTCTTGTTACCAGGGTTTTGTTTTTTTGAGATATAATGCACCAGAATTGGCCTGGCCAGCATTCCGGCTGGCTTGGCCAGCATTCCGGCTCAAACAAAGCCCTGCAACATCCCAGGAGCCTCCTTGGACTGAGTCATCAAAGCTCTTCACCCACTGCTTAGTGTGTGCTGCTTGGCTGGCTCTAGAACCCAGTGGGCACCTGGTGTGTTTTTCCCAGGAAGCTGGCAGTGGCTGCTGCCGCCCATGTAAGTGCTGTGGGTAGGGTGGCCATAATATCTGCAGGCCAGCCAGGGACACCTTGAGGGGGGGATGAATGTGTGTGTGCGCGCGCAAAGCGCGCGCCCGCCAAAAACAGGAAGTGACGTCATGCCACTGCCGGAAACAGGAAGTGACATCACTTCCCGTGACATCGTTTTCCCTGCACCACCTGCCGGAAGCAGGAAGTGACATCACTTCCTGTTACATCATTTCCCCCAAATGCCACTGCCGGAAACAGGAAGTAAAATGAGTACCCAGCTTGCTGGGGGGAAAGTGTAGATGACCGGGGAAGGCAATGACAAACCACCACCTAAAAAGGTCTGCCGTGAAAACGTGAAAGCAGCGTCACCCCAGGGTCAAAAACGACTGGTGCTTGCACAGGGGACCTTTCCTTTCCATTGGTAATAACGGCTAGGAGCACCTTCATTGGAGGCTCATAGAATAAGACCCCCTGGTCCAATCTTTTTGAAACTTGAAGGGTGTTTTGAGGAGAGACACCAGATGGTATGCTGAAAATGTGGTGCCTCTATCTCAAAAAACAGCCCCCCAGAGCCCCAGACACCCGACAATTCTCCATTATACCCTATATCAATTCTCCATTACACCCTATGGGAATCAGTCTCCATAGGGAATCATGGAGAGCCCAGCAGACATTTCCCTCTTCCCCTCTGCTTTCTGATGACCCTGAAGTGGGGAGAGGGCCTCCAAACTGGGGGATCCCTTGCCCCCAACCTGGGGATTGGCAACCCTATCCCTCAGGCTGCTTTCACGGCCAGCGGCTGGCCAATCTCGACTCTCGTCCGGCTTTCCTCCCTGCCGCGCTCCCCCCACAGGCGCTCCTCCGATCCTGAGGAAAGAGCAAAAGCAGCCCTCCCTCCCAGCAGAGAGACATGCTTTGCAATCCATTAAGAGAATACTGGCACATTCAGAGTTTCTGTAGTAATTCATTCTGCCCGCATTCTATTACATCCTATGAATGCAACAACTCCTAGTCATTGATCCCAGTACTAATATTATTGGTCATTTCAGGAACGTTATTTGTGGGCAGTGTAAAACTTTTACTCACTTTATCTTCCACCCTCAAATAACTATTACAAAAACAACCTAGATTCTCCTTTCCTAAAACTAAGAAGTATTTCCTGATGCCACCCTGCCACCCCAGATCTGAGGACTCTCACATGCCTCTATTAAAAGATGCTCAGAAGTACTTTCCACAACTTCCAATGGCAAACAGAAAAGGATTTCACACACACACACACAAAAGATTGCCTTTAAAACACTATAACTCTTTCTTGGGTTTTGCTGTAAGTTCTATGGAACTAGACCCTCTTTTTTGTAAGCTCTTGGAGGATTGGCTACATCAGGGGGTGAGGCCTAATATGCAAAGGAGCTCCGACTAGAATTCCACCTCTGAATAATACCCATCTTGATAGACCAAAGGTCAGTATAAGACAGCTAGAAAGCAGTATAAGCAGCTAGAAAGTGTCTTTGGCTTGGCATGCAGAAGGTCCCAGGTTCAACCCTGGCATCTCTAGTTAAAAGGATCATGTCATGTGAAGACCTCCACTTGAAACCCTGGAGAGCCAATGCTAGCTTGAGCAGACAATACCCATCTCGCTAGACAAAAGGTCAGTCTACAGCAGACTGGAAGAGTCTGTGGCTCAGTGGCAGAGCACCTGCTTAGCATCAAAGAATCACAGAGTTGGAAGGGACCTCCAGGGATCCGAAAGAAAGAAAGAAAGAAAGAAAGAAAGAAAGAAAGAAAGAAAGAAAGAAAGAAAGAAAGAAAGAAAGAAAGAAAGAAAGAAAGAAAGAAAGAAAGAAAGAAAGAAAGAAAGAAAGAAAGAAAGAAGAGAGAGAAGGAGGGGGAAAAAAGACAACAGGGGGTTGGTCTTTTCCACAACAAGCCTCTTGTCGGAGACAGATATTATCTCTCTTTTAAAAAAAAATATACACCACCACCACCATAACAACATCCAGAGAGCCAACAAGCAACCTTTACACCAAGCAGCCTAAGCACCCTGTGATAGACAATTTTACACAGCAAAGTGGGAGAGGAAACCCCAATTTTAAAAAGCAAGCTGGCCTAAGGATAGGGTTGCCAAGTCCAATTCAAGAAATATCTGGGGACTTTGGGGGTGGAGCCAGGAGACTTTGGGGGTGAAGCCAGGAGACATTGGGGCGCAGCCAGGAACAAGGGTGTGACAAGCATAATTGAACTCCAAGAGAGTTCTGGCCATCACATTTAAAGCGACAGCACACCTTTTTAAAATGTCTTCCTTTCATAGGAAATGAAGATGTTTCCCTCTCTCCGCCCCCACCCTTTCTGGCTAGTCGGCTCTGAAGAGGGGATTGGCCTCCCTACTCACGAGTTGCTGCCAAGGGAGGTGCAAAAGCACATGGTCCTGGGGCTTCCCTCCTCTCCGTTCCTGGCTAGTTGGCTCTGAAGGGGGGGATTGGCCTGTCTACTCACGAGTTGCTGCTACAGGAGGTGCAAAAGCACATGGCCCTGGGGCTTCCCTCCTCCCCGTTCCTGGCTAGTTGGCTCTGAAGGGGGGATTGGCCTGTCTACTCACGAGTTGCTGCTACAGGAGGTGCAAAAGCACATGGCCCTGGGGCTTCCCTCCTCCCCGTTCCTGGCTAGTTGGCTCTGAAGGGGGGATTGGCCTGTCTACTCACGAGTTGCTGCTACAGGAGGTGCAAAAGCACATGGCCCTGGGGCTTCCCTCCTCCCCGTTCCTGGCTAGTTGGCTCTGAAGGGGGGATTGGCCTGTCTACTCACGAGTTGCTGCTACAGGAGGTGCAAAAGCACATGGCCCTGGGGCTTCCCTCCTCCCCGTTACTGGCTAGTTGGCTCTGAAGGGGGGATAGGCCTGTCTACTCACGAGTTGCTGCTACAGGAGGTGCAAAAGCACATGGCCCTGGGGCTTCCCTCCTCCCCGTTCCTGGCTAGTTGGCTCTGAAGGGGGGATTGGCCTGTCTACTCACGAGTTGCTGCTACAGGAGGTGCAAAAGCACATGGCCCTGGGGCTTCCCTCCTCCCCGTTCCTGGCTAGTTGGCTCTGAAGGGGAGATTGGCCTGTCTACTCACGAGTTGCTGCTACAGGAGGTGCAAAAGCACATGGCCCTGGGGCTTCCCTCCTCCCCGTTCCTGGCTAGTTGGCTCTGAAGGGGGGATTGGCCTGTCTACTCACGAGTTGCTGCTACAGGAGGTGCAAAAGCACATGGCCCTGGGGCTTCCCTCCTCCCCGTTCCTGGCTAGTTGGCTCTAAAGAGGGGATTGGCCTGTCTACTCACGAGTTGCTGCTACAGGAGGTGCAAAAGCACATGGCCCTGGGGCTTCCCTCCTCCCCGTTCCTGGCTAGTTGGCTCTGAAGGGGGGATTGGCCTGTCTACTCACGAGTTGCTGCTACAGGAGGTGCAAAAGCACATGGCCCTGGGGCTTCCCTCCTCCCCGTTCCTGGCTAGTTGGCTCTGAAGGGGGGATTGGCCTGTCTACTCACGAGTTGCTGCTACAGGAGGTGCAAAAGCACATGGCCCTGGGGCTTCCCTCCTCCCCGTTCCTGGCTAGTTGGCTCTGAAGGGGGGATTGGCCTGTCTACTAACGAGTTGCTGCTACAGGAGGTGCAAAAGCACATGGCCCTGGGGCTTCCCTCCTCCCCGTTCCTGGCTAGTTGGCTCTGAAGGGGGGATTGGCCTGTCTACTCACGAGTTGCTGCTACAGGAGGTGCAAAAGCACATGGCCCTGGGGCTTCCCTCCTCCCCGTTCCTGGCTAGTTGGCTCTGAAGGGGGGATTGGCCTGTCTACTCACGAGTTGCTGCTACAGGAGGTGCAAAAGCACATGGCCCTGGGGCTTCCCTCCTCCCCGTTCCTGGCTAGTTGGCTCTGAAGGGGGGATTGGCCTGTCTACTCACGAGTTGCTGCTACAGGAGGTGCAAAAGCACATGGCCCTGGGGCTTCCCTCCTCCCCTTTCCTGGCTAGTTGGCTCTGAAGGGGGGATTGGCCTGTCTACTCACGAGTTGCTGCTACAGGAGGTGCAAAAGCACATGGCCCTGGGCTTCCCTCCTCCCCCAAACACCCCAGTTTTCCCTCCCCTCCCCATCTTACCTTCTTCTCTCTCCGCTCTTCCATCTCTAGTTAACTGCAGTCGGGCGGGAAGCCTGGAGGCGGAGCCTCCAGGGCAGGCAGCAGGGCCCAATCTGGTGAGAGCCCTGGTGCCTGGCATGCCCCCCTCGCCTTCCAGGTGCCCCTGTGATTGGCTGGGGGAGGCAGGCTGCCTTGTAATTGGCTTCATCATTAAAAAAATAATGGAGAAAAAATGACGGACAGGGGCACTGGACAATCCGAAACTCTGAATGAGTCCCGAGCTTGGCCAATCGGGACATGGGATTCAGGAGGCGGGGGCGGGACTTTCCCGGGAGGGCGGGACGTTCTGGCCACCCTAGCTGTGGGGTGTACCTCGCTGGGGCTGGGTGTTCCAGGTGAGTGCACTCCAATAACAATGGGAGAGGCCACTGCCACCAGTCCAGAGCCAGCCAGTGGCTTCCTCCTGCCTCACTCTTCCCTTCCCTGATGGGTGGGCAGGCTGAGGTGACACATTAGGCTTCATTGCACATGTGGGGGTGCCACGAGCAGAACATGGCCAGTGGGCACTCCCCATTGCTTAAACTCACTGTGGTTTGGAAGGGAACTCAGGAATACTGGGCTTCCAGACTTTTTTGCTCCCCCCATTTTAACCCTCAGGATGACCCATCCTTTGTGTTGGCAACATCTCTTCCATCCACCCCTTTCCTTTCCTCCGCCCAGCAATGATAGCAACAGCAGAAGAGGGGGAACTTTGCAGGGGAGGGAACTTTCTCTGCCTCCCTCCTTCCCAGTCACCCTGAGCCCTGGTGGCTGGTGAGCAGGGATGGGTGGGTGGGTGCTCGCCTCCCCACATGGGGGGGCTCTCCATCAGGCAGATCTCCCTAGAAACAGCCATCGCCATGCTGGGCTAGTAATTCTGGTGAGTCTTAAGTTTGGCACAAGCTGGAAAATGAGTGCATTTTGTTGGCTCTGCAAACAAAAGAGCATTTTGGCACCGGTGGTTGGGTGGATGGGCAAGAGCCAGAATTTGTCAAAGGGTGAGGGGGAAAAAGAAATGGTTATTCTCAGAAGTGTTCAGATGAGGTGGCAGTGGGGTGTTTTGTGGGAGGGGCATAGTGAAGATGGCAGAACATGGGTTAGTTTTTCTCCCACTGCTGTGTGGGTGTCAGCCCTAGGGTGGTGAATGTACTTTTTCAGCTGAAGCAATTGTTGATTCTGAATGGGGGAGAAGAAGGTAACATTTATCTAGCTTAATTAATGACGATTACAGGGGCTGGAGATGGGAACAATCATGTGGGTCTTCTGAAACAGTTGGGGAAGGAGGATTAGTGTGGGACCTGTGATGTGGACAAAAACCCCTCTCTGAAAATGTTTGCCCTTTATGTAGGTGCTTTGCTATGAGTCAGACGCATCCCACTCTGCCCTTGCATAATCCTCTTGTCCATTTCCTCTGTTTCCTACAAATAGGATTTTTAAAAGTTGCATTTACAAATGACCAACAGTCATATTAAATGCAAAATGCAGTTGAAAGAGTTTCTTTTGGGTTCTATGGAAATGTTGTGAAGATGGATGAAGCCTTTAATTAGTCTCCATTCCCCAACCCAGACAAAGCCTGAATAAACATGATGTCAGGGAGTTTATATGTGATGCAAGGAGGTGTGGCCTTATCTGCTAACGAGCTCCTGTCAGGGGTGTGGCCTTATATGCTAATGAGTTTGTTTACTCTTTTCATATTCTTCTATGAGCTGCTAAGCAAATTTTATTATTTCTCTAAAGGCTACTGCACAGGCTGGGGAGATCCTCATTATAAGACGTTTGATGGCTTGTACTACAGTTACCAAGGAAATTGTACCTATACCCTGGTGGAGGAGATTAACAAAAATATAGACAATTTTGGGGTCTATATAGACAACTATCATTGTGACCCACGAGAACCAGTCTCCTGTCCACGCACGCTCATTGTGAGGCATGAGACACAGGAAGTGCGCATAACAACAGTCAGAGAGGTCCCCTTGAAAGTACAGGTATGAGAAAATGGCTTATATTTCAGCACTGATTTCAGAAGTGTAATTACAATGCAGGTGGGCTAAACTCAGTTAACTTTATATTGATAGATCTAAAAGTAGCCCACATGTCATTTCTATCCTATCTCCCCTTCCCCATTTTAGGTGCTTGTAAATGGGCAGACAGTGGCTCTGCCTTACAAAAAATATGGTTTGAAAGTTTATGAGTCAGGTGTAAATCAAGTGGTGGAAATTCCTGAACTTAAGATGAATGTGACCTACAATGGAATGGCCTTCACAATTAGACTGCCCTATCAACTATTTGGTAATAACACCCAGGGACAATGCGGTAAGGATGCTTTTTGTTTGTGCTGAAACACTAAAAACATGATAATAAGAAAAGCATTGTAAAGGCAGACACATTCTGAAAATACGTTTACACAGCCAGTTTAAAACATGATAATGCCAATATTTGCATATCATATGTGAGCTATTTGCTTCATTAGTTGGAATTGTTTTTATGTCAAGTAAAGCATACATCTAATGAAAATTACAAAGGTTAGCCCTATCATGCAAAACCCCAAATGGTTGTATAAACTGACTTAACATTAAAATGATCCTCAGCCTATTACTTATACATTATGGAAACACAAAGATCAACTCATCTGTGAACTCCTCTGCTTTTTGTCAATGTTAGGCACGTGCACCAACAATACAGCAGATGACTGTAGGTTACGCAATGGAACTCTTGCCTCTACCTGTGAAGTAATGGCAGATAACTGGATTGTTAATGACCCATCAAAGCCCCAATGCATTCCACTCCTCCCACCTTCAGGACCACCAACAATCCCACCTTTGCACCCCTGCAAACCTTCTCCTCTCTGTGAGCTCCTACAAGAAAGGTATGTGTGTTCCACATGGCTTTCACTTGAATTTTGCTTGTGTTTAATATGAATTTTTCTTCCTTGCTTAAAGTCTGCTTTGTCTGTGGTTGTCTACTCTTTCAGTAATTTTAATAAGAAATACTCCCTGTGTAAGCACAACTGATTTCTTCCCAAAGATGCCTGGATATAGCTTATTATGGTTTTATGACACATTCCTGTCCACTTTTTAATCCAATTACAGAATTGCATTTTAGGTTAATGGTATGTTAATTAATTCCTTTATCCCAGCTTTAATTAATGATGTTTTGTATATTACTTATTTCCATGGAGTGTTGTGTGGCTGAAAAAACTATTGCACAAAATATAATTGAGTGAGGAATACAATCAAATATGGAATGTGTACTGATTTCAGCATGATTTCAGTGCAAATGTTGCAACTGACATCCAGACTGATTTCACACTAACTTTGCTCCGTGGCTGGCTTCCCTTTTTTCTCCAGAGCAAGCTTAGCGATTTCGCATAAGCTGCTCCGCGTCGCCATTTTTTGCCGAGGCAACCCCCGATTTGACATGCGGCAACGTAAACTAGAAAAAACAGGTTTATGTTGCCACACATCAAATTGAGGGTTGCCTCGGCAAAAAATGACAGCACGGAGCAGCTTGTGCAAAATCACTAGCTTGCTCCTACTGACTGACACAAGTGTTACAAGAAATGCTGGGGGCCCTCCTCTTTTTATGGGGAAATTAGAAGAGACAGATCCTTTTTGAGCAGAATCTTCACATTGTGTATACCAGGACTTACTCTGGAGAGAGAGAGAGAGACTTTGAAAGGACCAGACCAATTTAATTAAGAAAGGAATTTTTAATGAAAGAATAATAATATTTTAACATACACGCAAGTGGAATTTAAGTTAACACACACAAACAAACACCAGAAAATAGTAGGTAGCAGAGTGGATAGAGGGTGAAGTTAGGCGGGAGGGGAATTATAGCTACCTGTCCTGGAGAGTTGAAATTCAGGAAGAAGAACAGTACAACAACTAGCGTCCTACTGAGAAGAGTACTCAAATGAATCTGGGGCTGCGAGGCTGAAGGTGCCAAGACACACACATTGAGCAGGTCCAGAGGCAAAAATGTAACCTCAGGGTGTAGGTGGTCAAGATGCACCTTGGAACAATGTAAGATTGGATTATGAAGTTGTGAAACAATGTATGCAAGGGCAAAAAAGATGGTTTTGCTGAGACAAACAAAGGGTCTCAGGAAATTTGGGTGATGGGTTTGGATGTTACTAATGGGTACTGATAACTCAATACCAGAAAGGTGATGGGAGAAGAATTGAGGATGGGTAGTGTAATTAGATTAGTCAGGTGCAGTCAGGAAGGCAAGTACGGTAGCTTCCTGAGATAGAAGCAGGGAAATCAGAAATTAGAACTAAAATGTTAACAGGACATACTGATAGATTATTGACACAAACCAGAGGTATTATAGACAAAGACAAAAGGCTGGCGGAGAAGACAGAAACCCAGGTGGAAAGACTTTCCTTAATCCATGCATTCCATGGAAGCTGAGAGGCCGATAGGATTAACCAGGTGTCTGATTGCTCCCAAGCCTGGGGCCACAATTTAGCCAGAGATAATGAGATTGATGCATATTGATCTAATTTGCCCAATGCCTCCATGGGCTGGACCTCTAGGGCATAATGCTTTTGGAACTGGAGCTTCCTGTCTAGGTGCTGTAAAACTCCATTTTGTGTGCCAAACCTGGCTGAGGTTGTCCCAGGGTCCAACAGTATTAAGGATGTCATGTGTTACTGAGGGGTGCCCATGCTGCTGTGCAGCTTGGCTGTCCCTACACAAGGAACGTATGTGAGCAGGGCAAATAGGTGGACTAACAAAAGGGCTCCATAATTTATTATCCCTGATGAGGCCCATCCTGTTTCACAATAATGCCAGATTGCCTCCGGTTAATTTTTTTTTTAAGTCAAAATCAGGTTTTATTGACATTTCCATATATCCATAAACAATAACTGACAGCATAGTATATATACAAGTAATAAAACCCATCCACCACCAAGCCAACACCAACACCCAACACCTCCGGTTAATTTTTAAATGTTCAGAACATAGAAGGTGTTACTAGCAAAATAAAACATCCCCCTAAAGCCAAACAATTTGAACAAACAATATTATATAACATTATAAGGCTTATAATTGTATATATCATCTGAGAACATCCCACAGTTCTGGAGATTAAAGTTTATTATGAAAGTACTTCACGATAATATCTATGATACCATAGCTGTTACATCTGCTTTTAATGTTTTAATGCATCATACCAATACGTGTAATGAGTTTAATGTTCCTGTGACTATGATTTTATATGAAATGTGTGCAACATATCATGGAGGTTTAGATGAGTCACTCTTTTAATACAATTTAAGAGACTACTTTGAAGTTCTTTTGTAGTTCGGGATGTCTGCTGTAGTGTTTTGTATGCACAAATTTATTTAAAACATGCACCTTTAAAATTTGATCAACATTATATGATTAAAAAAAAAAAGAAGAACCAGAAGGCAAGGGTTCCACCTCTTCAACCAATTAATGAGCGAGAGCCAGAATGGTGTAGTAAAAGAGTGTCAGACTATGATCTGACAGACCCAACTTCAAATCCCAACTCTGTCATGGAAACTTACTGGATGACCTTAGGTCAGTCACACATCCTCAGCTTTGCCTATGTCACAGCATTGTTGTCGGTATAAAATGGAGAACAAGCAAACTATCTGAGCTGCTTAGGGTCTCCACTGGGGAGAAAGACAAGGTAAATAAGTTAATAGTGCCACCTATGAACAAGGATTCTGCAAGTCTTTCTGCATTTGTTATTCTAGTATCTGTGGAATCCTTGGCCTGAACAACTTCTTGACTTCAACAAGAAAATTTTATTGACAGTTCCAGAATTCTAGCCTGCAACAAATTCTGTTGTCCTCTCCCAGTTTAAGGAAATAAGAATCCAAGCTTCTTTTCAAACTATTATTCAAGACATAATGAGAATTAAAACTTTTGTTGATGAAATGAGCACAGATTGTTCAATGAATAATATTGATTGCATTTTGCTTCATCTAGTGTATTCAAGAAGTGTCATGAGGCTGTTGATCCCCGGCACTACTATGCAGCCTGCTTATTCGATAGCTGCCGCATTCCTGACCGTAACATAGAATGTGCAACTCTTCAGATCTATGCAGCAACCTGTGCAGATCAAGGTGTCTGCATTGACTGGCGAAATGACACCAATGGTTTATGTCGTAAGTGTATGATTCTCATATGGAGTTGAAAGCACTAAAATAGCCATAAAGTTAAATAACAAGTATTAGCTCAGATACTGTATACCCAAATGCAAGGCATTATTTGCATAGCAGTATGATTCTATCTCTTGTGTTGTAGAGACTAGGTTTCCTGTAGCACCCAACCAAAACACACACACATGCTCTACTACTCCTACCTAGGATACTTTGCTATTAGATTCTTTATTGATATCTGCAAAAGCTTATTGAAATAGTTTTACAAGCCTTTTTATTATAGGTGTATGCAACAGGTTCTGCTAAAAAAAAAATATAATTCTATATATTTAACTTCATTGCTCTGAAAATGCTTTAGTCACATGCAACTAAAAAGTTTGCATTATCCATTTTGAAGGCCAGAAACTGGCAAGCTAGTGGTTGGGGAAAAGGAGAAGAGTGAGTGAGGTAGAAAGGCTGTTCCCTTTCCCTCCTTTTTGCCACACTGTCATGGTGCCCAAAAGTGGATTGTTTTCCAGAATGTGAAACTACTTTTTCTGTATAAACAACAAAAATCAATAAGTAATTTCATGCTTATAATGCTAAAAACAGTAAACACACTACCAAGCAATATATTACGGGGAGGGACGATGGCTCAGTGGTAGAGCATCTGCTTGGGAAGCAGAAGGTCCCAGGTTCAATCCCTGGCATCTCCAAAAAAGGGTCCAGGCAAATAGGTGTGAAAAACCTCAGCTTGAAACCCTGGAGAGCCGCTGCCAGTCTGAGAAGACAATACTGACTTTGATGGACCAAAGGTCTGATTCATTATTAGGCAGCTTCATATGTTCATTAGATTCAGTACAAATAGGATTAAAAATATACACTTCTAAAATTATGTTAGCCAAATACAAAATAAATTACAGTATAAAGACACAATTCAAATAGTATATCAAATAGCATAAAATACTACATCAATATATTATGAGCATTAAAAAAAAGAAAATAAGGTGCAAAAAGTAGAACAAAGTAGGAGTCAAGTGGCACCTTTAAGACCAACAAAGTTTTATTCAGAATGTAAGCTTTCGTGTGCTCTAAGCACACTTCATCAGATGAGGAATCAGGAACAGTGAGTGGAGCTACATATAGCTGATAAGCAGTGGTTTAGAATGCAGAATGGTATAAATTGACAGGTTTCTCTTCTCCTCAACCCTCCCTTTTACACCCCTGTTTGAGGGTCAAATCATACAAGACTTTTTTTTAATGACAGCAACTACAGGGAACATAATTTTAAGGATTCTAGGGATTCAAGTAATTCCCAAGGCAGTTTTTTGTCCCACTTGGAGTTACACATGCAGCATGTGTATCTTCAGCATGGGCTAAATAAGTCCCACCCTTGGGTCAGTTTAGCTTGGGAAAACATTGCAGCGGAAAGACAAGCGCTCCTTCTCCTTCCGTGCCACAGTCTAGAGCTGAACTGGATGTGAGGAAAGCAAGTTATGTCCTGGGCACCCAGATCCAACTTATAAAAAAACCTCTTGTGTAGTTTGGTCCTCCTCAGTTGCTGGTAGCTTGCTCTCCTTGTGTGGGAAGTCTGCACACTACCCCTTCATAAGACCTGTTCCTGGCTGAAAATTGTTAAATAGGTATATGTGGGATATTGTTTTTAGAAAGAATAATTGGGATAATGCCATTGATTTTTTTTTTCAGTCTTTCATCTCTTTTCTTTTGTGTATTAATTTAGCTATCCAGTGCCCATCTGGGAAAAATTACAAGGCATGTGGTCCATCTGTAGAGGAGACTTGTAAATCAGGGTAATTACTTTTATGACCTTCCAGTCTCAGTACTATTCATCTGTATAAACTGATGAGTTCCTTGGTGTCATTATTTAGTAAAATGTTTGTGTACTTTCCTGCTCCTTGTTGGTAGCCTAAAACAAATGTGCTGGAAATTCATGAAACAGCATCTATCCCCAAATTCCTAAAGGTAGTAATGGCCTAGTACTTGTTTATGCACTCTCCTGCCAAGCATTCAGTGTGTATGGTTGATAAGGGACTACTTCCCCTGTTCCATGAAGTGACATGTGCTACAGGTATTGCTGGTAGTCTGCTGAGCCCAAGTTGCAAGATTTACATCACCTTGTTGAGGGGAGAGGAATATATGAATCTGCCTGTCCATGCATAGCTTGATGCCCTCACATAATGCCTTATCACACGTTAGCCTGAGGTGGGAGGAGCATACCTGCTTCCTCCATGAGGGCACAGTCTTCAAATGGATGTATGAGTATACCTCACTCAGTTAACCAGCACTTGGGTATTCTCAGATGCATGTGTGGACATTTTCCCATTAAAAAGTTGTCTGGAGTTTGACTGCCAGTGCCTCCCACACATGGTGCAGGAAGAGAGTTGGAGGGACTTTCCTCTCTTGGGCAGGACTTGAACATGGAGGCAGGAGGAAGCAGCAGAGAAGAAATGTGGGGTAGGAGCTGGGGAGGCATGGACAGAGACTTTGGCAGTGAAAGGAGATGGGAGGGGGGCTCAACAGCCCCCCCCCCTACATTGAGGGTCAAACAAGGGGGTGGAGCGAGGAGGAAAGTCTCCCAAGGATTGTCTATCAGGTGAGCCCTACTGGGGGCTGAGGGAGTTTGGAGAGCTTGGTGGTGCTCTAATCTAAGGGGAAAGATTTATGCAGTGGGCATAAGGCTGACCAGGGAGGAAAAGCACAGGAGAAACCTAGAGGTGCTGGAGAGCATCAGGGAAACTGTATGCAGGAGAGAGGGAGTTGAGTGCTTGTCAACTTCCCTCCTTCTGCAGTATTTGAGGTCATAGATGAGCCAGCTAACTGAAAGTCACACCCTGCAGGACCCTGCTGCACCAAGCTTGGAGCCAGCAGCCCCAGGACTTGACAAAAGTATTCTGAGCGATATGCTCAAGCCATATCTGATATGCTAATATAGGTTATTTCATACACACATTATGTAAACATAGCGTCACAGAAGACAAGTAGCTCTGTGCTGCTTGAGTTTTAAGAACATAAGAGAAGCCATGTTGGATCAGGCCAACGGCCCATCAAGTCCAACACTCTGTGTCACACAGTGGCAAAAAATTTTATATACACACATACACTGTGGCTAATAGCCACTGATGGACCTGTGCTCCATATTTTTATCTAAACCCCTCTTGAAGGTGGCTATACTTGTGGCCGCCACCACCTCCTGTGGCAGTGAATTCCACATGTTAATCACCCTTTGGGTGAAGAAGTACTTCCTTTTATCCATTTTAACCTTTCTGCTCAGCAATTTCATCGAATGCCCACGAGTTCTTGTATTGTGAGAAAGGGAGAAAAGTACTTCTTTCTCTACTTTCTCCATCCCATGCATTATCTTGTAAACCTCTATCATGTCACCCCGCAGTCGACGTTTCTCCAAGCTAAAGAGTCCCAAGCGTTTCAAAGCGTTTCAAAGAGTCCCAAGCGTTACAGTTTTGAACTGTAGTAGCTCATGAGTCAGCTAATGTATGGTCTTTGCTACCTGAAAGGTAGTGAAATTCCTAATTCTGTTGTTTATCTCACCCTTGTTACTTTTTTACTGTGCCTACCAACATACACTGATTCCAAGGCCCAGCACAAACAAATGTCTGAAACCTACATTACCTCTACAATGTAGTGCAGTAAGGACAGAATAATCGAGAACATTCTCTGCTGGTGGTTCATGCAGTGATGGTGAAAGATATTCATGTTAGATTTGTTATATAATTGATTTTAACTGCTATCAATGTAGCCGGCTGTATAAGAATAATTCTGGTTTGTTTTTTGTTTTTGTCTTTTTTTAAATCTATAGTAGCTTAACAGGAGTTAATGAAACACAAGTGGAAGGTTGTTTCTGCCCTGCCGGGACAACACTTTATGACTCTGGTGTGGATATTTGTGTTGAAACCTGTGGTAAGTTTGGGTTCCATCTCTTTTTTTCTTTCAAATATATTTATTAATTTAAAATGTCTATCCAGAACTGTGCCACAAGTAATGAAGATTTTCTTTATTCTGCTTACAGGATGTGTTGGACCAGATAATATACCAAGGGCGGTAAGATGCTTGCTTATTTGTGCTGATCTTTATGCATTCAATTTTATTTTATTTTTCTCTGAGAAAATAAAGTAAAAAAGGGTAGTCCCCTGTGCAAGCACCAGTTGTTTCCAACCCCAGGGTGATGTTGCATCATGACATTTTCGCTGCAGACTTTTTACGGGATGGTTTGCCATTGCCTTCCCCAGTCATCTACACTTCCCCCCAGCTGGGTACTTATTTTACTAATCTCGGAAGGATGGAAGACTGAGTCATCCTTTAGCCAGCTACCTGAACCCAGCTTCTGCTGGGATCGAACTCAGGTCATGAGCAAAGAGTTCTGATTGCAGTACTGCAGCTTTACCACTCCTTGCCACGGGGCTCCTATAAGAAAATAAATTACAAACTCCTACAAATTTTATTTTATATTAAAGTATCAATTATTTGGATGGATTCTCTTCAAGGCAAGTGTCCCCAACATTTTTGAGACTGCAGGCACTTTTGGAATTCTGACATACAGTGGTGGGCACAACCACAAAATGGGAGTCACAGTAGGGCATAGCCAGTCCCATCTCCAATGGCCAATAACAGGCCCTGCGGTGCATATAGACATGTCACAGGTGGCTATATGCCATTGCTAGAAGTCTCCAAGCTAAGGTGGGGAAACTGGGGTGTTTGGTGCTAAATGACAATTTAGATATAAGAAGATGAAGAAGATATTGGATTTATTTCCCGCCCTCCACTCCGAAGAGTCTCAGAGCGGCTCACAATCTCCTTTACCTTCCTCCCCCACAACAGACACCCTGTGAGGTGGGTGGGGCTGGAGAGGGCTCTCACAGCAGCTGCCCTTTCAAGGGCAACCTCTGCCAGAGCTATGGCTGACCCAAAGCCATGCCAGCAGGTGCAAGTGGAGGAGTGGGGAATCAAACCTGTTTCTCCCAGATAAGAGTCCGCACACTTAACCATTACACCAAACTGGCTCTCAGAAACATGGTGAAATGGTGAGAATCTATGGGATGCAGTTGTCCCTGGATTTAAGCTCTATAAGCAGGACAAGGAGGGACAGTACAAAGAAAAGGGAATACTTCTCCACTTCTTCACACAAGATGTGATTAAAATGTGGAATTCACTGCCAGGGAATTTACTGATGGCCACAGGCATAGACAAAGGGATTGGATAGATTCATGGAGGATAGATTTATCAGCAGCTGCTAGCCCTGATATTCAGAGGCAGTCAGCATCTGAATCCTGATGCCTGGAAGTAACATCAGGAGAAGGCCTTGACCTCTGTGCTGTTGTTGGCTCTCCAGAGGAACTGGTCAGCCACTGTGTGAGACAGCACACTAGACTAGATGGCCCACTGGTCTGATCCGGCAGGGTTATTCTTTTATTCTTATGTACAAATCCCTCCATCAGCATCTACTTCCTAAAAACAATTGGTGAGCACCAGTAAAGGTATAAACGGGTGCCATGGCAACCACAGGTGCCACTTCGGGGACCCTTGCCTCAAGGAATGCATAATGGTAACTGTTCTGGAGTTCAGCATAATGAATTTATAAATCCCTTTTTCTGTCTTCTTAGATACATGTTCATATATCTTCAACAGTTACAAAACTGATTGACAGGATTAGATTTTAGTATGTTTACTAATCTACGTGCATTTTGATACTTGAGCATTCTCCTTGTTGACAGTTTGGAGAGACCTTTCAGTTTGACTGCAAGGACTGCGTCTGCCTGGAAGGAGGTGCTGGCATTGTCTGCGAGAACCATAAATGCCCTCCAGCACTAGATGAGCCTGAGTGTGAAGCAGAAGGATTCCATAAGATCTCTGAAGTCAATCCTGATGACAAATGCTGTTCTAAAACAACTTGTGGTAAGTGATTCTTAGTAGCTTTTTGTATTTTAAATAATAGACCATGATCAGAGGTAGAATGACTATAGGTCAGTTGTGAAGCATGTGCCATGCAAATACAAGATCCTAGATACACTTCCTAGTATGACCAGTTGAAATGTTTGAAGAAGCAGTATTGGGGCAGACTGGAGAACCGTAAGCAGTGCATACATAAATAACAGGGTAGGTAGACAATTGATCTGACTCAGTTATGGCAGTGCCTCGTACCTGTAGAGAAAGTGATCAACAATATTATAACAATATTTTTTTTAAAAAAGATACACAAGTACCAATTTTGGGAAAGTCTCTAAAATTAGATTATTTACAAGATGCTTGGGTACTTCACTATGCAACAATTTTGGTTGACTACAATTTAAGGAAACCAGACCACCAAAGAACACAGTGGCTAGACACCATAAAAGTTGATACCAGCTTGAGCATGGAAAAAACAATACAAAATCAGAAAATGTGAAGAAACCTGGCCCATAGAATCACCAAGAGTTGAACACAACTGAATGGTTAACAACAGCGACAATTTAAGGAATGACTGATCTTTTTACAATTTCATTCTGCTTTTTCTGTTTTACAGTATGTAATGTCAGTGACTGCACAATCAGACCCCCTACATGTGAACTAGGGTTTGAAGCTGTGTCTCATACTCCTCCAAGTCGCTGCTGTCCTGTTTATCAATGTGGTTAGTATATTTCAACAGGTTATGGAAAGATAAACATGACATTTCACCTTTGTATGTTGATCCTAAGTATGTTTTCTCAGAAAGAAATCCAGTTTTCATCAATGGGACTGACTTCTGAGCAAATGTACTTAGCATAAGGCTGTAGTGCAAGAAGCCATAAATGATTCAAAAGACCTTTGGTAAAGCACAAAGCTGCATCTATGCTGTTCTACAATGGATGTGAAATATTTTGCAGACTCGTAAAACTCTGACAAAGTTTCTGAACTTGGCCTTTTCCTCCATGTAATTAATTTATTCAGGCATGGACACATCTGATCCATTCAAGAAAGCTTATTTCTACACACAAATAATGGCCACCAGTTAACATGCATATACACTGAATTGCACAAGCATGTATCAGACAGGACCAATGCAAAGAGTGAAATACTAAATACATGGTGAATATAAAAATCCAGCAGTGTTGACTGGTTCTTTGAATAGCATTAGGTGGCTTCTCCACCTTGTGTTGGGGATTCAACAGATAATATGCTAGAATATTTTGCAGAAGGGATATCTTTTTCTGTCTTCCCCCCACCCCTTGCTGGCTTTCACTGGCCATACTTATCCAGGCAAGGAAAAGATAGCAAATGTGTTACTATATTTAATATTTTCATCTCTTTACATGGTCCACCCAACGGCTGGAAAACACTTGCATGCAAGTATGGCATGATGGGATTAGACTACCTTGTAAGCAGTGTTGTAGGTACTTTTATGACCTAGGAAATATAAAGGAAATAAATTAATAATTTGATGGTCTATTACATAAAATGGGTTGGATCTAACCAGCTTCTTCTCTGGTAAAAAAGCAATGAGGGATCCCCTTTGATCACACAAACAGGGTACACTAGGCATCATATACAAAAGCCATGTGGGATGTCGACTGCATTAAGAATGAATGAAACTGAGTGGAAAAAGCTGGCTTGATCCTACCCTTCTGTATTTCCAGGAGAGGTCTGTAGGACTGACTCATTTAAGGCTATCCTATAGAGAGAAGCATGTCAGATAGATAATAATTATGGTTTACAGAGATTTGTCTGTCTTTGAATCAAGTCTTTAAAAGGCTAGTTTGTGTTTTTTTTTGTAGGTCCCAAAGGGGTTTGTGTGCATAACGGTGCTGAATACAAGGTATGCTTCCCTTTCTTCCAATCATTTGATTCTAGTGTCATGTTCTTACAGACACTTTATTGAGGGAATAGTTAGCTTATGCAATCTGTTTTCAGAGTTCCAATAAACCTGTACTTTTCCTACAGCTTGAGTCAAGAAAGAAATACCACTTGTCAGAAGAGAGTAAAATAGAATGGAACAAAGACCTGTGAATGAAGCAAGGGCCCATATAGAAATCAAATAAGTCTTCTGGAAAATTGGAGCTAATTGCTGAATTAATGGCCATTCTCACATTGCTCCAAATACATAGTAATATTTCTTAACGCAGTTTAACCACTTCTGTTTCACAATGTACTTTGCTAATAGAAGAACTACTCCTTCTCTATTTCAGCCTGGTTCAAAAGTCTTAGGGGGCGAGTGCCAGGACTGTGTGTGTACTTACCAAAAGAACATCACTACTAATCTGAACATTATTGACTGCGACCACATTCCATGCAACACGTCATGTGAACCAGTAAGCACCAGCCAAGCTTCTTTTAAGCAACCACTGTAAATATTTATGGAAGCATTATATTCTTAAGACTTATCCTCTCTTAACTAGCTGTTGTTTCCTTTGGAGCAAAGAAGAAGATTCTGGCACTGACATATGGGTTGCTATCATAAATATTATACTAACTTTTAGGTCTGATAAATCTTATTTACAAAAAACAAAAATAGGCATTGGAACATTGGTTTGGGCCCAGACTAGCATTTTCATGGGCAAAAGGACCTAGAAAAAAGATTTCCTGCCTTGCCCCTCCTGTGCCATCCTGATATGCCCCTGAAACGCTGCTTATAAAGGACAGGGGTAGGGCATTTCAGGGAGCATCAAGAAGGGGAGGTGGGATAGTTGTGCTGTGTGGGCAGAAATTCTTGGGCCCAGAGAAATGCTAGTGTAGATCCAAGCCATTTAATACTTCTGTACCAAGTTTTTTTCATTGTAATTAACTTTAAAATGATGCTTTCGTGGCAAAACTGTAACATTTGTTTATTGGACTGCAATGATGACCATTCTGTTACTTCTTTTTATTTGTGACTTTTAATTTTGGCCACAGTTAATTGCATATTGTGCTTCACTGTGGAAAACCCACATGTCCTTTAGAAGCTTACCATCTTTTAGCTCCAGTGATTCCCTTGTAAAGCAGGAATAATGGCACATAGCAGTTGCAAGGAAAAAGGATAGTTTGTCATGTTCCGGGTGCAGTAGGGAAAAATTAGACATATTCATTGTGCATCTCTTTCTTCCTAGGGATATTCTCTAATTTCACTACCTAGTGAATGCTGTGGGAAATGTGTGCAAACAAGCTGCCTTATACGAACAAAAGATTCTTTTTTCACCTTATTAGTAAGTGTATTTCTTTTCCCGATAAGCTTCTTCAAATGGCAATGATTATCTTGTTCTCAAAATTTTGTTGCAGGAGAAAAAGCAGTTATCAGTAAGAAAAAGACAGAAAGAGATTGCAGTTATTTTCCCATCCCAAGAAGAGATTGTTCACAAATCTGCTTGGGAAGACTAATGCTTAGAAAGTAGAACTATGTGGATCTGGGTTCAAATCTCCACTCAGCTGCCTCCCAAGAAGCTCATTGCAAGAGCTTGGGCTGGTCATTCTCTCTTAGGCTGATTGCATGACAAAATGCCCCACCCTAAGCTCCCTAGATGGGATAAAAATGTGATGGATAGATAATTATTTCCCATATTTTCCCACAATTTCTTCATTTCCACAACTTTGAAACTCATAAGTCTCAGTTGTGAATGAAGCTGTGGTGATGGAAAGTGTCATCAAGTCACAGCTGACTTATGGCAACTCCATGGGAGTTTTCAAGGTAAGAGAAATTTGGAGGTGGTTAGGGATGGGCAAGAACCAGCTCAGTAACTAAAATCTGTAATGACTTTTGGCTGGTTCTTGGTTCATGAACTCGAATTCATGGCAGTTCAACCAGCACAAACTTTCCATGAACTTTCAAGCAGTTTGATAGTTCAAACTGGTTTGTGAATGGATACATTTCTAGACAGTCTTCACTCAATCTACATGTTTACTAAACTTCTAAGCAATGGAAGGAAAAGCATAATTTTGAGGGCATATAAAGGAGCATCTGGGAGAAGTTCCCTGTGACTTTTATGTTTCTAGCTTGCACAGGATTCACTCTATATACTCCTGAACATCCTGTACCTGTGCCTGTCATTTCCCCAGAAAGCACTTTCCTGGTGCCACCTTCATTTTTTTTTTTTTTGGGAGGGGGGGGGGTTTGACATAACTTGAACCTCATAAATTAAATCCTCACCAAACTTGGTGACCAGATAGAGAAAAGACATCTGGATATTCCCTGCATCTTTGATGTTTCTAGCTTGCACAGAATCTATTTTATACACTCCTGACCCTGTGCCTGTCAAAATGACCAACTGTCATTTTCCCAGAAAGCCCTTTCCTGGGGGAATCTTCTTTGTGTGGGGTATAACTTGGAACCCATAAATTCAATCCTCACCAAACTTGGAGGACAGGTAGAGGAGAATCAGTCAGAGAATCCCTGTGAGTTTCATGTCTCTTGTGTGTGTGGGGGGGTCTGTTCTAGCACATCACAAACCTCACAAACTGTACTGGTTCATTTGGCTGCTAAAAGTTTGTGATGGTTCGTGATTTGCAAACAGGGAATGCCACAAACTGAACCACATTTTCCGAGTTCATGCCTATCCCTAGGGGTGGGTTGCCATTGCCTTCCTCTGCATCACAACCCTGTTATTGCTTGGTGGTCCCACTCTGCTTAGCTTCTGAGATATGATGATATCGGTCTAACCTGTGATACTCAGGTTAGGTGTGAGGTTACTTATGCATTAAAAAATACCAGCTATCTTTCTAGTTCAAATTATATCTCTTAACATGTCTCAGAAAACTTTATATTATACCCTGAGAAACTTGTAAAATCAACAAGGTGCTACTGGTGTTAAATCTTCACACTATACATTTTTGTAATTTTGAAGTGGAAACAAGATGAAAACTGATATTATTAGAAAACAGTACCCAATTCCTGTATTTTAAAGTCAGTACTGATTTCATGTCCTTGTGTTATACAGCCTGGTGCCCACCGGAATGATCCAAATGATAACTGCACTATTTATTCCTGTGTGAGCATCAACAGACAGTTAATCTCCTCTACTTCCACAATTAACTGTCCACCCCTTAATGAGAATAGATGCCAACCTGTGAGTAAATTTTGAATATGTATGTTCAGTTTTGTGAATCCTTTAATTTGGTTCAGTCACATTATGTGAGCAACATAGGATACAGCTAGATTTTGTGTTGCATTCCAGGAATATCTTTCATCTATAAGTAAAAATGGTCCAAAGGAAATACAAAATTTGAAAAGATTAGTGTGACTGATAGCTTTAAAAATGTACTGGAAATGGAATGTTGAAATGACCATTCATCACATTGGAATATTCCTTTTAAGTGTCAGCCAGCTACTAACCATAGTATAGAGGCTTCTTGGTTTATAAAGGGCTACTCAGTCATTTTTGCCGCTTATACCCCCTCCAGATAAAACTGGGGAAAGGGAAGGGGGAATGGATAAAAGGAAGTACTTCTTCACCCAAAGGGTGATTAACATGTGGAATTCACTGCCACAGGAGGTGGCGGCAGCTACAAGCATAGACAGCTTCAAGAGGGGATTGTATAAAAATATGGAGCAGAGGTCCATCAGTGGCTATTAGCCACAGCCAGTGCTTTTTTTGAGCAGGAACGCACAGGAATGCAGTTCCGGCTGGCTTGGCATCAGAGGATGTGGCCTGATATGCAAATGAGCTTCTGCTGGGCTTTTCCGACAAAAATGCCCTATGCTAAGCAATGGTGATGTCAGGGGGTGTGGCCTAATATGAAAATGAGTTCCTGCTGGGCTTCTTCTACAAAAAAGCCCCTGGCCACAGCATATTATTGGAACTGTCTGGGGCAGTGATGCTCTGTATTCTTGGTGTTTGCGGGGGGGGGGGGGCAAAGTGGAAGGGCTTCTAGCCCCACTTGTGAACCTCCTGATGGCACTTGGTTTTTGGGTTTTTTGGGCCACTGTGTGACACAGAGTGTTGGACTGGAGGGGCCATTGGCCTGATCCAACATGGCTTCTCTTACGTTCTCATGAATTCAGAAGCTCATGGGTGAGGAGCTTGAACAGAACATGAGGAAGAAACAGGGGCTCATGGTGGGGTTGGGAAGGTGTTCAGGCCCTGTTGCCCATTCAAGAATGTCATCAGGGCTGGTTCTGCAGCCATGGCAACCAAGTGACTGCTTGGGATGGTATACTGAAGAAGGCACCAGTGCACCACAGTGGCTTGGCTCACTGCTTGCCATCAGTGGTATCAGAGGCAATGGGCCTCTGATCATGAACTTGTATTGCTGCCAGTCAGCTAGTTTGCTGCTCCCAATTCTGAATTGAATCAAGTGAAGTCTGACTATCACTGCTTATAATGTAAGCAAAATTTTGGTTTATCTCCATTGTATGCATAAATCTCTTGCATCAAATAATTCATATGTCAGCAGATCCTGCTGGACAGTCATAGAATTTTCAACCAAAACTCTCCTCCCTTCCATAACCTTGACCAATAGTCTTAAACTAGCCACTTCATTGTAAGATATGGTTTTACAGTTCTGGGTGGTTGTACAATGTAGTAAGAGAAAAATAATTTATCTTCTGGGTGTTTTCTCCCCCTAGGGTACTGTTACTTATTCGCCTAATGGCTGCTGTAAAACATGTAAGTATTGTACATTCTTCACCCACTTGAGGAGGTCAGGCCATTGGCTCTAATTTGAAAAGTAGAACTGATGTTGTGATATGAGAAATAGATTAACATGTTTTAACACATTGAACTACTGCTGTTTTAGTGAGTTGAGTTTCCCAACGTATTCTTCTTGATATATGAATTATGATATTTAAAGCATCCAATTTACAACTGTCAAGACAATGAAATAAAATGCAAGTTATTTATTTGTTGAGATTAGAGAATTATAGAACTTTTCTATCTAGAAGCTGTCACTTTAGACCTTTGCCAAGCTATGTAATATCCAGAGCTGGTAAGAACAGGTCTTTTCAGTAGACAAATCATATAAACAGGTGCAAACTTTGACATACCAATTTCTTATTTTTATTATTTATTTTATCTGCTTCGGGACTTTTTGGATATGTTTGTAAAGCCCATTGTAAATGCAGAGAGAGTCAAAAGAATTCCTATGAAAATATGAACAAGGCTTTTCCTTTCCTCACCTGCCAAGCAATTTAAGAAGATGATGATACTGGATTTCTATCCCGCCCTCCACACCAAATCTCAGAGTCTCAGAGCAGCTCACAATCTCCTTTACCTTCCTCTCCACAACAGACACCCTGTGAGGTGGGTGGGGCTGAGAGGATTCTCACAGCAGCTGCCCTTTCAAGGACAACCTCTGCCAGAGCTATGGCTGACCCAAGGCCATTCCAGCAGGTGCAAGTGGAGGAGTTGGGAATCAAACCCAGTTCTCCCAGATAAGAGTTTACACATTTAACCACTACGTTGTGGGGGAGGAAGGTAAAGGAGATTGTGAGCCGCTCTGAGACTCTTCGGAGTGGAGGGCGGGATATAAATCCAATATCTTCTTCTTCTTCTACACCAAACTGGCTCTCTGAGCAAGAAAGAAAGCAAGAAAGATGACTGTTAGGCAGCCTCTATCTTTTAAGCTGTGCTTCAAGGAGCTCTGGTATTGCAGGCAAAAACCACTTAAGCTTTCCCTCTTTCCTGCAGAGTCAAAAACTGAAAAGAGGGAGATAAGAAGAGACAAATGAATAGCTCTGAAGTTGTCCTTCCTCTTACAGAGTGACTCCTTCTGCTCACTGAAGGGCATCTGTAGAGCCAACTGAAGGGGATTAGGAGCTAGTTAAGGGTCTGGGATGTATGTAAGCATGGACTTTAAAGACTCAAAAGTTCTCTGAAGGAGCCCATTAATTTGACAGCCTGTGAAAACACCATGCAATCTATCCTAATCAATCTATTTTCATATTGCATAATTTGTTTTCTCCTGTGATGCAGCTGTTTTGTGTAATCAATACCCTAAGTTATGTGATACTTCAAAACAAAACAAAAGCAAAGAGGACATCACATCTAAATTAGGCCACCACAAATCAAATTAACTAAAGGCTAAACCAAATTAAGTACAAATGATTAGGGCTGCCAGGTCTCTCATGGCTTTGACACACAGCAATTCTGGCATGACACCTGAAGTGACATCACTGTGTAGGGGTGATGCTCCAGGATTCCATAACTCTATGGTTTTATCATACAGTTGTGGTGGGATCCTAGAATGTCATCCTGATGTGATGATGTATGAAACCAGGAGTTACTCTGCATGTCAAAGTAATGCACATTTTTATGTTTCTAATGCCAGAAACCTCCCACAGCTTTCCAGTACTGGAGCGGCAACCCTTCAAAAGATCCATAATCAGAATCTTGTGGGTTTTTTTTTTTCTAAAGTAAACTAGCTGTCCTGAACAGTTGCTTAGACAGGGTTAGTGGGGGAGGGGGTGCTTGAACATTTTCTTCCATACCTCTTCTATGAATAAAAACACCCCTCCAAAGCTGCAATTAGCTCTTCCTGGGGAAAAGATATGTTTACGTGCTTGTACGAGAGAGAGAGAGAGACCCATTCCCCTCCCCTCATACAGTGCTAATTGCAGCTATAAATTGTGGAAGTGGCATGGGAGAAAAATATTAAACACTATCTTTTCCCTAAGCTCTGTATGTTTGTTTTTTATGTTTGTATGTTTATTATTATATTATTATTATTAATGGAAGATCCTAATCATGGATCTTTTGTTTCTTGTCCAGTTTGGCCCCAAATATATACAAGTGTCGCTCGTTTTTAGTGCAAATGTGTTAAGTAGATGCCTACCTACTGCCTCACCCATCTAAATCAATGAGAACTGCATATGCTTAACTTTAGTAGGATTGTGCTCTAGTTCTTTGCCATTCAGCAAGGCTACCAAATTATATATCTTGGTAGATAGTCTGGCACCATTTTGTCATTACATTGGGATATGGTTTTGAGCTTTTTGACTTGCTAAACACCATTGCATACAGGAAAAGACTCGTTCCTGTGGGAACAAAATACAATACTTGTGAAGGCATTTTCACAATGATCTTTTACAATCTCTTATTCTGCAGGCATTTTTAAGGAAACACCAACACCACCACCATGCTCTCTGACCGTGACAAATGAGTATATCACTTACAATGGATGCACGTCTGTAGAACGGGTCTCTGTGACTCAATGTCAGGGAACATGTGGAACTTTCTCACTGTAAGTAAGCCATATTTATACTGAGAAACTAACTTCTAACTGTATGTATGTATGTATTTGCACAAAAATGATCTCATATTACCAACCGTAATGGTTCAAATACATTGTGCAATCTTGATTATTTTTTATTAAGTATGGTCCTGAAAATATGTACTGAGAACTAAGTAAGACCCATTGAAATCAACACAGTGTGCTTATGAGTAAACACACTTAAGAATTGGTGCTTGTTTCCCAACTTACACTGGTATTGGAACAATTTGTACAACACTGTATGCTGTCATGTTAAGGCCTGACTAAAGTTCTAATCCAGTTAAGTAACTCTCTACTGAAACCAGATTTTGAAGTGCTAATTTGATTACAAAACTCACTGTAATAGCATTTTGCTACCATTTTTTAGTGCAATAAGAACATAAGAGAAGCCATGGTGGATCAGGCCAGTGGCCCATCCAGTCCAACACTCTGTCACATAGCAGCCAAAAAAGACAGGCACCATTAGGAGGTCCACCAGTGGGGCCAGAACACTAGAAGCTCTCCAACTGTTGCCCCCCCCCCAAACACCAAGAATGCAGACCATCATTTGCCCCAGACAGAGTGTTCCATCTATACCTTGTGGCTAATAGCCACTGATGGACCTCTGCTCCATTTGTTTATCCAGGGCTTTTTTGTAGCAGGACTCCTTTGCATATTAGGCCATACTCCTCTTATGTAGCCAGTCCTCCATGAGCTTACAGGGCTCTTATTACAGGGCCTACTGTAAGCTCTTGGATGATTGGCTACATAAGAGGGGTGTGGCCTAATATGCAAAGGAGTTCCTGCTACCAAAAAAGCCCTGTGTTTATCTAATTCCCTCTTGAAACTGTCTATGCTTGTAGCTGCCACCACATCCTGTGGAGTGAATTAATTCCATATGTTAACCACTCTTTGGGTGAAGAAGTCCTTCCTTTTATCCGTTCTAACCCATCTGCTCAGCAATTTCATTGAGTGTCCATGAGTTCTTGTATTGTGAGAAAGGGAGAAAAGTACTTCTTTCTCTGCCTTCTCCATTCCATGCATAAGCTTGTAAACCTCTATCATGTTACCCCTCAGCTGATGATTCTCCAAGCTAAAGAGACCCAAGCGTTTTAACCTTTCTTCTTTAATCATTCTAGTTGCCCTTTTCTGCACTTTTTCCAGTGCTATAATCTTTTTTAAGGTGCAGTGACCTGAATTGTACACAGTACTCCAAATAAGACCACACCATCAATTTATACAGGGGCATTATGATACTGACTGATTTGTTTTCAATTCCCTTCCTAATTATCCCCAGCATAGTGTTGGCCTTTTTAATTGTAGTTGCACGCTGTCTCGACAATGAAAGCACGATGTATGGGGAATAGCTTAGACATTTGGCACTTCAACAATTATATTTAAACGCACAATCCTATGTACCTAATGTTCAATTACTATAGTTTTAATGGCATGGCAATTAATAGGCAAGAAGTAGTGAGTGTTGTAGCTACAGCTATGAAATATGTCTTATTACAACCACACCATTATTTGTAGGATTGTGGTAAGAGGCTAATTTCTGACACTACTTTACAAATCTAATGGTAAATCTATCTGAGATCCACTGATGTCTCATATTCATTCTTTGTCCATGTTTAGATGTTCTTCAAATTTAGTAGAAATACCATCTTGATTTCTTGCTGTGATCATTATAACCATAGAAGGTGTCATTAAGACCTCCTTCGATTATTTTTTTTTTTGAGTGCTACCAGAAAGCAAAGAGAAATACAGTAATGCCGGAAAATATTTCTGAAGTGTTTGCTTTAGGCAGTTTTGTAATGAAACTATGGTAAACGCTCGTAACAACAGTTCAAAACAAATATGATACTCAGCTATGGGATGGGAATTTCAAAGTATTGTTATTGTTGTTATTACTACTATATTACTGTTTTGAAATGCTTTCAAGAATGTTCAAAGAACTTTATGTACTTCATTGTAATATTTACAACAGCCCCATAAGATAAGGAGTACTGAGGCTGAGAAGTTGAATCTTACATAAGACTATAAAAGGTGTTAATGGCAAGGACAAGATTCAAATCAGAGTCTTTATGATTTGTAGCTCCTGGAAATTATGATGCATCAGCTCCAAAGCTGATATTTCCATTGTAAAAGTCAATCAAATGTCATAGTGTATCTTTATCATCTTTTAAAATCCCTGTTTTGGTGTCCTTCTTTTAAAAATTACACACACATTGAAAGTACTTTATTTAAAGTGCGTCACACTTGATCGGATATTATATGAGAAGAAGGAAATCTGAAGAAACAAGATCTTCACACTGACAGAGGGTTTTCTAATAAGTGCATCCAAAGTTCTACTTAGTTGCTCAGTCACTATAAAGGTAAAGGTAGTCCCCTGTGCAAGCACCAGTCGTTTCCAACTCTGGAGTGACGTTGCTTTCACAACGTTTTCACAGCAGACTTTTTACGGGGTGGTTTGCCATTGCCTTCCCAAGTCATTTACACTTTACCCCTAGCAAACTGGGTACTTATTTTACTCGTGGGCATTCGATGAAATTGCTGAGCAGACAGGTTAAAACGGATAAAAGGAAGTACTTCTTCACCCAAAGGGTGATTAACATGTGGAATTCACTGCCACAGGAGGTGGTGGCGTCCACAAGCATAGCCACCTTCAAGAAGGGGTTAGATAAAAATATGGAGCAGAGGTCCATCAGTGGCTATTAGCCACAGTGTGTGTGTGTGTGTGTGTATGTATATATATATATATATATATATATATATATATATATATATATATATATTTGGCCGCTGTGTGACACAGAATGTTGGACTGGATGGGCCATTGGCCTGATCTAACATGGCTTCTCTTATGTTCTTATGTTCTTACTAACCATGGAAGGCTGAATCAACCATGAGCTGGCTACCTGAACCCAGCTTCTGCCGGGCTTGAACTTAGGTCATGAGCAGAGCTTAGTACTGCAGCTTTACCACTCTGCATCATGGGGCTGTTGTATCAGTCACTATAGTGCCTTCTAATTTCTTCCTGTTTTTTTCTCCCCTTGATACAAACAGGTACTCTGCTGAAGCTAACTCAATGCAGCACAAATGCAGCTGCTGCAGGGAAGAAAAGACAAGCAAGAAGGCAGTCACAATGGCATGTCCTGATGGAAGCAGTCAGACACACTTCTACCTCCACGTGGAAAGTTGTAAATGTCTCAACACGGAATGCAATGAGACAGCCTCATCGGAACAGACCAGTGTGAAACGTCGCAGGAGGCAGTTGACAAGAAAGTGAAGAATGGGAATGGAACTGGCAAAACAGCAGGTTAAATGGAAAAGGGACACAAAAGTACTACACATGCTTATAATTTCCATAAATAATTCAGCACTTTGCCTTATTTTTCTTCTTCATCTGTGTCCTCTTTGACTGTTTTCTATTGTGCTTGATTTATTTATTTGTATAGAAAAGTAGGAGAAATTATTTTTCTCCCTTAAGTGTAAAGAGAATAAGGATTTTTATGAGCTGGCACTTTTTAAATCAGCTACTTTGCTTCAAATAATTAAAGATATTTCAACAACGTAGCCTCTGTATTTTGGGTTTTATTTTTAAACCTGCACTCTTAAGCTTTACAAGTGGAGCCTATGCTCACAGTTTAAAAATAATTTCGTAGTTTTGAGATGGTTTCATAAAAAGCATCTCTCCTTTTGAGTAAGAAGTAACATAATTTCTGTTGGCTCATGAACTTGGATTCCAATCACTTATTCCAGTAATGGTCAACCTGTTACTAGGCTCACTGCACAGTCCACTTTGTGGGTATGGTTACTGCAGCTTAGTATTCTCTACCACCACTACAACTCCAAGGCAAGCCCCATAAGATGGCTGGAATATCAGAATCTGAGGGCACAAATTGATATAACAGTGGCTGCCTCAATACTTGAAAAGGTGTGTGCAGATGGGGAAAAGCAAGACTGCCTAGTCCTGCTGCACTACAGGTCTGATCAGGATTAGATCCTCACAGCTTTTAAAACTTTCCCATTATATACTAAAATGGCAGCAGCATGCCACTTTGGGGATGCCATTATGTCTTCCTTTACCCTCAGATTCTGATACTCCAACCACTGCACCACACATGCTTTCTAACTGTCACATGCCATACAGGCCAACTGATCCAACCCCCTGCTCAGTGCAGAATCAGCCTAGAGCATCCCTGACAAGTGATTGTCCAGCTGCTGCTTGAAGACTGCCAGTGAGGAAGACTTCACCACCTCCCTAGGGAGCTGATTCCACTGTTGAACAACAATCACTTATAAAAATGGTTTTTCCTAATATCCAGCCAGTACCTTCTGTAAAGGACAAAGAATGGTGTAATAGCAGTCGCAAGCCTTTTAAGATTCCTCCTCTCTGAACCTGCAGTGGGTTAATCTCTATCCTTGTAAGGTGGAATTGGTAGCTGCAGTAAATTAAGCCTGAAATAGCCTAATAGGCAGGGTGGAAGCTGGAGTGCCTAAGCCCACAGAGTGGGAGTAGAATTTGGGGAAGAGGACATAACGTTTTTAGTTGCAGTTGGTGCCAGGAAGATATCTGCAATTGTTTAATTTTGTTGTCGAAAACGACCCTCCTCAGAAGCCAGAGCAAGGAATCTGCTAACGACTTGGAATTGTTACAAGTGGTAACTATTGTGGAATTTACTTGGACTGAATATCCTTGCTGTGCCCCTTTTGCTTTCTTTCGCCCCTCTTTTTTGGTCCTGGGAATTGATCCAATAAAAACAAACTGTGTATCATTTGATTCAGCAGATCTCCTCCTGGTGCAATAAATAAGCCCGTAGCTGGGTGGAAGAACCCTATCTGGGAGGATTGGGAGTGGCAGTCTTCTTGACAACCATCTCTTATCTCAGACCTCAACTTCCCTCTTAACAAGGGTTTAGGAAAAAACTGACCATCCCCGGGCCGAAGGAGGCAAAACTGCAGAGTACTCATATGCGGGCCTTCTCTATCGTAGCTCCACACCTATGGAACCAGCTCCCAGAAGAAGTGCGGGCCCTGCGGAACCTTGAACAATTCCGCAGAGCCTGCAAGACCATCCTTTTTGGGATGGCCTTCGCCGATTAAATGACAGAGGGACTCGCTTAAGTGATTTTCGCCATCATGTTTATTGGAAATAGCACCAGAATGTTAATTTTAAATTAGATTGTTTTAAAGCTAAATACTGATTTTAAATACTTATTGTATAACCCATTGTATTTGATGTTGTTAGCCGCCCTGAGCCTGCCTCAGCGGGGAGGGCACTATATAAATAAAATGTTGATTGATAAAATGTTGATTGATTGAAAAATCAGCTAGACAGTCTGGCTTGCCAGTAACATCCAGAGCCTGCAAGGATATATCTTCCAAAAATGGTAACTCTTGATTCTGGCATTCAGCCATGCTAAGAAATTCAACAGCTTCTTGCACCTTCAGCGTTAGGTCCAAACTCCCACCTTCTGTGCAGAAATTTCCCACTGTAAAGAAGATTCAAGCTGTTAGCAGATTCCTTGCTCTGGCCTCCGAGAAGGGTCATTTTCGACAACAAAATGAAACAAATTGCAGGTATCTTCCTGGCGCCAACTGCAACTGAAAACGTTCTCTTCCCCAAATTCTACTCTCACTCTGTGGGCTTGGGCACTCTGGCTTCCATCCTGCCTATTAGGCTACTTCTGGCTTAATTTACTCCAGCTGTCAAATCCACTTTACAAGGATAGAGATTAACCCACTGCAGGTTCAGAGAGGAGGAACCTTAAAAGGCTTGCAACTGCTATTACACCATTCTTTGTCCTTTACATCTTCCCACCCTTAATTTAAACCCATTATTGTGAGTCCTATTCTCTGCTGCCAACAGGAACAGCTCCCTGCCCTCCTCTAAGTGACAGTCCTTCAAATACTTAGCAATCACATCCCCCCTCAACCTCCTCCAGACTGAACATTCCCAAGTCTCTCAGCCTTTCATCATAGGGCTTGGTCTCTAGGCCCCTGATCACCCTCATCACTCTTACAGGGACCCCTGCCTCCACTGGGGAAGGGTCTAGTATCCCTACTTTCAATCCACTTACAATGTACTTTGCACTTGGATTTTACTCTGTGAGATGGCAAAAACCACTTGCAAACAATCATTAAACTAGACTGAAAATGCATTATTCCATATTCTTAGGGTCAAACCAGATGCAATGCAGGTAGTTCCAAGAATGGCAGTCCCAGTGTGCCCCCTCACACTTTATCCAGCAGGTTCGTGCATACCCAGTTTTGATCAGAACCATGGCATGAGGAAAGAAGAGTTGAAACTTCAAGACTTTCCAGTCCTAACTTAAAATAGCCCTGTAGATCTCTTTGACCATTGGGACAAAATGAAAATTAAATAACAACCATCCTTTGTATCTGGTTCAAATCTGAATAGGCCTCACAAACAAAACAAAAATAACACTCCCCTGCTTTTTAAAAACTAGGAATTACATTCACAGAACTCCCAGTATTATGTCCAGTTTAGTCCTTAGGACAACCTACCTCTCAGGATTCTATGATGTTCAAATATGGAGGCAAACCACATATTTAGCTTCAAGCTCCTTGGAGAAAGGATGGGACAAAAAACAAATCAAACAATCAATAATAACCGTTGCAGAGGAGACTGTCAAATGATGAGAAAAGGAATACTGAATTGTCTGAAGGGAGGTTGGGGGATGTTGCACTTGCTATTTCTGCATATGTTACCAGAGAGATACTACACTACTAGCAGTTAGGCATCAAGGTAATTATTAAATATAATTGCTTCTGTTTGGGGGCATTTGTCTTCCTCACATATGTCTCAAGAGCTGACAATCAAAATCAAACTTCTGGTAAAAGGAATGGTATCATTATAACTGCCAATGTTATTTCAGAGCGGTGAAGGAGGCCCATAAAACATTTTTTCCCCCAGCCTGTGAGGTAAATCACATAGTTAATATTTAAGTTGTGAATTAACAAAAAAACAATATCCCTCTATGACAAATGAGCCATGGAAAATGTTCCTCCAAAGGCCATAGATTGGCAAACAGGACTGATAGCATAACTTCCTTTGTAGGCCAGAGGCTGTAATGAAAAGAAGTCATTAATCCTGACATGCCATTTTAAAGGGGGAAATTGCTAGTGCTGCCAGTTCATGGTCATGATGCACACTCAAGTGCTGTTAACTTTAGGAAATCCCTGAATAAATACCATGATGGTAGTGGTGATTTCTGCAACTATTAAAATAAGAGATAGTTAGATGAGAGAGAGAGAGAGAGAGAGAGAGAGGTTAGTTTTGAGTCCACTATAGGCTTGCCAGTCAACAGGTTCCAGCAAGGATCCCCTGGTTTTGCAGGCACTTTCCCCTGCCAGCCAGCTGGCCAGTGTGGGAAAGCCCTGCCCCAACAGCCACCATGTACCTTTAAACTTCAGCAGTCTCAGAAGACACTTGCAACTGTTTGTGTTTTGGAATGTGTGTGTGCCTTTAAATCTTAGCAGCAGAAAAGCAGGGGGTGGGGCAAGCAGGCAGAGAAAGCTGTGAGAAAGGGAGAGAGCAGAGTCCCTCTGTTTTGCATTTGCTTCAGAAGTCATTTCTATAGTAAAATGGATAGTAAAGAGTTAGCTAGAACCTGATTATGGGATGAAGGAAAACTCCATCCCCTAGACTGCTCTCCTTTCCTGTTTCTGTCTGAAGAAGCTGGTTGAAATACAGTGGATGGTTACATTCAGCAGCTCCTATGAGTAAACTGCCTCAGTGAGATCACAAAAGTATGAGCTTGCAAACTCGGTTTATTTTGGCTGCTTTGTGAGTATGTGTGCATATCCTTTTAAAAAGCCATGTCTGGAAATGTTTTAAAAGCCTGACAAGGGGACTTGTGGGGGTATGACAAATTTCACTTTCATTTAGTGGAAGTGCACTGCCAGGGTAGGCAAAAAAAAAAAAGAGGAAATGAATACTGTATTCAGGGGAACTGCACTGCTGTATGTATATGTGTGTGTTGTGAGAAAAAGACCCCTAATTCAAGAACATTGTAGTCACCTGTTTGGTTGCCAGGGTGCCTGGAGATTCAACTCACACACAACTGCCAGGAGAACGTAGGTTTTGTCTACCAGAACATAGGGACTTATGTGAGTACAAACAGCCACAACGTTGCAGCAGCATTCCATGTCTCCGGAAGAGTGCTAACCAGGAGAACAGATGGGTTTCCAGTCGCTCCGTGCAATCACCATATTGGCCATTGCAGCGGAAGACGGTGCGCCCCAGGAACTGTCCAGGCAAGCGGTTTCTAGCCTTGACCATAGAATCCATATGGGAAGGCTAACATCGCCAGCAGCTATCTTCCTGCAGTGCCAGACTCCATTACAGCGAAGCGGGAGGCTCACTTACTCAACAGATGTCACCTATGCATGAGACCATCAAGCTTATCTTAGGCATGGATCCTGTCAAACTGCCTAAGCCTTTGTCCAACGGAACACAAGACAAAGACTGGTGCTAGTAGAGGAATGAAGAAGAGGAAGAACATCTTCACCCAGAGCCAAATTTCTTTGTATAGATCGGGTGTTACCTTAGGTAGCAATTTGGCCATCTATTGTCACCTTTTTAGATAAGTTTGATAGTCTTAATCACCTCCACCCCAATAATTTACCAATTCTTTCCTTTAATGGTAATCCTGGAGCCTCCCACTTTGAGCTATTGTTACCTGGAAGTCCATTCAGGTAACCAGGGCCGAGTCTGCTCATTGGCCAGGTATGGGCATCCAATCAGGTGCCCCCAATAAACTGGCTATTGGCTACCGCATAAGTCCAGCCCTTATGGTCATTGCGGAACCTCCCCTTTTTCTGAGGTCATGTCATCCACCCCTGTACCTCCCATCCCCTAAGGGCTCAAGGTAGTCCTTATAACCTGTGGTCCAGCTCCCCACAGCATCCCCGATTCCTGATCAGTTGAGGTTCCCTTCCCCCTAGTCCTCGTTCGTTGCCATTGGAGCCTTCCTTGAAGACTACGATTGGTAATTATCACCCTGTTTGTCCATCCTTATGTTACCTCTATGCATTTCGTTCTATTCTTATTAGGACTGTATGTGTGTTGTATGTATTCATTACCTTGTATGTGTGTTCTATGTTTTTCTACAATAAATTTTTAATTGTTTTACTTAATTAGTGTCCCTGGTGAATTTAAGCAATAATTTCTGGAGGTGGAATCCTGTATACATAGATTCTAGATCCTTTTTAAGCCATAGGTGCCCACCTGTCAATTCCCCAACCTCTTTTGAGGGCATTTTGGCTTACAGTGTGTGTATTAGGGAATGGGAAAGTCTCCTGGCTCCACCCCCAAAGTCCCCAGATATTTCCTGACTCAGACATGGCAACCCTAGTGCAGTGGCACCTTAGAAACCAATAAGAGTTCCTCTAAGGTGCTACTGGACTCAAATCTAACTGTTGTATGGCAGACAAAAATTGCTATCCTCTGAAACTACATATACTACACAGACCAGTTTCCCTGGAGAAAATGGCTGCTTGGGAGGATGGATTCCACTCAGGTCCCACCCCTACCCAAGCCCCACCCTCCCCAGGCTCATTGTAACCCTTCATACCTTTAAAAATATTTTTTCTTGAGTTTGTGCTGCTAGCTTCTTTCACAGTGTGTCTGAAGTTAAAATAGACGATGCCAGTAACTCTAATAAGGGAGAGTTGTTACTTTGTTAGGCACTATGGAGTTGATCAAGATAAGGGCTAGGAAACCACTGGGCAGAGTACTAACAGCCTGAACAGTAGGATTCAAGGGGGGGGGGGAGTTTAAAATGATGTGATAATGTAGGTCAAGGACCAGCAGAAACAATGGAAGAAATGGGTCAGTTTGCCTAGACCCCCTCACCCAGCAAGCTGAGACTCAGCTTTTGGTCCCAATGAAAAAAATCCTTGCACAAAGGAATAACTGATCCATATGATTCTTAGAAACTGAAATTTGAATTATAGTAGTGTTATATATTCAATCACATATTGCTTCATTATATCTGTTCAGTTGGATAGTTCTCATTTTTGACTTTTGTTCCAAGCAACATTGTTAGTCAAAATGTCAAAGCTAAATAATATTTTTTTCTGACTGAACAACAGGATTGAAAATTACTGTGGTATTATTCCATCAAGCATCATGCATTCACAGGCAACAAGGCAGCAACTCTGTCTTCTCCCAAGACTCGCTTGCAATAATCAGTTCATCTATTTGGGGTGGGATGGTATTGTCTGAGTAGGATTATAAATTGGAGAAAAGGGAACAAAGACCCTCTTTGGTTTCATGAAGTGTAATACAAGTCATGTGTAACAGTCAAAATGGCAAAACTTCTAAAATAGATTTGACCTACGGTAGTTTGCTTGACAATGGAATTAACCTAGCAAGGGCAATGGGAAAAGGGCAAAATGGACTCATAAATCATGCCAAATACAATGTGCTCAACAATGGGTTCAGGATTATTTTAACAGCAGCAAATCTTTTTCTGACAGATACCTTTTCAAAAATGTCTCAAGAGCCTAACAGCTCTAAGATACTTACCTAATTTCTTTTACAAGAATGGATAACAAATAAAAAATAAGCCTATGGTGATTTAATTGGACTGATTCTTTATATAGCTGAGACCATAATTCATGTTTGTCAATGACTCCATGATAAATGTTCAGAAACGGTTGTGATTACACGTTTGTAACCATCAAGCTTAGAACTGTTCCACTTGGAGTCAGATATTATGCAACTGATCCCACCAAAGTAAAAACTAGTATTGATCTCTGTCAGAGTTTTTTTTCTGGAAAAGAGGTACCGAAACTCTCAAAGAGAAACACATGGGTGCTCCTCATGAACTTTTAAACATTTTTTTGAGAATTTTATTTCCATGAAAGAGGTTCCAGAATTCCATTCCACTGTATTCCCCGGGGGGGGGTGGGGTGGGGGGGGTGGAGCCCTGAACTGTCAATGGTTCCCATCCACATTGGGAGAAGTCCTATGGTCTGGATTTTAACCTTGAGTTCCATACCCACAGTTTCTAAACCAAGCTCCTAAGATAAAGGGTAACACCCAGCCACCTTAATGGCTACCTCCTTCCCACAAAATTTCATTCAGTATTGTTACCAGAGTCTTTACACTTTATTATATTGGAGGAATGTACTCAGTAACATGGCATTTCTTTCACATCACTCATCTGTTGTAAAGGTCTATGCAATCCTGAAGATTGTAGAAGATTCCAGATGCAGAAGACAGAAGATCCACTGTTTTTCTTCTTTATGTCTGAATTGTATGATATGTGAGCAGGAGGAACTCACATGCACAATTGTTCTTAATGTTATCATTCCCCCAGAATCTCTTTTGACCTACAGTAAGGTGATGCCTGAGTCTGGAATCAAAAGGCCACACAACACAGCTGGCTGATGTGAGGATGGGGAAAGAGGAGAAATCCTCCATCTCTGTCTCTTGCATCAGTAGAGCCTCTTGTACTACACAGCTGGTAGAAGCATCAGATGGGGAATCTGATGCCCCATTCTACCACAGCTCCTCCACACTCTACAGCCACATTTGGAACAAATTTAGCAAATCTAGATAAGCAAATTTAGCAATCTAGATAAGCAAATTTAGATAAGCAAATTAAATAAAGCAATCTAGATAAGCAAATTTAGCAATCTAGATAAGCAATCTAGATAAGCAAATTTAGCAAATCTATTTCTCATAGACAGCAGATGAACAACTAAAGCCTATGTCTGGACGATACCACAAAACTGCTGTTGGGCGGGTCATCCATGGTGCAATATTCCTCTACACAAAAATATTCCTGGTCAAAGTGGTGCTTCAGAGAGAACATTTTCCTCTTCTATCCAGTTCCTATGCTGAGGATTTTTGTTTGTTTGTTTCTGTACAGAGGACCATTTAATCATGAGAGTACATATGAATTGCCTTCTTTTTATCTTATACAGGATCTCTCGTGTCCATTCTCTTACATGGGCTTGGGGCTGTAGCAAGTTAGCCTTTTTGAAGTGGCTATGCCTGGCAGATGGTCACTGCAATGGCCTCTCCTACATTACTGCATCCGTGGCAACACCTTCTCGCTGGTCCCCCCCCCCCCGTTTTTCACAGAGTTTGTCACGTCATGATGTGACCGAATGTCCGGTGGTATAACTGGATGGGCAGGCCGGGTTCACCAACCTCGCCAGCCAAGAGAAGGTAACTCTAACATCAAACCCGGGCAGATAGAGCTCGTTAATGTAACACCTACCACCTGGAGGACTCGCTGCGGGCGTCCCAGCTTACTGGGCCATGGCAGATGACCCCAAGGTGAAAGGGTGGAGCCAGTACCGCGCACACTGCGCTTCACCTAAAAATTCCTCTGTGCAGGCCTGAAGGGCATACACTGAAGTCCTCAAGCGGGTGGAGGTTACAAGCATCGAGACACTGCTGTTGAAGACGCAGCTGCACTGGGCAGGGCATATTTCCAGGATGGAAAACCACTGCCTTCCCAAGATTGCTCTGTATGGTGAACTTTCCACCGGCCATCGAAATAGAGGGGCACCAAAGAAGAGATACAAGGACTCCTTGAAGAAAGAACTTGGTACCTGTTGCATCAACCATCACCAGTGGTCTGACCTAGCCTCAGTTCGCAAAGCATGGAGGCACACCATCCACCAGGCTGTCTCTTCCTTTGAAAACGCACGCATAGCTGGTCTTGAGGACAAAAGGAGATTGAGGAAGAATCGCACTGCTACAGCATCAACCCCAAATCAGACTTTTCCCTGCAGCCACTGTGGCCGGACCTGCCTGTCCCGCATTGGTCTTGTCAGCCACCAGCGAGCCTGCGGCAGCCGTGGACTACTGCACCTTTCTTAAATCTTCGTTCGCGAAGTCAAGCCGAGACATATGAACATATGAAGCTGCCTTATACTGAATCAGACCCTCAGTCCATCAAAGTCAGTATTGTCTACTCAGACTGGCAGTGGCTCTCCAGGGTCTCAAGCTGAGGTTTTTCACACCTACTTGCCTGGACCCTTTTTAGTTGAAGATGCTGGGGACTGAACCTGGGACCTTCTGCTTCCCACATTCAGTACCACATGCAGTTGGAAGTGGTATATACTAGACACAGATTTACCACCTCATCAGATGATTGTGACAACTAGGTTTTAAAGTCATAAAGTGATTTTTTAAAATAAAGTAGCCTTGACATTTCCCCTGGAGTACAGCTATTGAACCATTTGGTACAAACAAGCAGCCATGCAGATCTCTTGAAAGCCAGACACAGAGGGCTCCTTCCCAAAGGGATGAGGACCACTGACAGTGTTTCTAGACTCGTTTTCACCATGTTGGGATGAGCTTCTTGACTCCTGACTGGAAGAGAAACAGTTCCAGGCTTAGAATCCAAACAAAACCAAAGGTTAAATTCAACGTGATAGAATCCAGGAAACAAATACCTTAGTCATTTCAAATCTGAAAGAATAATAAGTTCCCTCTCAATCCTCATAAATCAGTGAGGGGAAAAAACCTTAATGCTCCACCTTGTAAGGGCCCTGCCCTCTATGTTCTGCTCACAAACCAGAATAAGTAGACTATAAAATGTGCCTATACACTAGGAAATAAATCCATTCCTGAGAAATGTTTCATGTTACCACCTTGTATATCCTATAGCAACATGAAGAAAGGATGCCAGTTATGGATCTTGTGCTTACTCAGCAGTTGCTGCAAGAGCAAAACACCAGTACAGATAGGTAAGTAAAATTTAATTCTAATATTCTTCATCTAGATGTTTATAAAGATTAGATACGGGATGTCTGTATAATATACTGCAAATGAAATAACAGCATGTGTGATTCAGCAGTGTTAAAATGCTGTTCAATCCTATTTATATTAGTGGGTGAGAAATAAACACATTCTTAGCTATTTCACTGAAATTAATGGGATATTATGCACAATGCACAACTGTGGTTGGATTATGGCCCAGTGTTTTAGTTGCATTATATAAGGTCAATCATTTTGGTACTCCAGCAGAGCAGTTTTTCATGCAGTAATTTGTACTTTGAGATAATGGAAAACAAAACTGAGTACTTAATGTCAATTGGGCACATTAATGTATTCTTTCCTTCAGGTTACTTTGAGCAAAACCCCAGTTCTTTCCAGGTACCCACTTCCATGTATTCCAAAGGGACAAACATTTGTACGCATTTCACAGATTTTTTTTTTTTTGGGGGGGGGGACATCTGTCTTTACCAGCCCTTTGAATTCTTGGTGGATATAAACTTAGCTAACAAGAACAGACTTGAATGGGATAATATATGCTGTACAGAATAAAGTCATTTTTAAAATTTTTTTTACTTCAAATGTTTAATTAAATTACATGGTAAAAACACTAGCAGAAGATTGATCGTTTCAGTGCCTATTGAAAATAAATTACTTCTCTACAAAATATAGAATCTTTCTAACAAAATTAACCTTCATGGCCACTGATGTGCTGGTTCATAGTTTTTACTCCTTCCATCCTTTTAATTGCCTGAAAGGAATTTTGTCATGGAAGCCAAGTGTTTGATATCCTACATTTCCCTATTCTGTATCAATATCTTCTGCTTTGTGGATTTCAAAATGATTGATTTGATTTTTAGTCCACCCTTCCTGCCAATGGGCTCAACATAGCAATAACAATAAAATATACATATAAGTAGATTTAAAAAGTATCAAAATTTAAAACTACAAACCAACAGTGGTCAAATGTGAGCAGCATTCACAGGGCTGACTCAAGGCTTTTTAGTCTCCTGGGGGAATTATGACTTTGGTGCATGTGCACCACCAACACCCCCCCCCCCCATTCAATAACGAGATGAGAAATCTAGAATGAATGTTTTACTCACTGGGCTTGGGGGGACAGCTTCCAGGTGGAATCTGGGAATCTCCTGGAATTACAGCTCATCTGCAGACTACAAAGATAAGTTTTCCTGAAGGGGAAAAAAAAAGTGTTTTGGAGGGTGGACTCTATGGCATTGTACCCCACTGAGATCCCTGTCTTTCTCAGGCTCCATCTCCAAATCTCCAGAAGTTTCCCAACTTGGATCTGGCAGTGCTACCTCCCAACCCCTGCCAGTGGCCAGGGAAAACTTGGCAACTCTACTGGGTATTCAAAATGAGCAATGTAAAAATAAAAATAGATGAACATTTCAAAAAGACCTCCATGTATCATCGTGGCAGCTACAGTAGACCAGAATCAACACACATGGAGACTCCAGAAACCAATTAACACCAAGCTTCCCTTCAAACCAATACAGGAGATTGTTGTCACCTTTTTGGCATCCCTTGGGTTGCCAGCTCTGGATGGGGAAATACCTGGAGATATGAGGGGTAGAATCTGGGGAGTGCAGAGTTTTGGGAGAGGAGGGTCCCCAGAAGGGTACAATGCCATAGTGTCCACCCTCCAAAACATCTATTTTCTCCAGGGGAACTGATATCTGTCAATTGTAATAGCTGGAGATCTCTAGGCCCCATCTGGAGGTTGGTAACCATAGGCACACCTCAAAATCTGGTGCCCTATGTTATTGCCTAGGTTTACCTAGTGGTCAGGCCAGCCCTTGTAGCATACAAACAGCTAACACAGACTTTAGTAACTTTTTATTAACTCAGTCAGCACCAACAAAAATTAAGATAGTTACATTTGCTCTGTGCTGAAAAGTACACAGCTTTGTACTTTATATCACATTCCCAAGGATACCAGTCTATTCCTAGCACATTAACCCTGTTTATAGATCTATGTGGATTGGGAGGGGGGAGACCTTTTAATAAACCTTTTCTGTTCCTTCTCAATATTTCACAACCTTTCAGAGTTCAGTAAGTACAAAAGAAATAATTGTGATTTGAACGTTGATATCCTACTCTCTCTCTCTCTCTCTCTCTTGCATATTTCTTACAAATACTATATAAGAATGCTGTAACACAGTGCCTCCCTCTGCATCCACCTTATCTCTGCTCCATCATGCCAGGTTGGCAAAACAAGAAGTAATCTTAGGAATAAGCCCATTCCTCCTGTCAACCATAAGTGAAGCAAATTCACTGGTTGTTAACTAAATGAGAGAAAGCTGATAAACTCATTTAACGTCCATTGATAGCAGTAGGATCAACAATGCAGTCCTATTCAGAGTTATTCCATATTAAACCCATTGGTTTCAATTGTAGTAGCAGGAGTAACTGTGTATAGGATTGCATTGTAAATCACACAGGCTAAATTCTTACATGGCTCGTTTTAGTAAGTGTGTACAAATGCTAAAGTCAGCTTTGTCATATGTATCCTTCTCTGGATGGTGAACTGCATGAACATACTCTGTCCACACAGTCCCAGGCCCAATTCATTTGCTAGATCTACCCTAATAAGAAAATTGGTTAGAGTTGTTTGACAGAGGGAGTATGCCTATACTTAATCCCCCTAATCCAGGGGTGGCCAACGGTAGCTCTCCAGACGTTTTTTGCCTACAACTCCCATCAGCCCCAGCCATTGGCCATGCTGACTGGGGCTGATGGGACTTGTAGGCAAAAAAAATCTGCAGAGCTACCATTGTCCACCCCTGCCCTAATCCGTTTTAGCCCAAGACTGTCAGTACTGCTGTCAATTAGGAGTCAATCCTCCTCAAATGGGCATGTCACCAGCTCACAATTGCAACCCTACTCCAGTTCCCTCAGGCAGAGGCTTGGTTGGTGCAGTGATCAGTCAAGTGGTATAATTCACCTGGTCCTGCTGCTTTGGTCTTTTCTCAGTCTGCAGTGGTTGTTGGGCTGCTCCAAGCTCTTTGCCCTCCAGATGGAATGAGGGCAGGGCATCAACAATTCCAAATGAATCTCTTGCCTATTTCTTATAAGATGTAAACCTTTCCAGTGAGTAATTTATAAGACACCACAGTCATGCTGAAAGACCCAAGAAATATTTTCAGGAGAGAATGTAGGAGGAATTTATAGTTCTTCAAGCTCTATGCTCCCACATATCCAATTCTGTCAGGAGCAGAGGCAAGTGAGTTTACATACTCATATTCTTGAGAGGGACACTCAAAGGCATAATGTACATTTAAATCTTTGCTTCTCTTGAATGTCTTAGTTGGGGAATGGGACTGAACTAACCCTCACTCATTTCAGCCTCTCCTACTTGGACTTGGTGATATGTAAATAAATGCTTCAGTGAACTCTGTTGGTTTCATCATCTTGATTGTCTTCTGTAGTTCAGCGTCCTGCAGTTACTGCAAGTGAATGTTCTACGTGGGGAAATTTCCACTTCCAGACATTTGACCAGGTCAAATTTGACTTCCCTGGAATCTGCCAATATGTTTTTGCTTCACACTGCAATGACAGTTATCAGGACTTCAATATACAGATCAGAAGGAGTGTCAAGAATAGGACTGCTATCTATTTCACTGCTAACATAGATGGAGTGCTTCTGGAGGTGAAAAAATCAGGCATTACAGTGAATGGGAAAGAGTGAGTTGGCTCAAAATCTGTTTATGATGTTCTGTTTTCTTCAGATATGAAACTGCCTTATATTGAGTCAAGTGGTCTGCCTAGCTCAGTATTACCTGTTCTGACTGGCATCAGGGTCTCAAGAAAAGGAAGGTCATTCTCAGCACTTATTGAACTTATAACAGTAGCTCCAGGTGTGGTCTAGTAGATGACTTACCTGGGTTCAATACTGTAGTTCATAGAATGAAACACAGATCATTTCCATACAATACATCAGTTTAAGTTTATTTTAAAAATAGTTGTGATATTTTAAAAAACTACCAAAAAAACAATCTATACTTATACAATGAATACAAAAAAATTTGAAAATAGGTTGCTAGGGCAGGTGATAATTCATGCTGATGGAGTAATTTTCCCTCCCCACCGGACATGAGATTTTTGCTATGAAGATGGTTTCAGGAAGGGCACGATTTAAATCTAATAAAATAAATAAATAATAAAGTATTGTGGAATATAAGGAAATTTTTTGCAGACTTATGAAGCTTCCTTTGCTTCCCAGGGTCAGAAGTACCGTATCTAAACAGATCCATGACTCGGGAATCTGCATCCCTTCTAAATGGAAAGTAGTTCCCTCCAGTGTAAAGTAAGCCCTACCCTAACCATCTTTTTCTTGCCCCTCAGGCAAGTTCTGTTTGGCTCTGGCTCAGTATAGACACTTAATTACTATGTACTGTAATATTAGCTTCAAATAATCATATCATAGAGCTGGAAGGACCTCCAGGGTCATCAAGTCCAACTCACTGCACAATGCAGGAAATTCACAAATACCTCCCCTGACACACCGCTAGTGACACCTGATCCACACCCAGAAGATGGCAACCTCCCCTCCAGGATCCCTGGCAAAACGGGCCTGGAGAAAAATAGCTGCCTCATCCCAAAGTGGAGAACAGTATTCCCCTGGGCATGTAAGAAAGGGCCACAAGAACTAAGCACTGATGCAACCCTTCCTACCCTCCCTTCCATGATCTGCCTAAGTTCACAGAATCAGCATTGCTGTCAGATGGCCATCTAGGCTCTGCTTAAAAACCTCCAAGGAAGGAGAGACCCCTCCCCCCCCCACCAGGAAGTCTGTTTCACTGAGAAACCTCTGTAACTGTCAAGCAGTTCTTCCTAATGTTTAGTTGAAATCTCTTTTGATTTAATTTCAACCCACTGGTTCTGGTCCAGTCTTCTGGGGCAACAGAAGACAACTCTATGATAGCCCTTTAAATACTGGAAGATGGTCATCTCCTCTTCAGGCTAAACATACCAAGCTCCTTCAGCTTTTCCTCATAGGACTTGGTCATATTTAAATATTGTTTCTATTCTAGCTTGACAAGCAGAGATGCAGAAGGCCTTTGGGAGGCTACCATTATTCATTAATTCCTTGGATACCTAGCTACCTTTCCAAACTAAACTATGCAAGATCTCATTAAGACAGTGCCTGCAGGTTCGACCTTTTCTGATAATTAAGATGGAGATGTGATGGATATTTGCTTTCTGCATGAGATCAGAAACAATAATCAAATTTCTCAAACTAAAGGGGACCCTGTATAACAATAATAGTGCATCAGCAAGGATATTGATAAGTATGGGTCCTTCTTTCATTGCAGTAGTGTAATCACAGAAACCTTGCCTGCCAAATGTTCCCTTGCCATGATATAGGAATTCCCCACTGTTCAGATGGAGTGTTGTTCAGCCCAGTTACCCAATGAGGCAATTTCAGTGGGCTGAAATTAAGAGTAATCAGTTTAGTACCTGTTTATGAAACTCTTCAACCAATGCAGATTGTGCAATAAATAACTGTTTAGTCATCTCCTTTCTCCTGCTTATCACAACTCCTGATACATACAGGAGTACACCTGGCAGCCACCTTGTCTGGGCATTGAGAAAGGAATGCATAGAGGATCAGTGACATCTTAAGCAGTTATAACCTTCTAAACCCATTGAAGTAAATGGTGTTAAAAGAGTGTAACTGTGAATCAGATTGTACTGTAAGTCCTGCTAGCCAGTCTCTTCCCTCCCCTTTAGTGCCTCTAAACTGCCTCTCACCCTTTTGGCGCCTCATGCCCTGAGGCTATAGATCATAGAGATTGTGAATAAATGGCCAGCAGACTTAATTAATAGGTCAGTGTTGGGTTTCTTTCATCATGAAATAACTGGTCTGTTTTGTAATTGTTTTTTTGTTTTTTTGTTTCTTTTTTAAAGGATTCTTCTACCCTTCAGCTTGAAGAGTGTTCTAATAGAAGACATTTGTACTTACTTCCAAGTCACCTCCACACTAGGCCTGATTCTCAAGTGGGATTGGAGTGACACTCTACTAGTATGATGCTCCAGTTAGTTGGATTTATTTTAGCGAGTTTCAGTACTGCTAAAATGTGATGGATAGCCAGTCTTTGCACCCTGTACTTTTCTAGCTCTATTATGAACAAATATAGGTTATGCTGTAGCAGTAGTAATTCTTCTGTATTACTAATTTGAAATGTGGAATGGTATGCTATAGCTTGTCAGATCTTGGAACCTAAGCGGGGTTAGTATTTGGATAGGGGAAACAACAAAGACTCTGCTGAGGAAAATAATGTCAAACCACCTTTGCTTCCACTTGCCTTGAAAGCTCTTGTGGGGGTCACCATAAGTCAGTTGCAACTTGATAGCATGTAGATACATGTTACTAATTCATTTGTGTCCTCTGGAGACCTATCTTTGGCCTTGCAGTTGAGACTGACAATAATATGGCAGCATTATCATATCATAAAAGCCCTTTCATCTTGACAAAACAGAGCTCTCCCATTGCTTGGGGGTGCACTCCATCAACCTTTGCCCCATCAAACCATCTATCAAGAGTACTTGTGTGCCATTGGTTCAGTCTGCTTCTCTCTCCTGCCCAAGTGGCTGTTGCTAGCCAGCCAAGCTGATTTTGTCAGTAAAAGGCAACCAACCTTGGTTATGGCAGTTTCCGGCTCTCTCTACTCTGCTGTTGCACTACTTCACAGAGGAGAGAAAGAAACCCTTCCCTCAATATGACTGAGGGAGGGAAGAGGAGGGAAAGAGGCAGAAAAACCTTCTCGATTGGCTGAGGACTCCTCCCCCTCCTCCTTTGGAAGGGAAACAGACAGAGAGATGCATTGAGAACTCATTGGGCCCAGTCCTGAGTAGGGCTGCCAATTCCAGGTTGGTGGGAAATTCCTGGAGATTTTGTGATGGATTCTACAGAAGCCAGAGTTTGGGGACAGGACAGACTTCAGCTGAATATAATGCCATAGAGCCCAGGGGGAGAGAGATCTGTTGTCTGGAGTTCAGTTGTTATACCAGGAGATCCTCAGGCTTCACTTCAGAGCAGTGTCTGCCAGACCCAGGTTCTTGCTGTGGAAGCTAACTGGATTATTTTAGACTAGTCACAGACTTGCAGCCTAACTTACCTCACACAGTTGTTGTGCAGATCAAAGTGGCGGGGGGGGGGGGAGAAGAGAATGATGTAAGTGGCTTTGGTCCCCCTCCCACTGTGGAGAAAGACTGTGGTTTTCCTATGTAGAGGCTGCAGGGAGAGGGAAGGAGAGGGCATGCTGAAGTCAGAGGGGCAGATAAAGGGGAGGAGATAGGGTTGCCAACTCCAGGTTGGAAAATTCCTGGTGATTTGAGGGATGGAGCCTAGAGAGGGTGGGTTTTGAGGAGGGGTGGGACCAGACATGTGCAATGACATAGACTCCACCCTCCAAACCAGCCATTTTCTCCTCGGGAAACATTGTTGCCAATCTCCAGGTGAAGGCTGAAGATTACTTAGAATTACAACTGCTTTTCCAGAAGAAGAGGTGATTGGGGGTAGTAGTGGGAGGGGTATGGGAAGACATCAAAGAGGGGAGTGACTGCCTTTACTTGGGTGAGTGAGAAGACAGCAAGGGTGGGGTACACTCAGAGTCTCTTTCTAGAACCCATTGTATTTTTCTTCATAACTGGCCTTTTTCCTAGTTTTAAAGAAAGATGGTACATTTACTATTCTATGTCTGGATTATAAATTTACTTGGCTGATAATATATTTTTATTCTCAAAGAAATATTTTTCCCTAAATAATGCATGAAAGCAGTATTAATTCCATATTCAGAAGGGAGAAATATCTTGTGTTTGATGACCTTATTGTTATAGATTTGTAGATTCATTTCAAAGTACCAGAGAATATCATCAGCCTAAACTTAGACTTTATAGTCCTGGTATGCAGATAATCTTCTAATAATCTCTACTTGAAAAAAAAAATCCTCCAACACCCCCCCTTTTTTCTTTTAGCTAAATTTAGAAGATTCATACAGGCAGAAAACATGTGGTCTGTGCGGGAACTATGATGGCAATCAAAAGAATGATATGATGTTGAATGGTATGAAGGTATTTATGTATATTTCTATGCTATTCTTGTAATCAATTTATTGGTATCCTGCTCTTCCACCAAATATCTCAGGACAGCAAACATGGAGGTTATTCCATGTTATCATGACTCACAGAGACAACAACTGGCACAAGATCACTCAGTGGGATTTGCAGCCAAACTGTAAAACTTGGTCTCTCTCTGCACCATTTCCAGTTCAACATGTTATCAGCTGTATACTTTCTCACATGCACATGGTTGAACATGAAACTACCTTTTTTCCATTTGGTGTGCATATCTGCCAAATTTTTGCTAAACACAATCAGGAAGCAATGTTCAGTTCATCTCAATTGAATTATGATTCTGTTAAGCAAATTGGTTCCCAGAGCTAGATGTAGCCTGCTGTTTAGTATTCATATTTCACAGGCAGTAAAATATTGGTATTGAGAGGATTCTAAACAATTGTTCCATTAGAACAGGCTTATTGACCTGCTTATTTGACATATATTTTCTTTCTCATTCTCTTTAAATAGAGAAAAAATGTGCATACTGTAATCCATGCAAATATATATTTATTTACAACGCTTCTGTTTACAAACCATTTCTATTTAAATTAACAATGTGAGTTCTCAATGTTTTAAGGGACTCAAAACAATACACCATTCACAGCAAATACACCATTCACAGCAATACACCATTCACAGCGAATACACCATTCACAGCAATACACCATTCACAGCGAATACACCATTCACAGCAATACACCATTCACAGCAAATACCCCATTCACAGCAAATACCCCATTCACAGCAATACACCATTCACAGCAATACACCATTCACAGCAAATACCCCATTCACAGCAAATACACCATTCACAGCAATACACCATTCACAGCAATACACCATTCACAGCAAATACACCATTCACAGCAAATACACCATTCCCCAGCTGGGAAACTGAGATGAAGAGGGCTTTTATTACAGGCCTTGCTGCCAGGTTGCCATTAGTCAGCTGCGATTTGATTGCACTGTCCACCCCCCCTCCCATTTATTTCTCAAACCCATGGGGTTTTGCAGGCTATCAACTACTCCCACGGCAATATGGCAACCTACAAAAAATAGAAGAGCCAACAGAGGAGTGCCCAGATGTACCTGAGGAAAATAAAGATGACAGGAAGAACAAATATGCCTCTCGTTGGAAAGAGAAATGCAAGAGTAAATATGTATGTCACTAGTTTGGTTGTCTGTGCAACACAGAGTTCTTGTGGTTACCTGATACCAGTGTACTATCAGAAAATTATATACCAAAACATAAAATGCAAGATAAAGTTAGAAATAATCAATAGGATATTTTTGAGGCAGAGCTCAGCCATAGTACCTGTTTTAATGTCAAACCCAGTCCCATAAGATGCAAAGTAATAGGCTTTGATTAGAGATACTAAGTGCTTGAGCCTGCTAATATTTTTAAATATGGACAATTAATTTTAGCATAAACTTCTGTACGATATGGCCTACTTCTTCGGATGCCAGGTAGTAGCTTCAGCAAATAAATTCACAGAGTATTTAAGATAACACAATTTTGTTATAGATATTTTTGTTTCATTTTGTATCTAGGAAAGTTTGTGTAGCTTGGCATTTCTTGCTTATGATTTGAGTATGAGTCTTATCAAGTTATACAAAGGTCCAGGTCTCTTAAGGGAAGTTGGGGACATCAATTTTTTGGTTTATGTGGGCTGGATGGGGGATGGTGGTGTCAATGTATGGAAAAGGACACCTCAGAAGGTGCAAGCTTTTTTCACCCAGCACAATGAGCTGCATCCAGGGCTGTATTTCTGGGGGAACACAGTGGAACAGCGTTCTAAAACCTCTTAGGGGAAATAAAATTCTTTAAAAAAGAGAGAGAGTTTAAAAGTACGAGGGGCACCTGCAGGGCCATAGTCAGAATTTCAAGTTTGGTGGGGCATATAGCCAGGATTTTTTGTTACATGGACCAAGGGGCTGCCCAGTTTGGTGGCCCTGGGCTCTCAACACTGGAACGCAGGGAGGGATGCTTCCAAGAGTGCAGTCTCCAGCCTGGGAGCCAGAGGAAGGATCTACACACATCCTATCTCTGCAATGGACAGGTGGCCCCGAGGGGGCAGAGAAGTGGCAGCAGTGGGCTGGTGAGAGTGGCATTCAGCACAAGCCCAGAGGGGACTGAGATGGGGCAGAGAAGCAGCAGGGGCAGGCTGACAGGACAGTGGCACTCAGCACAAGCCCAGTGGGTATTGAGAGGAAGTGCTCTTGGCAGTCCTTCTTGGAGAAATAGGCCTGGGTCACCACTGCCTCTGGGTTTGGCAAGTGGTCTTCAAGCACCTTAGAGGGCACAGCCACAAAGCTGTGCTGCCAAACTCTGCTTTTCCCTCCTGGCTGACTGGCAGGCTCACCGTCAGGGCTCTTGAAGGTGAGGTCCTGGCCCCCTGCCTGAGCACCACCGGTTCTCAAAGCAGAGCACCAGCAGTTCATCTGCCACCTCAGATGGCATGCCCCACACCTCCGCCAAACTTAATGAAGCTAACCAATCTGTGTGTCATAAAGTATACTGCAAACTTAAAATAATATGAGCTGCTTAGAGCTCTCTCTCTCTCTCTCTCTCTCAGAAATCTAATTGCAAGAAAGCCCTGGACATTGGAAATTGCTCTAAAGTGGTTGACACTGATTATTATGTAGCTGCCTGCATTGATGATATGTGTGCCCGCACACAGAAGTCTTCTAATTCAGATCTGATTGCAAGCTATGTATGCAGCACTCTCAGCCAATATTCCCGGGACTGTGTCCACAAGAGGGGAGACCCTGGAAAGTGGAGATCCAAGCAGCTTTGCTGTAAGTAAGTGAGGGTGGGAAAACTCTGCCAGCTTCACAAGCACCATCTAACATGCTGTGGGATCCCTGTGTGGTATTAACTAAGTCAAGTTGTCTTTGACTCGCTTGTAAAATAAGTTTTATCAGAACATTATGAAAGATAAAAAATTGTTACCTAAATGTATTTATTATTTCTGCAGCTGTTGACGACTTCTCCAACAACTGAAGTGCATTAGAATATTTTTATATGACAAACTAAATTGAATTCATGATATCTTGTATATCGCTGGCAGAGCTGCTGAGAGCCACAGGGGGCCCTCAGGCAGGAATTCCATCTCAGTCTTCCCATAGGACCCTGATAGATTTTATTTATGATCTACCAAGTGCAGATTGAAATAAGATATGGCGCAAACGAACAAAAAAACAAACAGGCAAAAGGTAGCAGAATTAGAAATACTCCTCAACCATGGGACCTAGCCAGAGCATTCATTGCACTATCAAATAAAAGTGAAACACGAGTTACTTGGGAGCAAGCCCCATTGAATAAAGTGAGACATCAGTCTCTCACAAAAAGTGCTAAACTGAAAAAAAACAAACATGCTTTAAAAATATTTCTGCTAACACAAACAAGTAAACTCATAACAATTTGGAGATGCTTTGTGGGAGAAGAAAAATTGGGGGAATGTGACAAGGACAGGAGGCAGGTTAGCCAAGTATTCAGATGGTGTTGAGTTCCCATGCCTGCACTAACTTTAGAAAAAAAATTCTAGTCCCCAGATAACTGAAATCCAACTATCTTAAGTTCTCCCTTCCCTTCCCTTCCACTCCTGCCGCTGCCTCCTTAAAGGGGTGTGTGGAGAGGAAGTAAGCAGAAGAGCTGGGACAGATTGGGCAACTGAAATTACTCTGGAAACAATTTCCCGAATGACCCCACCCGTGCTCTTGATCAGGTTAAAGGTATAGATCCTTAGCAGATCAAAGGGTACAGGGCCAACTTTATATTTGCTTAATTAGAATATTTCTATCCTGCCTATTTCTTGAGCCACCCTGCTTAAGGAGGCTTAGAATTAAAAACCACAGTATTAAAACATGAGCCATTAAAACAAAAACAGTATAAAGATTATCCATAAAAGACTGATTTGGGGGGAGCAATTCTAAGCAGGTTTCCTTCAAAGTAAGTCCCATTTTATGCAATGGGACTTACCGTACTCCCAGTCTGAAGGAAACAGCTGTTTTGGAGAGTCGGCTCATTGGCATTATACCCTACTGAAGTCCCTCCTCTTCCCAAACCCCAGTCCCAAGTTGCATCCTGACATCTTCAGGACTGTCCCCACCCAGAGCTGGCAGCCCTACATTCCACACAGTTGCTTCCCCAAAAATTGGCATTTAAAAGTATACTGCCTTTGAATATGGAGCTTCTATCTGGCAATCATTCCTAAAAGGCACTCATGGACCCATCCACTTTCATGAATCTGTCCAATTCCCCTTTACAATCTTCTGAACCAGTGGATGTCTCCTCTTATTTATTCAATGAATTAATCAGGCAGCATGTGATGTAACACTTCCTTTTGGCTATTTGGAACCTACTGCCAATTGAGTTCACTATGGGTGAACTCTTGATGTGAAGCAGAAAAAAATTCTCACCCATTTTCTTCACATCATTCATTCGTTTATAAGTCTCTATATCTATATAGCCAGGGCCGGATTAACAATTAGGCAAATGAGGCACTTGCCTATGGGCTCCCAAGGCTTTTAGGGGCCCCAGGGGCCAGCTTTCCCCCCATCCCAGTCCCCCTCCTCCTGCGGCCCGTGGCTAGTTTGCCTCTTCCTCTGATGGCCCCTTCCCCTCAGCTTGCCTGCCTCACCTCCTCCCCATCACTTACCCCTTTGTCCACCCACCCCCTCCCTCCCCCTCACTTCCCTCGTTGCTGCTTCGCTGTCCATCCGCTTCCCTCTTCATCTGACCCCTCCCCCTTGTTTCCTTCTTTGTCTGCCTGCCCCGCCTCCTCCCCATCTGCCAGTCAAGCCTTGGGGAAACCATCTCTGGAGCGAGAAAACCGCTTCTGCATTTACTGGGCTTGCAAGGCACTTTCGGCCGAGTCAGGCAGGGAGGAAAGGAAAGCTGTTGCAAAACTCCATCTGGGCTCTGGTTGAGTGGTGGGCAGTGGGCACAGGGCACTCCCCCCCCCCACCCAGAAGCAGAAATCCAAATCGCCTGCAGCAAAACAAAGTAGGAAAACCAGCCAGGCAAGCTGGCTCCGTCAGGCTCGCCTGCCCTTCAGCAGCTCCTCTTCTGCGTCTGGCAGCGACAGGCCAGCCAACACTGGCTCTCATATGGCAATGGGACAGGGAGAGAGATGGATTCGGCTGGCAAAGCTTCCTGCGTTGGGAGCTTGCTTCCCCACCCCCCTCGGTAACTTGCAGGCTGCCTCTGTCAGTACCAGAGGACAGATTTTTTAAAAAGTTCCCTTTGCTCTTTCGGCTGCCTCTGCTCTTTCTATCAAGTGCAAATGAGAGGGGGTGGGGGACAACAACTTCCCTTCATTCCCTGGGGAGGGGGAAGGGAAAGAGACAGTGGAAAGCCCAAGTTGTCCGGGAGTGCCTTGAGAAGCCCAGCAAAGTTTCCCTCCAGGTTGTGTGTGCAGTGCTTCTCTGCGAAGGCTGCTCCAGAGCCTCCTGTCAGTTCAGCAAGAAAGTCTTGTTTGTTTCTGTGAGTCAGACTTGTTTGCAGGTGGTCTCTCTCTCTCTCTCTTTCTCTCAGTAGCAGAGGCAGACCCTGCGCTAAGGGTGAAGTGTGTTCGGGGGCAGGGGGGAGGTGGAAGGTGGCCACGGGAAGACAGTGGCGGTGGCGGGAAGGCAGCAGCAGCTGTGGGGAGGCAGTGGAAGGTGGGGGTAAGACAGAGGTAGCTGTGGGGAGGTGGCGGGAAGGCAGGCGCTCTGTCTCTGAGATAATTGGCAAGGCCACCCCTCCCGGGCAATGTTTGACTGCCTAGAGGCACGGGTAATGGGGTGGGTGCTCCAACTTGGAGATAATTTGCAAGGGGGGGCCCCAAGATTTCAACTGCCTAGGGGCCTCCACAGGGTTTAATCCGGCCCTGTATATAGCACATATACCTACATAAGTCGAATAATTGTGTAAAAGAAGCAGGGGCAGCTTTCCTTACCTCTTTTCAGCCAAACTGTTCTATAAGAAATGCCCTCCACTTCTATTTCTGTTTTTTAAAGATTCTTGTTCTCTTTATATTAGCCTCTGAGGATTCCCTATATCATCAACTCAATTTGCATAGTCAGTACTTTCAATATTTTCTATAACCATGTGTCTAATTTTGTTATTTTGTATTTACACAAACATGTGTCTCTAGCAACATAGATACACTTCTTACATCTGGTGAAGTGGGCTTCAATTGCAACAATGCATTGTTACAATACTGCATTTACAAAAGGCCCATTCTCAGATGTCTCACCAATACAACAATAATAACAACCCATTTCTTGAAAAGTTTTAGTATGTAATTATATCACTTCTAATTATTTGGGGATGGGAGGGGGACAAACACAGAAGAATTAGAAAGTAGAATGAGAGAGAAATGAAAGCATAACAGGACTTTTTTTTTTTTGCTTTAACAAGTTACTTTTTTATTATTAAACATTTAAACATTTAACACAGTAATACACAGTAATACACCTTACATACTAAAATATACACATTTACATGTCAACATCGACATCAACCTACTAACATATAACACCTATAACAGGACATTTGATGGGCTTAGCAATATCTCACATTTGCCTCAGCCTCATTGTAGTTTGAAGCCATGGAGAGAGCTTAATTAAAGTTTTACTGTGAACAAAGTGCAGCAAACAGTACCAGGACGTCAGAGTTTCTGGCTATTCTCCTCTGCCTTCCCTGTGACCCTCGTAGCTGCATCATAGAACTGAATGAAAAGTAAAATGGCAGCCCAATCCTGAGAACCACTGTGTAGCCGTGCTCGAGTGTAGAACTAGTGTAGGTGGCCGCAGTCGGCTCCCAAAGGGGAGACGTTACATCAGATGGGGAGGGGGAGCGCAGGTGGATGAGTGAAAGAGAAGCCACCCGTCACCATGGTGATTCTGCCCATGCCCATGCCCACGCCATTGCCCGCTGCTGAGGCCGGGGCAGGAGAGGGTCATGGTTGCGTGGGACCATGGGATTGGCCAGCCCGTTGCATGTCACTGGGAGAGGGGGTGGAAAGCCTGCACCTAAGAGGCTGTCAATCCCCTCACACCCTCCTGCTGTCAGAGACTCTGCCAATGGCAGGCACGGTTAGAGGCATGCACAGACACACAGGAAGCGCGAAGTACAGGAGTTCGCTGCCACAGACAGCGGCTGGAATGTGTGTCTGGAAGTGAACAGACCACCAAGTCCAGCAGACACCCCCCACCCAGAGACCCCCTGTGTTGCCCTGACACCCCCTGCTATGTACACGGAACACCTCCCCCAGGGGCCACAGAACTCAGAGTGCGATTGGCTGTTGGGGAGGGGGCTCGTCAGCTTAGGGTGTGAGGTGCTGGTGAGGCAATTACACCGCTCCCTAAGGGGTTTGCGAGCTCCTGCGGTGATAGGAGAAACCTTTGTTTTCGGTCTCAACAAGTGCCCATGGGTTACACCACCATTTCCATGGACGTAACTTTATGCCTCTCGGGGGGGGGGGCATGTCATGGCCCAATGTCCTTAGGGAGCTGCCTAAGCCTGGCCATGCCCCTGACTCCTCCCCCCTCCTACGCTGGAGCAGCTCGCTCCACCACACTTCCACTAACACTCGGGCACAGCCCTCAGGCCCCGCTGCTCTCAGGCAGGGCAGCGCTCCAGCGACCCCATGCTGATCTAAGTCCCCTCTGCTGCGGTGCTTCTGGACTTATGCGAGTGCAATACTACTTGTGCCAATGTAGTGGATCGTCTGCTCCCACAACACTTTCCGCCTTCCCCTTAGGATTGTGCTCTAAATTCAAATACATTTGTTGAATGAAGCATGATTCCAATTTCACAGTCCCTCAAACTGACTTGACCTCCCTTATATTTATACCTTTAGTCCTCCTCTCTTGATAGCCCTATTAGCCAGCATGGGAGGAGCCTAACAGTTTGAGTACAGGAAAAGGGTAACAATGCAAACAGTTTAATTTTTTTTTCTTTCTTAATTCACAAGGTAGCAGTCTTTCAAAAACAAATTATGTACAATATACAAAACCATAGAGTTTGCCCAAAACCCAGAGCATCATCACACAATGGTGGCAATGCGATGATGACACTTCTAGGTGACATCATCACATCAGGGACAATGATGCACAATGATGTCCCTGTTTGGGGTTGGTGTTTCCCCACTTGCCAGCTGGGGGCCAGTGGATTGCAGCCCCGAAGCCTGGGGGACCCCCTGGCTGGATCAGGGTCTGGCAACCCTAACGCCAGCATTCTATTTTGCCCATGGTACAAAAACCCTTTTAAAATGAAGAAGCGGTGCTTGTTGCTTTTAGCGCAATATTCTCCCTGGAATGCTAGTTTATACATGCAGGAATTTTCTTTGCCTGGGGAAAGTGAAAGACATATCTTATTTCACCATGGAAGTAGTAAAATAGATTTAGAATGATGCCTTTGCTTGAGAAATTACTATCTGAATTTAGGCTAGTGTTTGTCACTAATATAAAAACTTTGTTTGGGTTTGCAGTCCAAGAATGCCCAGCCAACTTGGAATACATGGAATGTGGAAACCCCTGTATTGATACCTGCTCCAACCCAGAAAGGAACAAAGTATGTAAAGCCCCATGTACTGGTGGCTGCTACTGTGCTAAGGGTAAGGAGCTATGCTTGTGTTATTTTTATTCCCTTAGCATTTTCGCTATGCAGTGTACGTTAAAATCTTACCTCTTGCATCCTCTTAATGACCCTGTCAAACAGTTCACTAGCACTTACATTCATTAACATTCCCCCTAGCATTAGAAAGAGCTAAGATCAGTGCTTAATTGCTAGAACAAATGATGACAGACAGAGGTTTTTTTGTAGCAGGAACTCCTTTGCATATTAGGCCATACCCCCTGATGTAGCCAATCCTCCAAGAGCTTCCAGGGCTCTTAGTACAAGGCCTGCTGTAAGCTCCAGGAGGATTGGCTACATCAGGGTGTGTGGCCTAATATACAAAGGAATTCCTGCTACAAAAAAAAGCCCTGATGACAGGGATCAAAACTGCTCCTATCATGACTGCCATTGAAATCTTTCCTCGGATCCCAGAAAAAGGAAAGACATTATGCGCATTCTCAAAAGGAATTTCTCATTTTCACTTCACAATTTTCAGTACTGAGCTCCAGCAATGAAACCATGTTCTGCAGCTATGACCCCTGCTTAATTTTAACTCATATGTACCCTGGTATATTGGTACTCACTTGAAGCCCAAATAAACTGGAAATATCATAGAAATTATTTGTATTTGAAGCTGTTTCCATGTGATTATGATTCAAGCAGCTACCCAAACATTGAAGAATTTGAAAATGCACAAACTGCTTCTGTCCTCTGTTACTTGTAATAGTCATATATAACTACCATAATTACTGTTATCTATCACCCTGTCCCAAACTTTTAAATTTTGCTTAGCAGTGTTATTTACTGGTATATAACTAAGGTGAAACAGATTTCTTCCAGTGGTCCAATGACTGTCTTTTGTTTCTCTTCTGTTGGAACAGGAACAATTCTTGATGACATTAGCAGCAAAAAATGCATCCCCATTGGCAGCTGTCCTTGCACCTCTCAAGGCAAAGTCTATAGAGCTGGAGAGACCTACTCCACTCCCTGCCAAAACTGGTACTGTTATACACTTGCTAGTTGCAATATAACAAGTTAGTAGAATTTAACCTAAACGCTCTTCCAAAGCTAGCAGAGCTAGCTAACTTAAAATCTGGACACCAGTGTACTTCTTTGGAAAGTTCAAGACCTTCAAATTAAAATTTACTTCTTGATAAAAGAGAAGTTGGAGCACTTTCAGGGCAATGAAGCCAGGAATATTTTATGTAGTTAGGGTCCCCTTCAGCTGCTCTGGCCATATAGATCCATCCATACTAATCTAGCTTTAAGGATAGGCTATTATAATCAGGGCCCTGACATCACCATTGTTTCACACAGGGTTTTCCAGTAGGAAATCATTTGCATATTAGACCACACCCCCAATGCCAAGCCAGCTGGAACTGCATTCCTGCATTTTTTATTTAAAAAAGCCCTGATTATAATGCACTCTATATTGGGTTGCCTTAAAAGACAACTCAGAAATTTCACTTGGTGCAAAACTTTGCTGCCTGGTTACTGTTGGGCAAGGAACTAGGAACATACATGTCACACAAACATTCTGCAGACATTCCATTGGTTACCAATCAGTTACTGAGTTCAATTCAAGGTTCTTGTTATTACTTACAAATAATATAATTGCCTGGGCCCACATACCTGTAGGACCTGTTATGTTCATCTGCAACAGCTTCACTTATCTAAGTGAAGCCATGTTAAGGTACCTTCCTGAAAATTGGTACGATTGGCAGCTGGCCATACACATTCATTCTCATTGGTGGCCCCCATCTAGTGGAATGGCCTGCTTGAGGAGGTCAGGAAGGCTCCTACACGGCTATCATTCTGCAGAAATGTCCATTGAGAATTACCGCTGATCAAGAGGGCATTTAAAAAACAGATTAGAACAGTGGGAGCATGAAACAGCTAGGAAGGGCCCTTTTAAAATTTAACAGGATTGTAGTTTATTGCAGTGATTATTGTAGGTATCATCTTGCGTTTTCTACACTCTCATATCTTGTCATCCACTCTCCATATTGTTTATAGTCGATCTTGCCTTAGATAGTTTACTGTTCTCATTGTACTCTAATTTTGTGACCTTCATCATTACATTGTTCATCGGTTGTCTTAAGCTGTCTGATTGCACTGCTTTATTCTTTAATCTACCTACAGTATCCATTACAGTGGTGGATTATAAATAAAATAAATAAATGACTCAAAATGATGCAAAGTATTTGTGGTCACCACAAGGACTTTGACTCAGACAAGTGATAGGAGCCCTAAGATGCACGTGGTGCTTAGGGAGAAGGGGCTACAATCTCTTCCCCTACCATTGTCGTGTCCTGAAACACTGCCAGAAAGCTGCTGTATGCTCTGTCGAGAAATAAATGTGCAGCTATGTCTATTATTTATGTTTTCCCCAGGATCCAAAAATAATGCAAGAGAAGATTTAAGCCCCCACCAATACGGTCACTCCAATCTCCCTTGCTGTCACCCTACATGATTGCTATTTGCCCCTAAATTATATGTTAGGAACTTCCATTAAAAATTCCAACATAACTTGTAGTTTGCCTTCACTATCCACCATCTTTGAGAAATAATAAAATATATAAATAAAATATATATAAAATATATACCACAAGTTAGGAAAGGCACAAACAGGTATAAGAGAAGGCCTGCATGGTTAACAAACAAAGTAATGGACCTGTAAAAGGTAAGAAGGACTCCTTTAAGCGGTGGAAACCTAGTCCAAGTGAGATTAATAAAAGGGAACACAGGCTGTGGCAAATCAAATGCAAGACTGTGATCAGGCAGGCAAAAAGGGACTATGAGGAGCATATTGCAAAAAACATAGACCAACAATAAAAATTTCTTCAAATATATTAGAAGCAGGAAACCAGCGAGGGAGGCTGTGGGGCCCTTGGATGACCAAGGGGTCGAAGGATTACTGAAGGAGGATAGAGAAATGGCTGAGAAGCTGAATGCATTTTTTGCCTCCGTCTTCACTGTGGAAGATGAGAAGTGTTTGCCTGCTCCAGAACCACTTATATTGGAAGGGGTGTTGAAAGACCTGAGTCAGATTGAGGTGACAAGAGAGGAGGTCCTACAACTGATAGATGAATTAAAAACTAATAAGTCACCAGGTCCAGATGGCATATATCCAAGAGTTCGGAAAGAACTCAAAGTTGTACTTGTGGATCTTCTGACAAAAATATGTAATCTTTCATTGAAATCTGCCTCCGTTCCTGAGGACTGGAAGGTAGCAAATGTCACCCCCCATCTTTCAAAAGGATTCCAGAGGAGATCTGGGAAACTACAGGCCAGTCAGTCTGACTTCAATACCGGGAAAGTTGGTAGAAAACTTTATCAAGGACAGAATGAGTAGGCACATTGATGAACATGAGTTATTGAGGAAGACTCAGCATGGGCTCTGTAAGGGAAGATCTTGCCTCACTAACCTGTTACATTTCTTTGAGGGGGTGAACAAACATGTGGACAAAGGAGACCCGATAGATATTGTTTACCTTGACTTCCAGAAAGCTTTTGATAAAGTTCCTCATCAAAGGCTCCTTAGTGAGCTTGAGAGTCATGGAGTAAAAGGACAGGCCCTCTTGTGGATCAAAAACTGGCTAATTAATAGGAAGCAGAGAGTGAATATAAATGGACAGTCTTCACAATGGAGGACGGTAAGCAGTGGAGTTGCCGCAGGGCTCAGTACTGGGTCCCATGCTCTTTAACTTGTTCATAATGATTTGGAGTTGAGAGTAAGCAGTGAAGTGGCCAAGTTTGCAGATGACACTAAATTGTTCAGGGTGGTGAGAACCAGAGAGGATTGTGAGGCACTCCAAAGGGATCTGTTGAGGCTGGGTGAGTGGGCGTCAATGTGGCAGATGAGGTTCAATGTGGCCAAGTGCAAAGTAATGCACATTGGGGCCAAAAACCCCAGCTACAAATATAAGTTGACAGGGTGTGAACTGGCAGAGACTGACCAAGAGAGAGATCTTGGGGTTATGGTAGATAACTCACTGAAAATGTCAAGACAGTGTGCGATTGCAATAAAAAAGGCCAACACCATGCTGGGAATTATTAGGAAGGGAATTGAAAACAAATCAGCCAGCATCATAATGCCCCTGTATAAATCGATGGTGTGGTCTCATTTGGAATACTGTGTGCAATTCTGGTCACTGCACCTCAAAAAAAATATTATAGAATTGGAAAAAGTGCAGAAAAGGGCAACTAGAATGATTAAAGGGTTGGAACACTTTCCCTATGAAGAAAGGTTAAAACACTTGGGGCTCTTTAGCTTGGAGAAACGTCGACTGCGGGGTGACATGATAGAGGTATACAAGATTATGCATGGGATGGAGAAGGTAGAGAAACGTATTTTTCGGTCCATAAGGCGCTCCGGACCATAGGACGCACCTTCCTCCAGGGGGGCGATCTGCTGCCTCCGCCTCCAATCCCGGTGCTTCCCCCGCGCCTGCCTGGCTCCAGCTCTGCTTCCAGCAAGCGCTGGGATCGCTCCACACTGCCCCCACCGCAAACCCAGCGCTTTGCGAGCACCGACTGCGGAGCGGGCAGCGTGCTTCCTCCGTGCCTGTCTGCCTGGCTCCAGCTCTGACGCTTACAGCAAGTGCCAGGACCGCTCCCTCTGCCCTCCGATCCTGGCGCTTGCTTTAAGCATCAGAGCTGGAGCCAGGCAGACAGGCACGGAGGAAGCACGCTGCCCCCTCCGCAGCCGGCGCTCACGAAGCTCTGTGTTTGCGGAGGGGGCGCGTGCTTCCTCCGTGCCTGTCTGCCTGGCTCCAGCTCTGATGCTTAAAGCAAGCGCCGGGATCGGAGGGAGCGATCCTGGTGCTTGCTTTAAGCATCAGAGCTGGAGCCAGGCAGACAGGCACGGAGGAAGCACACTGCCCCCTCCACAGCCAGCGCTCGCGAAGCGCTGGGTTTGCGGTGGGGGCAGTGTGGAGCGATCCCAGCGCTTGCTGGAAGCAAAGTTGGAGCCAGGCAGGCAGGCGCGGGGGAAGCGCCAGGATCGGAGGCGGAGGCAGCGGATCCCCCCCCCCCCCCGAGGAAGGTACGTCGCTCCATAAGACGCACACACTTCCCCCCCACACTTTTTTTTTGGGGGGGGGAAGTGCATCTTATGGTCCAAAAAATACGGTACTTTTCTCCCTTTCTCACAATACAAGAACTCGTGGGCATTTAATGAAATTGCTGAACAGTTGGATTAGAATGGATAAAAGGAGGTACTTCTTCACCCAAAGGGTGATTAACATGTGGAATTCATGTGGAATTCACTGCCACAGGAGGTGGTAGCAGCTACAAGCATAGTCAGCTTCAAGAGGGTGTTAGATAAAAATATGGAGCAGAGGTCCATCAGTGGCTATTAGCCACAGTGTGTGTGTGTGTGTGTGTGTGTGTGTGTGTATATAAAAAATTTTGGCCACTGTGTGACAAAGGGTGTTGGACTGGATGGGCCATTGGCCTGATCCAACATGGCTTCTCTTATGTTCTTAATACTGAAGGCAGAGTTAATAAGGTATAATAGCAGTTTACAGAAAGTTTGCAACATGATCTGCATACTTTCTTCAGTGGAATGTATTTATTTTCTGATGACGAGACAGAAAAGCATTGTTTCTAAACATGGGTTACAAAGGTTTTTTTACGACATTATGTAGGAAGGCAGAAGTATCTATTATTTAAAAGCTTCATATATTTATAGAGGCTTATTGCAAATTTAACCAAGTTTTACCATAGGCTATGTTAGCAGTAAAGAAGGAAAAAACTAATCCATGTTAGTATTATGTTGACATCTCCTTGATAGTCTGTACCAAAATCTGTCTCTGAAAACACTGTCCTGATTGTCCTGAGCTGGTCCCATGTGTTTCTTCTACATAGCTATCCTTGTAAGTTAAAATATTCTTTTTATTTTGTAGTACCTGCACTGGAGGAAAATGGCATTGCTTATCATTGCCCTGTTCGGGAAATTGCAATGTAGAACGAGGATTTTACATAACCACATTTGATAGGAAACAATTTATTTTCCATGGCAACTGCCACTATGTCTTAGCTAAGGTATCTATTTATCATTTTGTGGGCTTTTTGTGGGGATCTTTTATGATCATATAAAGGTACTGGATAGCATTACTGGGTGACTTGATGTACTTCATATTGAGTTTTGTAAAATGATTTGTCCAGTCACATGGCTGAATCCTTGTACAGATGTCTTCCATGATAATACTGAATGGGTAGCCACCCTGAGCCACTTGGTGGGAAGGGCGGGATATAAATCATAAAGTAAAGTAAAGTAAAGTAAATGAGTGTCTTTTAATATTTCACACAGCATTTGTAGTTAAGAACTGGCACATGATGTTTGGCGTTTGAGTGCTAGGAAAATGTCATTTCTCCGCAGCCAAAGCACTCAGAAAACAGATTCCACCATCATTTGGTGAACATAACTTAAATGGAAGGCATTAAGGGCACTGCCAGATTTTACATAGCAAACATGTATAAAACAGAAGAAAGTTAAGTAGTTAGAGGCACCAAGAAAATGCAGAAAATGCAAAAAATGCAAACCAACTCCAGCTAAAATTGCAGCCTCATAAAATATGTATAACTGTTTGCATAAGGTTGTTGTTATGCCAGTGTTTCTTACAGAAATTTCATCAGTCCTGGAGACAGACTTTCTTTTAACATTTATATGTTTGTTTAGGGATTCGGATCCAGAAAGGATTACCAGATTTTGTTAATTGGTGCTTAAAGATGTATGTCACACTTAGTTTCTGTTTTTTCTTTGAGGGTGTATGAACATCAGAGACTTTTGTCACATAAAGCGTGGAGCTTCTATAAAACTTTTGAATATGGTCCAGAAAGGGTCAGTTCTCAAGGCTATTGAAATCAGAGGGGCTTAAGTGTTTAGTTGTGTGCTTAATACCCATTAAGGCTTAAGCATCCTTAACTTTTTTTTGGCAGCACAAAATGTACTTTCCGTCATTCAATTTTAAGTAGTTTAAAAATATGTGTGGTAGGTCACACCTGTGCCTAAATGGAATGTATTTACTGATTTGAAATATTGATACCTCACCCTTTTTCAGGCAGAGCTCAGGGCAATTTACATTAAAATTCCAGAAGGCATAAACATGAAAAATCATACTTAAAACAAATACAAAAGGCAGTTAAAATACAATTATGATCAAATTTTGCACAGAACAGACTTCCAAAACAGTATCACATAGAATATAGCTCAGCACACACCCTTTTGAAAGGCCTTTGTAAAAGACCTGATAGATATCTTCAGGCAAGCAATATCATAAAGCCAGAGCAACACACACTAAAATACTCACCCTCTAATGGAGGCCAATGAACAAGATTGACAATATGCAAGGGATGTGTAGATATGCATAGCCTTTTCAGATAAATCTTCCTTGTAAATAGATGTATGTAACACCTTTCTGTTCTGAGCTGATCTCATCAGAGCCTGATCTCATCAGATCTTGGAAGCTAAGCAGGGTTGGACCAGGTTAGTGCTTGGATGGGAGACCTCTGAAGAAGCCCAGGATTGCTACACAAAGACAGGCAATGGCCCCAGTTCATCTCTTGCCTCAAAAACCATATGGAGTCACCCTAAATCAGCAGTGACTTGACAGCATTTTTCGCCTCTAAAATCTTTCCATGTTATGATGATACCATTGATTGCTTGTTATAGGTTAGGAAGGGGTACATCGATTCTATGTGGCACCTATTCCTCATCTCTCCCTACACGATTGTTGGTGTCAGATCAACATTCATTTTAGTTGCTGGATATAACTTCAACATTCTTTATTTTATTTTATTTTATTTTATTTTATTTTATTTATATCCCGCCCTACCCCACCGAGGTGGGCTCAGGGCGGCTTACAACAGTAAAAGCTAACAGAAATCGGTTTAAATATGATTAAAATTATATAATAAAAACAAAAAAACCTAAAAATACATAAAACTCACATCGGTATACACTATGCTACATTTTCCTTAAATCAGTCCTTCAATTTCCAATATTCAGTAATCTGATGTTTGAGATTTAGTATTCGGCATTCTGATCACAATTAATTATATGCCAACCGGAAGAGGGTTGTTTTACAGGCCCTGCGGAACTGCTCCAGGTTCCGCAGGGCCCTCACCTCCTCCAGGAGCTGATTCCACCAACAGGGAGCTGCAATCGAGAAGGCCCTGTACCTGGTCGCTTTCAGACGGGCCTCCTTTGGCCCAGGGATTACAAGGAGGTTCTGAGACCCCGACCTCAGCACTCTCTGGGGAACATGTGGGGAGAGACGGTCCCTAAGGTAGGCAGGTCCCAGACCATATTCTGTGCATATGCTTCCCCCACTTCCCCTATAATACATGTTTCCCCAAGTAGAAACCTGCCTCAGCTTACAAACCCCTCTCAGTGAATGGGAACAAATACAGTTTGCATTTTAAAAAGTTTTGAGAGGCCAGAAATTTACTAGATGAAATCTACAATGCATTGGACTGGGGCTCTTTTCTGATTACTGGTGACACATATTGAATAGACTAATAGCTATGTTGCATTGTTATATTCTTGAAGCATTTATTTCTAATTCTAGAATCTGAATTAAAAGTTTTAACATTTTTAAAAAATTAAAATTATAAATAAACTGGTATGGCTTGCTCCCTAACCCATATTCTGCTCATCACTATCATCCACAATGTCCTTCTTGTTCAGAACAATTACAACATTCATGGTGCATTTTTTGATCTCATTTTCAGGATACAGATGGTTCCTTTGTGATCATTGGAGAGATTGTTCAGTGTGGTTCTTCAGACACTATGACATGCTTGAAGAATGTTTTAATCACACTAGGAGTTACTGTAAGTTGCTGGTGAAATTATGTTTGCAAGCATTGTCTGTGCCTTAGATTACACTGCTGAAGAAATCGTACACTAGTTGTTTTCTTTAGTGTTGCCATTTGCCTGGAGAAATATGTCCTGTCCCTTTAACAGAAGTTCAGATGTAAAGGTAGCCCCATGTGCAAGCACCAGTCATTTCCTACTCTGGAGTGACACGACGTTTTCACATCAGACTTTTTAATGGGGTGGTTTGCCATTGCCTTCCCCAGTCATCTACACCCCCCCCCCCTGCAGCAAGCTGGATACTCATTTTACCAACCTTGGAGGATGGAAGGCTGAGTCAACCTTGAGCTAGCTACTGGAACCCAGCTTCTGCCAGGATCGAACAGGTTGTGAGCAGAAAGCTTGGATCGCAGTACTTCAGCCTTACCACCCTGCGCCACAGGGCAGAAGTTTACTGGGATGTTATTTGCTAGGTAATGTTATTTACTACCACACCATGGAAAGTTTCAGCTGCCCATTTCAATATACTAAGCCTCTGTTAAAGGCACAGGACATAATTTTTTTCCTCCAGGCTTGCTAGCAACCCTAATGAACCTTTATTTTAATACAATAAGCTTCTCCTAATTATCAACTGAGCTGCTCTAATTTCATGAAATGTTCATAAATATTGTAATTCCTCAGTGGAGTGAACTCTCAGCACAAAGGCAAAATCTATGAGCGAAATAGAAATGGTATGAGTAGGGATGGGCTTGAACTGCAAACTGTGAGGCTGGTTCACAAACTGAACTAGTTTGTATCAGTTTGTGACCTGCTTTCTGCTCCCCTTGAAAAACAGCAGGGAGCAGAAAGCAGGGATTTCCCCCACGAAAAGTGTCAGGGAGCAGAAAGCACAAGTTTAAATGGTTCCAAGCCATTTAAATCCCTGCTTTCTGCTCTTTATGAACTGCCACAAATTGTTCATGGAGGCTCTTCAGTTCACAGACCATGAACCAGCCAAAATTCATTATGAACCTTTGGTTGTGAGCCAGTTCATGCCCATCCAGAGATATCAGTTTCCAGTTGCCTTCTGGTTTCTCAGGAGTGTTTGTGTTACTTTCTGGTGAATTTAATTGTTAGGGAAAAAACTTTGGAGAGCTCCACATACTATAATGTAATCACATATGACAGATGTTGGGTTCAGGATCTCTACTCTGTGTCCTGTGTAACAGTCACATATGAGTTGCAGATTCTCCTCAATTCCCCTGCATGTAGTACCCAATTCAGATTGTGATTGTGGCATTCATGGAGAAGGAGCTTCAGCATATACACCCTTTACATGACCTGAAATGGTCCATGGGGGTAGTATTTTGTCTGTTGGGGAACTCAAAAGTGTACACATGGATTTCCTGAATGGACAAACAGTGCACTTCTGAAACTTGTTAATTGGGAAAATGGCACAAGGTGTGCGTGGGAGGGGGAGGCCTAATGTATGCATGCCTGAGGTTTAGGAGGAAGAGATGAGGTGATCAAGTCTGATTTTTTAGTGTTGCAGTAGAAATTGGCTAGAATGACTTTTTTTGTGAAATGGCTTGGATATCTGTTTAGTTTATTTTAATTTATTTTATTAATCTCCTTTTTTCTTTGCAGAATGTAAAAGTGTGTGCCTGTGGAAATGTCTATATCAATAATGTAATTGCTGCGTTGCCCTTAACTAAAGGTCATTATACAGTTTCATTCTTAATTTCTAAAGACTAAGTCATATATATATATATATTCTATTTGGACTGATCTGTAGCAGGACATATCTTTGTTGTTTTATTAGATGGTGTCACCCTCTTTAGACCATCAACATTTTATGTGAACATTGTGACATCTTCACGAATACAAATTCAAGTGCAACTAAAACCTACAATGCAAGTCTTCATAACAATAGATGAAACTTACCACAATCGAACATCTGGTAATAGTAGTTTTTTTTCTTGCTTTTTGTCTGTCTGCTATAAGGTTTTTCAAAGTTACTTGATTGTTGGGTCCACCTTGATTTTAAACAACCATGACTCAGACATATTTATTGCCATTAAAACCCACTCTGTCATAGGATCCCCTCTATTCTCCTGCCATCTAAACAGTGTGTACTCTCTCAAAGGCAAAGTGTGATGGTTGGGGGGAAAAAAATGGTTTTGAGGACAGTTCACCATAAGAGTCATTGCAACCTTGTCATTTCTGGGGAAAACCTGTCATTTCTGGGGAAAACCTGGAAGTGACATAGGGTAACTGTTATCAGATAATTGTTCAAACTTTGTTCCATTTGTTCTAGGACTTATTCTGGGCATAAATCCATTGATTCATGAAGTACTCTGTAGCCTCTGTGCTCTCATCTTGGCTTCTTGATAATAGCAGACAGGAAAACAAGTTGATTGCAGAGAAGAGAGAGTAAAATCACTGTAGCAGCCACCAAAGAAAAGAGCAAGCTGGACATACTGGGGTGATGGTGGTGGTTTCACTCCCTTTTCTCTGCGGTCAGCTGAACTGATCCTTCTTCAGGGCACCATGACAATTCTACTGTCTCCCCTGGTCTGGTGTGACTCTACCTGATTCCTTTAACAGATTGTTTCAAAAACTATGCACAGTTTTTGGGTTGGATTTTGTATCTTGTGGTTTTCTTCTTCCTCATTCTACCCAGGACTGTGTGGAAATTTCAATAATATAGAGACTGACGATTTTCAAACTGTTAGTGGGATTGTGGAAGATTCACCTTCAGCTTTTGGAAACTCATGGAAGATCATGGCCAGCTGTGCTGATGTTCAAGACATAATTGAAGATCCCTGTCTGAGGAGTGAAGATAAAGGTGCCACCACCAGCATTTCTTTTTAAGTGCACTTAGTATTTTAAATATTAAAATCTAATATGCCTTGCCCTGGGTAGCCTAGGCTTGCCCAATTTCATCAGCTCTCAGAAGTTAAGCAGGGTCAGCCTGGCTAGTATTTGGATGGGAGACCGCCAAGGAAGTTCGGGGTTATGACAGGGAGGCAGCTAATTGCAAATCACCTCTGAACATCTTTTGCCTTGAAAACCCTACAGGATCACGATAAGTTATATGTGACTTCACAGTACTTTCCACTGCCACCACCAATATTTTAAAATTTGTCATGTGTTTAGAATTTGGATAGAACTTCTGGAAAGTTCAAAGTACCTCAAAACAAATCCCCTTGCAATAGCACTGTAAGATAGGGTCAGTATTATTTTCATTATGGTGCAGATGGAAATCTTAAATATAACAGATGATTAAGGCCCCCTACGGAATTCATCATAGAGGGGAGGTTCATACTTGGGGCTTCCTAATTCAGTATGTTAGCTACAATCTACTCTGTCTATCACTTAGGTATCTCTCACACGTTGTGTGTATGCAGGGTGTGTAAGTGTGCACACTCCCTTCAAGGGTTCTTGCAATGTACAAACCCTCTTTCTACCTACACAGACACTCTGACAATTTTAATAATAATAATAATAATAATAATAATAATAATAATAATAATAATAATAATAATAATAAATCCAAGCGGGTAGCCGTGTTGGTCTGAAGCAGTTGAACAAAGTAGGAGTCAAGGTGAACCTTTAAGACCAACCAATTTTTATTTAGAACGTAAGCTTACGTTCTAAATAAAAATTGGTTGGTCTTAAAGGTTCACCTTGACTCCTACTTTGTTCAATAATAATAGTAATGATAATAAGAATGTACATATCCAGCTGAATTGTCAAAACACTTAATACAATCTCAGTGACAAGAATAACTGTTCAGAGTAACCAATTATTATCATCAACATATTACAGAATGACAGGTAAAAGTTCACTTAAAAGGTACCCTGTACATTCACAGCTAAACTGAAATATTGACCAGAAAATTGCAGTCACTGACACAGCCATTCTACTACAGAGTTAATGGAAGATAACAGGTTTTGTCCTCTTCACAGTTTCCCCAAATGCAGCATTTTATGGTTGCTGACAAATGTGAATGGCAGCTAGTCCTCTATATTAAGAATGGTCTATGCAGTTTGTTTCATAATAAGGGGCTGGTTCTGACCAGGGGTCTTTTTGTAGAAAAATAGGTGGTGGAGCTCATCCAGGGATTGTTATGCAGCTGCACCTATTATTCAATGGACAAGGTGGGAAGGAGCAGGTGGAACTCTCAGAAAGGTCCAGGAGCTGTGCTCCTGTGAGCTCCCACTGAATCTGAGGCCTGCTTCTGGCCCCCTCTTGCAATGTAAATGCCCGATACCTCAATCCCGTGTGTGTTTACTCCAAATTAAGTTCTGCAGAGATCAATGGGTTTTATACTTATTGCAACCTTTGTATATAAAGTAGCTTCTTTAGAGCCTGCACAATTTTGCTGGATGAATATACAATCTTATTTGGGTGGAAATGGTTATCATAGACCGATCAAACTTATTTCTCACATACCTTAACAAACTAAGGGTGCCATCCTATGCCTTGCCTCTGAATGGTATAAAGTATAGATCAGACATCAGCATAACTTGGAGGTCTTAGGTTTGGACTCTTAATAATGTAATAACATTAGTGGTAAATACTAATGATAGTTTTACTTATCAGCAGGTTATTTAATGATAACCATTGGTTCTCTGCTATTAAGTGCTCCATACAGATCAAATTATGGATCTTCCTAAGAAAAGTTTTTTAAAAAGACAAAAGAGAAATTAATATTCTATAAGTTGTTTTGAGTGTCTTCATTTTCTCTGTTAGAAGCATTTGGGAAGCACTGGTGTGCCCTTCTGGCAAACCCAGGAGGGATATTTGCAAAGTGTCATCCTGTTATAGACCCTGCTTCTTATGTTAAGGTGAGTCATGACTTTAATTATGTCTTAAATAATCTAATATCAGGCATAATTTGTAATGCATTCAGATCTGCTAGGTCAAGGGTGTCAAACATGTGGCCTGGGGACTGAATCAAGCCCCAGAGGGTTCTTATCATGCCCCCGAGCAACTGGCTGTCATCTGCTTCTTTCTCCCTCTCTCTTGCTTCCTTCTGCATAACAGCTTGCTTTGCAAGGCTTGCTCAATTGCACAGGAACTACAGAGCAAAACCTCTATTTTCTCTGTTGGCTGAGGCTCTTCCCTTGCAGAGGAAGGGGAGGAGGGATAGCTTGCTTTGCCAGGCTCCCTCAATCGCACAGCAGAGCTACTGAGCCAAGCCTCTCTTCTGAGGCTTCTCCCCCTCCTTATCTCTGGGGAAGGAAGGAAAGAGCCAGAGCTTCCTTTGCCCAGCTCCCTGGATCCCATGGGAGAAATACAAAGAAAACACCTTTAAGACCAACAAGTGCTAATGTTTTAAGCATGTTTTTAAGCAGGTTTTAAGGGTTTTTTTTTTAAAAAAATATTTAATTATGTTTGTGTCTTTTATCAAGTCTATATCTCTGCTACATAATCTTAAATAGGTACACACATGGCCCATCCCAACATGGCCCCACAAGGTCTCATTTATGTCTGATCTGGCCCTCATAACAAATGAATTTGACATCGCTGTGCCAGGCAGTTATATACTTACTCTGCGACCTGTTTGAAGGCCAGTATTCTGATCCAAATACAAAGATAATAGATTAAGGAATCACTATAACCTATTTTGCTCTGGAGGCTTTATCCTCTTGTGCATTCCAAACTGAGTGAGCCAATATAATCGATGTATCAGTGATGCCAGCCCTACCTTCCTAGAACATGAAACCACATTGGACATTCTGCTCTGCAATGATCGGGTGCAAAGGAGGACTGTAAGGCTCCTGTGAATTTTTATGGTTATGTAGAAATTATGGAGGCTTTAGAAACTTCTGAAATGCCAACTTCTTCAAAATGGTGAAAATTCAGGGATCACTCAATATAAAGTTTTCTTCACAACTGAAAAGAATGGTTGGCTGTCCCTATACATCAGTGCCACATAGGGGTTTGCCTCATAATTTCTAACCACTGTGTTCACATTTGGAAATCATCATAATTGATCTAATTCTCAATATAGTTCCATCTGTGGAACAAAATCCTCCAAAATGATAGAAGCAGAACCTCTAACTTTAAGAAACCCTCTGCAAATCCAACTGTGTTGTACAAATGTGCAATAGAGACAGTCTTAAGTTGGATTTTATTTATTGCTGAATTTTCAGATCTTTGTCTTCAAGTGTAGCCCCATGCAGAGCACACTGCAGCGATCCAACTGTGTGGTCACAGAAACATGGATCAGTGTGGCCAGATCATCTGAGTCTAGATAAAAAGAGAGTTGGCAAATCACATACAGTTGATAGAAGATATTCCTGGTCACCAATGCCAAACTGTTTTTTAAACAGCAAGGCAGGGCCCATGAGTACCACCAAACTCTTAACCTGCTCTGAAAAAGCCAGCATCACTCCATCTAGGACAAGTGGATTCTGTCACTCTAGAATATCAGTCTTCCCAACCAGCATTACCTGTCTTTTCTGGATTCAGCTTCAATGTGTTGTGTCTTAGCCTCCTGACCACAGCCTTGAAGCACTGGTTCAGAACCAAGACCAATGCATATGAGGGCTTGGATAAAACTGATGACATCCAACAGCAAAGCTCCAGGCAGTCTCATTCAGCGGCCTCTTATATATCCCACCCAGTTGATTCTCCTTATCTGATGGAGACTCTTTGTCTCCAATCAGACAGAAAAGAATAAAACCAACGAAGACCTATGCCATTAATACAACACCATATTTAATCTGGTGGATAAGAACGGATTGGTCAACTGTGTCAAAGGCCACTGAGAGGAACAACAGTATCAACAGGGGAAAGTATCCCCTGCCCAACTTTAAACCAAGATAGTTCACTAGTGCAGCTAAGGCTGTCTTGGTACCAAATCCAGGCCTGAATCCAGATAGAAATGGGTCAAGGGCAGATTTTTCATCTTTGATTCCCTTTCAAATGCATATCGGTACACACATATGAAGCTGCCTTATACTGAATCAGACCCTTGGTCCATCAAAGTCAGTATTGTCTTCTCAGACTGGCAGCGGCTCTCCAGGGTCTCAAGCTGAGGTTTTTCACCTCTATTTGCCTGGACCCTTTTTTGGAGATGCCAGGGATTGAACCTGGGACCTTCTGCTTCCCAAGCAGATGCTCTACCACTGAGCCACCGTCCCTCCACATCAGGATATGGACATCGTCTACCTGTGCTGCATGTCCTTCAGTTGGATGCACATTTTCATATGCATTCAAATGCACATTTTTATCCATATTCTGGATTAATTAGGTAAATATATTTCTAATGCAGGCGTAGAGCTGGGACAAAAATCTATAAATGTAGTAATGGTTGTTCTCTAGTGGCTAGTTAAGGCTTTGAAACAGGACAATTTATGGTAACAGTGAAGAAGAATTTTCCCTTTGTCTGAGTAAACTGATAGAAAGCAAACTGCTAGAGAAAGTAGCCCTGAGACCAACCCAACTTGTTTTCACCTCAGTCACACAGGAGCTGCGGGCAATCTCACTTTTAAAACAAGCAAAGCAAAGCTGAATCACAGCAGTGCTGTGTGTGTGTGGCGGGGGAGAGAGTCCTCCACCTTTTGCAAGTCCATAACTCTCCAGTGAGAAGTTATTTGCATACTTTAGGAGTTTCATGTAGCTAACATACTCTACCTGCGTCTCCAGAGTTAAACAAATAACTCCTCACTCGGGCCAAAGTTCAGGGGGACAGCATTCGGAGAAGCAGGAACCCTCTCTCCTCATACAGCTATCCTGAGTCAAATTGGCTCCTGGAGGCTTTAAAAAGCGACATTCCTTGCAGCTGCTATGTAACCGAGGTGAAATCTAGTTGGGTTGGGGAAACCCAAAGACGATTCGTTAAAAAACATATAGTTTTGAAAAGCAAGGGGTTTTGTTTGTTTGGAGCAGGAATGCACAGAAATGAAGTTCCAGCTGCCTTGGCATAAGGAGGTGGGGCTTAATATGCAAATAAGTTCCTGCTGGGCTTTTTCTACCAAAAATGGCATGAAAAAAGTATCACGTAATTTGGCCCAAGGAAATTGCAGTCCATCTTGTTTTTTTTAAAATATGTTGTCAGCCTTGTAGAAGTTATACTCGTCTTGTTTTTAAAGGTAGAACGATGTAAATATGGATTAATTTTCCTCATAATGTCACTATTCTACAGAAGACTTTTCTGAGATCTATGTCATACCTACAAAGGAGTGGTAAATGAAGAAACCAAAATCATCCATGTGTATTCTGATTTTGCTTCTTCTTTGAATATGAACCTACGAAGCTGCCTTATACTGAATCAGACCCTCGGTCCATCAAAGTCAGTATTGTCTTCTCAGACTGGCAGCGGCTCTCCAGGGTCTCAAGCTGAGGTTTTTCACACCTATTTGCCTGGACCCTTTTTTGGAGATGCCAGGGATTGAACCTGGGACCTTCTGCTTCCCAAGCAGATGCTCTACCACTGAGCCACCGTCCCTTCCAGCTCTCTGTAGTTGTTTGGTTGTTTGGTTTTTTTAATAAATATGTTTAGTAGGGGTGTGTGCTGAAAATCTGTTATATTTTTGAATCTGAGCTTTTTTTTTTGAGGGGTCAATGATTGCTTGTTTCATGGAAGGACATTGCTTGTTCAGGATTTAAATCCATATGGTTCTGGACTTTTGAAACATTATTTTCAATGGGGAATGTTGTATACGAAGGTCTATGGCAGCTGTTGAGAAAGATAATGGCATTAAACTTCAACAGTACACAAGCCTCCTTGTAATCTAATTTTCAGGCAGAAAAGAGGTTTTATTTTACGGATCCCCAAAATAGGTGACTTTCTATGCAGCCACACTTCTACTGATTCCTAAAATGTTGGTCTAGTGCCAGCCTAGCAGGAGGGATCTGACTGGCCACTGCATTTTTAAAAAAGGTATCCTGTCTGCATTTTCCTTCTATTACAGCGACTGATGATAAACTTTTCTCACCTTTCCACTGAAAACTCTGCATTTGCCATCCTTCACTGTAGCAGTCTGTTCCTTTCTTTGCACAAAGTGAAAGAGACTTCCTTTGCCAGTTCCCCCATACCAGTTCCTTCCCACTGATCTGCCATTATTTCCTATGGATTCTATATTGGGAGGGATGTAGTGGCTGTTTTTCAACCTAATGATGCCAAAATTAGGGCAGAGTGATTTCCTTGCCCTGTAAAGAATCATCAAATTTCAAGCAAATTGGGACAAGGGGATGTGTTCCTTGAGCTCCTGAACAAGATTCACCCAGCCAATGTAATTGCATTTTCATTATTTCCTATGAGTTTTTTTTCCCCCAGGAGGGTGGGAGCATCTGTTTTTCAACCAAATGTCACCAGAATTGCAGTGGAGTGAGGGATGACTATCCTGTAAAGAACCACCAAGTTTCAAAGAATTTTGGCCCATGGATGAATACTACAAGTCCATGAATAATGTCCCCCAGCTCTCTATTTGCTGCAAAGAATAAAAGGGCTCAAAGGTGGGAGGGAAAGAGACCTGCAGCTCTCTGTGGTTTGTCTACAAAGATGATTAGCTGGAAGCATTTTGTGCTTTCGTTGTGCAAGGATATATTTGGAAGAGAAAATCAGTAGAATCAAATAAAAATATGAGCACACCCTGTAGCTGGCTATCAGCACCCAAATATTTTTTTTAAAAAACAATAACTTGGACTGTTCCAGGAGGGAGTTTTCATTAGTGAAGAATCTCAGATTTGTGTTACTGTTCCAGAAAAACATGGCAATAGCCAGAACCAGAGACTTGCATGTATATCTTCACCTCAGGAATTATGTATGACTAGTGTTCAGTTCTTTAACAGGAGGACTGAGGTTCCTTTCCGTAATATCTACTTCTGTGTTTAGAATTGTGCTTATGACACCTGTAATGCTGAGAAGAGCGAAGAGGCTCTCTGTGTTGTATTTTCTGCCTATGTCAGAAGTTGTGCTGCAAGAGGAATACTCCTAAAAGGCTGGAGAAGTGGTATCTGTGGTAGGTTGACATATCCACATGAGAAGACCTTTTATGCTATTTTAGATTAACAAAGTTAAAATAACAAATGTATCAAATGAGCCTTTTGTCATGTATGTAATACTGCCTGGAATGATTTTTTAAAAGCAAATGCTGGCCATATGCACAGTGGTTGTGTGATGCTGGCAAGACATGAGCTTGGCAGTCACTTTTTCTTTGTCTATACTCAAAAATTTAATGGCACTGGAGCATTTCTATAGATGGAAGAATTCCTGCCCACAAAGAGCAAAGTTCTTGCCTCTCTCCTCCTGCCATAGCTCCAAATATCCCCTGAAATTCTGTTCCTGGGGGACAGAGAAACTAGCATGGGGGTATTTTTGGCAACAATGGAAGAGGGCAGGTGAGAAAGTTGTGCTTTGCAAGCAGAAATCCTTCCATCTGCAGAAACACTTTGGTGGATCCAAGCCATGTCTATTCATCAAAAGTACATGGAAGAAAAATGCAATTCACCACAAGCAGTTCTCTAGATGGGAACCTACCATATAAACAACCCCACTGTTCTATTGCAAATCTTGTTAGGAGTTCAGGTCTTTTCTCACACTGACCACGACATTGTAAAAAGAGGAAAGAATAATATTACAGTAATGTAATATTACAGGGGTGGCCAACAGTAGCTCTCCAGATGTTTTTTGCCTACAACTCCCATCAGCCCTAGCCATTGGCCATGCTGGCTGGGGCTGATGGGAGTTGTAGGCAAAAAACATCTGGAGAGCTACCATTGGTCACCTCTGTAATATTACATTAGCACTCACGGGAAGGATTCTGGAATACCTCTATCATCTTCATGGCTGCTGTAACAACCAGCTCACAAACTGAAAGTCTGTGACAAATTTTAGTTCATGGTTCATAAAATGAACTTTGTGGCAAGTCGACCAGCATGAACTTTCCATGAACTTTCAAGTTGTTTGTGGCAGTTCATGGTGGTTTGGGAACAGATAGATCTCCAGACAAACTGTCTCTGCTCAGTCTAAATCAGGGGTGGGGAACATCAGGCCCAAGAGCCATTTATGGCCCTCAAGATCACTTGGTCTGGCCCTCAGGGACTTCTGGGCTGAGCTGTGCCATGTGGTGGCCTCCCTGGGCCTGGCTGGCCAGCAAGGATCGTGCAGCCCAACTGCACTGTGCAGCAGTGAAGGACTACTGCTGGGGTATGTGGGTGCCTTTAACGGTGTGCTGGGAGCAGCTGCAGTTTCCACATGAAGGGAGGGAGGGAGGGGTGGCAATAGCGGGGGTGGGAGCCAGCTACCACCAGTTTCATTTGCATGTGATTGCAGATGGTGTGACCTAATATGCTAATGAGTGTGTGACCTAATATGCTAATATTAGGGGATGTGGTCTAATATGCCTGGACCTAGGCATTTGTCTAGGGTGGCGGGCCGGTGTGTGCATGCGTGCGCTGAATTAGGCACTCCCCATGTGACTTCAAATAGAAAAACAGTTATTTGCATTAATTTTGCCGGCCTGAATCTATCTCCCTTGGCTGAGCACTGTTTTTTAAGCTGATAATTTTGTATGGCCCACGAATTATGTTATAAATATCCAAATGGCCCTTGGCAGAAAAAAGGTTCCCTACCCCTGGTCTAAATGTTTACCGAACTTCAAAGCAACATAAATTGGAGGGCATGTAAAGGAGCGTCCGGTGAAGGTCCCTTGTGACATTGATGTCTTTAGCTTAGGCAGGATTCATTCTATACAATCCTGAACCTCCTGAATCTGTGCTTGTCAAAATGACTGCCATTTCCCCAGAAAGCACTTTCCTGGGGGCTCCTTCTTGGGGGGGGGGCATAACTTGGACTCCATTAATTCGGTCTTCACCAAACTTAGAAGGCAGGTAGAGGAAATTCAATCAGAGATCTCTTGTTTGTTGGTTTCACTGGCACATCAGGAAATCATTCTACTGGATCACAAGCCTCACAAACCAAACTGATTCATTTGGCTTCTAAAAGTTTGTGGTGGTTTGTGGCTCGCAAAATGGGCATGTCATGGACCACAAACTGAACTGCATTTTCCCAGTGTGTGCCCATCTCTAACAACAGTAGTGACAATAATTTTGTTAAAACCTAATTATGAAACAAAACCACCACACCCACAAATTTACAATATTTTTGAAAGGTATGCTTTTGAAGCTACATTGGATGGGCAATCAATAAGGACTTTTCATTCCTTAAGGAAAGCCTCAGTAATCTGATTAACATGTGGATTAACACATGGAATTCACTGCCATAGGAGGTGGCGGCTGCTACAAGCATAGCCAGCTTCAAGAGGGGATTGGATAAGCATATGGAGCAGAGGTCCATCAGTGGCTATTAGTCACAGTGTATTGTTGGAACTCTCTGTCTGGGGCAGTGATGATCTGTATTCTTGGTGCTTGGTGGGGCACAGTGGGAGGGCTTCTAGTGTCCTGGCCCCACTGATGGTCCTTGTAATGGCACGGTTTTTTTGGCCACTGTGTGACACAGAGTGTTGGACTGGATGGGCCACTGGCCTGATTCAACGTGGCTTCTTATGTTAATCTTACATATTGCTCATTGATATTTCCTGAAAAATAATTTTATAATGAGCTCATTTTGAGACTCCGGGGCTTTAAAGATCTATATTTTTTCAATTCAAGTTTCAATTCACATTATGTTTATCATATGCAAACTGCAAATATTAAGTGATAGTTTGTTTGTGTGAAACAACCATCATAGCTCCATATTATAAAAAGATTATATTTATAAAGTGAAAAGTTTAACATCTGATAAATTACCACATATTAAATTTATTTATTCAGTTTTTAATTATGACTCTTTTCCTCCATCTTTTCACTAGTAATAAAAATTAACAAAGTAAAAAAACACACTGATTATCTGAATGGGCATGATATATTTCATACAGCCTGTCACATTCTCAGGGTGCAGGCAGGCAGGAGTTCAAAGCCAGTCCAAGGTCAAAGTCCAGGAAGTCAAGCAGGAGCCACGTCACCAAAGCAAAATCACAAACCAGAATCAGAAGTCAGTGTCTAAAAGCCAAAGGGTCAGGGTGCCAAGGAATTCAAGCAGGTCATGATCAGGAAGGAGCGCGAATGCAAGCCAGAGAATAGACTTGTTGCTTCCACAAGGTTACTAGGTCCTGGGTGGGAGTTATATGGGAACCTCAATCAGCCTATTCCCTGGGTGGCAGTGACTCTGCTAGAACTCAGGGCTGAGAGATCTGAAGCATTGGCGTGCCTCATGTCCTCGCTCTGAAAGTTCTTTTCCCCTGCTTTGAACTCTTGAGATGGGAGGGGGTGAGCTTAGAGGAGATTGACTGTCAACAGCTGACACTGGTGCCTGGAATGTGGGGAGCGTGATTGATGGGCCAGCTGCTGGTTGCTCGGCTGAGGAACTGGCTGGCAACTCTTCCAAGTCTGTTAACCCTTCCAGCTCCCCCTCATCAGGGCTCATGACACAGCAGACCTTCAGGAGTTCTACAGGGTCATTAGCAAAATGCAAACATTCATATTTTTGAAATATTATCTTATTTTATTTTATTAATAATTAGTTAAAATGCATTTAGACTTATCTTGGGTTCCTTTAACAAGTCTGATGCTGTTATCCTGTGGGGATATACACACATGCACATGTATATGTGCAAATGCACACACACACACACACAGAGGCCAATGCTTTCTACTTATGATTCATAGTTCATTGTGTGAGTAACTTTCATGTGAAGTGAAAGCTACAGAAAGTTTATCTAGTTGAATTGATAAGGTTTGTTTCACGCATGCAGGTAGTTGATGTTGACCTTTAGAGTGATAAATATGTATGTGAGAATTGGTTTCACGTGATCCCAGATTTGTTCACATAATCAATTTTGAATCCACATGAAGCTCTGTAATGGTACCTGGGCACACATCTGTGTAGAGAATGTCTTAAATAAACTGTGATTGCCACCAATACCACTGCTATTTTGCAGCAATAATTTTTGCAGTCTACTGCAATCAGGAGATTAGCCCTCAAAAAGGGACTGTACATGCAATCTGATGCCTGATGCCTACATTTCATGTAAATACATATCTATGTTCTATGGAGGCCAAATTTGTTGGCTTGAATTCTGTTCTCCCTTTCTGCTTGTGGATTGCACTTCTGCTTATAGAAGGGAGGATTATGTCCAATTCTCCCTTTAAATGAATCCCCTGATTCAACTCCCATGATGTTCTTGGATTCTGCTGACCTATGGGGACCCAGTGAGGAATATACAAGAATAAGGGGGAGGGGGAGGCAGGAAAGTTGTTGTTTATAGAGTGCAGTTTCATTCAAGCGGCATAGGACCCACGCTATTGTGCAGACCAGAATTCGGTCTCCCATAAATCAGGGAAATTACTTTCAAGTAGGTGTTTTTGAGGCCAAAACTTGTCTCATCTTCTGGAAACATCTTCCATGCCATTGATTATGAAAAGAGATCTTCTTGTTTTGGATTTAAAATAATCATGCTTGTTTTATATAAAATTCAAATAAGTTCACAAGGATGCAATCTAGCCCTTGTGTTACTTCTCTTGCCAAGATGTCTCCAAGGAGTGTCCCCAAACAATGGAATACAGCTATGAAGTGAAGTTCTGTAACAGTTCCTGCCATTCTCTGAGTGAACCTGATGTACTGTGTAATGTCCAGAGTGCCTCCACAGAGGGCTGCAGCTGTCCTGAGGGGACCTACCTACTGACTGAGGAAAAATGTGTTTCTCCAGAGGATTGTCCCTGCTATTATAAGGACCAGATGATCCAGCCTGGGAATTCATTTCGACAGGACGAGTTCATGTGGTAAACTTATTTAGAGAATTGTCAAACACGTATTTAAAAAGGCTGCAATTACAAAAAAATGGTAGTTTGTTAATTAACAATAAAAATAAAATGCTATTAATGATTGACTACTGATTTTTAAAATGATCTATTTTTGAAAAAGATTTTAAAAACCGAAAATGCTTAAAGCATTTTAGAAAACAATCCCTACATGCAGAATGCAATGTGGATCTATTGAATAAGATCTAGGCCTTTGTATACTTTGCTACTTTAAAGTTTACTCCGTGGAGCTGATGAGGGAGGTATGAGGTTGCAAAATATGTCGTTTTAATAAAGGCTTGATGTGTGGAAATGGGCAGGTAAAGCTTTTCATGGCATTAAAGTAAATTGTTACACCTGATAAACGACACACCATTAGGCCTCTACTGTGTGGGCAGCACATTTTTCTCCAGGCAGGGTTGCCAGCCTCCAGGTGGGGCCTGGAGATCTCCCACTTTTACAACTGGTCTCCAGCTGGCAGAGATCAGCTGCCCTGGAGAAAATGGCTGCTTTGAAGGGAGGACTCTATGGAATTGTACCATGTTGAAGCCCTCCCCTCCCCATTCCCCACCCTCTCCAGGCTCCATCCCCAAAGTCTCCAGGTATTTTCCAACACAGACCTGGCAACCCTATCTCCAGATTGTTGGCAACTCTAGATGGGTGGAAACTGTGAAGCAGAAACAAGGACAGATGCAGCAATAGAACAAAGAACAGAGAATAAAGTTTATTTTAAAAGCTACTGGTACTGCAATAAGTATGACACAACCCTGTACCCTGGCAAGGAAGCAGAGTAGGTTTATTTTTGTCTCTGCCACAGAAACCTAAACACCACACTACAAAGTCAATGCTGTATAGTATTGTCTTTGTCCTGCCCCAGCTGAGACGGGACTCCACCTGGAACCCCTCCCACACACCCCGGGGCCCCGACATACCTCCCAGCCTCCTGGAAAGGTCCTGCTGGCCAAAATGCCTGCCAGCTCAAGGAGCTGACGTGCCCACTCCCGGGCTTGGGGGAGCTGGTGAAGCCACGGCTGTGGTAGCGAGGAGTGGGAGGCAGGAACAACGCCCTGTGGAGAAAGCGGGGAAGGCAGAAACCTCAAGCCGCGGTGGCGCCAGCCTTGACACAACACCGACGCCCCAGCCACCTCAGCAGCCTCAAGGAGGACACGCCCCAGGAAGCCCCTCCTCAGCGTCCTCGCTTATAAGCGGGGGCGGAGCTAACCGGGGGTGGGACCTGGGAGGCAGGGAGAGGGCTGGGGGAAGGATAAAAGGCCCGAGCTGAGGGGTCAATGAGGAAGCAGGCTGATGCAGCACCAGGGCGGCCAACTGAGAGAGAGGGAGTGGTGCCCAAGCACTGCTGGGGAGGGGCAAGAGTAAAAGGGGTGAAGCAGCCCAGCTCTGCCCTCCCGCATTCTGAGACCTCTGGGGCACCTGGATGGGCCCAGCCCTGAGTCAGGGCACACACAGAGCTGTGGCTGTGGCGTGGCGGGGGCCACCAAGGGCGTGACAGTCTTCAGTGCTCTTCTGGGTCCAGAAATCTTATTAGATCACAGGTCTGAGGATTGGCAGTAACTTCCTGCCAATCATTCCCTTAATATCTTGTATTCGTAGGATATGAAGTGAATGATTACAGAGATACTTACTCTGAAAAGACTGTACTTGCATGACTTGATTGGAGTGGGATTTTTTATTTTATGTATTGACATTTCTCCTTTTGTATTTTTACATTTACATTTCAGTAAATGCATTCGAGGGCAACTGGACTGCATTGGAAACAAGGAAGCTGAAAAAGGTGAGAGTTATTTTGATCAGTGTACTAAATTATGGAATACGAAATGTGCTTTGAATTATTGCCAGTTTCTCGATATACAACATACAGTTTGTTTCTTTTTGAACTTTTGGGGACATCTCAGACCCATGAACCCAAACCCAATTGCATATTCTTTTCTTTTGCTCCTCTAAAGCTCTTCAATGTAATTTGTAAAGTTTAGCCTGGTCTGCTGCTCTATCTCACTGACACGGAGTTGGGAGATTTGTAAGGGGCTGGAGTTGGTTTTAGGGAGTTTCCCAGGGAGAAGCCTAGTAGATAGGGTGGTCTCACTAAAAATAAACCCAGAACATCTTCAGAGCAGCATCCATACGAGGCCAATCAGGACGAGGTTTTCCTAGGAAATGTTTTCCCCTCTGCTCTTTGTCATCATACTCCTATCTTGGGTGAAAACAGATGAGGCACTGGGGAGACAGAATCATAGTTGGAAGGGATCTCCAGGTTCATCTAGTCCAACCTCTGATGCATGACTGGATGCCACATAAGACAGGCAAGGAGGCTAAAGGTTTAATTGCTCCATTTCCATACAGTTTCATTATGAAAAATGAAACACACATAGCCCCTGACATCATAACTCTTTAAGGGAAAAAAACAATGTACCCATCTTTTTTCTCTTTTTGTCCTTGTGGGGAGGAGATGATTAGCAAAAGCATATGGTAGTAGAAGGGTCAAACTCTTATTTCCTGACACTGTCAGAACATTGACCCACCTAATTCAGTACTGTTTACTCTGCTTTAATTATCTACTCCAGAATCTCAGGAAAAAAACTTTCCCAATTCTGACAACTTGAGATCCTTTCATGGGAGATATCAGAACTGAATCTGAGATTTTCTGCATGCAAAGCATGTGCTTTATCCCTTAGATATCACCACTACTATTTTTTTTTAAAAAAACTACCTTAAAAAGAATAAGGGCCAGCTTTTCAGATGCATTATCCCTCTTCCAATCTACTTGGCATGTGGAACAGTGTAACATTTTCTGTGTCTGCTTCACAATGAACACACTTCACACTTGCTTTTCTATTTCTGTTTCTTCCCCACTTTCTAGGCTGTCCTCCTCCAATGTATTATTTTGACTGCAACTCTGCTGGTCCAAGTGCAAGTGGATCAGAATGTCAGAAAAGTTGTAAAACCCAAGACATGCAATGTGTAAGAAATTAAGTTCTTGACAGCGTTGCGTGGTAGTTGTTCTATATGCTTGACTGATCTTAATGAATGCTAATGAGAACTGAATTTACTGAGAAGTCATCTGTGTGGTGTCCATGAGAGCTGAACAAATAGAGTCACCTAGTTCATTACAGTGCCTATTATCATTCATGCTCTCTCTCTCGGCTTGGCTTCGCGAACGAAGATTTAAGAAGGGTGCAATAGTCCACGTTTGCTGCAGGCTCGCTGGTGGCTGACAAGACCAATGTGGGACAGGCAGGTCCGGCCACAGCGGCTGCAGGGAAAAGTCTGATTTAGGGTTGTTCCTGTAGCAGTGTGATTCTTCCTCAATCTCCTTTTGTCCTCAAGACCAGCTATGCGTGCGTTCTCAAAGGAAGAGACAGCCTGGTGGATGGTGTGCCTCCATGCTTTGCGATCTGAGGCTAGGTCAGACCACTGGTGATGGTTGATGTGACAGGTGCTAAGGGATTTCTTCAAGGAGTCCTTGTACCTCTTCTTTGGTGCCCCTCTATTTCGATGGCCGGTGGAGAGTTCGCCATACAGGGCAATCTTGGGAAGGCGGTGGTTTTCCATCCTAGAAATATGCCCTGCCCAGCGCAGCTGCGTCTTCAACAGCAGTGCCTCGATGCTGGTAACCTCTGCCCGCTTGAGGACTTCAGTGTTGGTCACAAAGTCACTCCAGTGGATGTTGAGGATGGTGCGAAGGCAGCGCTGATGAAAGCGCTCAAGGATTTCATAACATTCATGCTACAAAGATTAATAATAATAATAATAATAATAATAATAATAATAATAATAATAATAATAATAATAATAATAATAAAACAACTTTAATTTGTATCCCGCCCTCCCCGCCGAAGCAGGCTCAGATATGGAGTTGTATGGTGGAAGTGTTATTGCCAGGCTGGAATTAGCTAGAAGCAAACTAAAATGTATTTCAGTTAAAATCAAAGGGTTTAGTATTATTACTAGGATCCAGACTAGGGTCTTACATTTATATGTGCAACATAAATACTATATCTACTTTGTTGCCTACTTTTTAAAAAGACCTTTGAAGTCTTCAACTTGACAAGATACTAGGAGATGTGTGATTGGATCTTCCTAGCAATTTTAGAACTCATTTGCAGCTTTGCAGGGTCCTGATTTAGACTGGAATCAGATAGTGGTTTAATTACTCACCTTCAACATGGTTCTGCCTACCAAAGAGTATCTGCTTCACACTGTTCTTAGATTTGAAAAGAAAACTGAAAGGTAAAAATATCTTTAATGTCATGTCGCAAGTAGCTTACTTTCACCTTTCAATCACTTGTTCATTGTAGATACTTTTACCCAATGCAGATCCAATCCCTTTGCAATATTGTTGCCACATCAAATAACAGAACCCCCCCCCCCAGCAGAATTAAAATAAGGCAATAATCTAGTTTAAACCCTCCAATTAAAATCTAACAAAAGAAACAACAAATAAGACAAGATAGATGGAATCAGCAAAAGTTTCAGGAAGTCTAGCTCTCAGTCATAAGCTGGAGCACCTTTTGTGCCAGGATGGCTCTGGGTAACCCTGCCCAGCATTGGCTGACAGACAAATGGCTCTTCTGCTGCCCCACCCTCATTGGCCAAGCCCATCTGAGGAAGGATGGGATTAGCAGACCTGAGGGCTGCAGGTTCCAATTTGGTCTGCAATTCATGTTTGAAAGCAATGGCCTGCAGGAGCACAGGGCATATAGAGCCCTCTACCAGCAAAAAAACACCCTTTCATCCTGTGCTTCCAAATTTTATTCAACTGCTGCTATTCATCCTTGCTATGTCCCTAGGGGGTCACTGGTTAACAGGGCCAGGAAGGATTTTACCTGTAGTTTTGTTTGGCTAATTGGCCCTAGAGTTTTTGCCTTCCTCATAGGAAAGAGCATCTGTATGTTTGGTTGTATTGTTAAAAAGAGCATAGTTAACATAACTGGCTGCTGGAATTTAGCCATTGGCTGGGGAACATTGTACAGGTAAGCTCCCTGCATGACTCTGAATGAGGCCCTTAACGGGCTTGGGGGGCAGGGTGTTTGACCACCAAACTTGGTGGCTGATGCACTGACCACACCTCTAGGAGGATGGTGATGGGAAGGAACAGTAGCTTTCACTACTTCCAGCCCTAATGCCTTGGTTACCCCAGTAGGCAGGTTGTGGAGGTTGCTGACAATTACAGCAGTTGGGTGTCAGCTATATGCATTGTCTCCATCCTATGCTGCACCAAGATCTCAGGAACCTGTAATCAATACGGTTGTTGTCTGATCCTTGCCAGTACAGTACGTCTCTGTCATTTCTCCCATGATTTGGTCCCCCCACTCCAAGCGCAATATAAAAATTATGTCAATTTGGGTAAACCAAAATTTGCCATTACCTCCTTTCCAACGTTTCCATAAATCAAGAGTCTTATTTATTTGTGTTTCTGGCTCCATAAGAGAAGACTTCTAGTTTGTGAAGCTGATTACATAAGCAAAAAAATCTGCACTCTTATATGGGTGCTCCTTTTTCTGAATATATAGAAGACATTGGATTTATATCCCACCCTCCACTCCAAATCTCAGAGTCTCAGAGCAGCTCACAATCTCCTTTATCTTCCTCCCCCACAACAGACACCCTGTCAGGGCCGGATCTGGGGGGGGGGCAGAGGGAGGTGCTTGCCCCGGGCACCGATGGAGGGGGAGCGCCAAATTGGGTATGGAGTCCATTGCATTCTATGGGACCATAAGATAGAATGGCGCATAAGGGGGCGCCATTTTTTAATTTTGTGCCCCCTCAGAAAACATGTAGATCCGGTCCTGCACCCTGTGAGGTGGGCAGGGCTGAGAGGACTCTCACAGCAGCTGCCCTTTCAAGGACAACCTCTGCCAGAGCTGTGGCTGACCCAAGGCCATTTCAGCAGGTTCAAGTGGAGGAGTGGGGAATCAAACCCAGTTCTCCCAAATAAGAGTCCACACGTTTAACCACTACACCAAATTGGCTCTTATATAGCAAATTCAGGAATCAGGACATTCATTTTTTTTTTGTAAATACTTTTCTGTAAAAATAATCTGGATTATTCATTGTATGATGGCTTTTTTCGGAATTTACTGAATGGCAACCTGTTAAAGGGCATTTTATAAAAGGCTTTTTTATTTACTTATGCTTCATTCAGTATCAATTTGCACTTTGTCTTTGCACCCCCCCAGTATACTACAGAATGTGTCTCTGGATGTATTTGTCCTGATGGACTGGTGTCTGATGGTAATGGCACTTGTGTTGAAGAGGAGCAATGTCCTTGTATTTATGAAGGAAATTTCTATAGTCCTGGTACAAAGATCAGTGTCAGCTGTAATACATGGTATAGTATTTTTCAGAGTATTCTTAATGCCATTGTTTTAGAAAATAATAACAAGCACAGGTTTTAAATGTTGAGAATGAGTGTTGAAAGTGAATACTGGCTCTTCTGCCCTCTCTACAGCACTGGTGTTCTTGGGGCAAAAAAAGGTTGCATTGTAGTTCACTTCTAAAGCAACCCACAAATTAAGACCTTTTTTTGGGAAATAGTTAAATGCTTATTACATTAAGGCACTACAGGTCATATTGCTGCCAGCACATTCCAATTGCTGGGAAATTATTCCACTATCTCCACTATATTATTAGCAGAATATACTAGGCTGTAAGCACAGCACGAGCCATGTGGCCAGCTGAAGCTGTATGTGTGTGCAAACATGAAACAAAATGCAGCTTTCTTGAGATTTCAAACTAATGAAGAGATTATTATAAGAACTCCATTCTCTAAATAGGAAAGATGAGAGATAACATATCTGATCAAATCTAACTAGCTGGATGTCCAGGGATGCAAGACATGTGTCCTGCTCTCATGGTGACAAGATGGAGAATCTGGCAATGTCTGCAAGAAAGGTAACAAGCCAGAAGGAAGGAATTTCCCTAAGAGTTGCAATCTACATGTCAGAGAGTTAGTAGTAGAGAAGAAAGGAAGGATGCTCTGTTTTGCTTGTCCTTCTGACCCATTGGCAGGGCCGGCACTAAGGAGTAGGCAAAGTAGTCTGCTGTCTAGACCAGCCTCTTGCCACAGGGGCAGGCTCTCACCTCCCACAGCACTCCTCAGGCTGGGAACGGGAAAGCCAGTGTCACTCTAGGCTGATGCTGCCATACCCTGCTCTGCCCCTCCTCCTGGTGTGGCACTATGTTCACCTCTCACCCACTACCACAGCTCAGGCAACCATCTGGGTGGAACACTCATATCACCACCTCCCTCCACCTTTGCAGCTCCCCCCATCCCCAGCATTCGTGTGCACCGCCAGCCTGGCTAGCTGCCCCTCCCCGCACTTCTTCTCAGCCGGTTGGCTAACAGGAAGACCACTTGTTGTGCAGGGAATGCCATGGAAGGAAGGACAGGCTCCAAGTGCCTCTGAGCACAGACCTGGGAAGGCTGAGTGGGGGCAGTGCATATGCTCAGTGCCTACCCTCCCTAGCTATGTGGCCCTGCCACTGCTGTGTTTGCCCTGACAACAGCCCACATCTTTGCTGCCCAGCCTGCCCATGAGTGCTTCCACTTCCAACACCTATATTATCCTATTTTTCATGGTACAATTATGAGAGGTTTTCTTGAGATGGCACAATAGCAGAAAAGAATAATTAAGGCTTTACCAAGTGATTAATAGAAAATTAGTGTGATAGAATGAAAAGGGGGAAGCACTGTGGTTGCGTAAAAGTATCATCTTTCAAGTCATGCTTCATACTGGGGAGACGCTGAAAGAGAAGAAAGCACAATCAGAGTGAAATAAGGAGGAAAGAAGATGATCTGATAGTGAAATATCAGATGATGTTACTCATGCTGGAAGTTCCAAAGTTACAGAGAGCAATCTCTTTGTATGCCAAAACGATGGCAATACAACCCGGAAAATCTACAAGAACTAACTTACAGAAAGATAGAACAAAATAGGAGTCAATTTCACCTTTAAGACCAACATAGTTTTATTCAGAACGTAAGCTTTCATATGCTCTTAAGCACACTTCATCAGACAAGGAATCTGGCACAGTGAGCAGCGCCATACATAGCTGGTAGGCAGTGGCCCAGAATGCACAATGATACAGATTTAAGAACCAATGACAGAATAGTAAAATTATCTGGTAGGCAGTGGTTTAGAATGTAAAATGGTACAAATATAAGATCCAATGACAGAATAGTAAAATTAACAAACTGAGCAAACCTTTGATCTGAGTAGCATGAGCTCGCGAAAGCAACAAAACCGTAGTATGTCAAAATGTGAGAGTGTCTGTCAATGACTCTATTGCTATAAACCTGGGCCAAAAGGAAGGAATTTCTATCTGTTTTCCAATCCAACTAGCCCACTTTTAAGCATGCAACATACATATAGTTTGTCATTAGGGGAAAAATACATTAAAATATAGTGGGAGATGAGTTCAATATACGTAATGGAATAAGCAACCAATATGATATCCCTGTTTAAGTATGTCAGGAATATTGGTTTTTTATCTCATTACAGATGCTAAACCCACTCTCACTGAATATAGTTATACATCCACAGTATTCCAATGTGTTTCTCTTTTAGAATTGTGTATCAGAATAATGTTTTGTATTGACATAGTCAAAATAGGGATATTGGCTGTTTATCTCATTACATATACTTTATCCATTTTCACTATATTTTATTCTTTTTTTCTATGGCAAACTAGAATTATGTTTACATGTTAAAAAGTAAATTAGGTGGACAAGAACATCACTATCCAACGTATTTCTCTTTTAGCTGCATTGACACACTTAAACAGGGATATCTCACATTTTGACATACTACGGTTTTGTTGCTTTTGCATGCTCATGCTACTCAGATCAAAGGTTTGCTCAATTTGTTAATTTCTGTCATTGGATCTTATATTTGTACCATTTTATATTCTAAACCACTGCCTACCAGATAATTTTACTATTCTGTCATTGGTTCTTAAATCTGTACCATTGTGCATTCTGGGCCACTGCCTACCAGCTATGTATGGCTCTGCTCACTGTGCCAAACTCCTCATCTGATGAAGTGTGCTTAAGAGCATACGAAAGCTTACGTTCTGAATAAAACTATGTTGGTCTTAAAGGTACAATTGACTCCTACTTTGTTCTACTACTTCAGACCAACACGGCTGCCTACTTGGATCTGTTTACAGAGAGATGTTTGATGAGGTTAGGAAAACTATTTTGTCAAGATCTCTTGGAGGAGGAGGAGGCCTTTGTTATTCATAAACATACCCAGACCTCTTTCAGCTTCACTTTCCATTTCTAATAGTGGGTTTTTTTTTTCTAAATACGATACCTTTTGATTTCTGTCTATGTATCCAACTGAGGGAGCTATTATTTCCTTGCACTGTCCTTTTATTCAAACAATTACCAAAAAATTTATAGAGTTAAAGGCCAAATCATGCTACTATTTTTAGTTGTAAGAATCACCACGAAGTGACTTTCTCTCTCAGTATCTGTTGTTGAAACTGTTATTTTATTTGACATATCCAGGGTTTTTTTTAAGCAGGAACGCACAGGAACGCAGTTCCAGCTCACTTGGCATCAGGGGATGTGGCCTGATATGCAAATGAGCTTCTGCTGGGCTTTTTCTACAAAAATGTCCTATGCTAAACAATGGTGATGTCAGGGGGTGTGGCCTAATATGAAAATGAGTTCCTGCTGGGCTTTTTCTACACAAAAGGCCCTGGATATATCCAAATGGTTACCATACCTTGAATTGCTCCTCTTGCATGCAGAGTACTCCTACAGGTGGCAAATTTTGATCCTTTATATTTAATCTCTCAGCATATGCCATAAGAGGCGGTGGAACTGTACAACCAGCCCTTGCCATGGAATATGCATTGTATATGGGAATGGACATTACCTCAGCTTTGATGGAGGGAAATTTGATTTCATGGGAAACTGTGATTATATCCTAGCTCAGGTATCAATTCTTTATTACCCATCTTAATTGTGTGCATGGTACCGACATGCAGTTTGGTGTTTTCAATGTTTAAATGATTATCATGGATTTCATAATAAGGAAAGAACAGCACTCTCTGCATTTTTTTTCACTTTTCTGGATGTATGGGAACCTAGGCTATAGTAGCATAGATCCACACGCAAGAATTTGAGACATCAAAAATTGACTTGAGGAAGGTTCCTTTTTCACATGTTTCTCTAATATTCTTCTTCAGTGAGAAAACTGAGGTTGCCACAATGTCATTGCAAGTATTTCTTAGATCAATCATCTAAGTTATACTTTTACAGGGGTTTTTTTTTGAGCAGGAATGCACAGGCGTGCAGTTCCGGCTGGCTTGGTGTCAGGGATGTGTGGCTTAATATGCAAATGAGTTCCTGTTGGGCTTTTTCTACAAAAAAATCCCTGTGCAAAACAATGGTGACATCAGGGGGTGTATGCACATCAAGCTTATTTCTGAGTATTCCCTTTAAAAAAAACACCCTTCCTACATATAAGAAGCTAACACAACAGGAGAACAGTTACTAGCCTTGCTTGGTTTTATTAACCATATTTTATATTTAGTGAGTGTTCATTTAATAATGTAGGGGATCATTAAGAATATAATCTCTGACCTGCATATTGTAGTAGTACAGTTCCATAAAGATACTGCAACAGTTTCCAGAAATGACTAACCACTGCAACATTTTACAGAAATTACTAGCCAGGGAGTCATATCTTCCTCAAAAATATATTATTTATTTATTTATTACTTTAAATTTCTATCCTGCCCTCTCCGCAAGCGGACTCAGGGCGGCTAACAACATACATTTTTACAATTTAACCAATAAAACTACAATTTAAAATGATTTAAAACACTTAAACATTAAACATTCCATTGCATTTTTGGTGCTGTATCACTATGATATAATTTAACATAAATATAAATGTAAATGGTGATCATGGTACTCTGTAATGGTGTATATGTCATAGAAAGTTGGTTACTGAGATAGAAAATGTAATGTTCAATGGGCTTTTTTGTTTTGTTTCCCTTTTAAGGACTTTTGCCCCAATAATCCCCAGGAAGGTACATTTCGAATTGTAATTACAAATGTTGCATGTGGTAAATCCCCAACTGTTTGTGCCTTGAAAATCAATGTGATCTTGCAGGTAAGTCATCTTTACAGGTAGACAATTGCAAAAAACAAAAAAAAGGATGCATTTTTGTTTGCTTGCTATAGCTTGTTAGCACCTATTCTCATCTGACACCCTCCTCGCCACATAACCCATTGTATTGAATCACATGGGACTTACTTCTGAGTAGACATATTTAGAATTATTCTCAGTATTCATCTGATGTAGTGAAAATAAGAATGCCATGTATAGTTGTTACAAAAATAGCTGGACTATTGGCTAGATTTGCAGGCCATTCCTTAACTGGTTTTAATGGATCCATTCCAAGCATCTGGTTGTTGCAGTTGTTGGTCATCTGAAAATGGTTTGGGGTGGTTTGAACAGGACCACCTTAGCCTTGGCACCATCTACTCTGCCTGGCTTTCCAGAGTCCTAGGCAAAGACATTGCCTATCAATCCCCAGGTCCCAGCGAGGGACCCCCAGCTTTTGCAGGCTGCTTCCCACCCCCAGTCAATTGGCTGGCAGAGGGAAGTCCTCCCCCCACAACCACCATGTGCCCTTCCACTTTGGAATGCTAGAAGAAGCTTGGAAAGGCTTGCTTTTCAGACAATGTGTCTGTGCCTTTAAATCTAGGAGCCAGGCTGAATGGGTGTGGGATGAGCTTGCAGAACAACATGGCTGCTCCCAGCAGCTGTGAAAGCATCCCAGACCCTCCATTTGTTTTACAACCATTTCAGAAGTCATTTATATAGTAAAGGATAAACTAGAACTTTTGGTTTCCCTGTGTTAGGCTGAAGAACTTGGAACTTCAGCAACTCATGAGTAAATTGCCCAGTGAGACCACACAAGTGTGAGATTCCAGACTTTTTATTTTGGCTGCTATATGTGTGTGTGTGTGAGAGAGAGAGTATACAAGGGATGTGCAGCTTCTTGGGGATGAGGAAATGAAGACTGTATTCAGGGAACTGCACTGCTGTATTTGTTTATTTTAGGGAATGTGAAAGTCTCCTGGCTCTTCTCCCCAAATCCCCAGATATTTTCTGAGTTAGACTTGGCAACCCTAACATTTCCTAATATCTTCTCCCTAAGATCTTCTAAGTGGAGATGGTATAGATGGAAGCTGGGACTTTAGGCATGTGGTGTATGTGCACTTCCACTGACCATAACCTTCCCATTCCAATTATATTGTCAACACATGCTAAGACCCTGAAATACCTTCCCACATACATTTGCTCTGCTACATTGACTGCTGTGGTCTGGGAGGTGGAGACAAGAAATACACCTGAGGGTCAAAATTCTGGGGGCTCATAAAGACATGTAGTTTCTTTCCAATATGATGTTTGATTTGGTCCCAGTAAAATGAGTGGATGCCCAGAAGGAATCTTTTCTGGGAGCCTGTGGTTCTTAGCAGCTCTAGGTAGAACATAAGAACATAAGAGAAGTCATGTTGGATCAGGCCAATGGCCCATCCAGTCCAACACTCTGTATCACACAGTGGCCAAAATACACACACACACAGAGTGGCTAACAGCCACTGATGGATCTCTGCTCCATATTTTTATCCAATCCCCTCTTGAAGCTGGCTATGCTTGTAGCCGTCATCACCTCCTGTGGCAGTGAATACCACATGTTAATCACCCTTTGGTTGAAGAAGTACTTCTTTTTATCCATTCTAACGTGACTGCTCAGCAATTTCATTGAATGCCCACGAGTTCTTGTATTGTGAGAAAGGGAGAAAAGGACTTCTTTCTCTACTTTCTCCATCCCATGCATAATCTTGTAAACCTCTATCATGTCACCCCGCAGTTGACGTTTCTCTAAGCTAAAGAGTCCCAAGCGTAGAAATAACTGATCTGTATTGGAAGGGGAATCAATAGATTTGAAGATGGTAGGACTGAAAGACTCTACATTCTGGCCAATATCTGATGTAAATTAGATATTAATCTGAAGTTTATTGTGATCTAAGGTTCCATGGTCCAGAGCATATGATGAAGTAGGTTCCATCCAACAAAACATAATGCTACAATAAACCTGAGTCTAAAGTGCCACATCTTTTTTTTAAAAAACTGCTCCACAGACACCTTTGACACACTTCCATTCATACATATATTACACACATTCCATTCATATGCACAGTATTCACAAACCACAATCACCCACAGTCAGAGACAATTTCATTCACACTGTGTCATCTGTCTAGTACATTTTTATCCTGCCCTTCCTCCGAGGAGCTCAGAATGGCATACATGGGGTTTTCCTTTTCATTTTATCCTATGATAACCGTAAGTTAAATTTTGTTTAGAGATAGTAGCTGGCCCAAGAACACAGTGATCTTTATAGCACAATTGGCCACACACACATGGCTTTAACTCACATACTTTAGCCATAATTTATGCATTAATAAGTTTCTACCTAGAGCTGCTAAAAACAACCACAGGCTCCCAGAAAATATTCCTTCTGGGCATCCACTCATTTTACTGGGAGCAAATCAAACATATTGAAAACTACACATCTTTATGAGCCCCCAGAATTTTGTCCCTCAAGTCCATTCCCTGTCTCCATCTCCCAGGCCACACTCCATTTATGTGTTAATACATAGGACATAAGGTTGCCAGGTCTGTGTTGGAAAATACCTGGAGACTTTGGGGGTGGATCTTGGAGAGGGTGGGGTTTGGGGTGGGGCCTTGGCATGGTACAGTGCCACAGAGTCCACCCTTCAAAGCAGCCATTTTCTCCAGGGGAGTTGATATCTGCCAGCTGGAGATAAAAGTGGGATATCTCCAGGCCCCACCTGGAAGCTGACAACCTGGAGTTGCCAAGTCCAATTGAAGAAATATCTGGGGATTTTGGGGGTGGAGCCAGGAGACTTTGGGAGTGGGGCCAGAAAACATTGGGGGTGGAGCCAGGAGCAAGGTTGTGACAAGCATAATTGAACTCCAAAGGAAGTTTTGGCCATCACATTTAAAGGGACAGCACACCTTTTAAATGCCTTCCCTCCACTGGAAATAATGAAGGATAGGGGCACCTTCTTTTGGGGCTCATAGAATTGGACCCACTGGTTCAGTCCTTTTAAAATTTGGAGGGTGTTTTGAGGAGAGGCAGCAGATGCTATGCTGCAATTCTGGTGCCTCTACCTCAAAACACATCCCCCCTAGAGCCCCAAATACCAGCATATCAATTCTCCATTATTCCCTATAGGAATCATTCTCCATAGGGAATAATGGAGTGCCCAGTAGACATTTCCCTCCCCCCCATTTTCTGATGCCCCTGAAGCAGGAAGAGGGCCTCCAAACTGGGGGGTACCCTGCCCCCACCTGGGGATTGGCAGCCCTATGATAACCCTAGGTCAATAACCCTATCTATTCACATACACACCACTCATATACTCCTTATTTACTCATTCAGCCTAAGAATCTATCAGCACTATGATACTGCTGTCTCCAATCCACCCCATCAACAGATTTCAACTTGTGCTGCTCCTTAGATCATTTTATTCTTTAGGAATTAGACCATTCATTACACCACAGCAACTCAGGATGGGCTTTCTATCTCTGACCTCTGGGCTTTTGTGATACCATAGCAGCAAAGAATGAGAAAGTGGAAGAAGTATGTGCTGTTCCAGTTCTGTGTCTTGTTAGGGAACTCTATGCGTTATTATCTATTGTTGTTCAGGCTTGTAGCCATGAGATAGTGTGCATTGATGTCAACTTGCAAATTTGTTCTAGTTTATTTATTTTTATTTCTAGAGCAGTGAAATCAGACTTTCATGTGGAAAAATGGAGGTGATAACCAGTAAGCCTGGCATAGGAAAAAACTATACGTTTTACACCATGGGGCTTTATATTGTAATTGAAACTTACCATGGAATGACTTTTATGTGGGATGAGAAGACAACTGTGATTGTACAACTGGCACCATCTTTTCAGGTAGGTGAAAATATAGTGATTTGGATACTAGGTGTTTTTGTGTCAGGGCAAGGTCACGTTTTATATTTGTTCTATTATAATATCACTTCATTGTTGGAAAGAATCATGCACATGATGCAAATGTTGTCAGATATGAAGACTGTGTCTGTCTTGTATCATGAATGAAGAACGTGCATTATACATACCAGATTACAGCATTCTTCCTATAAAGATATACTTGCAAAAGAAAGACTATCATGTGTGAAGTGATCTTCCGGTCATAATAAATCTGTCTCTTGTGCATTATAAAATCCACAGAGAATGCCTGCAAACATAAAACCCCAAGACATATCTCTTTAGAATATGAGACTATTTTGCCATTTTGAGTAGTGTTTAAAATAGTAGAGAGAGGGTTAGCATTTAGGAAGTGGATGATTTATGTTTTACACCCTTTGGGGGGAGTGCAGTTTGTAGATTACGTAAATAAATAAACAAAAATTAATATCTTTTTTCAGCTATAATAGTTAGAAATTAATAATTTAACTTGCAAATTTAAACAATATTCTTTTTCCTGGTTGAGTCCAGCCTCTTTCTGAATGATATAAAGACAGTTAAACTCTCTCCTTTTCCCAGAAAATGGAGTCACCACTTAGTATGTAAGCGTGTTTGGAATGGAACTGAATATATTGTGCTTGTGGAGGGCATACAGTTTACTAAGGATATAAATTGAAAAACTCTGCATAAGCAGAATTTAACTTACAACATTTTTTTCTGTCAAAAAAGCCTTTGTAGAATAACTTGTACAAATTTTATAGGGCAAGGTTTGTGGTCTGTGTGGCAACTTTGACAATAGTGCCCACAATGACTTTACCAGCAGAAGGCAATCAATGGAGTCTCATGCACAGGCATTCGGAAGCAGCTGGAAAATCACCACTACCTGTTTAGACAAAAACAAGTCTGATCCTTGTGCAGCTCAGCCTCTCAATCTTGTACTGGGCCAGAAGTACTGTAGTATTATCAAGAGTGACATTTTCAAACCCTGCCACAATAAGGTAAGAGCTTGCTTTAGGCGTTGCCTCTCTTGCATATCCCTCCTCCAATTCTCTGTTGTTCCATCTCCCCTCTTCTTATATTCCTTTGTTTTGATAATATTTATTTGCTATCCTTTGTAGCTCTGTTAGGGATTCCAGCCTCCAGGTGGGACCTAGGGATCCCCCAGAATTCCAGTTCATATCCACACTCCAGAGATCAGTTCCCCCGGAGAAATGGATACTTTGGAGGGTGGGAACTAGGGTATTGTTCTCCACTGAGGATACTGTCCTTCCCAGGCCCCATCTCCAAATCTCCAGGAGTTCCCCAACCTGGATCTGAAAACATTATCTCGCTATCCACTATCAGTGGCCCCTGGGGGGAGGGGGAGGAACCCAGCAACCCTACCTTACTGGTACAGACTGCCTTCAGTATCTGCTGCACTATTAGAGTTGAGTAGGGCTGACAGCCTCCACAGTCCATCTTGGAGGCCTTGGTAATCCTCAGACTAGAGATAGGAAAGGGTTAACAACACCCTAGATCTTTCTATATCTTTTTCATCCTCAGTAACCAGTTAGAAGGGCTGACCTGTCCTCCCAGGCCCTAATAAGGGGGACTCCCTGAAGAATGTGGGCCCCTTATGGTTGCCAGGTCCAACTCATGAAATATCTGGGGACTTTGGGGGTGGAGCCAAAAGACTTTGGGGATGGAGCCAGGAGACATTCCCAGTCCCTAAAAAAAACAACACAGCAGTGCAGTCCCCCTGAATACAGTCCTCATTTCCTCATCGTCTTTTCTTTGCCTACCCTGGAAGCACACTTCCACTAAATGAAAGTGAAATTTGTCATACCTCACAAGTCCCCTTGTCAGGCTTTCAAAACATTTCCAAGCATGGCTTTTTAAAAGGATATGCACACATACAAAGCAGCCAAAATAAACAGAGTTTACAAGCTCACACTTTTGTGATCTCACTAGGGTAATTTACTTATGGGAGTTGCTGGATGTAACCATCTGCTGTATTTCAACCAGCTTCTTCAGACAGGAACAGGAAAGAAGAGCAGCCTAGGGGGTGGAGTTTTCTTTCATCCCATAATCAGGTTCTAGCTAACTCTTTCCTATCCATTTTACTATAGAAATGACTTCTGAAGTGAATGCAAAACAGAGGGACTCTGCTCTCTGCCTTTTTCACAGCTTCGTGGTTCTGCCTGCTTGCCCTATCTGCTGCTTTCCTGCTGCTGAGATTTAAAGGCACACACACATTCTAAAACACAAACAGTTGCAAGTGTCTTCTTAGCCTACCGAGGTTTCAAGGCACATGGTGGCTGTTGGGGCTGGGCTTTCCCCCACCAGCCAGCTGACTGGTGGCAGGGAGGAGCCTGCAAAACTGGGGGATCCCCCACTGAGACCTGGGGACTGGCAAGCCTACTTCCTCTTTCTGCCCCCCTAAGGGTTACCTCACTCTCTTGGGTTGATTGGTAGGAGCTATTACCAATCGATTATGACTGGACCAGGTCACCCTGCACAGTCGCTGTTCCTCTGTCATCTGACCCTGCTGGCCTCTTGGCCTGGCCTGGCTTTAACAGGCCTACCACCTGAAGGGCAGACAGCCCTCCTGTGCTGACCTAGAAGGGAGGGGCCAAATTCTGCTGTATGCAACCCATTACCAGACAGGCTGCTCCAGCTGGTCCTCTTCTCTTCACCTCTAGTATGTAGAGGGGTACTGAGGCTACCCCAGATATCTGCACAATATGTGTGGTTTGAAGCCAGTTAAAGATCATGAAACTTTAAGATCCAGTTATAAGACAGGCAGCCAGATTCAAAACCAAAAGATTATTTTCTTTCCATACATTGAAAGAAGGAAGGGAGTAATTGGTAACCAGGTAACCAGACTTGTCCAAGGGGATGAGCATGTGTTTCAAGTTCCCAGAAAATATAATATAAAAATATAATATAAAATATAATATACAAATATTGTATTCCGGTGGGTGTGTACCTCATACATAATCATAAGAATGGAGCTTTGGAAAACAATTCCAGGCTAAATTGGACCATTCTGAGGCAGGAAAATATTTCTGTGAAGAAATGCTATCAAAGCAGGTTTTCTGTAGGCAAAAGCCCTGATATTAACAAAGAAGAAGACTTGATTAACAATTAACTTTGTTCTATAAATCTGTGATCCAAATGTCAGTATTGTCTACTCAGACTGGCAGCGGCTCTCCAGGGTCTCAAGCTGAGGTTTTTAATAATAATAAATTTTATTTATATCCCGTCCTCCCTGCCTAGGCAGGCTCAGGGCGGCTAACAACATATTCAGATAAAAAATATACATTAGTTTTAAAACAGCATTAAAAGTTATACAATAATTTAAGATCGACAGTATCTTAAAAATCATTCCAATTTACATAATTTAACAGCAACAATGATGTTCCTGGCGCTATTCTGTCTATTGCATAATGGCAAGATCACTAAATAGAGTCACTTTGGTGGGTCATCAGTTCGGCCATCTTTTGTCAGCAGCCTGCGAAGGCCTGCCTAAAGAGGATGGTCTTGCAGGCTCTGCGGAATTGGTCTAGAATTGGTTTTTCTTGCCTACTTGCCTGGACCCTTTTTAGTTGGAGATGCCGGGGATTGAATCTGGGATCTTCTGCTTACCAAGCAGATGCTCTACCACTGAGCCACCAACCCTCCCAAACATGATAGAGGTTTACAAGATTATGCATGGGATAGAGAAGGTAGAGAAAGAAGTACTTTTCTCCCTTTCTCACAATATAAGAACTCATGGACATTCAATGAAATTGCTGAGCAGTCAGGTTAGAACTGATAAAAGGGTGATTAACACATGGAATTCACTGCCACAGGAGGTGGTGGTGACTGCAAGTATAGATAGCTTCAAGAGGGGATTGGATAAACATATGAAGCAGAGGTCCATCAGTGGCTATTAGCCACAGAGTATTGTTGGAACTCTCTGTCTGGGGCAGTGATGCTCTGTATTCTTGGTGCTTGGGGGGCACAATGAGAGGGCTTCTAGTGTCCTGGCCCCATGGATGGACTTCCTGATGGCACCTGGGTTTTTTTGTTGGACTGGATGGGCCATTGGCCTGATCCAACATGGCTTCTCTTATGTTCTTATGTTACTTAAGAACTCAGTAGAGATTCAGAAGGGTATAGTGAAAGTTATGTTTCTGCTAAAGATAAGGGTAGAATGTTAGTTGTCTTCTGTCTTGGGGTCGTGGTAGATAACTCACCGAAAATGTCAAGACAGTGTGCGTTTGCAATAAAAAAGGTCAACGCCATGCTGGGAATTATTAGGAAGGGAATTGAAAACAAATCAGCTAGTATCATAATGCCCCTGTATAAATCGATGGTGCGGTCTCATTTGGAATACTGTGTGCAGTTCTGGTCGCCGCACCTCAAAAAGGATATTATAGCATTGGAGAAAGTCCAGAAAAGGGCAACTAGAATGATTAAAGGGCTGGAACACTTCCCCTATGAAGAAAGGTTGAAACGCTTGGGACTCTTTAGCTTGGAGAAACGTCGACTGCGGGGTGACATGATAGAGGTCTACAAGATAATGCATGGGATGGAGAAGGTAGAGAAAGAAATACTTTTCTCCCTTTCTCACAATACAAGAACTCGAGGGCATTCGATGAAATTGCTGAGCAGACAGGTTAAAATGGATAAAAGGAAGTACTTCTTCACGCAAAGGGTGATTAACATGTGGAATTCACTGCCACAGGAGGTGGTGGCGGAAACAAGCATAGCCACTAGGCTTCCCAACCCTCCTGCCCTGGCGGGAGACCCCAGGATTTCCACCCTCTTCCCCCGCTCCCCCAAAAAACGGAAGCGGGGGAGGGGGTGGAAACGGCCCCGGGGAGCAAGGCCAGCCGCCACATCCCGGAGCCGGCGAGGCTGCTGCGCCGCTGCTGCCCCCTCCCCTTCCACCGCAGCTGCTCCTCCGAGATGAGCCCAGGGTGAGCCCATCTCAGAGGAGCAGCCAAGAGGCGGCAGCAGTGCAGGGGAGAGCAAGGCAGGCCAGGAGCATGGCGAGCCGCGAATCCGGGCCCTTCTCGGACCTGGACTTGCGGCTCGCCACGCCCCCGGCCCGCCTCCACCCCCCTCTCCGCTTCCACCCTAGAGGCGGAGTGGGCGAGGCGGCAGCGGCGCGGCGGCCTCTTCTCTGCTCACCGTGGCTGCTCCTCCGAGATGGGCTCAGCCTGAGCCCATTTCGGAGGAGCAGCCACAGCGAGCGGAGAAGAGGCTGCCGCTCCGCTGCCGCCTCTTCTCCGCTCGCCGTGGCTGCTCCTTCGAGATGGGCTCAGCCTGAGCCCATCTCGGAGGAGCAGCCACGGCGAGCAGAGAAGAGGTGTCAGCTGCGCAGCGGCGTCGCACACTCCGAGACGGGGCGGCTTGCCGTTTCCCCCCTCCCCCCTAGCTCCACCCCAGTGTCTCCTGGCTCCACCCCCAAAGTCCCCAGATATTTTGGGGGTTGCACTTGGGAACCCTAATAGCCACCTTCAAGAGGGGTTTAGATAAAAATATGGAGCAGAGGTCCATCAGTGGCTATTAGCCACAGTGTGTGTGTGTGTGTGTGTGTGTGTGTGTATAAATAATTTTTTTTTGCCACTGTGTGACACAGAGTGTTGGACTGGATGGGCCATTGGCCTGATCTAACGTGGCTTCTCTTAAGTTCTTATGCTCTTATGCAGCTATTCCTCAGAAGCTATGCACTTGTGCAGGGCAGTCTTCTATAATACATATCCAATAATAAATATACTTTATATCTGTCAGAGTTTCTGTTTTTAAAAGTGTTGCATAAAAATAAATTAATAAAAAGCAGATTAAACATAGCATTGAAAAAAAAATCCCATATAATTATTTTTGGTGTTGTTAGGTCAGCCCTACTCCCTATTATGAAGCCTGTGTGTCTGATTTCTGTGGCTGTAACAGTGTGGGAGATTCTGAGTGCTTCTGCACTGCAGTGGCTGCTTATTCCTTGAGCTGTAGCAGAGCTGGTGTCTGCATTGACTGGCGAACTCCAATAGCTTGTCGTAAGTATTCACTAAAGGAATTTGTGTTGAGAAGAGAACTGATCGCATAAAAGCTGAGTATTAGAAGTGAAGATAAAGATGAATCTCTAATAATAATTAAATTACATCAATAAGTAGATTCCCAATTAGTATTATTTTTGAGCATATCTTAAATGGCTTGTGGGTAGAGTGCTTGATAGATTGCCTCCTCTCATATTGCCCAGCCTTCCAGTTAAGATCTGCTTCACAAATCCTACTCTTTGTGCCCCTGCCATCAGAGGTGAGACTGATGGTGACCAGAGACAAGGCTTTTTAAATAATGGCTCCTCTCTTATGGAAGGTTTTTCCTGTTGAGGTTGCCTGGTGCCTACATTGATTTCTTTTAGATGCCAGGCCAAAACACTGCTGTTCACCCAGACTTTTAATTAAGGGGTTGTTCAATGCTACTTTAGTCTGGATACTATTATTTAAAGCTGTTGGTGTTCTGTTCTTATGATCTGTGTTTTTATGCTTGTGTGGGGTTTTACTGCTGGATTCTAATATTTCTTAAGGTGGCATACATTTTTAAAAAATAAGGTGAGTGTGAGTCCTCTTAATTAAATTAATGGCTGAGATGCTGCAGCAAATGCATAGCCAAGGGCAAGCCAGGAAGAGGAGGGATGGATGAAGGATCAAAATGAGAACAGAGGCTCTACTAGTTACGACTGTTATGTCTTCTAATGCAGCTGTGTTCTGTGACTACTATAACTCACCCAACATAAAGGAGTGGCATTATAAACCCTGTGGAGACCCTTGTTTAAGGACGTGCAGGAATTGCGCAGGAAGGTGTGGCAATCTACCATACAGCTTGGAAGGTAAGCCTTATTGGAGAGTTTGCATCTGCATATCATGCAAAACAGACTAAAATGAAAGACTTGTTTCTGCTCTGATTTGACAAATGCAAACAGACATACATCTGCACAGAGAAAAATAGTCAAAGGCCTATTCACTTGAAGGTTAAATTGATTGTGCAAATTATGAGAAAGCAGTATATTTAAAAATATTTGTTGTCATTGAATGTCCGATAGTCTCTGTTTTTCTACTTTATAATAGTCTTCCAAAATTTTAAACCTAGGGCTCCCTGGGCAGGGGTTCTCCTGCCCTGGAGGTTTCCACATTAGGCCAGCAGGGGGAACCTCCACTATGTTGCCAGCTCGATGATGTCACCTGGAAGTGATGTCATTGCACTGCCGACGTTGCGCACCAGCCACTCTAGGCATTTCCAGGAAAACTCTATGGTTTTCTTGGATGTTCTAGCAACTTGTGAGAGAAAACTCTATGGTACAATAGGTACCACAGAGTTTTCCCCTCCCGAATTTCTAGAGTGTCCGGGAAAACCATAGTGTTTTCTTGGAAACGCATACAGCAGCCAGCATGTGATATCACCGGTACAATGACATCACTTCTGGGTGACATTATTGCACAAAGCGCACTCGAGGCGAGTCCCCTGCCGGAGTCCACAGGGGACTTGGCAACCCTGTTTACACCATAATCACTCCACTTGTAGAACCTGTGCATCTGCCATCATTATATGTGTGCTTGAAGGCTGATCATGTGTTAGACATGTGGCCTGAAACATAAGAGAAGCCATGTTGGATCAGGCCAATGGCCCATCCAGTCCAACACTCTGTGTCACACAGTGGCCAAAAAATTATATATATATATAATTGTCCATATATATAATTCGCTAATCTGAATTGAATTGAATCTGATTGAACTGAATGGGTTTCAATATTTTGTAATTCAGTGAGTTTCAGTGATAAAGACTAGCTAGAAATAAAGCAAATAAATAAACAAATAATAGTTTCAAGCCAAATTGTCTTTTTATCTCATTCTTATGTGTGATGGTATTATTTTGTATAGATTCCATAGATTTTAAATTACTGAATTATGATACAGAGACTTAGTACAGAAGGGAAGGATATAGCAAAAAGTCTATGCCTTCTTATCTTCACATTTAATCAGTGGAAGGCTACACTCTTAGCAATTTATGTCCAGTAGATAAAAAGGGAAACCATTCTTTGCCTGTTTCCACCATAGGCTGCTACCCAGAGTGCAGTGCTGATATACCATATTATGATGAGGAAAAGAAAGAATGTATCTCAGCATCCAAATGCATTTTGTGGTAAGTAACTTCTATTGGTATAGATCAGTTATCCCCAATGTGGTGCTCATCAATGTGCTTTCTGGTGCCCACTTTCTTCCTTTCCAAAGCATATTATCCTCAAAACAAAGTTAATCCTGGGTTTCATCCATCCCTTGGGAGCAGTAGGTGCTTCAGAAGAGTCCAGGAGCTATCACCTCTCAGTTGTAGGGAGCAACCATCCAGAAATATCTATTTTCCAAGGATGGTTTGGAACCTCCCAATATTTGGTGATTGGGCCCAGACACCCTGGCACCCATTGAGTGGCTGGTTGTGCCCCTCAAGACAGCTACTGGGAACTGGTGCCCATTCAGTGTTCCCAAATTTCTAAAAGTGGCCATAGACTCAACAAGGTTGGGGACTCCTAGTACAGTGTCATAAGCATACTTGGACTTTGGTCTGCAAAGTTGATGTTTTGACCGAACATCTACAAAAAAGGGGGGTGGGGATGGATGAGGGGTGTTAGAAGGAGAGGAGGATTATTTCTGTTGCACTTTAAGATGTAGGCAATAAACAATCAATAGTATTTTTATGTTTATTTTCCCCTAGTAATCCAAAGGAAGGAATGTCCTTGAAAGATTCCATTGGTAAGATTTACAGTTGTAGCTCCTTATTCGTTTTTATTGTAAGATATAGAATGAGGGCTAGTGGAATGTGTGGTGTCTGAGAACTTGAAGACCTCTGTTAAAGTTTTGCCACTCCATAGATTCAATCAAACTTCTACGGTCAAGTTGCTTCCGAATCCTTACAGTTATCAAAGGAGTCCTTGATAACTGTGTCAAGCATCGATATTTCTCAATAACCAGTCTTTTGTTGTTAAATCAAAAGCTGCTTTATTGTAGAAACTCAGAAGCTTTACCAAGGACAGAATCCTTGGAAGTAATGACATATACATGGTTACATAGTTACTATATAGGATTACTTCAAAGGATAGTATACAGGTGCAATTTGAGTCACGGGTTCAAAGGATACTACATAGTATCTCTTTTATTACTAAGGAATTTAGGCTATTAAAAACATCTCCCTTTCTCACACTTCTCTGAGACCTGATAAGAACTGTCTGTGTGAATCTGGGGAGAGGCACCTCACAGCTTTACCAGCCAGGCTGTAGCGTAAACATCCTTGGGCTAGATAGATTTACTGCTTGCCCAAACATTGCAAAGGGGAGGGGGGAGGGGGATACTAGTGGCCTGCTCTCTGTCTAAGAAACCATCATGGCACTTAGAAATATGCATGCTCGACAGACAGAACAGTGAATTTTTCTTGATGAATTAAACAGAAAAAAGGTCTCTTAGTACCATTATAGTCTGAAGTCAGTGAAGTAATGTGGCATTCCCCTGTAGTAGTTCTGACTGCAACATGCATAGAATTCTAAGTGTGTATCAGAGACCTGGCATGCAAAATGTAGCTCAATAGCACCACAGTGGGGGGAAAACCCAAAGTTTATTTTGAGTAACCATAATTATAAATGTTTTGATTTTCAAGCACAATAAGTGTTGCTGACCTTTGACTTTTTCCTGGATTCAGTTCTTAAAAGACAGTCAATACTTATTTCTGTTTTGTTTCTGAGACATATACCCTACAACGTCTGGATGTCTGAAGGGTAATACAATATAACTCCAAATATTTATATGTATATGTTGATCCCACTATATATATAGTGTTGATTACACAGCAAAAGATGCCAATAATCAGGGCCTTTTTTTTTGTAGCAGGAACAACTTTGTATATTAGGCTACACCCCACAGATGTAGCCAATCCTCCAGGAGCTTACAAAGCTCTTTTTACAGGGCCTGCTGTAAGCTCTTGGAGGACTGGCTAAATCAGGGAGGTGTAGCCTAATATGCAAAAGAGTTCCTGCTACAAAAAAAGCCCTGCCAATAATATATAGCTATAAAACTATAAAAGGACAAAAGCAAATATTTGTTTTGATTTGTCTTAATCTTAGACTTGAAGCATACAATCAATGGTCATGTAATTTATCCTGGACAAGATACAGGGAAATAGTTGGTTAAGAGTATGCCATATTTCATTAGACTTTTTGCTCAACTTCATTTTACATCTCAAAGAAAAACAATAAATATTCATATATTTATCTAATTCTCCAAATAAATATCAACAAGGTACAACACCAATAATAACAATAAAGCACTAAGCACAACAAAAATAAAAAAATATCATACAGTTAGAACTAGAAGAAAAAATAATATCAATGAAAACACTATCAAATTAAAACAGAATGATCTTAAAAAACTTTAAAAATAGCACAGCACAAAACAAAGAGAAACTTTCTAAAATAAGGAAAGCATAAGAATGTGGAAACTAATAGAATTCCTCAAAAGAGGTAGAACTGATATTCAAAAGTGTCTGAATTGTTGGATTCCCCTCAGGGATCAGAAATTGCTCCCCCAGTTCAGAGACCAGGTAAAGCGGCAAAGATTTTTAGCTTCCTCCCACCTCCAACCCTCTCATGGATTGCTGCCTTGATGTGGCGAGAAGGCTTGCTGGGAAAGACAGAAGACAAAAGAAGACGGGGACGGCAAAAGATGAGATGGCTGGACAGCGTTACTGATGTAACAAACACAAATTTGAGCAGACTTCGAAGGATGATAGAAGACAGGAGGGCCTGGCGTGACTTTGTCCATGAGGTCACAAAAAGTCGGACTCGACTGTGCGACTGAACAACAACAACAACCCATCTCCAAGTTTAAAAATATACAAAACCGTGATGTGTTCTGGTAATCAAATAAAATTAATGCTGAAGATATTATACACAAGAAAAATGGCAATTCATTATCATATCCATAATGTCCTTGATATATTAACAGCTGGGAGTCAACTTGATTAGTTGGGCAAGAAAATGACTAACAGGAAGATGTGTTCCTCTTTTAAAAGCATCTTCTGGTCTCTAAATGACTGATGTTGAGTATCAGAGGACCCTCGTCAACTTAGCGGCATGAGAACAGGAGGCTACAGCAAGGAGAGGAGAATGGGTGAAATGTTCTTGTGTGAGTGAAAGTGCCCAATAATCTCCAGTTGGGCTCTGCTGGTTGTCATCTTCTCTTCATCCCCCTTACCCAGGTTTGCTTGCCTGGGCCAGCCACTGTTTCTTCACCTAACCTACCTAACAAAGCTACCAAGATAAAATGAAAAGGGGTTACCACATATGCTGTTTTGTCTTCCTTGTAGGAAGAGTGAGATAAAAATGTTCTAGAAATATAAATAGAACAAAGTTTGAGGCTAGAGCAACCTTTGAGACAGGGCCATAGCCAGGATTTGGAAGGTTGGGGGGGCTATACATTTTTCAGAGGGCACTCGGTGGCCCTACCCCATAGCCTTCCCTCTCATTCCCTTCAAATAAAACTGCCCTACACGATTTGGGTGATGGGGAAAGGAGGGCAGCAGCTACTAGAGCACTGACTGAACTTGACAGAGGGAAACTGACAAGAACTTGCTGCAGAGGGAAACTGACAAGTATTTTTCCTTGGCTTTAAGGGGTGGGGGGAACCCCCACTCCAATCCTTAAAGCCAAAGAAAAATGGTGATTCCCCTCTCCCGCACTGGCTGAACTTGGCCCATGCTGCAGAGGGAAACTGACAAGTATTTTTCCTTGGCTTAAAGGGGAGGGGGGAACCTCCCCTTTAACCGCCGTGCTGCAGAGGGAAACTGACAAGTGTTTTTGCTTGGCTTTAAGGGGTGGGGGGAATCCCCACCACCCCTTAAAGCCAAGGAAAAACGGCGATCCTCTTTCCTGCAATGGCGTCAGAATTCCACAGGCCGGGCCTGGTGGCAGGAATGGAAGGGACTGCCCACATTTCCCTGCCACTCAAATAGCGCGTGCGGGCTGACGGGCAGCAGAAGCAGTCCCAGCCTTTCGTGCCAGTTAAAGGGCCTGTGGATCAGCTGATCCGCAGGTGCTTTAACTGGCTGGGGGATGCTTCTGCCACCCACCCCCGTATAGGATTTGGGTGCCAGGGAAGGAGGCCAAGAAGAAGAAGAAGATGATATTGGATTTATATCTCACCCTCCACTTCGAAGAGTCTCAGAGTGGCTCACAATCTCCTTTACCTTCCTCCCCCACAAGACACCCTGTGAGGTGGGTGGGGCTGAGAGGACACTCACAGCAGCTGCCCTTTCAAGGACAACCTCTGCCAGAGCTATGGCTGACCCAAGGGCATTCCAGCAGCTGCAGGTGGAGGAGTGGGTAATCAAACCCGATTCTCTCAGATAAGAGTCCACACACTTAACCACTACACCAAACTGGCTCTCCAGAAGCCCTGGGGGCTGGTGGGGGTCCAAAGTTAGGGGGCCTCATCTAGAAGTGGGGGGCTGTGCCTCCACAGGCCCCCTCATAGCTACGGGCCCGCTTTGAGACCAAAAATTTTATTCAAGGTATGAGCTTTTATGTGCATGCACACTTCCTCAGATACATTTTGTGTGTGCACACATGAAAGCCCATACCTTGAATAAAACTTTGTTGGGTGTGAAAGGTGCCACTGGACTCAAACTTTGTTTCACTGCTTCAGACCAACATGGCCGCCCACCTGGATCTAGACATATAAATAGATGTCTTAATTTTTAGGGAACCACAATACTCAGTGGTGTTTGTGATGCACAATATGCAGAAGGGACACTGGTGGATATGACTCTAGCTATAGAATTACATTCACTCTCAATAAAATGATGGATTGAATCCCACAGATCTATTCCATAAGCAATGGTATTTTCTTCCAGTAATGGAACCTTTTCCCAGAGAAGCTTCTTGTGGTAGAGAAGGCTGGAAGAAGGCACAACAGCTACTGCAATGAATCTTTAGCATCCAACACAATCTCTTTTGTCATGTAATTGGGTTTCCACAAAAAACCCAAAAAACTCCTGTCATGATCAACCCGACGCTGCCACCACTCTGGAATTACGGTCCCTTGGGAAAGCCCAGAGTACCCTCCCAAGCTTTTCAGATTCCAAAAAAATAGGCATGTAGACAAGGCAGAGTAACAAAGAACAACAAAAAGGTTTAGTTTAAACAGGAAAATCAATAGGGGGAAGAGAACAGATAAGGTGCTTGAAAACTATATAGTAATGTGAGTGAAGGAAAATAAACGTAAGTCCCTAACGCAACTAAGCTTAACTGTTCTAGGCTGTTAGGCTCTAGGCATCAGCCTGCTCACTCTCTCTCTCAGAATGAGGGGTCTTCCTCCTAACAGTGACCATCCTGCCTGCTTGACTTCTCAGGAGGAAAGAACAGTGTTTGCTTCCTGAGAGACCTTTTAAGCCATTCTCCTCGGAGCCTACTTGGACGCTGATTGGCTGAAACCAGTGCCATGCATTCCGGGGATTGTAGGCTGTCTCTCCCTACTACAACACAGGCCTCACAGACTCCCTAGGCCCACTAGGCCTCTGTCTCACAGCACAGCACAGATTATGTCAACTTCTATGTGGAGTTTCCAGTTAAAGATTTCATGATTTGAATTCTTGTTCATGGCATGTGCTTATGAAAGAATTACATGGGTTCCATCTGCTAAGGGCTACTCCATTTATTATGCTCTGGTTCAAAAGGAATAGTAAGAGTGCTACTTCTAATTCTTTTAGGGAACATAGCATTGCCTCCCACGACCTTACCAGTGACAGCAAAAATGACAGCCATCCCTTGCTACTGTAATGTAAATGGAAAGCTGATAACTAATGGTAAGAAAGTTATGTTTGAAATTACTTATTAGTTAAATGATGCATAACAGGCTGGATCCAGACTAAAGTATTTCACCTATGAAGTGTGATTTCTCCTTCTTCTCCTCTTCCATGGCATCCCCAAAAAGCTATTCCCTGGGGGAGGCATCTATCAGAAGGAGGATTTGAGATGGTAGTTTGTGCTGCAACAGTAGGGAGGAGATGGAAAAAGTATTCTGTGGGATGTCAGAAAGGTTAGTCTGGATCCAAGCCATATATATGTACTGTTTATTAAATAATCATTCTAAATTGCAGCTGCACTTGATGGATTTTTAAAGTAATCATTACTCATTAGTGAAGGGTCCCCAAAGTGAAGCCCCTAGGTAGCACTCACCAGTGCCTTTCATGGTGTCTGCCAAGTTTTTTTTAGTGGGAGGGGCCAGGTAGGCCTTTTGCCAGCAAGGCTGCCGATTGCCTATTCAGGATTTGATTGACTGTGCAGAATTTTATAAAAGTTGTTTAGCAATAGCTGCCACCACAGCATAAGAAGCTTCACTCTGTGACTGAAAGTAATATGTGGCAGCCATTTTGTGGCTGTCTCTACCTCCTATGGCAGCCATTTTGTAGCTGTGCATGTCACGCTGTCAGAATTCCAAAGGTGTCTGCAGGCTGAAAAGGATCGAGGACACCTGCATCAGTGTACCTATACATTTGTGGGTACAGTGTTTCCTGGTTAGCATTTTAAAAAATATTCAGATGCATATTTATAAATTCCGTGAAAAATAAACTATCTGTATCTCTGTTTGCATGCTGAGTGAATTGTATCCCTCTTAAAACTTTCTGTATATATTACAGAAAGGAAAGAACAGTGTTTGCTTCCTGAGAGACCTTTTAAGCCATTCTCCTCGGAGCCTACTTGGATGCTGATTGGCTGAAACCAGTGCCATGCATTCCGGGGATTTAAATCTTGCTGTTTCTAGGGGTCCCAACCCTCCCGCCCTGGCGGGGGACCCCAGGATTTCCCCCCTCTTCCCCCGCTCCCCCAAAAAATGGCAGCGGGGGGAGAGGGGGGAAATGGCAAGCCGCCCCGTCCCGGAGCGTGCGAGGCCGCGCCGCTGCCGCCCCCTTCCCGCCCAGTGAGGCCGTAGGCGGCGGGCCCGCCGGCGCCCAGCAGCAGGAGGAGGCGGCGGCGGAGGAGGAGCTGTCGGCCGAGGGCCTCGCTGGCTGGTGGTACGTTCCGAATTATGATTACAAAAAGTGGCGGCGGCGATTGGTCCCGGGACGCGGGGAGGCGGAGGGATGCGAAGCCGGGTGGCCAATGGGAGGCGTGCCAAGGGCGGCTCAAAGGACTGCAGCGGGGCCAGGGCGCGATGCTTTTAAAGGGGCCGCGCGTAACGGTGAAGGGCAGTTCAGGTGCCTGGAGGAGAAATCCTGGGGAGAAAGCGGGAGAGAGACTGGGAGAAGCCCAGCCAGAGCCGGCCGCGCACGCCCTGCAAACGTCACCGACTGCTGCATGGGAAGAGAGAGCAACCTTGACCTACAGCCAGCCTAGAGCTGACATGGAAACGCAGCGCCGCTCTCCATGCCCGCGCCCGCCCTGCTTCACCCAGGCCTCCAGCCTCAGGCGGCAGCCGAGGGGCGGGGAGGACGAGCGGGAGGAGGAGGAAGGGACAGCTGCTAGTGCGGCTGCGGCGCGGGAACCTGCGGCGCTTGTCACAGCCTTGATCTTGGCTCCACCCCTAACATCTCCTGGCTCCACCCCCAAAGTTCCCAGGTATTTCTTCAATTGGACTTGGCAACCCTAGCTGTTTCCATTGTTGTTTCCTATCACAGTAGAAGATTGTCACGTTGCCATATGTTTTTACTAACTATTCTTCTGGATTTTTAGGCAGCAGTGAGCTTGTGACAATGGATACTTCAGATTGGTGTATCTATGCCTTTTGTAATACATCATGCCAGATAGAATTCAGTTATGGAGAATGCTCCTTTACCAGGACCACCACTAGTAAGCCTTCTATGATCTCCAGGAGCCCTTCTAAGGGGAATGTTTGGAGCTGTCAGAAAAAGCCTCCTCCCTATGCAGTTACAAAATCTGATCCCACACTTACTCCTGTGAGGGGTTGCAACAGTCTCAACCCTCCTAGAAAGGTGAGCAAAAAACATTAATGAATTCATAAGTAGAATGGAACAATATGGAAAAGTATGTGTAAGTTTGTGTGTCCTTTGCTTGGACTCAAAATGATAATTTGTATATTTGTTTCAGCCACAGGCCATAGCAAAATTACAAAACAATAACCTCACTTAAAACACAGCACAAGGGAATATTGCCATAACACACACAGATAAATTAATCCACACAAAGTGGAACTTCTTAAAAGAGTTAGAAGGACTCAGTCCAAATAACAGTGAAGCATATGATTGTCATTTTAATTTGATCACATTTTCACTAGCCCTAACCAAAGATTTCTACCTCTTGCATGTGTATGCACGTGTTTTAAAAGCCATCAAATAATTTCCAATTTATGGAGACCCTATGGGTTAATGTCCTCCAAAACATCCTATTATGAACAGCCTTGCAAACAGAGGGCTGTGGCTTCCTTGACTGAGTCAATCCATTTTATGTTGGATTTTCCTCTTCTGCTGTCTTCAATTTTCCCTCGCATATTGTCTTTTCCAGTGACTCTTACTGTGACTCATACTGTGACCAAAAGCATGATAGCCTCAGTTTAGTCATTTTAGGTTCTAGGGAGAGTTCAGGCTTTATTTGATCTAGAAAATACTCCCTTTACACCACCAACCAGTGGTGTCGAACTAATTTGTTATGAGGGCTGGATCTGACATATAAGAGATTTTGTTGGCCCAGGCCACATGTGTCATCAAATGTAATGCCAGGTAGCAAAGATATAAGAACTTTTGTATATAAGTTACTCCATGTGCTAGTCAGCCAATGGAGAAAATAGAGGCTATGCTCTGTAGCTTCTATGCAATTGAGAAAGTCTGGCAAAGCAAGCTGTGATGCAGAAGGAAGGAGAGAGAGAGAAGGAAGCAGATAACAGTGAGTTGCTCATGGGCCTGATAGGAGCCCTCTAGGGGCCTGATCCCGCTCTTGGGCCACAAGTATGACACCCGTAAGTTGTGAAGTCTTGTGAGCAAAGATTTCATTTAGTGAGCTACTGGCTTTAAATTTGTGAGCTATTGCATAAATCAGTTTGTTCTGGGGCCATTTTTTTGTGAGCTAAGATAATAATGTGCGAGCCAGAGGCTAAAAAACTGTGAGCTAGCTCACCCTAACTCAGCTTTGAGAAAACACTGCCCCACCTATGTGTCTTTTTGGCAGTCCACAATATCCATAAAACTCTTCTGCAACACCACATTCAAAATGACAACATAGATTGTTATAATCTATGAAACAAGCTCATTTTCTTCCGATGCTAATTTCACATGACTTTCCGGCAATCATTTGCAAGTTTTTTAAAACTAACTTTTGTAGATTATGAACTTTCCACAGTTCCACTTTGTGCAACACCTAGCACATTCATGCCTACATATTATAGTGCCCAGAAACTGATTGCACAACATCATGTACTATTCGAATGCAACTGGGAGATACAGTAAGTTTGACTTAGTGCAAGCAGCTACCACAGATTTTTTTTTTCCTGCATAGCAGTGTGTACTAATTTTTTTTTTTTTAATCAACAGTTTCGAGAATCATGGAAATTTGGAAGCTGCCAAGTTGCCACTTGCTTAGGAGGGGGAAATCACATAGAAATATCTGATGTGCGTTGTCCACCTCAAAAGTTAAAACATTGCATCAACGGATTGCTACCAATAAAAAAACATGCAGCAGCAGGTTGTTGTGAGGTTTTTGAGTGCCAGTGTAAGTGATATTTGAATAAGGACTTTCATTCTACAGTGCATTAATATCAAGCTGAAATGATGTGCAAGATCACTTCTAGTTCAATGTTCTAATTCAGCGTACAGTAAAAGCTTCGTTATCTGGCACTCATGGGAAATGCAGTTTGCTAGTTAGCCCAATGTGCTGGATACTCAAGATTGTTGATCTATCTTGCCCCCCCCCCCTACCCAGAAGAAATTGCAGTGACTAAACCCTACACCACTGGGGACACCATGACAACATGACTGGTGGGACTATCCCCCCCAAGCCACACAGCCATCTTGCAAACAAGCAAGTTAGCTGCTTGGGGAACCATCTGGATGCTGGTAGAGTTGGCTCCTGACAGATCAAGAGAAGCTGAGGGGTAAGGAGTCACCTGAGGATGATCTCAGCTGGAAGTACCATCTGTCAGAAGCACAACAATAACTGGAATCATCAAGATGGCCAGCAGGAGAGAACAGAGTACCCAAAGACACAGGGGCATGATGGCTGAAGAGTAGCAGCTTACCCTCTGAGCAATGTCAGTTAATTGAGTGCTCTGGATATTCAAGTGCTGGGTAACAAAGTTTTTTACTGTAATTGTGATTAATTCATGAAAATTGCCTGGTCACAAGGTTTGTGCCCATCCCCATCCAGGACCCTCCCACAAACTGCCGTGTGATTTTTCGGAGGTTTGTGGGGTTGGTGGCTCATCAGTTGTTAGGGCGAAATAGATGCAAGACATTTCAGTGATCCCTTGGAAGCAGAGGAGGCAGGCTGCCCAGCAGAGCCTCCACCAAGGCTGCAGGGAGAATTCTCCCGCAGGATCAGCTCCTTTGTGGGCAGCTCAGTTTGAACACCAGGCTGCCCAGCAGAGCCCCAGCCAAGGCTTCAGTGGCACACCTTACAAAAGCCATTTAAAGGATATGTCCTTATGGAAGAAACCAGTTTGGTAATTGAGGAGGCTCATGAAGGCTCGTGGTTCATGATTTGTGCATCCCCATAAATCATGAACTGAAACAAACCTCTATTTTCCCAGTTCATGCCCATTCCTAATTGTGATTTTGTGTCACACTGGTTTGTCTTACAGAGAGGTAAATAAAGAACAACTTACTACTTCTGTAATGTGTAATGTTTAGAAGTTTAATAGTCTTAGGTAATCCCCCCTGTTCAAAATAAGCCATGATCCATAATTCTGACTCACATGTCACTATGCTCATGCACTTTTAGGCACTGAAATAACTGGCAGGCTGGAAAAGTGGGCTAAAACCAATAAAATGAATTTTAACAGGGATAAGTGCTGCATTTAGGTAGGAAAAATCCAATGCATGGTTATAGGATGGGGAAGACTTGTCTTAGCAGTAGTATGTGCAAAAAGGATCTAGGGGTCTTAGTGGATCATATGCTGAACATGAGTCAACAGTGTGCTGCTGTGGCTAAAAAGGCAAATGCAATTTTGGGCTGTATCAACAGAAGTATAGTGTCCAGTTCACATGAAGTGATGGTATCGCTTTACTCTGCTCTGGTAAGACCTCACTTGGAGTACTGTGTTCAGTTTTGGGCACCACATTTTAAGAAGGATATAGACAAGCTGGAACAGGTCCAGAGGAGGGTGACGAAGATGGTGATGGGTCTGGAGACCAAGTCCTATGAAGAAAGGTTGAAGGAACTGGGGATGTTTAGCCTGGAGAGGAGGTGGCTGATAGGTGGTATGATCATCATCTTCAAGTACTTGAAGGTTGTCATATAGAGGATGGTGTGGAATTGTTTTCTGTGGCCCCAGAAGGTAGAACCAGAACCAATGGGTTGAAATTAAATCAAAAGAGTTTCCAGTTCTTAATATAAGTGGGCAGTGAGTTGGTATGTAGAATCATGGGAATGTTTTTAGCAGATTAAAAGAATCATAAATAGGGATCTGTGTTTGTTAGTGTTAGAAGAATTGCTGCTTGCCATTCCCATTTTGTCTGATGATTAAGAGCATACGAAAGCTTACATTCTGAATAAAACTTAGTTGGTCTTAAGGGTGCACTTGTTTACTGCTTTGTTCTGTGAATTTAGGGGGAGGTATTTGTGAGTTTCCTGCATTGTGCAGGGGGTTGGACTAGATGACCCTGGGGGTCACTTCCAACTCTATGATTCTATGTCAGCCACAATTTAATAATGGCACAAGGAAAAGAAACTTAATAAATGTGAAATTAAACTCCATGGAACAGCTGGTGGTGTGGATAGCAAATAGTAAGGAATTCAGATTCAAACCAGAAGTCATTTTGTTCACCCATGTCACTTAATAGTCTTTAGAAATTATCTGGTTTTAATACTGATTTAAAAAAAACAACAACGTTAAATATTTGTATTGTATGTATGTTTGTATTATGTTTGAATTGTAAAGGTCTAGAGCCATATACAGTAAATTATATCAACCAACTCCCTTGCAGCCATACTGGAGTTACCTGCAATATCTGGATTAAGGATGCTTCCAAATTTCTTCCTACATTTTGGTGTCCAAAATTTTCTGGCTTATTTGTTCCAAGGTGTAACCAATGAATAAGAAATCTTCCCTTTTTAATTTCTGGATTTTGTACAGAGTACTGAACATATAAAGTTTGCCACACAATTCTGAATTCATTGCTGTCTGTTCATTTGTGTCTTTTCCCTCCCTCTGCTATGCTATTTTTAAGTAGTTTGGTTGACTTGAGCTCACTTCCACATTCAGCTAGGGGGAGTTCATCTATTGCTAACTCAAACCTGTGTGCATCCTTTCATGGCAGAAATTAAGTTTAGAAATTTTCCTAATTAAACTGAATTTCAGAAGGAGCTCAGTGCAGGTCACAGCAAACCCACAAAATAAAGGAACAGAACAGTGGAAATCCACTACCGGTAATTCTTAAACAGAATATTAATCAGGGCTGCTTTCAACCAATACTTTATTGGAAGTCCTTTCAAAAATTGAAATATGCTATATAAATGTTATTAAGATACCACCATGATAACCTTGCAGATAATGGTTGCTCAGTTGCCAATGTTACACAAGGATCTTTTCTAGACAGCTAGATGAAGTTTTGTAAATTGATAAAGAGCTCCCCCCCCTTCTAATGCCATGCTGATGTGCCACAAATAATTAACCTAGAATGTATATGGATAGCAAAATAGTTGTGGACAGGTACCTGCATTACACTATGACAGAGCAGAAAAGGTTATAAAGTGATAAGTATGTTCTCAGTATGTCCAGCTGATGCATTCCCTTGATTTCAAGAAAGCCCTGTTGGAGTGCCGTTGTTGCTTTTGCTCTTGTTGTATCATACTGTCACCAGAATTATGTGAGCTGATCTGTGAGTGGACTATATACTGATGATCCCACCTTATTGTTGGAGGTTGCATTTGCTGGTGGATGTGACAGACTCTCAGTCCAATCCGATGAGTCCCTTGTTTTGACTTTAATAATTTCTGCTTTTTAGGTATTTGCCATGGATGGGGAAATCAACACTATGTAACATTTGATGGATCCTATTATAATTTCCATGGGAATTGCACCTATCTGCTGATGAAACCAATCAGACCCAGTTATCAGAACTTCTGGATCCAAATTGATAATCACTATATTGCTGCCATAGATAGAGCTGTTTACTCGATGACCCTTTTCATATATTACAACCACTCTATGATTGTTTTGACACGAGGAACTGAGAATGGGAAAGAAGGTAACCTGGTAAGACATTCATTAATTTCCTTGGGATAAAAAAAAACAAAAACAAAAAACCTTGAGAGCACAGTGCGTTTCACAGTATGGATATTAATGCATAATATTCAATATAATAATAATAATAAACAAAAAACAACTAGCTACACCAAGAGAAGCAAAGAGAAGGTTCTAGTTGAAGTGTACATGGCAGACATTTAAGGTTACAGGAAAAGTTTGTAATAAAAATTCACTTTGACAATTGGAAAGAAAAGCATTTGCATGGGCAATATTTGAAAGACATAGACCAATTCCATAGTCACTGTTGCTCCGCCTCTAGCTTTCTGCTTTTATCGGATCAAGCGATGGATTCTCCACCAGTTGCTGCACAGTGCATTTTGTCCTGCAGCTCCCTCCAGTTCTCCCTGTGCCTTCCCAGTCTTGTTTTTTAGAGTTCAGGAAGGCACTGGAAGAACTGGAGGGAGCCATGGGTCAAAATGCACCCGCACAGCAACTGGTGGAGAATCCATTGCTTGATCTGATGAAGGCAGAAGCCTAGGGGTAGAGCAACAGTGACTGTGGAATTGGTAATAGAGAATAAAATTAATAGTGAAAATACCTGGAAGTGGCTCCAGAATGGGTGTTTGAAGAAAGAAATGGAAAGACACATTCTAGCTGCACAAGAGCAGACATAGCATAGTATGAAAGCCAAGATTTAGAAGTCCAGTGATAACAGCAAATGTTGACTTTGCAAGACAAAGGATGAAACAGCTGACCACATGGTCGGTGTCTGCAGTAAAGTTGCTCTAACTGACTACAAAGAACATCATGATAGAATTACAGCTGTTTTGCATTGAAACCTTTGCAAGAAGTATGGCTTGACATCAGCCAGAAATTCATGAGAGCACAAACAAGATCATGGAGAATGATGAAACCAAGATTCTTTGGGACTTCCAATTACAAGCAGATAAACACCTGGGCCATAACACCCCGATATCACAACTGCAGGGGGGTAGGGTGGATTAGAAATAGGGTCTGGATAATTTTGAGATGCGGTGCTGGAGAAGACTCTTGAGAGTCCCTTGGACTGCAAGAAGATCAAATCAGTCAGTCCTAAGGGAAATCAACCCAGACTGTTCCCTGGAAGGTCAGATGCTGAAGCTGAAGCTCAAATACTTTGGCCACCAAATGAGAAGGGTAAACTCACTGGAGAAGATCCTGATGCTGGGAAAGACAGAAGGCAAAAGAAGAAGGGGACGACAAAAGATGAGATGGCTGGACATTGTTACTAATGTAACAAACACGAATTTGAGCAAGAAAAAATACCGGAGAAATGGGACTGGACCATAAAAGTTTTATCGTGGTGTGAAATGGACAAACTAACTAGAACACTAAGAGACTATGATTTAGAGATATTCAAAAGGGAGTGGAGGAAATTTAAAGGATATATGGAGAAAGAGTGGAAAGTAAAAAGACATTGGACAATTTTTTAGTAGTAAGAACATATATATTGAATTTGGATTAGTTAGTAGTACCTTTAGTATTGAATTTGAATTTATAACCTCGGGGAAGTCAACATTGGAGGGAGGGGGGATTGAAATGTCATATGGGCTAATATTGAAATAAGAAATAATTAAGTTGTGTAACCATATGCTATCAATAAATTGTTAAAACACAAAAACACGGATTTGAGCAGACTTCGATGGAAGACAGGAGGGCCTGGCATGACTTTGTCCATGGGGTCGCAAAGAGTCGGACTCGACTGTGCAACTGAACAACAACAAATTGACATTGAAATCCCAGGAGACAGCAGAATTGAAAAGAAAAGAGATCACCACAAAATACCAAGACCTATGAATAGAGTGCCTCTGGGAGAAGAAAGTTATCATGCCAGTTGTTATTGGAGCTCTTGGATCACTGTCTAGAAGTCTCAGGAAACACCTGAACACTCTAGGCATTGAACAAATCACATCAGCTCAGCTCCAGAAGAAGTGCTACTTGGAACAGCAAGAATCCTGCAAAGATATATCTGCAATTCCCAAGAACTTGGCTAGATCTTGAAGTGCAGAACACCATTTACCAGTCAAATATCTGATTGTCAAAATTATTATTATTATTAATTTTGAACCACAGTATGTAAGCTTATTTAACATCCTAATGAGGAGACAGAGACTGGGGGAGAAAATGAAAGACCTTATCCAAGGACTGGATACTTTAGCAGAAAAGATTAGAGATACCCTTCCTCCCATCAAGTACATCTACAGCTATCATGATTTTAGTATGGTATGCAATTAAGCAAGTGCTGGCACTTATTGAACTGTAACTGTCATCATTGTTAATGACAGCAACCTCCCATTGACTTTTGTAAATTTGTGAACACCTTTTAAAAGATCTTTACAAAATGAGTGCTTTCCACTTACCATTGCAATGGGGGGCCCCTCACCTAAGCAGATGCAGGTGGTAAATCTGCCTTCCTCCTGCCTCCCTGCATTTTATGACCATCTGCATTTTGTTGTTGTTCAGTCAGACAGTCGAGTCCGATTCTTTGCGACCCTATGGACCAAGTCACACCAGGCCCTCCTGTCTTCCACCATCCTCCAAAGTCTGTTCAAATTCATGTTAGTTACATCAGTAACACTGTCCAGCCATCTCTTTAAAATTTTAAAAATGCCCTTTTCTCTTCAGAGTGGGGCCATACATCTCAGCAAGGGGGCAAACAATACAAGACTGTAACAGGGCATTCTCTCCCCTTTCCACTACATGCAAATCAGGCATAGTGGTGGTCGATCGGAGTTAGTATAGTTCAGTAAAGATATGCTTTTTTTGTCAGAATAGACTGAATCTCCAATTTATGATTGGATTCTACTTTTCTTTTCTTTTTTAAGGTTCTGCTTAACAATAAAGAAATTGTTTCACGTTATTCTAAGGATGGCATTGATATCTCCACCTTTGGTCAATACACTGTGGTTAAAATATCTGAAATTAGACTTTTGGTCTCTTATACTCACCTTTCGTTTTATATAAACCTGCCTTTCAGCACTTTTTATAACAATACTGAAGGGCAATGTGGTAAGTATTACATTAAAGCAGAATAATGAACGCGGCAAAATAATTATGTCTTGTTTACATAAACAACCCTCTTGCATAGATATTACTTTGTATTTGGAACTTTGGAGATATGAGAGAGTGTATGTGGGCCCTGCTTCTGGAAAATGTTATTTTAAGCTGTCAGTTATTTGGTTTTGCTGGTCAGTCAATTTGTTACGACACCCACGCACCAGGCCGGGCACATGTTAGACCTGATCTTTGCGTCCGGGATTTTGGTGAACAATATCGCGGTAGAAGCGGTACCATGGTCGGATCACCTAGCCCTCAAGGCCCGTGTGGGGATGCCACCCCAACCCTGTATGGGCGGAGAGCCTATTTTGGCTCGCCCCCGGAGCCTGATGGACCCGGAACGGTTCCAAATGGCACTGGGGGACCCCTGGCCCCCTGGCGATTCCCTCGATGACCTGGTGGAGGCCTGGCAAGGCCGGCTAACCAGGGCCATCGACGAGATCGCACCTCGACGTCCTCTGCGCCCTCGCAGGAGGCTGGCTCCATGGTATACCCTGGAGCTACGCCGGCTGAAACAGGGGCTCAGATGACTAGAGAGGCAGTGGCGGCATACTCGGGACGAAGCGACGAGAACATCTTATAGAACGTTTATGAAGTCTTATGAGATGGCAGTCAAGGCCGCAAAGAGAGATTACTTTGCAGCCAAGATTGCATCTGCAAATTCGCGCCCAGCACAATTATTTAGAATAATTGGAGACCTTACTACATTGCCTCAAGGCAAACCAAATGTTAGGGAATTAGAGATTGGCTGTGAGGCTTTTGTGAAATATTTTGCAGATAAAATCACGTCGCTCTGCCAAGACCTGCCTATCACATTGGATGCAGTACGGGAACTTGAGGCTCCATGCCTGTCTTCGGGTTTGGAGTTGGGTCGGTTTGACCCGCTCAGCCTGGAGGAAGTCGACGGAATTCTCTCTGTTGCGTGCCCAACAACTTGCGATTTGGACCCTTGCCCCTCCTGGCTGATTAAAACTTGCCAGAGGGAGCTTAGATGTCCTTTACGGGACATAATAAATAGATCCCTCTCGGAGGGGCGTTTTCCATCACCTCTGAAAGAGGCCTTGGTCCGCCCCCTCCTGAAAAAATGTACAGCAGATCCGGCCGAATTGGCAAATTACCGACCGGTTTCTAATTTACCGTTTTTAGGTAAAATTATTGAGAGGGCAGTGGCGCTGCAACTACAGGGTTTTCTGGATGACGCTTCCATCCTAGACCCTTGCCAGTCTGGCTTTCGCCCGGGCCACGGGACGGAGACAGTGCTGGTCGCCTTGGCAGATGACCTCCAGCGGCAACTGGATCGAGGTGGCATGGCGGTGCTGATGTTGTTGGACCTGTCGGCAGCGTTCGACACGGTCACCCATCAGCTACTGACCCGCCGCCTCGCCGACATAGGGGTCAGGGGGCTGGTCTTACAATGGCTTTCCTCCTTCCTCAAAGGTCGGGGACAAAGGGTGGCAATTGGGGGTGAGCTCTCCCGGAGGCGCACACTAGATTGTGGGGTGCCTCAGGGAGCAGTTCTCTCCCCGATGTTATTTAACATCTACATGCGCCCCCTTGCCCAGATTGCCCGGAGTTTTGGACTGGGTTGTCATCAATATGCAGATGACACCCAGCTCTATCTGCTAATGGATGGCCGGCCTGACTGCGTCCCAGTGAACGGGCACTGCAGGCCGTGGCAACTTGGCTTAGGCTGAGTGGGTTGAAGATGAACCCGACGAAGACAGAGGTCCTTTGCGTGGGGCGCGGCGCTCTGGGAAGGGAAATACCTCTCCCGGTTTTTGACGGTGCGCCGCTGAAAGCGGCGGGCCGGGTCAAGAGCCTGGGAGTCCTACTGGAGCCTTCACTATCAATGGAGGCCCAGGTAGCGGCCACTGCCAAGTCGGCATTTTTCCACCTGAAGCGGGCAAGGCAGCTGGCTCCTTTCCTGGAGCGCCGGGACCTGGCAACAGTGATCCACGCGACGGTCACCTCAAGACTAGACTACTGCAATGCCCTCTACATGGGGCTGCCTTTGTGTCGAACCCGGAAGCTGCAGCTAGTGCAGAACGCAGCGGCCAGGCTGTTATTAGGACTCCCAAAATGGGAGCATATACAGCCAGGGCTGCGTGAACTGCACTGGCTGCCAGTTACATACCGGGTCCGATACAAAGTGCTGGTTATCACCTTTAAAGCCCTATATGGCCGAGGACCTGCCTACCTGAGGGACCGTCTCTCCCCATATGAGCCCCAAAGAGCACTGAGGTCAGCAGGGAAGAACACGCTGACTATCCCTGGGCCAAAGGAGGCAAAATTACAGAGTACACGGGCACGTGCCTTCTCTGTTATAGCCCCGTGCCTTTGGAATCAACTTCCGGAGGAGGTACGGGCCCTGCGGAATTTGGATCAATTCCGCAGGGCCTGTAAGACCATCCTTTTCAAGCAGGCTTTTGTAGACGTTGATAGGATGGCTGTTTAATCCACCAATGATTTATCTAGTGACCCCTGCCATAATATAAGTGTACAGAATAACATCAGGAAGATCACCGCCGTTTAAATTATGGAATGACCCAGACATTCGAACTGGTTTTAGATTGTTGTTTTAAATTAATGTATAATTTCAATGTTGTTTTAAATCACCTTATATTGTATATTGTATACTGTATAATTTTATTGAACTGTTGTTAGCCGCCCTGAGCCTGCCTAGCCGGGGAGGGCGGGATATAAATAAAATTTATTATTATTATTATTATTATTATTATTATTATTATTATTATTATTATTATTATTATTTTATGGTCTGTTTTTAGGTTGTCCTGATTTTTATTGCGGAATTGTAATTAATATATTTTAATCTTCAGTTTTTATTATTTTGTATTTTTTAAACCACTTTGAGCAGATTACTGGAGAGGCAGCATAATTTGTTCTAAATAAATAAATAATGCATAGTATGTTTTTAACACATCCTATGTGGTAGTGAGCAATACTATCTAAGCTGTGGAGTCTTGTGAGCAAAAATTCCACTTTGTGAGCTACTCACATTACAGCTGTGAGCTACTGCATAAATTTGTTTGCTCGGGGGCATTTTTCCTGAGCTAAGACAAAAATGTGTGAGCTAGAAGCTAAAAAACTGTGAGCTAGCTCATACTAACTCAGTTTAGAGGGAACACTGGTAGTGAGGGTGACAGAACATGCTTAGCTGGGGAGGGGGAGAAGAAGGCTTATCTATCAAGGCCTTGCATGCGGAAAGTCCTCAGTTCAGTTTCATACTTTTCCCACTCAAAAGGATATCAAGTAGAAGAGCTGGGCAAGAGTCCTGCCATCAGGACTATCGGGCTAAATGGACCAGTGGTCTAACTTGGCAAAAGGCAGCTTCAAGATGCAGATAAGAGGTTGGATCCAACCAGCTTTTTCACTGGTGAAAAGAGGAAGGGAGTGTCCCCTTTGACCACCAAAAAGGCTGTACTGAGGTCAGTGTGATCTGCATGAGCAAAAGCCATGGAAGTACAGGAGCTGTGAAAGGGAATGAAATTGGACCAAATGGAGTGAGCAAGCTGGCAGGATCCAACCAATGGTGTTTCTGTTTCTTCTTTCTTTATTCCACCTTTCAAATATATATGCAGAGAATATTCAGAGGCTTCTAGCCAAGGAGTTGTCCTGTTAGTTTAAACCAAGGCATAACATTATGCTACTTACTCCCCCCCCCCATCTTTGGTATCCCTGCCTAGTCCAAATTGTCACCTTACTGTACCTCTATTTTTCATAGAAGCAGCGTTGTTTATTATTTTCTCAAATTAAAGGATTTTAGGTAGCAGGACTGGGAAAGAGGAACTAGTGTCAGTAGACAGTACTGGGCTAGAATTTAAATAAGCAGCAAGCAGTTCCTGATATATTATAAATTGAAAGTTGCACCAATATGTTTTTCTTTTGGTTCATGTGAATTATCATTGTCATGATAAAACCTTACCCCCTTCATACTTTTAAAATTACTTTCTCCAATGTGGCCACAGTGGCATGATGCAGATTTCCATCTATCTGCTTTATGTTTTGTTTTGTTTTTCCATTTTTTGTTGGGGGAAAATATTAGAAAGTTTGTCAAATCTCAGAGTTCAGCAAAATTCTCATGGGGGTTTGAACAATGGAGCTCAGAAGCAAGTATTTTGTGTGTGTATGGGGGGGGGGGGTTAAGAAATAAAAAACACAATAAAATTTAGAGGTTCTGGAGCTACGCTCCTGTGAGCTCCTTCCCAAAATGAGTCCTGCATTTAAAGATGATTATAATGTCTTAAACTTTGCCCAAAGTGATCCTCTCATCTTGGTCAGGTACATGCACCAACAAAAAGACAGATGATTCAATGAAAAGGAATGGTAAACTAGCAGATTCCTTCACAGAGATGGCAATGGATTGGAAAGTCATGGACCTCGCCACTAGATACTGTGATTCAGGTCAACATCCAGTTTCTTCTCACGATGAAATATTGTCATCCACCATAGTTACTTGTGGAGCTCCTTCTGTTTGTAAACTTATCTGGTAAGGTACATTTTCTATAAAAGATGTACAAGTTAAATGGATGGCACACAAGCATGACATTGTTACTGTTTAAGCTAAAACAGCTGAAATAAACCAGGATTTGAGAAAAGGGTGTTGTTATTTTTGAAAATACTATTTTTGCTACCTTATGCTGGACACCCAAGTATTATGGCTAGGCATGGACATGAACCAAACCACAAATCATTTGGTGGTAATAAATTTCAATTTCTTACATCATTAATAATTACTTTTTTATCCCGTATATTACTTTCTACCCATCCCACCCCCCGTTACTTGACCCCCGCCGGTGTTCTATACTTAAAATACTAATATTAAAGGTACCTTTAATTAATAAGAACCAAAATTAATATCCTCCTCCCCCTTATACTTAATCATTATCAAAAATTGTCCAATGTCCTTTTATTTTCCACTCTTTTTCTACGTATCTTCTGAACTTTTTCCACTCCAAATTAAATGCTTCTAAATCATAGTCTCTTAAGGTTCTTGTTAACTTGTCCATTTCACTCCATGTCATAACTTTTACAATCCAATACCATTTCTCTGGTATTTTTTCTTGCTTCCAACTGCGCATACAATGTTATAGCAGCCGAGAGCAAGTACCAGATTAAAGTTCTATCTTCTTTTGGAAATTTTTCCATTTGTAATCCCAACAGAAAAGTCTCTGCAACTTTGTTAAATTCATATCCCAAGATCTTAGAAATTTCTTGTTGAATCATCTGCCAATAATTTTTCACTCTTTCACAAGTCCACCACATATTGTAGAAAGAACCTTCATGTTTTTTAGATTTTCAACATCTATCTGGCATCTTATTGTTCATCTTTGCCAACTTTTTAGAAGTCATGTACCATCTATACATCATCTTAAAACAATTTTCTTTAATACTCTGACATGTTGAGAGTTTCATAGAGTTCTTCCACAAATATTCCCATGTATCCATCTGTATTTCTTTATTTACATCAATTGCCCACTTAATCATTTGAGATTTAACTACTTCATCCTCCGTAGACCACTTTAAAAGTAACTTGTAGATTTTCGAAATTAATTTTTCATTATCTCCAAGCGGAACTTTTTCCATTTCTGTTCATTTTCGTCTTATTCCTTCAGTTTTGATATCATTATCCACCAAACTCTTTATTTGTTGCATTTGGAACCAATCATATTTATTATTCAAGTCTTTAGCAGTTTTCAGTTCTATTTTGCCACTTTGTATTTTTAATAATTGATTGTATGACAACCACTTTTCTTCACCTATCTCAGCCGTTATTTTTATTACTTCAGCTGGCACTATTCATAACGGTTTTCTCTCATCCCCATTTTTCTTGTATTTCATCCATGTATTTAGCAGATTATTTCTTATATAATGGTGAGAGAAAAAACCGTCCATCTTCTTTTTTCCATAATACAAATACGCGTGCCAGCCAAATTTATTTCCGTAACCTTCCAACACTAAGAGTTTTTTGTTTAACAGCGTTATCCATTCTTTTATCCACACTAAACAAACTGCTTCCTGATATAATTTTAAATTTGGTAGTTGAAATCCACCTCTCTCTTTTGCATCTGTCAAAATGTTCATTTTGATCCTTGGTTTCTTCTCAGCCCACACAAATTCTGAAATTTTCCTTCGCCATTTATCAAATTGTTTACTTTCTTTCACAATGGGAATGGTTTGAAACAAATACATTATTCTTGGTAGAATATTCATTTTAATTGCAGCTATTCTACCCAGCAATGGCAAATTAAGTTTGTTCCATTTTAACATATGTTCATCTATTTTACGCCATAGCTTCTAATAATTATTTTTAAATAGATCAATAATCTTCATTGTTATCTCCACAATATTTTACCTTGGAGGTGACTTCACAGCCCGTTAGTCTCTGTAATTCTTGTTGCTTATTTATTTGCATATTTATACATAGAAATTTTGATTTTTCTTTATTAATAAAAAGTCCCGCAACTCCCCATATTCTTGTATTTTGGCTAACAACAAAGGTGTAACTTGTGTGGGGTTTTCATTTATAAACATTATATCATCTGCAAATGCTCTATATTTATAAGTAAATCCTTTTATTTTTAATCCTTCTATTTTTTTGTCTTCTTGGATCTGCATCAGTAATATTTCAAGAGTCATTATAAACAACAATGGGGAAAGCGGACAACCTTGTCTCGTACCTTTGCTAATTATCATATCTTCTGTAAGGTCTGCATTTACACATAAAATAGACTGAATATCCCTGGGCCAAAAGAAGTAAAACTGCAAAGCACCCGCACTTGGGCCTTTTCCGCCGCAGCCCCACAACTCTGGAACCAGCTCCCAGAGGAGGTGCGGGCCCTGCGGAACTTAGACCAGTTCCGCAGGGCCTGCAAGACCGCCCTCTTCAGACAGGCGTTTACTAATGATTGTACTAATGTTTATGGCTAGCTTAATAATACTTACCGCCACTGTTAGTTTAGGAATGTTTTAATTACTGATTGGTTTTAATGTGATTTTAATGTTTTATTATTGTATTGTTCATTTTAAATGTTGTAAGCCGCCCTGAGCCTGCTTCGGCGGGGGAGGGCGGGATATAAATAAAATTTTACATTACATTACATTACATAATCTAGCACGTTGTTCAGTATATATTGCTTTTATCATTCTTATAAAGCTTTCTCCCAACTCCATTTTCTCCATTACTGCAAACATAAAGTCCCATTTTAAATTCTCAAATGCTTTCTCTGCATCCGCAAAGAATAATGCTACTTCCTTTTCTGGATGTCTTTCATAATATTCTACAATATTTACAACAGTTCTGATATTGTCTCTTATTTGCCTTTTGGGAAGAAACCTCGCTTGATCTTCCTTTATAAAATTTATCAAATGTTTTTTAAGCTGTTCTGTAAAGATTCTTGTATATATTTTATAGTCATTACTTAATAGCGAAATTGGTCTATAATTAACATTCGTGACATCTCTATCTTCCTTTGGTATCAACGAAATAACAGCTTCCTTCCATGTGTTTGGTATTTTCCCTTTTATTCTTATCATGTTCATCAACTTCTGCAATTTTGGTGTTAACTCATCTTTAAAGGTTTTAAAATATTTAGCTGTATATCCATCTGGCCCAAGTGCCTTTCCAATTTTCATCGCATTAATTGCAGCTTCAATTTCAATTTTTTCAATTGGATCATTCAAAACTTTTTGCATATTTTCTGTTAAGGGTTCTATTTTTATCTTTTGTAGATACTCATCCATCTTTTCTTTCTTTATTTTGACACCTTTAAACAACTTGGCATAATACTTAAAAAATTCTCTTTTTATTCCCTCTTGGCTAACCACCTCTTTTCCATCTACCACAATTTTATTAATAATTTTATTTTCTCTCTTTTTCTTCAGTTGCCAAGCCAAATACTTTCCAGGTTTATTTGCTCCCTCAAAAGATTTCTGCTGCAGTCTTTTCAAATTCCATTCCAATTCTTTATTTAACAAATGTCTCATTTGCATTTGTAATATTGTAATTTCCCTTATAATTTTCTTTTTCCCTGGCCTTTTTCTCAACTCCCCTTCTTTTTTCTTTATTTCATTTTGAATGTCCAACAACTGTTTTTCTTTTGCTCTCTTGTCTTTATTATTCAAAGTAATCAATATTCCTCTCATTACTGCTTTATAAGCATCCCAGACTGTCTGGAATTCTATATCCTCTTTATCATTCACTTGAAAGAAAGCTTTAGTTTCATTTTTTAGGTATGTCACTATTTCTTTATTCTGTAGTAAGTCTTCATTCAATCTCCATCTTCTCAACTTCTTAGACAATTTTGTAATCTACATTAACCAAACCACAAATAATGATTCATGCACAAATCAGTGGAATTCGTGGATTGTTTCAAACTGCTTTTGACCATGTTGCTTTATTTGTTTCATCTTTGCAGTTTGTTTTTCCAGACAGCCTGGTGTTGATTCAATTAATTGCTGGGGGTGGTCTTCTGGGAGTCCTAGAAATACCCATAGCAGTTGTCCATAGCTTGATTGGCATCTCCTAGAGCCAATCATGGAGCTCCCATTCTGCTGCAGAAAGAGTTGTCAGTGAGAGCTGATGCTGAGCTTTCCTGGGTACACCTGAACATAAGAGAACATAAGAACATAAGAGAAGCCATGTTGGATCAGGCCAACGGCCCATCAAGTCCAACACTCTGTGTCACACAGTGGCAAAAAATGTTATATACACACATACACTGTGGCTAATAGCCACTGGTGGACCTGTGCTCCATACACTGTGGCTAATAGCCACTGATGGACCTGTGCTCCATATTTTTATCTAAACCCCTCTTGAAGGTGGCTATACTTGTGGCCGCCACCACCTCCTGTGGCAGTGAATTCCACATGTTAATCACCCTTTGGGTGAAGAAGTACTTCCTTTTATCCGTCTTAACCTGTCTGCTCAGCAATTTCATCGAATGCCCACGAGTTCTTGTATTGTGAGAAAGGGAGAAAAGTACTTCTTTCTCTACTTTCTCCATTCCATGCATTATCTTGTAAACCTCTATCATGTCACCCCGCAGTCGACGTTTCTCCAAGCTAAAGAGTCCCAAGCGTTTCAACCTTTCTTCATAGGGAAAGTGCTCCAGCCCTTTAATCATTCTAGTTGCCCTTCTCTGCACCTTCTCTAAAGCTATAATATCCTTTTTGAGGTGCGGCGACCAGAACTGCACACAGTACTCCAAATGAGACCGCACCATCGATTTATACAGGGGCATTATGATACTGGCTGATTTGTTTTCAATTCCCTTCCTAATAATTCCCAGCATGGCATTGGCCTTTTTTATTGCAAACACACACTGTCTTGACACTTTCAGTGAGTTATCTATCATGACCCCAAGATCTCTCTCTTGATCAGTCTCTGCCAGTTCACACCCCATCAACTTGTATTTGTAGCTGGGATTCTTAGCCCCAATGTGCATTACTTTGCACTTGGCCACATTGAACCGCATCTGCCACGTTGACGCCCACTCACCCAGCCTCAACAGATCCCTTTGGAGTTCCTCACAATCCTCTCTGGTTCTCACCACCCTGAACAATTTAGTGTCATCCGCAAACTTGGCCACTTCACTGCTCACTCCGAACTCTAAATCATTTATGAACAAGTTAAAAAGCATGGGACCGAGTACCGAGCCCTGCGGCACCCCACTGCTTACCGTCCTCCACTGCGAAGACTGCCCATTTATACTCACTCTCTGCTTCCTATTACTCAGCCAGTTTTTGATCCACAAGAGGACCTGTCCTTTTACTCCATGATTCTCAAGCTTTCTAAGGAGCCTTTGATGAGGAACTTTATCAAAAGCTTTCTGGAAGTCAATTTGATGAGGAACTTTATCAAAAGCTTTCTGGAAGGGGAGGGGGTATAACTCAGACACTCCAAATCCACTCTTTACCAAACTTGGAAGTTGGGTGAAAGAGAGCCTGCTAAAGACTCCAGGTGAATTTAATACCTCTCAAACCAAATAAACCAATGAATCATGAACCGAGTCAGAATTCAAACAAATCATGAAATGAAATGAACCACCATTTTTGCATTCCATGCCCATCCCTAATTATGGCAATTAATTTAAGCCATTGTGTTTCATTGTGTAGGTATATAAATGACATTTTATTTCATATCAAAACTAGTTATAAACATGTTTTGTTTTTTTTGTTTTTTCATAAATTTTTATTTTGCTTTGTATTTGCCTTCTACTAGTTTTTTATGGTGTGCTATATTTTGTTAATGTTTGGTTACATGTATTTGTTGTGTAATAAAATGTACTTTTAAAAGAAACTAAACAGAACACTTCAATTTACATGAAGCATGAGCAGAATAATTTAATGTAGAACCCTAAAAAACCAAGTATCAGTAAAGATCCTGTTCTCTAAGAATTCATATAAAAGTGTGTACATGTCTTTGTAGTAATAAGACAGAGTCTTTCATGCTAACTGAAACAAATTTATATTTTAAAAGATAATTGTGCTGGATTGTCAGCATCCAGTTCTCAGTATAGTTCCACAGCTTTATGTAGTAGATCAAGGGTGGGGAGCGTATGTCCTAAGGGCCATTTATGGCCCTCAAGATCACTTGGTCTGGCCTTCGGGGATTGCTGGGCTGAGCCAAGCCACGTGGTTAACTCTACAAAAAAAAGCCCTGGACCTAGGCATTAGCCTAGGGTGGTGGGCTGGTGTGTGTGTGTGCCAAATTAGGCTCTCCCCACATGACTTAAAATAGGAAAACAATTATTTGTATTAATTTTGCCGGTCCCATTCTCCCTCAGCAGAGCACTGTTTTTTATGAACATATGAAGCTGCCTTATACTGAATCAGACCCTTGGTCCATCAAAGTCAGTATTGTCTACTCAGATTGGCAGTGGCACTCCAGGGTCTCAAGCTAAGGTTTTTCACACCTATTTGCCTGGACCCTTTTAGTTAGAGATGCCGGAGATTGAACCTGGGACCTTCTGTTTACCAAGCAGATGCTCTACGACTGAGCCACCATCCCTCCCCAAGTTGATAATTTTAAGTTGATAATTTTGTATTACCCACAAATGATGTTATAAATATCCAAATGGCCCTTGGCAGAATGGCAGAAAAAAGGTTCCCCACCCCTGTAGTATATCATTCTGAGATTCTAAACAACAGATTTTTCATAATTGATGTGTTGGTATCTTTATTGTTATTATGTCATTCATATTGTAAAAAACAGCCAGTGTGGTATAGTGAAAAGAATTACAATACTGTGACTTGGAGATTAGGGTTGACAGGTCCCCTTGTAACTCTGGTGGGGGGATTTAGTGGGGCATTTTAGGGATGGGTGGGGCCATCATGTGATGTGATGACATCACCTGGAAGTGATGTCATCATGTTGGTGACACCAGGGGTGATGCTCTGGTTTTTGGATGAAGCTCTATGGTAAATTTGGCCTCAAACCAAAGAGTTTTGCCCCAAAACCAGAGCATCCCAGCACAATGTCCCAGTTGTGGTACTGTCACTTCCAGGTGATGTCATCATGTTAGGGACATTGCACGTGACATTCCTGTTTAGGAGTGGGGTTTCATCTGCCAGCCATGGTAGGGAGAAGTCTCCTAAACCAGGAATCCCTCACTCATACCTGGGCACTGGCAACCCTGGGGGAGCTACAGCTTCAAATACTTGCTAAGGCCAGACATTTTCTCTTAGCCTAACTCGATTCTGTTGTGGAAATGAAAGGGGGGAAAGTATGTACCACCCAAAGCTCCTAAAGGACATTACAAAAATCTTTTAAAAATGTAAAATAAATATTCTTAATTAAATAAGGAACTTAACAGAGTGCCACAATGCTGTCCCTCCACGTCCTTACTATGAGGCTTGTGTTATGGATGGATGTTCCCTGCCACAGCAGAACACTGAATGCAGAAGTCTCCAAGCCTATGCAGCCTTATGTGGGTACCAGGGAATCTGTGTGGACTGGAGAAGCAAAATCAAAGGGAAGTGTGGTGAGTTGAAAGACTTCCCAGAAGTGGGTTATTGCTAGAATTAACTAGAATAAACTGGAGCCTGGAGTTCTTTTGGAACTACAACTGTACTCTGGACTACAGAGATCAGTTTCCCTGGAGGAAATGGCAGCTTTGGAGGGCAAATCCTAAGGCCTTACATCCCCGCTGAGCTCCCTCCACTCCCTAAACTCTTCTCAGGCTCCATCCCCAAATATCCAGGATTTTCACAAGTCAGTGTTGGCAACCCTGGTTTTTATATATTCCAGTTTTTTTGTCTGTTTACTATGTAGGCTTCATTTTATTTGCCATGCATACCTATGTAAATCTGGACTAATGCTCTCTTAGTAAGCAGAGTTCATCAGTGTAAACATAAGTTGAAACACAAGAATATAGTGTCTTCTGAAGAATTTTATGCACCTATATATTTACATTCACTCAAAATACTTTGCCCTGCTGAACACTAAACACCTGTTTGTATGTGTGTGTAAGCTCACAGCCCTAGCTGCATTTTATTTATTGTATTTTTAAAAAAATGTATAGCCCACTTACAAATTCTCCTTTTCAGGCGCCTCAGAAAGCATAGCCCTGGGCCTCAGCTTATGTTTGCCAGGTGCTCAAGGTCCCTCAAATACCACTAGGTGATTACCTTATCATCAGTCCTACGTAGGGTGGCCAAGTCCAATTCAAGAAATATCTGGGGACTTTGGGGGTGGAGCCAGGAGACATTGGGGGTGGAGCCAGGAACAAGGGTATGACACCCATAATTGAACTCCAAGAGAGTTCTGGCCATCACATTTAAAGGGACAGCACACCATTTAAAATGTCTTCCTTCCATAGGAAATAATGAAGGATAGGGGCACCTTCTTTTGGGACTCATAGAATTGGACCCCCTGGTCCAATCATTTTGAATTTTGGGGAGTACTTTGGGGAGAGGCACTATATACTATACTGAAAATTTGGTGCCTCTACCTCAAAAAACAGCTCCCCCAGAGCCCCCAAAACCTCCAGATCAATTCCCCATTATACCCTATGAGAATCGATCTCCACATAGGGAATAATGAAGTGCTCAGCAGATGTTTCCCTCCCCTTTCCCTCCCCCCGACCCCGTTTCTGGCAACTCTGAAGGGGAATTGGCCTCTCTACTCACGAGTTGCTGCCAACTGGGGATTCGCAAGCCTAGTCCTACGTTCTAGCTTCGTGATAAATCCCTTGCTTGGTGCAGACTACTATTGTGACTCTAGAGTTTCCTCTCTAGCAAGTGACTCTAGAGTTTCCTCTCACTGAGATTCCCCTTATCTCTAAGAAGAAATTTCCAGAAATCTGTATAATTACAGGCCCAGCAAGGTCTCCGCAGACCATGGTACCTTCCTGTATCTTCTGGTTTTGACTTGTTTTTAAGAGAGCATTTTATGTTGCTTACATCATGGAGCTAGTGTACATGCAAGTCAGATAAGGGCTTAGAAATAATATTTTTGGAAAGAAGATTTGCCTTAATTATTGTAGTTTAAGACTCAAAACCTGAATATGTGTTGAAATGATTAAATGTGTAAATTAGTATACACGTCTCCTGCATAGCCACTATTCATGTTAACAGAGCCCTTGGAGAAGTCCAGCTGATATGAATGAAGGATATCATAGTGCTGGTCCACAAAAAAGAGCTTTGTCATTTGTCTCATTCAGAAGACAGCTCTGCTGTACTAGGAGATGTGAACATGGAGCTTTTTCAGTGAAATTACTTTATGCTTGGGGAATGTGAAACTAGAATACATATAACTGAAATTTCTAACTGTGTCACAGAACTCACATGCCCTCAAGACCAAATCTACAAACCATGTGGGAAAATGGAAAGAGACATATGCTATAATGGGTAAGTGATTTATTAAGACCTTATTTGCATGTTGATTTTTTTCATGAGGTTTATATCAATTCATATAAAGAGTTTGTCATTCTTACCTATCCTGCATGTGTTCATTTGATTAGTACTCTTTTTGATTTTTTAAACAATGGGGATATTGGGATCAGATCTACTGAATTTTCACCCTCAGATATCCTTGAGATTTTTTTTTAAAAAAGTGCTTCAAAGTAATGTGAAAAGCATGCCTCAGCTTTTCAGCTTTTTCACACCTGTTCCCAGCCATTGTTACTCTCTTCTCTATACTAATTTGTACAGTTACTCAGTTAAGCTGATTGGCTGGAGTCAGAGTTATGTGATATGTTATACCAGAATGTACACTGCAATTAATACTTCAATGCATCATGATATGGAGAGCATCAGAATATAGATTCAAGCAGGCATTCCAATGAGGCAAGGCAACTTCAGCACTCAGATGTACATTCTATTGCGCAACAAAATGTATGTGTTATATTGCTTCCTCTTTGGCCATACTAAGCCATAGTGGTTTCATTGCTGCAGCACAGCAGGGCATGCCAGGATGCATTAGTCCAGCTGCTAAGGCAATGAGTTTGTGTACCTCCCTCCTCCACAAATATATTAGTGTTCTTTTCAGTAGCTCTCCAAAATAGACCATTTTGAAGGATGCTAGAATGTTAGGTACATTAAAAATCCAACAAGATAAAAATTCTGTTATGAATTTGTTTTGACAATTTCATTGGAAGATGTTACCAAATTTCATAACTGCTCTGGTTCAACTAAAAATGGATTTTATGGATATTAAGGATTAAACTGTGATAAGTCTTTTCCCACACCAAAATAATAAAATTTTATAGTAAGATTGTGACCAGGTTTTGTGTATAAATGCCACAAAATTACATAAAAATGGATGAAACAGGAAAACCAGCAAAGAAAATGCTCACAATGAGTATGTATGAAAACTGAAATAAATGAAAAATGGCATATTTGTATGTATTTGTAGTTACAATGTTGCACAGCTTGTAGCACTAACTGAATTGTGGAACACTTTATTCAGTGATACTTTTACCCTGTTACCATAACCCACAGAAAAAGTGCTATCACCACCGATCCACCACAAGATGACATCTCAGGTATACTTGTTGAAGGCTGCTTCTGCCCTGAAGGAATGATCCAGTTGAATGACCATGATAGTATTTGTGTTTCTGCCTGTGGTAAGAAAACTGAGGGCATTGTGAAGGGTGCAGTTGGTACAAATTGCCATATTAAAGGTGAACATTGCAAGCTGCTTCTTCAGAAAATATATGTTGCATTCTGAGGCAATCATACTTTGGATGGATGTAAACACAGCAAGGCCAGCAAAATTTGGAAAAGTATTTGACCAAGTAGTACTGACTTTGGATATGCAAATCTTAGCAAGTCTCGCTGTATTTATTGGGGCTTGTTGGTAAGTATGTTTAGAGTTCCTGTATGGCTTTTTCTGCATTTCTGTTTACCATGGCTCTCTTCTTGCACCTCTGTTGCTTAAAAAATGCTTCTATATTCATATGTACACTCACCTCACTCTCCCATTGGATTTTTTCATTCCTGTCACATCCTTTTTCAAGCATTCTAATGTCACTCTACCGTCCCTCTGCTGTATCTCCATAATTTCTAAGAGTGGTTTTTCAGAGAAGTATTTCCCTCTCCTTTTTTAGTTCACTTCCAAGCCTTTAAAAGCATACACATTTCCTTGGACTTATCCTCCCCCCTCCACTTGCAGGCCTCTCCTTATTGATCAGTTTTGCACTAAGCATTAGGGTTGCCAACTCCAATTCAAGAAATATCTGGGGACTTTGGAAGTGGAGCCAGGAGACTTTGGGGGTGGAGCCAGGAGCAAGGGTGTGACAAGCATAATTGAACTCCAAGGGAGTTCTGGCCATCACATTTAAAGGGACAACACACTTTTTAAAATGCCTTCCTTCCATAGGAAATAATGGATAGGGGCACCTTCTTTTGGGGCTCATAGAATTCAACCCCCTGGTCCAATCTTTTTGAAACTTGGGGGGGGGGGTATTTTGAGGAGAGGCACTGGATGCTATTCTGAAAAATTGGTGCCTCTACCTCAAAAAACAGCTCACCCCCAGAGCCCCAGATACCCATGGATCCATTATTTCCTATGGGAATAATACTCCATAGGGGATATTAGAGTTCCCAGCAGACATTTCCAACATTTCCCTCCCCTCCCCCGCTTTCTGATGACCCTGAAGCGGGTGAACAGCCTCCAAACCAGGGAATTCTCTGCCCCCACCTGGGGATTTGGCAACCAAAGCCGGGACCATGGAGGTTGTACTGTAAAAGAAAACACCTCAAGACCTCTCCATGTAACAAAAATTAAGTAATACACCTTATTGTTCCTAGTTACCCAGTATTTACTAATAACAAACACAGTGCTTACAGTGATACAAATATAATATAAACAAGCATATTTATACAACACAAAATCCCTCCGGAACCAAAAGCACACGCTGCTCCTACTGTATGGTGGATCAATATCCTATGGACAAAATTGTTTCGAGTGCAAAGACTCGTCTTCTTGGGAGTGTCTTCTTCATTGTTGATTCAGTAGGTAAGTGGTGCTTCAGAGAGTGGTGCTTTCAGAAAGCTCTGAGAGAGAGCAGAGAAGCTCTGAGAGAGAGCAGAGAATAAGTGCTATAAGAGTGAGGTTTGGCTTTCTAAGCAGCTCGGGAAGTTGCTGAGAATTTCTGAGTTTGTGTGACTGCTGAAAATTCTGAGTTTGTGGTCGCTGGGGAACTGCTGTCTGTTTGATTTGAGTGGGCTGAAGGTGATTGTTGCTGATTGATTAGGAGTGGCTGTGTTCCCCACCCTCTTTGCATTATTAAGCTGTGCCTTGCCAGAAACGCGAGCCTTTGGCACAAGCCGAAGGGCGAGAGCTAAAGGGCTCTTGGCCTGTGGCTCTTAGCCTGGGGGCTGTGTAAGGACCAGGAATCCAGATCCCTATTTTCCTTGTGTTTCCAATAAGGTAAGTTGACCCTCCAGAAGGGGAGCCACATAAACAAACAGGATTTAAAAAGGGACTGTATGTTTTTTTAAAAGCTACCATGAAGGTAGAATGCCACCAGTGGGGGGGGGGGACTTTCCCGTGTTTTGCACTGAGTGTCACATGTATGACTATCTGCCCTCAGGACAGAAGTATCCTTACAGGGGAAATAACCAAAACAGGTTTGCTTCAGCACAAACCACTGGCAAATCGAAAGGTGCTTGCCCACAAAAGCAGGGCCTTTGACTTTCCAGTAGCATGCATTGCCACCCCTACTTCATCTATCATCCGCCTTTGTCCGTACCTTCCGGCTTGGGAGTCCATCTCCACAGACAGGTGGGCTTTTTCTATCATATCAGAAGGGTACAAGATAGACTTCATTCAGGTTCCGACTCAGTCGGTGATTGTCGCCACACCCCCTTCTCCACCTCTGCTGGGGGAGGTGAGCAACCTCTTACAGAAACAAGCCATAGAACCGGTCCCAGTAGAGGCCACAACGGGAGGCTTCTACTCGTTATTTCCTGGTTCCCAAACAGGATGGGGGATTGAGGCCAATTATGGACCTTCAGAATCTGAACAAATTTATTGTGTACCAGAAATTCAGAATGTCCACTCTGCAAACAATCCTTCCCCTCATCAACCAAGGGGACTGGATGGCAACGCTGGATCTCAAGGATGCCTACTTCCACGTCAGCATCCATCCTGCGTACAGGCATTTCCTTCGGTTTGCAGTAGGTTCCAACCACTTCCAGTACAAAGCCCTTCCGTTCGGTCTGTGCACAGCACCTTGGGTGTTCACCAAGAAGATGAGTGTTGTGGCCGCACATCTCCAGCTTCTAGGCATAGTCGTCTTTCCATACATGGACAATTGGCTCCTTGTGGCAGAGTCGGAAGAAAGTCTGTCCAGCCATATTGCCACCACTCTTGGTCTTCTTCACATCTTAGGTCTGCAGGTCAACATGACAAAGTCTCATCTTACCCCATCACGGACAGTTCAGTTTATAGGGGCTTTGCTGGACTCAAACTTTCACCGCACCTTTCTGCCTCAGCAGAGAGCGACGGACATCATCAATCTTGTCAGTCTTTTCCAGAGTCGGAAATGGGGCACAACACAACAGCTGCAGCAGATGCTGGGGCTGATGGCAGCAACTACAAGCATGCTGCTGTTTGCAAAATTGAGAGGTCTTCTGTCTGCTCAGGATGGACATGTATTCCATCACAATGTGCCTCACCTGAAGCTGACAGCATGGTTCATAGACCCTGTGAGTTCTCCAGTAGAGTCCAGCACATCTTCTTAAATAGTAGGAAGTTGTCTACTCATGCTTCCTATGATAGAAAGTGGTGGAAGTTTCTTCAGTTCTTAGCTGAGCCTACAGTCCCACCCCAGCGAGTGGGGCTATCGGTGATTTTTGAATTTTTGTTATCTCTGGTGGATGCCGGCCTTGCTTTTTCCTCAGTTAAAGTTTATTTAGCAGCGATATCAGCGTGCCATGAGTCAGTTGAGGGGCATTCAGTTTTTGCGCACCCTCATTTTAAGAGGTTTCTAAAAAGTCTGCTCAGATTGCATCCTCCATCGAGGTCACCTCCACAGCTGTGGGACTTGACTTTAATTTTGGACAGGTTGACTTAGGCGTCCCTTTGAGCCAATGGCCACCTCTTCTTTACAGCTCCTGTCCTGGAAGACTGCTTTTTTGGTAGCAATCACATCGGCACGCCATGCAGGGGAGCTCATGGCTATGCGTTGTGACTATCCATATCTTGTTTTTCAGGAGTCTGGAGTGTCATTGGCTCCTGATGTTTCTTTTCTTCCCAAGGTGGTTTCTCAGTTTCACCTTAAGTTAGAAGTTTGGTTACCCACGTTTTATCCTACACCTTCCTCTGATGAGGAACATAGGTGGCATGCTTTGGACTTTAAGTGTGCCTTATTGTTTTATTTGAGTCGTTCTAAGAGTTTTCGCCAGGACCAGCATCATTTTGTTTCTTATGCTGCTCCTAAATTGGGCTCCAGAATCTCATCTCAGCGGCTTTCCAAGTGGCTCACTGAGACTATTAAACTGTGCTACTTGTTGGCAAAGAAGCCATTACCTGGGCCCATTCGTGGACACTCTACTAGAGCGATGTTGATGTCGGAGGCATTCCTGAAAGGCGTTTCCCTGACGGACGTGTGCATGGCTGCCACCTGATCCTCTCCGCATGCTTTCATGAAGCACTATGCTCTGGATATGCATGCTCAGCAGAGGACTCGTCTGGGAGCTGCGGTGCTGCAAGCTGTCTCTTCTGGTTGACTGTCTTCCCGCCTCCAGGTATGTCTTGCTTGCTAATCTCCCATGCGTGTGAGGCACAGAAACCACAAAGAAGATAGACAGGTTGCTTACCTGTAACTGTAGATCTTCGAGTGGTCATCTGTGCATTCACACGACTCGCCCTCCTTCCCCACTGCTGACGGTCTCCCTATGTTAGGGGCTTCCAGCAGTCAAGAAGGAACTGGCGGGATCCTCGTGCTGGCTCTGGTGAGCATGTGTACTGGGACGCCTGCGCATACCCACTGGTGCCGAGCGTGAAAAAATCCCGGACTTTTTAGGTACCGATTTGGGGGATCGGCGCAGGTGCTATATCCCATGAGTGTGAATGCACAGATGACCACTCAAAGATCTACAGTTGCAGGTAAGCAACCTGTCTTTTTGGTTCCAGAGGGATTTTGTGTTGTATAAATATGCTTGTTTATATTATGTTTGTTTATCACTGTAAGCACTGTGTTTGTTATTAGTAAATACTGGATAAGTAGGAACAATAAGGAGTATTACTTAATTTTTATTACACGGAGAGGCTTTGAGGTGTTTCCTACCTGGGGATTGGCACTGCTCTCTCTCACACACACACTCATACCCTCCCACTTACTTGCTCTAAAACGAAAGCAAAACAAACGGAGGGGCTGTGCTTTGAAGAGCTTCTGCTACTGACCCTTCCCCATGAAGTACTTCCTGCTTCCTGCTCAACTTTAAAGGCACACACACACAAGCATTTTTAAACGGGACCTGTTTGCAGGTTTCTAAACCTGTAAGATCTAGAGGTACATAGTGGCTGTGGGGGCGGGGCTTCCCCTCACTGGCCAGCTGGCTGGGGGTGGGGGGAAGCCTGTAAAACCGGAGGATTCCCTGCTGGGACCTCAGGATTGGGATGCCTACTAAGCATGTCTTTTAAAATAGGAGATCAGGAAAGTAATTGCCTTTGTCTGAGTTGTTTGCAGGAATAGCTTGGTTGGTTAAGATCAGGGGTGAAATTCTAGCAGGAGCTCTTTTGCATATTAGGCCACACACACCCCGATGTAGCCAATCCTCCAAGAGCTTACAAAAAAGAGCCTTGTAAGCTCCTGGTGGATTGGCTACATCAGGGGTGTGTGGCCTAATATGCAAAGAAGCTCCTGCTAGAATTCCACCCCTGGTTAAGATACAATTGTATCAACAGCAAGATTGTTGGTTTAATTCTCCTTTTGGGCAATTTTGTTTTTTGGGGAAAAAAGATTTCCTTTTAAATTGACTCTGACCACAAGCATTTCAAACATGAGGATAATACTGTGAAACCTGCTTTGGGGCGGCAGCAGCCTGTTTTTTAAAAAGTCTGGTCCATATCAACATCTTCCCCTTTTGTCATCTAATTTCCAAATAACAATGGTGTGTGTGGGGAGAGGCAGGCCACAAAGCATTGATGTCTCCACCTCACCACTAATGAACCTCCTCCACCAAGCAGCCTCTCAGCAGCCTCCCCACTGCCTCTCTGGCCAAGTGGCTGGCATCTCCTCTCACTAAATTTTTAAAACAGTGCCTACCAGTGATTTTTTTCTCTCTCCAGCCATCCCGGATTAGCATTAAACTCCTTGACTACTGATAAAGGGGGAGGAGGGGGGAGAACACTCATGGTGACCCCACAGTAAATTCCTGTATTTCAAAATATATGCCCAGTGCAAAACTAACCAATCAGGAGAGACCAACCTCATGACAATACCCAGGTTTTCTCATTGGTATGCAAAATATATACACTACAATTCTTAATAGAAATCAGAGAGAGAGAGAAAGATGCAGCGTTCAGGCACAGCATTCAAAGTAAACTCCAACTGACTTGACTTCAGTGAAAATCAGAAGTAAGCTGTGTATGTCCCTGAGAGCAAACTTCAGTGCCTTGGGAATCTGTATATGTGAGCACTTTTGGCTGTAGCTTTCTCATATATACTATCCTGCATTCCTGGAACCCTAAGATATGATAATCGCCATGCTTTTATAACTTCTTTTTTTGAAATGATGTTTCTAATATTCTATTCCTCCTATTCTGTAGGCTGCACAAGACCAGATGGTCTATTAAAACAGGTAAGCTTTACAGGTCAATGGAATAATACATTAAACCTTTGACTCCACTGGCACCTTTAAGACCAATAAGGTTTTATTCAAGGTATAAGCTGAAGAAGTGTGCATGCACACAAAAGCTTATACCTCAAATAAAACTTTGTAAGTCTTAAAGATGGCACTGGAAATTCCCATGTGTGCCCCGGAGAGCCCTGTGCTCTTCAGACCAGCACCACTTAGTAGTCCCTGGCCTGAAAGATGTCCGCCTTGCCTCAATCAGGGCTAGGATTGGCCCCGACCTGGTGGAACATGCCCCTGATCGAGATCAGGGCCCTGCAGGATCTGTTGCAATTCTGCAGGGCCAGTCAGATGGAGATGTTCTGCCAGGCGCTGGTTGAGGTGGTGAATGTCAAATAACATCAGTCTTCCCTGAAATCACATTAACCTCCCATGGTTTAAGTGCCATGTGGTGCTATTTACATCTTGGGCACCAGGAAAGGCACTAGTTTCCACCAGAATGATTCACCACCCCTCTCTTTACATGGGCTCATGTGTGTTGGACTGTAATTTTAGATTAGTTACTCTACTTATCTTATAATTTAACTTATTTTAGGTGTTTTAATTGAATTATTGCTTTCACTGCTAAAGCAACTCTATGAAAAAATTATCATAATTTCCACTAGTCTGGGGCCTCAACACTGCCCCCTGAATATATCTATTTCAGGAACCTTTTACATCAATTAATTAGGGACAAGAGACTTGACTATATTCAAAATCAATGGGAGCAACTGTACCAAGCCACAACTCTAAATAATTCCAAGAAATTTTGGGCCATAGTCTTGGGGGCTTTTCGGCCAAATAATCCCTCAATGTCTGTCATCTCACATCATATATGGTTTCAACACTTTTTGGCCCTATTTAGCCACAACTCTACCTATGCTACTTCCCTCCAGCCCTCAGAAGCTGATTTACCTGATTGGCCTCCGGTCTCTCCGGAGGAAATCAAAGAGCTCATTGCACAGTTAAAAGCAAGGAAGGCCCCTGGCCCTGATGCCATTCTTCCTGAAATATTAATCAGAGATCCGGATTGGTGCCGCCCCCCCAGCAGCTCTGTTCACTTTTGTTGACAGCACAGGCATGATACCTTGAACATGGCTGAACTCAATAGTGGTCGCAATTTATAAAAAAGGGGATCACTCTAATCCGAAGAACTTCAGACCCATAAGCTTGCTTTCTGTTATAGGCAAGCGATATGCCAAACACCTTCTGGCCAAACTCACTTTGTGGATGTCTCAATATAAAACTTTAGGACCTGAACAGACAGGGTTCTGCAAAGGAACGTCCACCCTGGACCATTATGCCATATTATCCCATCTAATAGCCAAGTATTCCTCAAGGACTAAACAGGAATTATATGCTGCCTTTTCAGACTTAAAAGGGGCTTTTGATACAGTAGACAGGAACCTCCTGTAGTCCAAACTCATTCAGCTTAGTATTGATAAAAGACTTCTTTTAATCATCAAAAAACTTTACACTTCTAATACTTGTCAGATCAAATGTTTCCTGGCTGGCCAGCTAACCTCTGAGATTCCCGTTGATAAAGGTGTTAAGCAAGGTTGCATTTTAGCCCCCTCCTTGTTCAACCTTTTTCTTAATGACCTAGCTGTGCACCTAACAGATTGAGACTGTCATAGCCCCAAACTCGGAGCAATCCATGTCCCTTTATTGCTTTATGCGGATGACTCTGTGCTTTTATCCTGTTCCAGAGTAGGTCTAAGGTGGCTGCTGTCTTGATGTGCATCTTTCCTCGCGAATAATAAGCTCCAGCTGAACTATGAGAAATCAGTATTCTCTAAGAGAAGGAGCTTCTGTAGCTGGTCCATGGGGCAGAGTGGGGGGAGGATAGAACAACTTAAGCATTTTAAATATTTAGGCATTAATTTCCAGAATAATGCATCTTGGTCTGCACATTGTAACTAGGCTATGAAAATTGCTAATGTTAGCGTGTTGGCCATAGCATGATTTTTCTATGGAAATCAATTTGTGCCAGCGGCCATAAAGATCTTTAAGACCAAAGTGATTCCATAATTACTTTATGGTATCCCAATCTGGATCCATGCTTTTGACCAATCCATCGAATGGATCCAATCGAAATTCCTGCGGAAAGTCTTAGGCTGGCCAAACTGTGTTCCATATGCAGTAATATGCTTGGAAACCGGCATGTCTCTATTGGTGACCAGAGTGTGGCTTGCTACTGTCAACTTCTGGCTCTGTCTACACTATATCTCTGAACCTGAGAGCTTTTGCCACCATATGCTCTCTGAATATAAATTTTCCACCTGGTCAGAGTATATTGCAGGGAAAATTAAGTCTTTGGGCCTATCCCTGGAATCATTGTCCATGCTGTCATTTTCGGCAGCATTTTACCAATTTAAAAGTAGGCTTTTGGACATCGAATGCCAGGAATGATATAGCCTGGCCAATAAAACCTGTTCTCCCCTGTGTTTTGAGATTCCTCTCACCATGGGGGAAATGGCTTCATACTTTTCCCTTTTATTGACACCCCAGCACCGAAGAGCTTTCTCTCTTGCTAGAAGTAATGCTCTGCCCTCTGCCATACTTCTTGGCAGATTTAACAAGACGATCTTCTCTCTTAGATACTGTCCTTGTGACCACACATACGTTGAAACAGTCCCTCATGTCTTGCTCCACTGTTTGCTGTATTCACAGCTTCGTAACTCACTTCTGCGTCCATTTTAGAGAAATCAGGAGACTGCTTGGATGCCTTGAAAGTTTGTAGGCTTCTGAGCGTTTTCTCCCCGAAAGACACTGAAATAGTAGCCAAGTTCATTTTTCTGGCCACCATGATACGCCAAAAGATTTTGTAACCATAGTTTTAATTGGTAACAATGTTTCTAAATTTTAACTATATCCTTTGTATTTTATGGGTAATTCTTATTCTGTATACCTTCGTAATCCTTTTACTATGTATAACTGATCTCTTTTATGCCAATAAAGGCTGATGATGAACTGAACTGAAGTATTGCTTTGGTCTTTATGTACTGTTTTATAATATGATGTGAGCTGCCCTGAGCCCCTTTCATGGGGTAGGACAGGATAAAAATCCCCCAAATAAATGAATGAATAAAACATGTTTAACTGTCTACAGAGTGGCTTCCATGTTAGTTAATTCATTTAAATGCCCCTGCAAATCACCCCAGCTTCTAAAATTTCATGCAGGAATGATTTATACATTGATCCCCAAGCATTTTGAAAGGTTCTAAGTCATTTTTGGATAGAATAACATGCATGAATGCCTGAAGTCCTACTAGAAATATGGCGGTTAATTTTAAAAAAATCACCTTTTTTTGCTATAAATTTAATGTTAAGGTAGACAAGTGTCTGGCCACAAGTTGCTACATATAGCAAGCACAACCTGACCCTGTGTCATTCCCAAACGCTACCTGCAGGAAACAAAGTTCCTAAGCATAACAGAACCTGTTTTAGATGGGACTTCCAACCTGACTCATGGCCAGACATGCCATCTAGTTTTGCCCTCAGTAGACAGCTTCCTGATATCTAGTTTCTGAGTGGTAGGAATAATATTGCAAATAAGATAATGATGGTAAAGCGTTTCCAATTAAATAACTGTTGTATAAATGATTACTAATGATGTTAGTGGTGTGACATTTAGTGATAATCTTGTGTACTAAAATTATAATGTAGAAAATAGTCCTTGGCTGTAGACATTAGGATATGAAGGCTGAGACTGAAATTCATTTCCAGAATCATTTAGTGAAGTACTCTGATTAATGATTTTTTCTTTTTGCTTAATATATATGCAGCCAGGAGAAACATGGGAGCAGGACTGTCAGATCTGTACCTGTGACAACAAAACACTGAAGATTGCTTGTTCATCCCACATTTGTGCAAAGTCCCCACTGATCACTTGCACAAAGGAAGGATTTGTACCTATAGAACGTCAACATTCAAAAGACCCCTGCTGTACAGAGACAGTGTGTGGTAAGTTTTTTCAAATGTAGAACAAAACCATGTACATTTTTAGAAATGATATATATAAAATATAGGTTGACTTTACTGTACTATTTATGAATATGGATGATGGATAATTCTAAATTTTATTCCCAGCAAATATAGTACAAGGCTTTAATACATAAATAGATTTCCCATCTTTCCAAAAATAAAATGAATTCTCTTATTTTATATATTTCTTGATTTACAGAATGTGATGTAAGTTCTTGTGCTGTGACCAAAATGGAATGTAACCCAGGCTTCCAGTTAGTGACAGCAACTTCTGAAGATGAATGTTGTTCCATTTATTCCTGTGGTGAGTACCAAGTTACAATATTTTTAAAAAATTGGAAGCAAAATAGCAATGAGCAAATATTCCCTATTTTATTTCTTTTTATATTGGCTTATGATTTTTGTCAAAGGCTTTCATTCTCTGCATTATATAGCGGATTTTGAAAATCCAATTTTGTTGTGTATGCATATTATATGGTTTTCATAGAGAACATATACAGGATTTATAAATGCCATGTACATCACCCATGCACATAATTATGTATAATTTATGATGTTGATTTATTGACATATACTACTGGAAAATGAACATATTATACAGAAAAAAATTCAGTGTGTGAAAACAGAAAATGTCACAAAGAATCATGGTTTTGAGTCATAGTTTTGGAGTAAAAGCACTAGAGATGAAAAAATCAAAGTAGTCTTTAGAATTTATTCACAGAATTCTAATATTTGGAGGAGAATGATTGTGATGATCTGACTCAAAATGATATTTACTTATTTGCCACTATAGTTCTTTCCAAAATCTGTATAGCAGAAAACCAATGGAAAAGTCTATAAAATCCATAAAAGTCTATAAAATAGGAAACCAGAAGACTCCAACACTGTGTTTTTCTTTTATTTTACTCCCAGTACCAAAAGGCGTATGTGTTTCTAAAGGAACTGAGTATCAGGTAAGCACTGCCATATACTACAAGGGCATGGCTTTAAGTATTAACTTGTCTTTAGAGATATGACAACTTTCAATTTTTTTTAATCAGTTTTTTTTTAAATCATGACTAAGTAAATATCTCTCTGTAGTCATATTAAAGGATCTGAGCTTTATGATGCTGTGGTAGCATTGTTCTAATTTGTGGTTTTTCTGTTATACTTTGGCAGATTTAAACATTTCTGTTTTGGAAAATTCTTCTATTCTATAATACTCTTGTGGGTGTGGTTATGTTCTGAATAAAACTTGGTTGGTCTTAAAGGTGCAACTTGACTCCTGCTTTGTTCAACTCTTGTGGGTGTGTTTTATTTAATGTTCCTTGAGTGTTTAACAGCTAGAAACAGTTCACCTCTTGTGTCTCCACCTGCTGCACAACCTTGTGAAGCTATATGCATGAATATATATTTCTGGTTTTGTATAAATTTACTAAACAGAATTTCCCACTCTGCTTACCTCTTTTAAGCCTGGATCATTGGTATCTTTAAACTCTTGTGATGAATGCATTTGTACTGACACAAAGGATCCTGAGACCCAAATCAATCAAATTCAGTGTTCTCCAGTAAAGTGTTCTACAGAATGCCCACAGGTAAATAGTCATTCTGTTGGCAGCCTTCTGCTCTGTTGCTTGTTTTAGAAGCTTTTCACACTTACCATTTTAAACTGGAAGGGAATCGTTACTGTGTCATAAGGGAGTAATCCAGTACAGGGATGGGAATTTCACACAGCACTTTCCCTTCTAGGAGGGATCCATCACTGAAGCTCTGTGCCATTTCATACAGTTCAACTTTCCCATTTGTGCCCCTTTTCACTGGGCTGGGCGTGATCTCACCGTTTAAGAGCAATGTGACAGTGTATGACAATGGAGTCCATGCATCCCAATCATGGTGCTGTTGCACCAGTGTGTTTCAGCATCATATTCCGGTAGGAGTCAGTTACTAAACTGGGTCTGTCTGAAATGACAGAAAACCCCCGTTACTGGGCAGTAACTGGCCAGCTGCCATACCGGAATACTTAGGCTATGTGAAAAAGTTTAGTCTCTAGTCACCTTTCTTTCTGTCCAGACCCTGTGCCATTGTATGACTGTGTTTATTAGAGCATCGCTGCCCTCTCATTATAATGCTTGATTCTCCTAAGAATATGGATCCAGAAAGGCATGGTGTGAGAACGTTTCATTAAGAGGTTGCTCTACCATAGAGAAGTTGAGCTAAGGCTGCCAAGTCTTACCTTGGCTTTGGTGGGGGATTATTCTTTGTGCGCATGGCATGATGTCACCTGTAAGTGCCAGGGACACTCTAGGATTTGGGTAAAAAGTCTCTAGTACCATAGAGTTTTTACCTAAATGCTAGAGTGTCCCCCACGTGACATGCCCAGCATGATGATGTCACTTCTGAGTGATGTCACCATGCTGGGCATGTTGCATGATGATGGAGTTCTTCAAGGGCAGGACTCCCTCCAGTGACAAGCTCCATACCATCAGATTGGGGGCCCCGAACGAGAAGAATCCCTCCCTCAGTGGAAGCTTGGCAGCCCTATGTTGGGCTGATCCTGATATTGGTATTGTATTTTATTTACTTTTATTTTATTTACTATTTTATTGGCTTTCTTCCCAGTGGAGACCCAAAGCAGCTTACATAGTCCTTCTCCATTTTATCTTTACAACATTACTCATGTTTCTACTTCTTTCTTTTTTATTGTTTATTTTCCCCATTTTTCATACTCATATGTTTATAGTGCATGCAAGGTACAAAAACAAAACTAGTCGAAGATACGAGATATGAGACATATACAGTGGTAAAAACCAGTTTAGAATCCTGGGTTATGTGTGTATGGGCATAAATCTATTTAATCCATGTGGCTGCTGTACTCATACATCATGGGTTACTGGAGTTAATTTCTAACTGGGATCTCTAAGCAAGAAGGGAGGAGGCAAGGAAAGAGTATATGTGAGTCTCCAACAAACCAGTCTTGTTCAATTTACTATCAGTTGCAAATGATGCCTAAACACAACCAGTGTTGAACAGTATGCTGCACTCGGTTCAATTTATTAAGCTCCATCTTAGACTACGTACCTTCAGACAAACAGGAGAAAGAATTCTGTGGGCTAATATGGCTCTTTGAATATGAGAGTTGTGTTTCTATTGATCTGTCACCTTCCAGTCCAATTGTCAGTACACAGTCCAAAATTACACTCTAAATAAAATTTTGTTGATCTTAAAGGTGCTACTGGACTCTAACTTAGTCCAAAACTGGGTAAACTAGAAACAAGAATGAGTGTGTCCAGTATCCAGGGCCAGCCCTTTCACTAGGCAGCCCAGGTGGCTGCCTGGGGCGCAACCCTGGCAAGATGCTGGTGCGAGCCCCAGGAGGGTGCTGGAATGGCCCCTACCCCACCCCCATCTCTGTGGTGAGGGAAATACCAGTAAAAGCGGCTGAGGGGGAGCCACGCACTTACACTGCTGAGCGCGCCACAAGGGCTGCCTGTCACTCTGCTGGCTGCGTCAGACACAGGGGCAGAGCTAGGGCAGCCTCACAGCGCACTCCGCAGTGAAGGCGCGTGGCTGGTCCCCGCTGGTTTCAGAGGGGGCAGGGCACCTTGCCTAGGGTGCTGTTCTGCCTCGAGCCACTGCTACCAGTATCTACAAGCCTCATTTATAGGCCTGTGATACACAATGATAATGTGAGCAAAGGCTGTGGCTTACACAGAAAGGACTGGTCACTAATTCTGCCTTGTAAATCTATTGAAGTTCTTGTCAACCTCCCTGCCATTGGTTCCATCCCAATGCCCAAACTGACCACCAAAGCTGTGACAAAATGCAGTGAAAACAAATGCAAATCCATAATGACTCAAACCCAGAGAGGGTAGGAGGGAGAACCTGAAAGGAGCTGGGGGGGAACACTCTGTGGTAGCTGGCCCAATAGAGAGGAATAGAAGCTCCAAGCTCTGGAACTGCCTCCTGCAGAGTTACACCCCTCCAGCCAGCCCTCAGGAGAGCTGGTTAGCCAGCCAGAGCTCGAAGCAAGGTCCCCACCTCCTCCCCCAAGCTTCTGAAGCACACTCAGAGCTGAGGACGCAGCCTCCCTTTTCTCGCTCCCAGCCCTGTCGTTGCAAATGCAGACCCAGGTGAGGCCAGGGCCAATGCTTGTAAAGTCTTTTCGTAGTTCCATTCATGGATTCTGTTACTCATACAGCTGTCCCATCCCATGAAGTGAGTGGGCAACAAGGAGCTCCACAAGCCACTGAAGCAAACAGAGGACTCTGTGTCATTATTGTAGACAACCTAAGAAAACAGCAGTTTCTTCACATCTTTCCTTCTTTAGGGTTTCCACTATACCCATGAAGAAGGGAAATGCTGTGGTGAATGCATACAGGTTTCTTGTATAGCAAACTTTTCATCTGGGACAGTGGTTGTTGAGGTATGTGTTCACTTTCTTTAAATGTACACTTTTGCTCATTACATTATAAAACATACACACACCATAGCTGTCAAACACAAAGACTGAAATGTATATTCATATCAATTGTGTGTGTGTGTGTTTTTTGGGGGGAGAGAATTCTGTCCTACTTAATTGAGCCAGATCACTATTTTTTTTAGGACAGTCAGTCTGGTATCTTTAGACTTCAGAATCCATTCTGCTGTTCTAGGAATAGCAGTTTACCTGATGTCATCATGGGCATACAATACTCTCTGCTGCTACAAAATGCAGTATTTCAGTACCTTTTTTTCCCCTTTGGAAGTATGGACACATAGTTTAACAAAATAAAATCTTGCAAACAGGGAACTTCTACATACAAATCTTTTTTACATACACTCCACCACTGACAACCAATATTCTTTCACCTTTGTACACAACCACCACATATGTATATAGTCAGCTTTTGCAGACCAACAGTATCAACAAGAGTATCAATACATTTTTGCCAATTTATGTGGTGTCAAGTGCCACTGGTGAAGCATCTTCAACAGATTTTCTCTAAATAGCTTAGAAATACAGAATGGGTATTTATAAAAAGTCCATGCATGTTCTAAGATATCATGGCTCAAGTATTTCTCCCATTTATGTTGGAAAGAGTATTTCACATTGTAGTTATTGTTTGGAAAGCATATGTTCATTATCCCACAAAACAGTTTCTTCAAATTTTGTTAATTTTCTAATACTGACATTTTCATACATGTTTCTAAGCAAATAGCTTTTAAGCTGTATATAGTCAAACCATTTTATATTCTTGTTGCTGATTTGGTCTACCATATCAAAGTCCCATACTTTTTTATTATTAACAAATGCTTTATAGGTATCTATGCCATGTGGATTGTAAATGGATTATTTAAATCCAATGTTTTATATTCTATTAAGATCTCTAACTGCTGAAGCTAGTGGAGAAATCGCAGCTAATAATTCTTTTTCTATATATGTCCCAAATTTTTAATAAACCATTCACAATCCAAATATTGTTTTTGTATTCTGTTTTTCCTTTCAGGTGAATCATACATATTAGCTGAATTTCTATGGGAATTGCGCTCCATGTTCATCTAATAAAAGTCCTATGCATCAATGAAAACTCCTTTGCTGAATTATTTTTTCCTTTTGCTCAATTACTTCTATACTTGTTGGTCTTATTTCTATTATTACTGCCTCTTTCAGGTGGGAAATCTCTATAAGGATTCACAAGACAACTGTACTCAATATATGTGCTCTAAATCATCACGTCAGTTTTTTCTGATCAGCACAAGAATATCCTGCCCATTGATCGATCAAACAAGGTGTATTCCAGTGAGTATTTTTACAGGTTTTTATGAATCAAGTGAACATCTGGCATTTCCAGCTATCATGGCTCAGAGCCTCCATGAGTGACATGAGTAGGAAGAGCTTTGGGCAATGAAGGTACATGTGGTAGGAGTGATTTGTCAGGGTAAATGTGGCTTATGGGTCTCCCACTTCTTGTGGCTCTGTTTCTACTGCTAGTTTCTGTGGGACAATTCACTAACTTATAAGTTTTGGACCCGTAACTGCAGCATAGATTTATGGCAGTGGAACAAATGAATGGATTAGAATAATAGAATTGCAGAGTTGGAAGGAACCTCCAGGGTCATCTAGTCCAACCCCCTGCACAATGCAGGGAATTCATGAATACCTCCTCCTAAGTTCACAGAATCAGAATTATTGTCAAATGGTCGAGTCCAGTGGTCCCCAACCACCAGACTGTGGACTGGTACTAGTCCGTGACCTGCTAACAACTGGGCCACAGACTGAAGCAGAAGCACCACACTGCCCCTGCCCACCCAGGACCCAGGCAAATGAAAGAGGCGGTGTGGCCTCACTCCTAGGCAGGGATGCAGCCTCGGAGCAAGGCTGCACCACCTCTTTTGTCTACCGGGTCCCAGGCCAGCAGAAGGGGCAGTACTGCTGTGATCTTAGCCAAAATCACATTGTCACTACTGTTGATTCTCACCAACAAGGATTGATTGATAAAGTGGAAATAGTGGGCACCTTCAGCAGCAGTGACCATGTGATTTTGGAATTTACAGTCTTAGAGAAAGGAAAAACTATACGTAGTCAGACCTACAGGTTGGACTTTAGAAAGGCAAACTTCGATAAACTTAGTACTATGCTGGGTAAAATCCCATGGTCAGAAATACTTAGGAAGAAGGGGGTTCAGGAGGGGTGGGAGTTTCTTAAAAGTGAAATACTGAAAGCACAATCACAGACGGTTCCTGTGAGAAGAAAAAATGGGAAAAGCCTAAAGAAGCCGAGATGGCTCCTAAACTGCTCTCTAAAGACTTGAGAAATAAAAAAACCTCCTTTAGGAATTGGAAGGAGGGCCTTATAACCAAAGATGAATATAAACAAATTACCAGTGCTTGTAGAGAAAAAGTTAGGAAAGCTAAAGCTGAGTATGAGCTTAGGCTTGCCAAAGATGCTAAAAACAACAAAAAATGGTTCTTTTCTTATGTTCAGAGTGAGAAGAAGAGCAAGGATGTGGTGAGCCCATTGTAAGAGCAGGAAAGTGAAATTGTAACAGGTAATGAAGAGAAGGCAGGACTGCTCAATTCCTACTTTTCCTCAGTCTTCTCTTCTGAGGGAAACAGTACTCAGCATGGCAAAAACAGAACATATAATGAATTATGGGGTGGCAACCTAGGATCAGCATAGGAGTAGTACATAAACACATAGTTTTTAAAATTGAAACTAAGTCCTCAGGGCCAGATGAATTGCATCCAAGGATACTAAAAGAGCTTGCGAATGTAATTTCTGAGCCTCTGGCTTTTATTTTTGAGAATTCTTGGAGAGCAGAAGAGGTGCCGGAAGATTGGAGGTGAGCGAATGTTGTCCCCATCTTCAAGAAGGAGGATCCAGGAAACTACCGACCCATTAGCTTGACATCTATCCCTGGAAAAGTTTTAGAACAAATCATCAAATAGTTGGTCCTGGAACATTTAGAATGGATGTCTGTGATTACTAAGAGCCAGCATGGGTTTCTCAAGAACAAGTCATGTCAGACTAACCTGATCTCTTTTTTTGAGAAAATGACTACCTTGCTGGATCAGGGGAATGCTGTAGACATCGTTTATCTTGATTTCAATAAGGCTTTTGATAAGGTTCCACATACTATCCTTGTTAATACGTTGGTAAAATGTGGTTTGGATCCTGTTACCGTTAGGTGGATCTGTAATTGGTTGACAGATTGCACCCAAAAAGTGCATGTGAATGGATCCTCATCCTCTTGGAGAGAAGTGACAAGTGGAGGGCCTCAAGGATCTGTCCTGGGACCTGTTTTGTTCAACATCTTTATAAATGATTTGGATGAAGAAATTGAGGGAATGCTTATTAAATTTGCAGATGATACTAAATTGGGAGGGGTTGCAAATACAGTAGAACAGTGGTCCCCAACCTTTTGGAACCAGAGACCAGTTTTGTGGAAGACAATTTTTCCACAGACCGGAGGGAGGGGGTGTTGATGGTTTCGGGATGATACAATTGTGGACTTTATTTTGGTGTGGTGATTAAGTGTGTAGACTCTTATCTCGAGAACAAGGTTTGATTCCCCACTCCTCCACTTGTAGCTACTGGAATGGCCTTGGGTTAGTTATCGTTCTTGCAGAGTTGTCATTGAAAGGGCAGCTTCTGGGGAGAGCTCTCTCAGCCTCACCCACTTCACAAGGTGTCTGTTGTGGAGGAGGAAGATAAAGGATATTGTGAGCCACTCTGAGATTCAGAGCTGAGGGCAGGATATAAATCCAGTGTCGTCATCTTCTCCTTCTTCCTTCTTCTTACTACTACTACTACATTGTTGCTAACAGGCCGTGGACCAGTACCGGTTCACGGATCAGGGGTTGGGGACCCCTACAGTAGAAGACAGATGAAGGATACAGGATAATCTTGACAGGCTGGAAATCTAGGCTAAAGCCAATAAAATGAATTTTAACAGGGATAAATGTAGAGTTCTGCATTTAGGTAAGGAAAATCCAATGCATGGTTTTAGGATGGGGGAGACTTGTCTTAGTAGTAGTATGTGCGAAAAGGATCTAGGGGTCTTAGTGGACCATACGCTGAATATGAGTCAACAGTGTGATGTGGTGGCTAAAAAGGCAAATGCAATTTTGGGCTGTATCAACAGAAGTATAGAGTCCATATCACATGAAGTGATGGTTTAATTTTACTCTGCTCTGGTAAGACCTCACCTGGAATATTGTGTTCAGTTTTGGGCACCACATTTTAAGCAGGATACAGACAAGCTGGAGGGTGACAAAGATGGTGATGGGTCTGGAGACCAAGTCCTATGAAGAAAGGTTGAAGAAGCTGGGCATGTTCAGCCTGGAAAGGAGGTGGCTGAGAGGTAATATGATCACCATCTTCAAGTACTTGAAGGGCTGTCATATAGAGGCTGGTGCAGAATTGTTTTCTGTGGCCCCAAAAGGTAGGACCAGAACCAATGGGTTGACATTAAATCAAAAGAGTTTCTGGCTGAACATTAGGAAGAACTTCCTGACCGTTAGAGTGGTTCCTCAGTGGAACAAGCTTCCTCAGTAGGTAGTGGCTTCTCCTCCTTGGAGGTTTTTAAACAGAGGCTAAATGGCCATCTGACAGCAATGAGGATCTCTTATCCACTCTCTGATCCATTCTCTGATCCAGCAAGGTAGTAACTTTCTAAAGAAAACATTCAAGGTTAGTCTGACATGACTCATTCTTGAGAAACCAAAATAAACAAAACTACAGGAGTGTGAAATCTAAATAAGCCAATAACAAAACTCTCCATCTTGAATATTATTACAAATATGTAGAAATTTATCAGTATTGTCTATATATGAATCTCATACAAATTTATATCATATTCATAGGTATACATTCATAGACACCAGTGCAAAAATGTATCAGCATCCAAATATCAGTGACTTGAAAATTACAGAGCTTAGTCATACGATTTTTTCAACTATCAAACCATTCAATTACAAATGTGATAATGGCAGTGCACAAAAACACAACTATATTCCTACCGACAGATTTTTATGACTACATAGTCCGTTTCGTGCCTTCATCAGGGGAATAGGAATTCGTATTTCTTTCATCTTGTTGAGAATCCGGTGTATTTGTAGGCTTCCTCTTTGCTGTCCCACCTTGTTCTCGCAGCACTAGCAAGTTCCAATTAGAATGAGTCAAGCTCCTTCAATATTTATCCATTGAACAATATCAGTGGTTCATCCTGTTTCTCCGGTATAATACTCAATGGCGTCCTTGAGAAACATCTGATGACGCTTAGTAATCACAGCCATCTTTTCTAAATGCTCAAGAACTGACTGGTATTTAAAACTTTTCCAGGTATAGATGTCAAGTTGTCAAGGTCAGTAGTTACCAGGATCCTCCTTTTCCCCCTTTTTGTAGATGGGGGCAACATTTACCCTCCTCCAATCTTCTGACACTTCACCTATTCCCCAGGAATTCTCAAAAATAATGACCATAGGCTCAGAAATTACATCCACGAGTTATTTTAGTACCCTCGGATGCAGTTCATTTGGTCTCGAGGACTTAGTTTCATTTAAATTAACTAGGTGTTTATGTACTACCCTTATGTCAATCTTGGGTTGCAACTCCCTTCTGTCATCAGTATATGCTATACAATATATAGAAATGTCTGTATTACTGAACAGAAACTATAATAAGCAGTTTTTAAAAATGAAGGTGTGAAAAAGAGCATCAGAATCTGAGATATTGCCATGTTTGTTTTAAAAACAGGGAACTATTCAAACCACGCCAGATGGATGCTGTCAGACCTGTGAGTGTGCTTTTCATGTTAGCTTATAAAAGAGAATACATATTTTGCTGTGAACCTCATCATAAAACTTAATCTAGATTACTTTTATTTGGGTTCCTGTTTATCAGCAGGTGAGGCCCGGAAATGAAAGCAACAACAGAAGAACAGTGCTTGCTCTGATATCCATGTGTTAGATTGGGACAAAACAATTTGCTTGTGGCTTGCTTCCACCTCTCCATTGCTTTAGTTCTCACTAGTGCTCCTACTATCTATATGAGGGGTGTCAAATGTGTGCCCATGGGCCTAATCCATCCCCCACAGGGCTCCAACCAGGCCTGCCAGCAAGTAGCCAGCCTCTGCTTCCTTCTCCCTCTTTTCTTCCTTTGGTCACCATTTTTGTATTTCTTTGCCACAATGCAGTCAAGCATAGGGTTGCCAATCCCCAGGTGGGGGCAGGGGATCCCCCGGTTTGGAGACCCTCCCCCCACTTCAGGGTCGTCAGAAAGCGGGGGGAGGGGAGGGAAATGTTTGCTGGGAAATCTGTTATTCCCTATGGAGATTTATTCCCATAGAAAATAATGGAGAATTGATCTGTGGGTATCTGGGGCTCGGGGGGGGCTGTTTTTTGAGGTAGAGGCACCATATTTTCAGTACAGTATCTAGTGCCTCTCTCCAAAATATTCCCCAAGTTTCAAAACGATTGGACCAGGGGGTCCAATTCTATGAGCTCCAAAAGAAGGTGCCCCTATCCTTCATTATTTCCTATGGAAGGAAAGCATTGAAAAGGTGTGCCGTCCCTTTAAATGTGATGGCCAGAACTCCCTTTGGAGTTCAATTATGCTTGTCACAGCCTTGATCTTGACTCCACCCCAATGTCTCCTGGCTCCACTCCCAAAGTCTCCTGGCTCCACCCCCAAAGTTCCCAGATATTTCTTAAATTGGCCTTGGCAACCCTAGTCAAGCAAAGCAGTCTCTGACTCTTTCCCTCTTCCCCCTCCCCACACAGAGTAGCAAGACAAAAAGCTCTTACCTTGAATAAAACTGAGTTGGTCTCCTCCAAGGGGGGAGAGCTACAGAGCCAAGCTCCTCCAATGACTGAGGCACCTCCTCCCTTGGAGAAGAGGGATGGGGAAGAGAGAAAAGGCAAGGAGAGGCTGCTTTGCTGGGCTGCCTCAATAGCAGAGGAGAAATGCAAAAAGTACCTTAAAGAGCAACACAGTTTTATTCAAGGTAAGAGCCTTTTGCCTTTCTACTCTGTGTGTGTTTGTTTTATTAAGCTTGTTTTGCCAAGGCTTTCCTGGGCAGCACCAGTGCTGGGGGTTCTGCTGCTGCAAGCAGAGCCCCGCCCCCGACTTCCAGTGGGGGGGGGGTGGCAGCAGGCTGCTTAGAGCTTGGCTCTGAGCCCCCTCACTGCTGCCCTGACCCTGCTCAGCTTTCCCAAGACCCAGGAAGGCTGAGCAGGATCAGGGCTGCAGCGGGTGTGCTTGGAGCCTGGCTCCGAGCATGCCCAATGCTGCACCACCCCTGAACCCACCCAGCCAACCCGGGAAGCCTGGGCAGGGTCGGGGAAACAGCAGGTGCATTCGGAGCTAGGCTCCAAGAGCACTCGCTGCTGCCCTGATCCTGCTCAGCCTTCCTGGGTCTCAGAAAAGCTGAGCAGGGTCAGAGCAACAGAGTGTGCTCGGAGCCATGCTCCAAGTGTGCCCCTCCTGAGACACCCCGCCGACCCCACTCAGCCTTCCTGGGGCCAGGAGGACTGGGCAGGGGGTGGCTGCCTTCACGTTCCCTGGATCTGTAGCACAATGCAAAAGCAGCCCAGTGGTGCCTGTACACTGAGGCTGCACAGGCGCCACCCGCTTTACATTCCCTGGGTCTGTACAGCAAAAGCAGCCCAGTGGCATGTGTGCTCCATGGAGTCTGCTTCCTGTTGGGGAAGGCAGGCTCCAAGTAGCACACACATCACGCATGGGGAGAAGGGATGCCTAGCAGTGCCCCTTAGGCCAAGTGGCCCCCGAGATAGCTGCCTACTTGGTCTATTCCCACGTGCCAGGCATGTTCCTGGGAGCAAATGGGTTCCCTCCACCCTCATAATCCATTCTTTCTCAGTAGGAAAGCTATGACAACTATTTAGATAAGAAGTAACAACAAGGTGGATTAGGGTAAGAGTATGTGTCCAGCATATTTCCTTTGAAGACTAGAGACTTTGAACCTAGGTTTCTCATATAGTAGGCTGATACTGACCACAATGCATTGCTGTCTCCCTAGTCTGGCACTACCTCATAGGGACTGTAGTTATTTTTCTGGGGAAGACCATAGTTTTGTAGATAAACACATAGCCCTCAGTCTGTGCCATGGTGCCTTCACATGCTTTACAAAGCAACTTATTTACAAAAGCTCACAATGCCCAGTCATTTCATGTTTTCCCCTGAGTCCTAGGGCACATAGCATTGACCTTGAGATGTCTGTAATGAATGTCAATGGATCAAAAGTGGTCTTGCAACTTTCAGATACACACCTGAAAAACACCTGAACAGTATACGCAACAGTATACTACAATACAGACACTGTCTCCAGATATTGATGCAATAATTCAGAGCAAAAGGTGTCAGTTATCAGTGACCGTTAAACAACATATTGCAAGCATACTTATGCTTTAAGTATGTTTTGTTTAAAAAATTTTAGTTGTATTTATCTGTGCCCTATAAAGTTTATATCTCCATTACCTGGCATTACATTTTATGACACACATGGCCCGGCCCAACAAGGTCTCATTTATGTCAGATTTGGCCCTCATAACAAATGAGTTTGACACCCCTGATCTATATGTTTCTGTCCGATAAAAATGCAGCATGAGTTTTGCAGCAGGCTTCATAGGCCTTTGAAATTTCTAAAAATGATCCTGTATGTCCCAGCAGAAGTCTCATAAGAGCCACACCTAAGTTTATTAGATCCAGATCTTTAACTGGAGTGGTATTGGGTTCTGGTCCACCCATATTGCTTCTGTTGGGGAGTTAATATCTGATTGTTTTTTAACGTATTTGATTCTATGCCATCTTTGATGGACCACCACCAACCCATCCCTCCCTGTCCTGCCTATAGAGCTAATACTCAGGAATGTCTGTCCTATACCTACTGTATCTAAATTGTCATTGAACACCAAGCACTCCAGCTCCCCTATCTTGGTTCAGAGACTTCTAGCATTGATATATGGACACCTATAATGTGTTTTCCCTCCAGTAACCGTTGCCACCCCTGGCCCTTAGTCACCAGACATGGCCCTCAGTCACCATCGTGTCCTCATTCCCCAGTTCTATTATGCTCCTGTCAGTTTTACCCTGCGTGTTTGTGCAATCATCCCTTTGGACTGACTTGTCCCTAACTGGAGGCTCCCCAGCTCCTGTCAGCTTTCCCCTTGAGATTAGTTTAAAAGCTACTCTGCACTTTTTAAATGTTACTTGCCAGCAGCCTGGTTCCCTTTTGGTTCAAGTGAAGCCCATTTCTATTGCACAGATTTGGCTTGTCCCAGAAATTTCCACATTGCCTATCAAATTTAAGCCCTTCCTCCTGGCATCACTTTCTTATCCACACATTGAGATCTCTGATCTATGCCTGTCTAGTCATCCTTCCTTTCTGAGAATGCTACCTTTAAGGCCCTGGCCTTTAACTTTCTGCCTAGTAACCTAAATTTTTCCTCCAGGACCACATGGCTACATTTTCCAATATCACTGGTACCAACATGCACCATGACTGCTGACTCCTCCCCATCCCCAGCACTATCTATCTATCTAGACAGCTTATGATGTCCACAACCTTTGCACCAGGCAGGCAAGTCACCATGTGATCAAAACACAGAGCCTACTCTCTATAGTACTAATGACAAAATCACCTACTACAAGAAGCCCCCCTCCCCCCAGCCCCCCAGGGGTATTCTCAGTTTGAGACAATATCAGTGCATTGCTCAAGGAAAGGGTCCCTTCTAAGGAATCGCATCCTCCTCCTCAGACTGACACCTTCTGACCTTGAGACACTCGCTATCCACAACAGTAGAAGAGCAGTCAGCACATGAATGCGACTGTTCTGTTAAGCCCCTGAGGGTCTCTTCCCTAAACTTCTCTGACTCAGTTTCTCCGTATCAGCAACCCTAGCCTCAAGGAAACAAACCTGTTCCATGCAGCGAGCACACACCTGTATTTCCATTCAGTAAGTAGATAATCATACATGTGGCACTGTCTGCAAAATACTTGATAGCCCCCACTCCCCTGCTGGCTTTCTACTTCCATAATTGGTTAGTGGTTTAAAGATATCTAGAATGATGCAGGGTCCCCAGGCTTGATCCCCAAGCTAAGAGCCAGAGACCAAGAGCCCTTTGATTCTCCCCAAAGCTGACACCTCTGCTTTAAAGCAGCCTTCCAGTTCAGAGGCCCACAGCCCCCACCTCCCAGCAGCAGCACCAGAAGGCGGAGTGTGCAATCAGCTCCAGACAAACAGGTCTTGCTCAATGAACAACACACCAGTGAAAAGACCCAAACAGACTCAGACAAAACCATTGCTCTCCAGCAGACTACAACTACCCACTGACCCTCAAACTATGTCCTCTCTCAAAGCAACCTGTTAACCTGTTAAAGGGGACCCAATAGATGTTGTTTACCTTGACTTCCAGAAAGCTTTTGATAAAGTTCCTCTTCAAAGGCTCCTTAGTAAGCCTTGGAGTAAAAGGAGTAAAAGGACAGGTCCTCTTGTCGATCAAAAACTGGCTAATTAATAGGAAGCAGAGAGTGAGTATAAATGGGCAGTCTTCGCAGTGGAAGACAGTAAGCAGTGGGGTGCCGCAGGGCTCAGTACTTGGTCCTATGCTCTTTAACTTGTTCATTAATGATCTGGAGTTGGGAGTCAGCAGTGAAGTGGCCAAGTTTGCAGATAACACTAAACTATTCAAGGTGGTGAGAACCAGAGAGGATTGTGAGGCACTCCAAAGGAATCTGTTGAGGCTGGGTGAGTGGGCGTCAACGTGGCAGATGAGGTTCAATGTGGCCAAGTGCAAAGTAATGCACAGCTACAAATACAAGTTGACGGGGTGTGAACTGGCAGAAACTGACCAAGAGAGAGATCTTGGGGTCATGGTAGATAACTCACTGAAAATGTCAAGACAGTGTGCGATTGCAATAAAAAAGGCCAACGCCATGCTGGGATTTATTAGGAAGGGAACTGAAAACAAATCAGCCAGTATCATAACGCCCCTGTATAAATCGATGGTGCGGTCTCATTTGGAGTACTGTGTGCAATTCTGGTCACCGCACCTCAAAAAGGATATTATAGCATTGGAAAAAGTGCAGAAAAAGGGCAACTAGAATATATATATATTAGCCACTGTGTGATACAGTGTTGGACTGGATGGGCCATTGGCCTGATCCAACATGGCTTCTCTTAAGTTCTTATGTAATGCTGCCCAGTAGTTTAGCAGTTTAGGAAAGGCAAAAAAGCACACCCACTTTCCCAGCAGCTCTCTCCTGTTTTCTTTATCCCAGCCCAGCTGGCTCACTTCTCAAAATAAAGGTAGATTGCCTGGTATGAGGTATGAAGAGAAGATAGCGGGAAAAGGGGAGAGGCTATAGGAGCTTGAAGGGAAGGCAAAGAGGAAATAGTAGGGGAGAGGAAAGTGAGATACCCCCACAGAAGTCCTTGCAGGTTCTATACTTGTTTTATTTGTTTGTTAGGGTTGCCAGCCTCCAGGTGGGGCCTGGAGATCTCCCACTTTTACAACTGATATCCAGCTGGCAGAGATCAGCTTTCCTGGAGAAAATGGCTGCTTTGAAGGGTGGACTCTATGGCATTGTACCCTGCTGAGGCCCCTCCCCTCCCCCTAAAGTCTCCTGGTATTTTTCAAGGCAGACCTGGCAACCCTATTGTTTGTTGTTGAGAACCATCCTAAATATTATATTCAGAATGTGACGTTCCTTCATTTGTCATTACAGAGGCACTGAACTGACTTGTTACAGTGAAAAGAACAATTATATTAACTTACATTAAAACTGACCAATGTAAAGGGGTATTCCTTATCCTCCATTGATCTCCAGCGGCTCGGCAGTACTGCTGTTGTTAGACCTATCGGCAGTGTTCGATACGGTCGACCATCGGGTGCTGACTTGCCGTCTCGCTGACGTGGGGATTCAGGGGTTGGCTTTACAATGGCTTACCTCTTTCCTCACGGGTCGGGGACAAAGAGTGGCGATTGGGGGTGAACTGTCCCAGAGGTACCCGCTGGACTGTGGAGTCCCTCAGGGGGCAGTTCTCTCCCCGATGTTGTTTAACATCTACATGCGCCCTCTTGCCCAGATTGCCCGGAGATATGAGCTGGGTTGTCACCAGTATGCAGATGACACCCAGCTCTATCTACTTATGGACGGACGGCCTGCCTGTGTCCCAGAAAACCTGGACCTGGTATTTCAGGCTGTATCTAGATGGCTCAGGCTGAGCGGGCTGAAGTTAAATCCATCGAAGACAGAGGTCCTCTGCCTGGGTCGCCGTGGTCCGGGGAGGGAGATTCCCTTACCGGCCCTTGATGGTGTGCCTCTGTCAGCGGCGCACAGGGTTAGGAGCCTGGGGGTGCTATTGGAGCCTACCTTAACTATGGAGGCCCAGATAGCGGCCACTGCCAAGTCCGCATTTTTTCATCTTAGGCGGGCAAGGCAGTTGGCTCTTTTCCTGGAGGACGACGACCTGGCAACAGTGATCCATGCAACGGTCACCTCGAGGTTAGACTACTGCAATGCCCTCTACATGGGGCTGCCCGTGTGCCGAACCCGGAAGTTGCAGCTAGTGCAGAATGCCGCTGCCCGGCTGTTATTAGGGCTCCCTAGATGGGAGCACATTCAGCCGGGGCTTCGGGGACTGCACTGGCTGCCGATAACATATCGAGTTCGGTACAAGGTGCTGGTTATGACCTTTAAAGCCCTTTATGGCCTGGGACCTGCCTACCTTAGGGACCGTCTCTCCCCACATGTTCCCCAGAGAGTGCTGAGATCGGGGTCCCAAAACCTCCTTACAATCCCTGGGCCAAAGGAGGCCCGTCTGAAAGTGACCAGAGACAGGGCCTTCTCGATTGCAGCTCCCTGTTGGTGGAATCAGCTCCCGGAAGAGGTGAGGGCCCTGCGGAGCCTTGAACAGTTCCGCAGAGCCTGCAAAACAGTCCTCTTCCGGCTGGCATATAATTAATTGCTATCAGAATGCCTGAACACTCCAATCTATAACACCAGATTATTTAATACTGGAATATTGAAGAATTGATTTAAGGAAGGTTAGCATAGTACATATTGTAGTAAGTTTTATGTGTTTTTATGTATTTTATATGTATTTTATATATTTTATTGTATAATTATAATTATTAATCTATCATGAATGTATTTAAATGGATTCTGTTGGTTTTTATGTTGTAAGCCGCCCTGAGCCCACCTCGGTGGGGTAGGGCGGGATATAAATCGAATAAAATAAATAAATAAATAAATAAATAAATAAATAAATAAATAAATAAATAAATAAATAAATAAATAAATAAATAAATCGATTGTGGCCTAGTTTGCCTCAGTCACTCCTGCTGTATTTGGCCATACAATGCAAGGGGTTTTAAACATGATGTAATTTTTGAAATGTACCTTTGATATCATGGAATTTCCAAATAGCTAATAACTATGAACTCTGGATTTATGAACCTAGAATCATCCAGGATGATTTATGAATAAAAATGCAATGTCAACTGGTCTTATGATAATTATATTTAAATTGTTTTTAGTGAGACAGCAATAATTGGTGCTGAATTTGAACCTGGTGTTTCAGAACCTTTTCCTTTTCAGGTCACCACCTGTCACATAACTGCTCAGTTAGTCTAAGCAGACAATATGTTGCTCGTAATCAGTGTAAATCAGCCACACCTATTTTGGTATCCTCCTGCAAAGGATCATGCAGCACCTACTCTGTGTAAGTAAGAGACTCCTTCAACTCCTTTCTAAAGCATAATGGAACAGATACAGATAATCCCTTTTTTCTGTGCAGGAAACATGTTAACAATTGGAGCGAATCACAATTTGTACCGCAATATAGCAACATGGTTAAGACATAGTTAAGGCTCTTCAAGTCAGGGGGAAATCATCACCTGAACCTGTAGTGACAATCAAATAAACCAGGTGGCCAACGGTAGCTCTCCAGATGTTTTTTGCCTACAACTCCCATCAGCCCCAGCCAGCATGGCCGATGGCTGGGGCTGATGGGAGTTGTAGGCAAAAAAAATCTGGAGAGCTACCGTTGGCCACCCCTGAAATAAATCACTTTAGACTTTCTACTCATAGTGTTGAAATTGTCACACAAATGCTTTGCTATCTGTCCCTAATCTCTGTTGATCAGTTGTTTTAGCATGAGTCCAAGGCCATGCAAATTGTTCATCAATAAATGCAGAAAAGGGGTGTGCATTTGGATCTACATGAATCAAAAAATATATCCAAAAAACACCTTATTGGTATCTTTCTGGTATATTTCTGCATCCCATTTTTTCTGGAAAGAGAGTTGCTGGAACTTTCCAGGGGGAAGTGAAGGAGAAACACGTGGGTGCCCCTCATGAACTTTTAAACATTTTTTGAGATTTTTGTTTCCTCTAAGCGGTTCCAGAACTTTGTTCCACCATATTCCCCCAGGTAGAATGCCCTGCATGTTCTTCAATACAGTTGTATGAAAGTGCTTGAAGGGCCTTCTCAATCCTACCTCAGTACATGACAGGATAACTGTATTGTCAGCATATAGAAGCATTGGATGGATATATTTGCCAAGTTTGGAGAGTGAAATTCCAGATTGTGTAAGGATTTGACTATAGAATTTATGTAAAAGTTGAATAATAAAGAAGCAAGTATAAGGCCTTGTCTTTATGCAGAGTTGTCAGCAAGGTGAAAATGTATAAGGGCCAAAAATCTTTCTATAGAGGACTCCTCAAGTTTTGACCAGAGTCTAATATGTGAAATATTGTCAAACACCATTATATAATCTACAATTGACCAAAGTCTGATTTTATGACACACAGCAGAAAAGTGCACCACTAGACCATCTGGAGCACTTTATGAAGCATTTGTAGATTATAAAATGGCAGAGCCCCAGTGGAACCCCAGTTGAGCCTGCAACAAGAGTTCTATCTGCAGGATCTGCTGCTTTGTGAATTCTTATGGGCAGTTTTTTTAAAAGGGACAGCCCAAAGATTCCTAGCTGAGCTGCACCTTAGTTGTTTTTTTCTCTGTACTTTTTCAATTTGGGTCTGTTGAACTTGAAAAAAAATTGGGACTTCCCAAAAATCCTGGATCGAAATACTTTACCAGTATTGGGATCCAGTTTTTTTCCCCCCAGGAATCCTGAAATGTTTTCAGGTGTAATAGATCCAAACCAAAAAATACTGAGAAAAATATTGCACACCCCTAGCGTAGAATCAAAGGCTACTTTCTGATGTGAAGATATACCAGAGACCATCTTGCTTTTCACATAATAGTACATACACCTGTAGGGGAAATGGTCATGCAAAGTGGGAAAGCTTCTTGAGGATGAAGATGTTTGGGTACACATTTGAAATATAAGGCTGAAAAAGAGGCAGAGATCCAGAAAGAGCAAATTCTACACCAAGAGGTCCTCAATGACTTGTCATAATAGCATATTAATGAAAGAAGGGGCATTCTCTAACTTCTGAGCTATCAGAAGCAACCAGATACTGAATGTAGACAGAGCTTCTTATGATCAGTATCTCAGACTATCACACTACACAGAATTATTGAGTTCTGTTCAATATCACTATGCAATGTTGTAGTGTTCTTTCCCTTTCGTCTATCAAAATGGGACAGACACATTTCTTCTAATAGAATTCCCTTCTATGCTATGTTGCAAACTTTAGGATCCACATAGGATTCCATATTTGTTTCTTCCTGTTGCCTGGACAAATCCTCAAAACAACAATGGAAGTGAAAATATAGATTTGGAAATTGGGTCCCATATCTGTCAGCGTAATTTGCCTTTTCCCTTCTGCTAACAATGGCAATGGTTTATTTAATCCATGCATTTTATTAGCCATATTTGCACCAGTATTCACAGAGACATACATAGCTGTTCATTACTGTGAGGGAAACAAAAAGGATGGTAGAAGCTCAGTCTAAATCCTTCCTCTGTTGTAATTTAGCATAGAAAATGACGGAGAGGGAAGCCCAACTTGGGTTAAATCAAAGACATGAGTCGTGGTTTCTATTGATTACAAGTGAAAGAAATGCTTAAAATATTTTTTTCATACAGATATTGTGGAATATCAGTCAAAACATTTCATTTATATGTTTTTCCCCCCTCAGGTTTTCCTTTGTCACTAACAAAATGAAGCACCAATGTACCTGCTGTCATGCGACAAAATATCGTAAATTGAAGGTGAATCTGGTTTGCAGAGGAAGGAAGCGACTCAGATACTCATATCTTCACATTGAAGAATGTGGCTGTATTGAGACAAAATGTCCTTCATAAATCAAGGAATCAAATGTGCTGGGGAAAAAACTTTTCTCAAAAGAAACATGCTTTTTTTGGGAAATGCTTCACAGCAGCCATGACTATTGCAGTGTCTCTTGAGGAAGGTGCACACATATACAAAGCCATTTTTTCCTGTATTGTGAGATATTCAGAATTCCATTTAAGTGATTTAAGTGCTGTAATCATTTCTCTCACTTTGTTTGCTCCAGGAAATTGGACAATTAACAAACAAACTGGGCATTAAATATTTGTCAAACTGTACATGTATATTCTCCTGTTTTCTTTTGCAGTTATCTTACCTAAATTAACTACAATAAACACTTGCGTATTTCATTCCAAAAGGTTTTACAAACAAGAAGAATAGTAGCTTGAAGTGATTTTAAAAATCATATTCTTCTCAGAAGAAGATTGGTCAGAATCTGAATTATGCCTACAACTTTAAAGAGTTTTCAACTTAAAGATAAAGGATTCTGGACTAAAGAACAATATCTATGTCCATTATAGAGTTTGATACATTTATGAAGGATATAGGACAATATCTATTCTGGTACCTCTATTCACTCATCAGAGTCAGAAGAGCAGGGTGGGTGGGTTTCTGTATATGATTTGATATACAGTATGTATTATATACACACAAATGGGGATCCATGAGACTGACTGGAGAGGAACCCATTGTCTCACCCCTCCCACCTGCCATGGCAGCCATTTGGCAGGCAGGGCCACTCTGGCAGTGGGGCTGCTCCCTCCTCATTTCCCATCTGCTTCACTTAACCAGGCTCATCTGGCTCTTCTTCCCCTCTCTGCTAAGGTAGTCATTGTCAGCACATGCGCAGGCAACACGTTTCTTTATTTAGGGGAGAATAAACCTGCCCCCCCCCTTTCATTTGTATAAAGTGTTCAGATTTTTCTGCAAAACCCACTAAACCAGGTCCCATTTGCTGACTCCAGCAACGCAATGCGTGAAGCATGCCCAGCACCAACCCTCTACCATGGCTTCTGCTCCTGCAAGGACACTTCCCAGGCCTCAGAATGGGTGCTCTTTTCCCCTGGCTGGCAGGTTCCCACACATGTGAACCCATCAGACCACTTCCTACCCAGCAGGAGGAATAGAGACACGGCTTTTGTCAAAATCAAGATTTGATGAGGGGATAAGTCCCACATTCCTGGCTCCCCCCTCCCACCCACCAGAGACTGTCAGGGGTGGAGCCATCCTCCTGGGGCCTTGACTTCTGGGTACAAGGAGGAGGCAAAATGGCTACTGTGGTTTTTTTAATTTGGTGAAAAATTGTTTGGTGCAAACTTTATTTTTGGGGGGAGCTGTGCATTTGTACAATGGAAATGGAAGCGGGTTTAAACTTGTGCTATTGCAGCTTATTTTTGGAAAGTGTGCTTTTCTACATTGTGGGGAAAATGTCTGGTGTACTTTGAAAACTGTATTTGAAAAGGAGAGAGAGCTGAAATCACAAATTCCTGGAAATCTCCAGTTCCCACCTAGAGAATGTTTTGCCAGGAATTCTCTCTTCCTGCAAGCCCTAGTGGTTTCCCCACAAGGAACAAGTACCCTTTTTAAACTTAAAGGCACTAGAACGGAGAGGCTGTAATACAAACAGCTCCTCTCTTTATAAAACATAGCCAATTCCCTTGAGAGAGTTCTCTTTTGCAAGGAACAGACACCATTTATTTTTTAAAGCCTGCACAAAAGCTGAGAGAGAGAGACAGAGAGACATCCCCGTTGCCCCTACAGCCAGCCATAGATTGCTACAGACTCATTTTAAAATACGCAGACACACAGTTTCCTTCAGAGCTTTAGCACATCCCAGGAAAAAAGCCCCTTCAGCTTCCTAAAGCAGGAGAGACAAAGAGAGGGAGAGAGAGACATCCCCATTGCCCCTACAGCCAGCCATAGATTGCTACAGACTCATTTTAAAATACACAGACGCAGACACAGTTTCCTTCAAAGCTTTAGCACATTCCAGGAAAAAGCCCCTTCCCTGAAAGAGAGAGAGCCCCACTGAGAGAGAGAGACACACACAATGCAATTGCTTACCAACCACAGCTTTTAAAAAACAAAAATGGCTTTTAAAACACAGCCGCGTTTTTTCCACCCTGAGATGTATATTTCAGGCAGGCAGGGAGCTACTGACTAACAGAGTCAGTTGAACAAGCGTGCTGCTGCTAGGGTGGGACTAGATAAGCAGGGCTCCAATCAGCGTAGCTTACCAGACAGAATTTACCCCGGCTGAAATGGGGTTTTAGCCAATCAGAAAGCAGGGAATCGCGTAAGCCTTTTCAGCCAATGGCAGCTGCACCCTTCAGCCAGCATTTCTAACGCTGAAGAAGAATCCCCATCCACCCCCTCGTTTGCTGCCATCTCTGACTTGTTAAAATAAAACACACACACAGTTTATAAATAATAATAAGACAATTGATTTATATTCTGCCCACCACACAGAGTCTCAGAGTGGCTCACAGTCTCCAATAGCTTCCTCCCCCACAACAAACACTCTGCGAGGCAGGTGGATGTGAGAGAGCCCTTCTAAAAGCTGCCCTTTCAAGGGCAAACTCTGTGATAGCCACAGCTGACCCAAGACCATTCCATCAGCTGCAAGTGGTCGAGTTGGACAATCAAACCAAAAAACGAGCTTTCAATGAAACAATGAAAAACAGCATTTAAATGAAACAATGAAAAACAGCATTTAAATGAAACAATGAAAAACAGCAATGAAAAACAGCATTTAAATTTCAGTAGGAAAACTTTTGGGGCCAGACCCTGCAAGATAGACCTTGGTGCACATGGTCTTCTCAGGGAAGTTTCTGCAGTTATTAGAAGTTTATAATCTATAAATACACATGAGTTTTTCTCAACTCTTTAACATTTTTTCCTCCAGAAATAAGAGGTGATACAATACTTTTGCAGTGTTGCTGCAGGATCAGGCCAGTCTACAATACTTTTTCATTGATACAGAGTATGTGTTTTCTAACTAGCAACAGCTGTCATGCCAATGAAACAATTCATGCCAGAATTAAAAGGCTGAACCTAGCACAGCAGAATACATATTAAAACTTTATCACTTTTTAACTAAGCCATACTAAAAAGGAAACCATTTTTAAAAGCATGTGCAAGCAGGTTGTGAGTCTGCCAAAATCCTACCACAGCAAAACCAGGTGACTTTGACGTGGCTGTAAGCCTGGCAAAATTTAATTCAACAGCACTTTTGACTGAGACCTTTAGTGTCCCAAATTTTTCTAAGCCCTCAAGACACAGCTATTCTCACTGGAGCCAGTTTGGTGTAGTGGTTAAGTGTGTGGACTCTTATCTGGGAGAACCGGGTTTGATTCCCCACTCCTCCACTTGCACCTGCTGGAATGGCCTTCGGTTAGCCATTGCCCTGGCAGAGGTTGTCCTTGAAAGGGCAGCTGCTGTAAGAGCTCTCTTAGCCCCACCCACCTCACAGGGTGTCTGTTGTGGGGGAGGAAGGTAAAGGAGATTGTGAGCCGCTCTGAGACTCTTCGGAGTGAAGGGCGGGATATAAATCCAATATCTTCTTCTATCTTCTACTGGTTTTAGTAGCCCATTCTTCCAAGAACAGGATTGCAGAAGGGGGGGCTATGAACCACCAGACAGTATTTCATTAGCTCACTGCTACTTTTCTGTTACTAAGCACTGGCTACCTAAGCTGGAGTTTGGGGAGAGATCTCTTCAAAACATGATTCATTTTGGACAATAAAATAGTATTTTAAGTGTGTTTGTGACTTAAGCCAAAACACTTGTCCTAGCATACCTCAAAGGGTTGTTTTAAAAATAACATGATGGTGGGATTCAAAACTATTTAGCCAAAGGGTGTAGCTTTCTGCAACACGGGAGCCAGAATGTTTTTTGTTTTTGTTTTAAATAGACAGCGCCGAGTGTTGTTGTTTTTTAAATTAGAGTCAGCATAGATCTAAATAAAAATGACTTTAAAAAAAAATCAGACAACCAGCACTGCAGAGCAGGCCTTCTCAAAAAGGTTTTTGCAGTTATTAGAAGTTTATAATCTATAAATACACACTTCAAATGAGGTTCTCTCAACTCTTTTAACATTTTTTCTCTTACCATGCAGCTTTTATGTAATTGCATGATTGCATACATGTTAAAACTATCACTTTTTAAAAATGTACACAGCTTCTTCCAATACAACACTGAAGACCCAGAGCAGTGTAATGTCCAATGGGGAGAAATACGCAAGTTGCCAGCAGAGTTCTGGGGATTGTGAAAATGGAAATGAATTTTAGATATATAATTTTACCAAAATGCACTACTTTGGAATTTTTAACTATGCCATACTATGGCCTGGGACCTGCCTACCTGAGGGACCGTCTCTCCCCACACGTTCCCCAGAGAGTACTGAGGTCTGGGACTCAAAATCTTCTCACCATCCCCGGGCCCAAGGAAGTGCGCCTCAAAACAACTAGAGACAGGGCCTTTTCCACAACGGCCCCTATGTGGTGGAACCAGCTACCGGAAGAGGTGAGGGCCCTGCGGGATCATACTCAGTTCCGCAGGGCCTGTAAGACGACCCTCTTCCGGTTAGCCTACGCCTGACTAGACAAATGTAGCTTTCTAGATCTTAGATTTTTGTGATTATACTGCACAGTTTTAATGTAAAATGTAAAATTTTAAGGTTTTTAGGTTTTAAATGTTTGAATTTAAATGTATTAAATTGTTCCGATTTTATTGTTTTATTATTTGTTGTAAGCCGCCCTGAGCCACTTGTGGGAAGGGCGGGATATAAGTTACGGAATAAAAATAAATAAATAAATAAATAAATAAATAAATAAATAAATAAATAAATAAATAAATAAATAAATAAATAAAAGGAAGCAATTTTTAAAAGCAAGCCGCTTTACCTGTTGCAAGCAAATTGTGAACCTGTCAAAGCGATGGTAGATTTGAAACTGTAACACCTAAAGTTCTTGAAAATGCAGGGGCAGTTTTTTCTCGAAGAAAGCATATATTCCTACGAAAGTTCACTGTGCAGGCAACTTTACAGACAGGCAAAAGCATAAACAAATTTAGGCAAATTCACATCAGGATCATGTAAAACTTTTAAACAGTGATTGCACTGAATTTTCAAGACACTTTACCCCAACTTATGAATCTTTCAGGAGATGTTGTATTCTTTGAATTGTTTAATGTCTTATCTAGGCTTAGCAGCCTTAAAGCTGCTTGGTTTGATAAGGTTAACACATTTCACAGTGAATGTAAGCTTTGCACCGCAGACAGCATGGCAGTAGTACAACTGGTACAGAGAGAACAAGAAGACTTCAGTAAAAGCCCCAAGTGACTCTATAACCTAAGGGAAAGGAGAGGATCATTCTTATCACCAATCAAGAAGGCCCCAACCGGGGCGGGGGGGGGGGATTCAATAAAGTGCTTCTACACTGCAGGGGGCTGTTCTGCATGACAAGGTCGTTACTGTTCTCAACATTAAGAGCCAAAGATCCACCTACCTGAATTTTGACAGAGACACTTTTGACAGCATTTGATGTTGGGCTTCATGCCTATGAGTTGAAAAAACAGCAGCAACTGATAGGAGGCCTCCTGGATACAGCTATAGTTTCCCAAGGTAGAGTGCCTCCGAATGACCTGTTGCACTGGTTAATAGAAAAGATTGCAGCTATCCATAATAACTTAATTAAGTTTATGAGCAATATTACAGACTTGCGAAATTTGGTGCAAAGTGAGTACCTGAAAAGTGGAAGATGTGTGTGCATGACACTTTTAAAAGACTACACAAAACACTTTGATCAGAAAGGCTGCCACTGGCTTAGGAGGGCTTGTGCCACATATCTACTTGGCACTTTCTCCATGACTCTTGCAAGTGTACCTCTCTACACTCCTTCACCAAGGCAGATCCGGGGTTTGTGCAAACAGCTTTTCCTGCTCGTCTCCCCGTTAACAGCTGTGCAAAGATAAGATGGTTCAACAATTTTGCCTCCAAGGGAGGCACCCCATTAAAATGTCTCAGCGAAGGCTATCGGTCATCAAGCATCTGTTGATCAGAGATACACTGCTTTTGAATTTGTATGTTTTAAACATAACCTCATGTTGCAAAGAATCCTGGAATGTCTATGTTGAATAACTTCAGACCTTCATACTGTTTTACAACGAAAAAATTATTTTGAAGCACAGTTGGGACTCACCAGGTACACTGCTGCGTTTTGCAACCAGCATCAACTCACAACTGTGTGAATATCTAACAGAACCACTCCTTGCTTCAGTTTTCTCTTTGTCAGTTGGGAAACTTAACCAGAACAGAGTGTGCCTTGAAAGAACTCATAAGAAAAAATGTGAAAATCCACACTAAATTGTGGTGGCAAATGTCATGCAGATTATGGTCTTCAGTGCATTATCAGGGGTCATCTGAACATGTCTGTGGAGCGGTAGAAACATTTGGGGTTTGCCAAGCCCCCCACAATAATTTAGAAAAATTGTGTGCAGTGGAGCACATAGCAAAGTTGGGTACTTAAAACATATAGATAATGGAAAATGTTCTCTGAGTGTATTCTCTCCTGTAGAATGTGTAGGTTATGTATCTTTGCTTCCAACTCAAAACCTTAAACATATTTTCAAAGCCTACTGCTTCCCTTTTGCCAGCAGATGTCATGGCAGTCACATTGGTATGGAAGAAAATCAGCTATTCCAAACAGTATTTTAAAAGTGGTGGTGTGAGGGTATCAGTGTATGGGGATTAATTGGATCTACTCTTGTACCTTCAATATTGGTATAGAAGGCATGGGAGAAAGTAATACAGCACAGGGAGAAAAAACATTTGGTGATACTTTTCCTTCTAGACAACCTTCACGGCACTGTAGCCTTCTCAAAGCCAAAATAGACATGACACAAAAGATCTTGATTGCTTGTATATTGGCACCTGGCAGGGAGGGTACACAGGCTACCAATGCCCGATAATAATTGCTCTGAACAAAGTTATTTAATAACTATAAAAGCTGCTAAAAATAATTCTGAGTTTTCATTTTTTTCCAAGTTTTAAAAAAAAAATTATTTAACAAAACAACATGGGGAAAAACAAAACAACACAAAAAGACATCATAGACACTAATAAAGGAGCTTAAGAATCAAATCAGTTATATACAACATGAGCCCCAGAGGGCACTGAGGTCATCTGGGAAAAACCAGTTGAATATCCCTGGGCCAAGGGAGGCCAGACTGAAGGCCACCCGGGATCGGGCCTTCTCTGTCACCGCTCCATTACTGTGGAATCAACTCCCTGAGGAGGTGAGGGCCCTAAGTTGTTTAGATCGATTCCGTAGGGCCTGTAAGACCCACCTTTTCAAGATGGCCTTCAACTAGTGACAAAACTAGTGATAAAGCTAGGTATGCTGCTGGAAATGCTTTTATTTTCTGAATTCCACTAAAAATCTAATGTTATAACGCCATATTGTCATGTTAATTTTAATAACTTATAACTGTTTTAACCATGTTTTTATAAATATAATGGATATAATATGTATTTTATGTTGTGAGCCGCCCTGAGCCTGCTCCGGCGGGGAGGGCGGGATAGAAATAAAAAAATTATTATATTATTATATTATTCCATCAAGTCAATTCTCAGATACTTTTGACCATTCATATAGCCGTTTCCAAGTTTCTTTACATTCTCCTAGATTGCCTTCTCTCAGCTTTATAGTTAAAAAGTCCATTTCTGCGGCTTCGTGCAATTTTTGCAGAAATTCCTCTCTTTCTGGTATCTGTTGGGTTTTCCAATATCTAGCTTACACTAGTCTAGCTACTGTTACTACATGTAATAAGAATTTCTTAACTACTTTGGGCATAGAGTTCTTACACATATTCAATAGATATAATTCAGGTGTATGCTGGATATTTATTTTTAATATTTTCTGGATCCATACATATATCTGTCCCCAATATTTCCTGGCCTTATTGCATTGCCACCAAATATGGTAAAGAGTTCCTTTTATCTTTTTACATTTCCAGCATTTGTTAGTTGTATTAGGATATATTTTAGATAGCTTCTCTGGCGTGATGTACAGTCGCTATACCATTTTATAGAGATTTTCTTTAAATGTTGATGATTTTGTTAGCTTTAAATTTTCTCTCCATATTTTCTCCCATTCCGTTAATTCTATATTATGACCCATATCTTGCATCCACCTTATCCAGCTTTCCTTAACTATCTCATCTTGCATTTTAACCTCTAACAGCCAATTATAAATTTTTGAAATCAATTTCTGTTCAGTACTTAGGATTATGGTATCAAATTCATTCAATTTTTTTAACAAAATCCATTTCTTTATCACTTTTATATCTTGATTTAATTTGCAGTTTTGTCCACCAATCTAGCTGTACATTTTCATCTCACTTTAAATTACCTCTGTCATCTAATAAAGACTCATAGGTATAACTTTCTTCCCACCAGAATAAGTTAGGGTGTATTGAAGCTTCTACTGGCGATAACCATATAGAGGTATATTTATAAATTTGAGATTTTATTCCCGTCCAAATTATATATATTGATTTTCTTATTTGATGTCTACAAAATTATTATTTTTTGAGGTGCTTGGTAAGAATGCCAATTCTGAGTTTTCAAAAGGCACTCTTCCCCTTTCCGGAAGTGACTCTTTTAAACATATTATTAAAACAGAGTCACAACTACAGATCATTCCAACAACAATGTAATTTCCAAACAATTTTACTAAAATATTTCACCTTGTTTCCAGTTTCAAGTTGCTACTCCATTTAAGATCTCCATAGTTAATTATTTCCAATAATGATAACTTTCAGTTAATGGAAAAAGAATCCTTGCCTATCTACTCTCCATCCACATGGCAAACACCATAATGTCAAGAGTGGCACTATCCCTGTGACGAGTAAGCAGGACTTCATGTTTAGATGATAACTGGGATAAAATGTTATGTGAAGATGTTTCCACACAGTACCTGGAATGTGTAGATAGGACTTTAAAATGTGAGAGTTCTTTCTTGCTTCTCATTATATCAGAAAAATTGACAGTTTTAATTCTTTCATCCATAGACTAACTAAAAGTAATATTTAAGGGACATGACACTACCTTCGCAGGCAACCAAGCAACCGTGGGAATGCTAACCACGTGAGACGTCTGCTTGAGATCTGGACTCCTTTAAAGCAACCAATGAGCTGTCAGGGTGCGAAACCTGACCGCTGTGATTTGGTATAGAAGTTGGGGGGTGGTTCTTATGCATGCTCATAAGCAGGGTCTCGGCCCGCCATTTCAAACCGGTTCATTTGATTGTGCCATGCCTGAACCAGAAACTGAATTGTCTTTTTTTCTGGGAGGTTTGTTTGGTTTGTGGTTGTGGTTTGTTTTTCCAGACAGCCTGTCACTGATTCAATCAATTCCTAGGCAATGATGAGTGTGGACTGCTGGGAGCCCTAGAAGCACCCATAGCAGTTGTCCATAGCTTGATTGACAGCTCTGGGAACCAATCACAGAGCTCCCATTCTGCTCTATGGAAACAGATACCCCAACTCAGCTGCTTTCACTTTGCAGCATGGTGAGAAGTTAGCTGTTGTGAAAGCTGAAGTTGAGGTTTCCTGGGGACACCTGCTTTGGGGGACTATAACTCAGACATTCGAAAGCCAATCTTCACAAACTTGGAGATAAAAGAACTCAAAGTAAATATGAAATATTAATACAAGGTGCACATCAGAAAATGTAGTTCATGTGTTTATTCTAAATGATATTATATTGGTATTAACATGTATTGATCTTATTGTATTTATTGGGAACCAAAGGTTAAACCCTACCCCCTGCTTTCCCTTGCACATTGTTCTTTTTCCACTTACCTTATTTCTTACCATTCAGCTTGATGGAGCAGGAGTAGCATCATGTGCAGTGGGGCTGAGAAAAAGAGAAGGTTGCTGAACGTTTCAGCATGAAATTAACATTTGTCTGTACTGTAGAACACATGGAGAGCAGCAGGGTCTGGTAATGAAGTGACAAAATAGGGTAGGGGAGAGCTCTACTGCACCTGCTCTTTTCATATGAGGCAAGCAAGAGCATGGCAAAATCATGACATAAATGCCCCATTTTATGCATATCCATCTTTTCTCTGGTGCATGAATGCCTAAGGATAGGGAAATAAGGCTAAGCAATAAGAATTAGGCCCTTGTCCAAAGAGGACTTGATTGTTGTTTTAATAGAATGCAGCTCCAGAGGCATGTTCTGACCCTTGCAGATCACACTTGATCTATGCACATCACAGTTGGTCAAATAATGTACATCTGCTGGTGATGACTGAGTTGACATATTATTGCAACAACAAAAAAATAGTATAGGACATTTCATCTCTCCGCTGAGTCTGGAAAGTGATCTTTAATCTCTTCTTCATCAGTTACAGCACAAATATGAACCGCTGGCACTAGAACAGACACATTCACATTGTCATAAATCAATCAGTCCCATTAAGATAGCACAGTAATGGCTTTTGTTGAAGAAAGACTTACAATACCTGTATTGTGTGTGTCTCTCCAAACTCTTATAAACCCTTATTCCCCGTCTCCTCCCACACCATTTGTGGGGTATTTTATGAGCTTATAGTGATATTTGCTTAAGTATTTTACTCTGTTAGGGATGGCATACACAATACTTTTAAGAGGCATAAAACTAAGTTTAGAGAAGGACAGATGCTTCTGTGGGACTCGGGGGATTCTAAGATTTTAAATTATATGGTAGATTCTTAACTTACGTTTTTAAAAAGTTGAGAGGCAAATACCAGACAGACTTCAAATATAATGGTTCACCTTTGAAGCAAGTCTGCTTGGCATAGGGTTTTGGGGGTTTGTTGTTTTATTTTTTACTTTAACCTGTAATCGCTATTGTTCATGTTGAGAGTCAGTCCTATACTTGGCATGCTGTCCATATTATTTATGAGGTACAAAGTTGCCTTTAACTAAAGCACAGATCAACAGCTCCATCTAAAGCTCACCTTAAAGTACCTCACTGTTTAGAGATCATAGTTGGCATTGTTGTAGAGCATATTTCAGAAAATGTTTGCCTGTTCATTTACAGTGCTGTGTCTCTCTCTTTTTTCTCTCTCACGTACATCCACCGTTTCATGTGCCTGAAGTGGTATCATGTAGTCAAATCTAATTAAGAGGGATAGTGATGTCACTCTGTTAAACTGCATTATTCTGATTAGCTGGCATGATGCATATGTAGAAAGTGTTCTCACTCCCAATTAACTTCCTTACTCCTCACTAATAAATCTAATTAGAAATGCAGCATTCTGACCATATACTGTTCATTATCCACTTGGAACCACATTACTGCGGTCCTGAAGTTTCTTCGCTGGCTGCCTATTTGTTTCTAGGTCCAATTTAAGGTACAGGTGCTTACCTTTAAAGCTCTTCATGATGGGGGTCCTCAGGATCATCTCCCACAGTATGAACCCATGTGACAATTTCATTGTAAAGGCTCATTGTAAAGATGTAAAATTTCATTGTAAAGATGTAGGCTCATCTTCCACAATCTCACAACACAGTCCTTAGCAGTCCCTTCACTCTTGATGGTACTATATGCTGTAGCCTAGGCCTGTTCTTTCCCTGCTGCTGTGGAGAAATCTCTTTGAAGGGCAGAGGTAGGCTCTTCTGGCAAGACAGTAAAAGTAATTATCTATTTTAATAGATGTTTATGTAACCCAAAAGAACCCTGGCTATATAGATCCCAATCATAAATTATCTCTTCCAATTGGAGAGTTTGGGGGGGGGGGTTAAATAAGCTGTAGTGTTTCGATTTAATGGTTTTTTTGTGTGTGTATACGCAAACACATACTCTCTCTCACACACACACATTCACATTCTCCTGAAGAAGCCTGTTGGTTCAATTCGTGGCTGAGTAATAATTTTTAAAAAACTTTACTTGCACCATTGACCTTGGTCTGATTTTCTATCTCTCAGGGACTGGTGCACCCCTTTTATCTTCTCCTTGCCAACAGGCACAATGAATGCCAATTCCTCCCTTGTACTAGCTATCAACTTGTCTAAACAGTGTGTGACACCAACAGCCTTCAGACATGGCAGGTAAGCCACTATGTGGTCAAAATGCCTGCCATAGACCTCACTCTCTATATTCCAAATGTCTGAATCATAACCATTACCAAAAGCACCCCCAAGCTCAAACTCAGAGGAGTATCCTCAGTATAAGATGATATTGGTTCATCATGCATCATTCCTGGAGGGATTCTATTTAACTTCCTCAGTTTGATGCCCTTGAGACCCTCTCCATAACAGCAGATGAGCTATCAGCACAGGAGTGGAGTAGTTCCAAATGGTCCTTAAGGGTCTCATCCACATACCTCTCTGTTTTTCTCAGCTGTTCAGGACAACCCTAGCCTCAAGGGAATTCACATGCTTCCTCAAAGCCGAAAGCTCCACATATCAAGCATGTGCTAGTTTTTGTCCCATGAGCAGATAATCATGCATGTGAGACCCTTTGCAAAACCCTATATAGCCTTCCTTGCCAACATTCTAATTTCATCTCTGATTTGGTAGTTAAAGGTATGAAAGGATCATTATGCCCAACTGCGTAGAATCCAGTACCTAGAAAATTAATGTGATGTATTCAGTGTCAAGTGCGCTCATTTCTGTACTGCATTTTTCTAGATAAAGAGCAGGTCACCAGCTCTCCATTGCACCCCCCTTATTTACAGCCAGTGGGCAAGTAATAAATCCATCTGGCTGATGTTACCTTCAAGTCGCCTCTTCCACAGTTTCACACAGACAACCCTTATCTCTTCCCAGAGTAGTGTGAGAATGTTTGATGTTTCCAATAGTCTAAAATTCCTTAGTAATAAAATAGATAGTTGTTTAGTAACCTTTGAACCCGTGACTCAAGTATGCATCTGTATGGTAACCTTTGATGATATCCTATATAGCAACTGTGTAACTGTCTGTAGGTCATTACTCCCAAGGCTTGTGTCCTCGGTACAGTTCCTGTGTTTCTAACAATAAAACTACTTTGATTTAAAACAAAGAGCTGGTTATTGAGAAATATCGGCATTTGACAGGCTTGGACTCAACTGGGGCCTATAGCTGGGTCATGGAATGCTTTGGATTATATTTGTTGTTATGAAACTTGGATCCTGAGTGTGCTGAGAAAAAGGCAATCCTTTATAATAATAAAACCATAGTACTATTGGCTTAATGGTACCATTAGTTGACACCTGCACTCCATAAACCAGGGATGTCGAACTCATTTGTTATGAGGGTCAGATCTGACATAAATGAGACCTTGTTGGGCCGGGCCATGTGTGTCATGTCAGGTAGTGGAGATATAAACTTTCTAAAGGACACAGACAAACACAAAGATTTTTTGAAAAAGCTAAAAATAAAAAATGCTTAAAACATTAGTACTTGTTGAACTTAAAGGTGCTTTCTTTGCATCTCTCCCATGGGATCCAGGAAACTGGGCAAAGGAGGGGGAGGAGCCTCAGCCAACCGAAGGAAGCTCTGCTGTGCGACTGAGAGACCCTGGCAAAGCAAGCTCTCCCTCCCCCCCCCCTTTTCCTTTCCAAGGGAGCAGACTCATCCAATGGAGAAAATAGTCTTTGCTTTGTAGCTCCTGTGCGATTGAGCAAGCCTTGCAAAGTAAGCTGTGATGCAGAAGGAAGGAAGAGAGAGGGAGAAGGAAGCAGATGACAGCCAGTTGTTTGAGGGCCTGATAGGAGCCCTCTGGAAGCCTAATTTGGTCCCCGGGCCACATGTTTGACACCCCTGCCATAAACCATTGACCCATCATGCATCAGTCATTACCTCTAGGTTCCCATTGACTGACTCCCCTGTCCTTCACCTACTGCAGGCCTGGGAACACTGACCAAACTACCAACAGTCTTACCTCAGAGACTGACACATCTCCAATGCTTCTCTGTGTTCTCTCACTCAACTGGTTTCAGAAAGGGCTGCAATTCTACTGCAACCTCATGAAACATTTCCTCAGAGGCCATGGTGGCTACCTCTTTCTTTCTTGTCACTCCCTCCCTCCTCTCTTCAGCCTTGCCCCAGGACAGACGAGGATTGGGCCACTGGAGAAGCTGCTAGCTAGAGGCTGTTGCTAGGGTGTAAAGGGGGAGCCCTCAGCTGAATATAATGCCACAGAGTCCACCCTCCAAAGCAGTTATTTTCTTCAGGGGAAGAGAAATCTGTTTTCTGGAGTTCAGTTGCCCAGAAGATCTTCAGGCTCCATATGGAGGTTGGCTACCCTAGGCCTGCCAACTGCTCCCCAGATGGCAGAGATCAGGTCCCTTTGAGGCAGGGGGAGTGAACACCTTCACATGGGTTGGTGGGAAGACAGCAAGGGTGGGGAGGGCACTCACTCAGGGCCTCTTTTTAGAGCCAATTATATTTTTCTTCACAATGGGCCTTATTCCTAGTGTATAAATAAACTGATCGTCTGGAATCACCCTTTTTACTAATCCAGGCAGAAGCAACAGAAATCAATCCCAACAGAATAACTAAATGACACATAAAACAGCTGTACTGCTGCATTCAAACAGATCTATGATTTTTGCCATCTTCAGGGCATGGAGCAGGGGTCACTGCAGCTGTGGAGGGAGGTATTTGTGAATTTCCTGCATTGTGCATAGGGCTGGACTAGATGATCCTGGAGGTCCCTTCCAACTTTATGATTCTATGATTCCGAAGAGGGAAACTGGGATGTTACAATAGACTAGTATAAGCCAAGTGGCCAGTAACCACAGATTCAGCCAGTAGCAACAACAATGATAGATACAGGGAGAGCCAGTTTGGTGTAGTGGTTAAGTGTGCGGACTCTTATCTGGGAGAACTGTGTTTGATTCCCCACTTCTCCACTTGTACCTGCTGGAATGGCCTTGGGTCAGCCATAGCTCTGGCAGAGGTTGTCCTTGAAAGGGCAGCTGCTGTGAGAGCCCTCTCCAGCACCACTTACCTCACAAGGTGTCTGTTGTTGGGGAGGAAGGTAAAGGAGATTGTGAGCAGCTCTGAGACTCTTCGAAGTGGAGGGCAGGATATAAATCCAATATCTTCTTCTTCCCACAGACCCTTGCTATGTTTCTGCTGGCTGGAACTGAGCTGAGCAGCTCTTGAAACACTGCCAATGCCCCATGGGACCAATGGAGCTTTCTCCTAGCTGCCAGTAGCTCTAGGACAGCAGCCCATGTAGAAATAAGGTAAGTGTCAATCTTATCTGAGTGAGTACTGTCTGAAGGAGAGCCAGCTGGGGACCACTTCTGAGCCCCACTGAGCTTTTTGTAGAATAAGTGGTACACATATAAGTGTGAGGAGTATAAATAGCATTGCTGCAGTTACCATTTCTTGTATTGTTAAGGATTTGTATTATGGAGTACTGGTAATTTGCATGTTTAAGACCAATACTGGTGGCACAATCTGGATGGGCAGAGGTATTGAGTTTCCTGCACAGTAAAATTGAGCAGGAGTATTGCCCCTTCCCCTAGGAAGATGTGGTCTGAACTTGTCCTGCTTCAATGGATAGGGCTGTTAACACAAACAGCTTAAAATTAGCCATTAAATTGCCTGGTTTTAGGGCTAGGGACAGAAATAACTACCCAGAGTTTACAATTCTTTGTCTTTTAAACAATCAACTTTCTTCTTTTTATGACTCCAAGACAATTAATGGAATTTGCTTAAAGGGTGATGCTATGCTCTGTGTGTTCACAGTTACATCACAACAGAATTGTTGTCCGATGTGCAGTCAGGTGCAACATTGATTCTGAAGCCACCCTAAATACTTTGGGCTGAACTGTGCTTTTCTCTACTTAACAGTATCAATATCTACTGGCCTAGTCCAATGGCAGAAGAAAAAATATACATGTAGATGGAAAGGCCAGAGGTTTTGCTCCATCCTCTCAGTTCCTGCATCATTAAGGGTTACATTAACCAGAGTAACTAAAGATAAACCTTTTTCTGCCAAGCTGGTTGGAGGTAAGCTAAACTAGTTTCTGTTGCAAATCTCTTGAGGCAATCCCACCTGACAAGATTGCCCCAAGACAAACTTGTAGGAAGTGCTGCCCTTTGGCTAACCCATGTTCAAAGAACAAATATTTGCCAGATAGTACGTCACATGGCCCTAATCATATATGATCATTCCTGAAAGCCATTATCATGATGTTTACGCATAATGCACAGGGTAGAGTTAAGGTTCCTATGGCAACCTTAACAGCAATGTGCCCACTTTTGGCAGCCTTTAAAGCCTCAGGCCTAATGTATCATTAACTCAATACTTTGTATTTAGTGTAATTTACATGTAAATGCAAATAAAAGACAACATTCTAACATCTGTTTCTGTTAAAGGCAAGGCAACAATTTCCAATTCCATTTCTCTCGAAAGATTGCTCAGCTGTGGAATCTGGACCTCTGCTGTGCTGATATAAATCTGTTCAGTATCTATCATCTTAAAGGCAAAAAATAAAACTTGTAGACTTTAAACATTCTGCACATGCAAGTGCATTGGTGAAGTGAATGCTGTAATCTTGTTCAGAAACTGGAAGTGAGCAGATTGTGAAAAAATATGTAACCATTACATGATTCAAAATTAATAATAATAATAATATTTTATTTATATCCCACCCTCCCTGCCGCAGCAGGCTCAGGGCAGCTCACAACATATAATAAATACAAAATTTCAATATAAAACATTATATCAGTACAATATGTAATTTGCTAATTAAAACCATCAAAAGTTAAAAACTAACATTTACTGGTGCTATATTCTGGATGTTCTCCTCCTTTAATTTATGATGGCCAAAGGTAGTAGACTAAAATCCACATTAAGCGAAGGCCAGTTGGAAAAGGGTAGTCCTGCAGGCGCTATGGAATTGATCAAGACTCTGCAGGGCCCGCACTTCATCCGGTAGTTGGTTCCACCAGTATGAAGCTGCGATTGAAAAGGCCCTTTCTCTCATACTCTTCAATTTGGCCTCCTTCGGCCCGGGGATTGTCAACAGATTTTGTGCACCTGATCTCAGTACTCTCTGGGGCACATATGGGAAGAGACAGTCCCTAAGGTAGGCAGGTCCTCAGCCATATAGGGCTTTAAAGGTAATAACCAGCATTTTGTAATGAATCTGGTATACAATTGGCAGCCAGTGCAGTTTGCGTAGCCCCGGCTGTATGTGCTCCCACTTCGGGAGCCCCAGTAACAGCCTGGCTGACGCATTCTGCACTAGCTGCAACTTCCGGGTTTGGCACAAGGGCAGCCCCATGTAGAGGACATTACAGTAATCCAATCTCGAGGTGACTGTTGCATGTATCACTGTTGCCAAGTCGTGACGCTCTAGGGAGGGGGCCAACTGCCTCGCCTGCCTAAGGTGGAAAAAAGTGGATTTAGCAGTGGCTGCTATCTGGGCCTCCATTGACAAGGAAGGCTCCAGTAGAACCCCCAAGCTCTTGACTTTGCGCATCACTTTCAATGGTGCACTGTCAAAAACTGGAAGAGGGATTTCCCTTCCCAGACTTCCACAACCTAGGCAAGGACCTCTGTCTTCGTTGGATTCATCTTCAACCTACTCAGTCTGAGCCAATATGCCACGGCTTACTTATTTATTAATTAATAAATAAAATTAAAGCTATCGCATTAAGATCAAGTTTACTGTCACATAAATTAGGCTGCAAAACAACAAGGATCATCTAGTTGATAAAACCAAGAATTTGTCACTTTAAGGGCAACTTAAAGAAGACACCAGTCATGTAAACTCACTTTCCTGCCTAGTGTTCCAGCATCATGTCTTATGTGTTGACCATTATGTGTGTATTGCTTCCACACTGACTCAACTTGCATCTGGAGCACAGGATACTGAGATAAAAACACTGTGCATGTAGAAGCCAGGGGATAGGTAAAAGACTGCTTAAACACTGTATTGAAATCTGCCCAGGAAAGTGCTTTTCTTGTCTCAATGCCATGTTTAAATCAGCCCTAATTCTTCAGCCTTTCAAATTCATCCTGGCAACCATTTCTTTATTATATATGGTGACATGAAGTACACAGACCAATCCATATGCCAAACAGCCACACTTGAGGAGTTTGGGTTTAATCAGATGGGAATTTAATCCCACTACAGCCATCCCCACCCCTGGGGATTTAATGTGTGCATACCCACAGCCTACCTCATCATAGGATGCGCTGAGACCGGAATAAATAGCTACCAGGAACTTTCCAGTAGCAAACCCCTTGTCATGCCTCCTCTGTGCATTTCCAGCCATCTGAACAGCCGGGGTGCACCATGCACATGCCGGTATGCACAGGAGTGGTGTGAATGCTCCTGTGTGTGCGCAGCCCATGCCTGTGTCAGGCATGGTGTAATTGCCACAGCACATCTCTTTCTGGGACTGCTTTTTTAAAGCTGAGAGGCTGCCATGGCAAATTCCTACTCAGATCCCATCCTCTATCACATATAAACAGCTGCAATGGGATTGAAAGTATCTCCAGGTCATAGCATGCACATGAGCCTTTAGAAATGTTTTGCTTCTAATGTTTTAGTTAGTTTCCCCATACATAAAAAAATAGTTATTGAAAATAGTTTTCAGAATATTAAGTGCAGCCTTATCATATATGAGGCTGAGTGGGCTGAAGCTGAATCCAACGAAGACTGAGGTCCTTTGCGTGGGCCGGGACGGACCGGAAGGGGAGATCATTCTGCCGGCTTTTGACGGTGCGCCACTGATACCAGTGCGCAGGGTCAAGAGCTTGGGGGTGCTACTGGAATCCTCGCTATCAATGGAGGCCCAGATAGCCGCCACCGCAAGATCCGCCTTCTTTCATCTTAAAAGGGCGAGGCAGTTGGCTCCCTTCTTGGAACGCGACGACCTAGCAACTGTGATCCACGCAACGGTCACCTCAAGATTAGACTACTGCAATGCCCTCTACATGGGGCTGCCCTTGTGTCGAACGCGGAGACTCCAGGTAGTGCAGAATGCGGCGGCCAGGCTGCTAGCGGGACTACCTAGATGGGAACACGTGCAGCCTGTGCTGCGGGATCTGCATTGGCTGCCGGTTGTCTACCGTGTTCGCTATAAGGTGCTGGTTATCACCTTTAAAGCCCTATATGGCCGAGGACCTGCCTACCTACGGGACCGCCTCTCCCCATATATTCCCCAGAGAGCACTAAGATCCAGCTCCCAAAACCTTCTACAAATCCCTGGGCCAAAAGAGGCCAGACTTAAGATAACCCGGGAGCAAGCCTTTTCACTAATGGCCCCTCGTTGGTGGAACCAACTCCCAGAGATGGTGCGAGCCCTGCGGGATCTGAATCAGTTCCGCAGGGCTTGCAAAACCCATCTTTTTCAGCTCTCATTTGGAACAGGACCTGACCAAACTGACTAACTATCGTAATTTTAGCCACTTTATGTTGAAATTGGAACTGATGTATGACAATATGTAAACTATGACCGACAGAAATATAGCACCTATTTCTACCTACTTTATATTTTTATATCTTTTAATCTCCTATTCTCTTATTTTTATATTTTTAAACTTTATTAATTCATGTAATTGTATTATTTAAACCATTGCTGTCTATTTTAACCGAATCATGCTTGTCATGTCTGTGAGCCGCCCTGAGCCCGCCTTCTGGTGGGGGAGGGCGGGATATAAAAATAAAATTTGCTTTGCTTTGCTTTGCTTTGGTAGTGCTTAATTTTTCAATGTTCTTTCAATCCTTAATTACCTTTATTTTTCCTTACTATCAGATTAATTTTTACTACTACTATTGTTATTTATGCTAATTCCTAATTTGATTTTGAATTTTATACCAAAATATTTTTAGTTTAATAATTTGTACTCTTCTATTATATTTCTACTAGGAAGTTTGACACTACAGATTGTAATGTATTATTATTATTATTATTATTATTATTGTACTGGCTGTACATTATGTTTTGAAATAAACATGTTTTGGAAAGAAAGAAAGAAAGAAAGAAAGAAAGAAAGAAAGAAAGAAAGAAAGAAAGAAAGAAAGAAAGAAAGAAAGAAAGAAAGAAAGAAAGAAAGAAAGAAAGAAAGAAAGAAAGAAAGAAAGAAAGAAAGAACAGTATTTCAATTACTGTGTCTAGAGGACATTAATCTTGCCCTATATGGAGATATGCTTTGAAAGCCAGTGTAGTGTAATAGACAGTGTGGTAGACTATGAACCTGAATGACACAGGTTCAAATACCTATTCTCTGCCATGGAAGCTCACTGGATGACCTTGGGCCTATCACAGATTCTCAGCCTGGCCAAGCTCACATGATAGTTATTGTGAGGAAATGGAGAAGAATGTTCTGAAAGCCACGTTGAGTCCAAACTAGGGAGAAAAGCAGAATATAAATAAATAAATGCAAATGTGTGCAAATGCATCATCAGCTGATTTCTACAGATCAGACTGCTGATGGAGGCACTAGAATAAGTTGGTTGGCAACTTTGCCAGTAGTGATTTCTGTTACATAGGTCAGGCTTTCCAGGTCATCAGCCTCTGTGGTTCTTGGGGGCCAGAAAAACAAGTATAATGTGTCTGAGGGTTGGAGTGGAAGCTGCCCCATGTCTAGTTCCTAAAGAGCCATTTAACTGTTCTTGTGAAGCAAATCTAAGCCAAGGAATGCCAGTGGCTGGCAGGGGACTGGACCAAATTCTGGTGCTGGTGTGAAGGCTCTCAGACCCCAAATGTAGTCCTATGAGCAGCCAATCCTCCTTGGCCTAGATCTCACTGAAATGGCACCTTGATCTGTACCATTACAGTGTATAAGTGGAGGTTCACATGACTGAATGCTCCTCCATCACTTCCCCCAATTACCTTCAAACAGAAAATTAAATGGCAGGCAGAATTAGGGTTGCCAGCCAGTGTCTGGAAACTGACAAGAGTCTGGAGGTGGGCAGGGATATGGGAAGTGCTGCTGACACAATAGTAATTATTTTTCTCCTGCCAGATGCTGGAGTAGCAGTGGACAATGGGAGCTGGGGGTGGGAGATCTAAATTGGGACACTCCTGTCTAAGGATGCCATTTATCTTCTTGGAGACCAGTGGGAGATCTCTCATCCCAAGCAGATAAATGGTATCCTGAAGCAGAAGTATTCCAACTTAGCCTTCTCCCTGACAAGTAAGTTTTCAGGTGGGCAGTTGTGTTGGCATGAAGCTTAGAACAAAGTTAGTGTCTAGTGGCACCTTTAACTGTTAACTTCCATTTCAATGTACCTGAGAAAGTGTGTGTGCACATGAAAGCTCATACCTTAAAACTTTGTTGGTGTAGGTGCCAGAGGACTCTTAGGGGTGCGATCACATGAGATATGTAGTGCAACAGTATCCCTGCTCTGAAAAAATAAATTCTCCAGCATTCACACAACCCCTGCCCTGCTCCTGGGAGAGGCACTGGCTGCATACGCACAGGAGGAGCATTCAGACTGCTCATGAACATGCTGGGTGAGTGTGGGGTCGGTGCAGTGCATGCCTGGCCATTCAGACAGCCAGAAAATGTGCCCTACATATGGTTTAGAGGTTTGCTACTGGGAAGCTACTGGTAGCTATTTAATCCAATCCCAGCCCATCCTTAGACAAGGTAGGTATAAGTGGGACTCGGGAGCAGATGCTCCCATGTGATCAAGCTCATTAAATCCAGATGGGAGGTGTGGCTAGGTCAGGCCAAATCTCTTGTGTGATCACACCCTAACTGTGTTAAAGTAAGTTTTCACTATAGAAAATTGAGAGGGGTGGGTGGGAGAGAGAAGCATTAAATCATGTGAGCCCCTGTCTGTATCATCAAATGGTACAGACCAAATGCAAATCTCAGGGAGACCTTATCCTTAAAATACAAGAATGCCCTTCAGATCAAGAGCTGGCAAGACTTTGGGTCTGCTTCAAAACTTGTACAAACCTGGCAATCTCCATTTGCTGACTGTCAATGAAAAAAAAAGGAAATTGTTTCTATGGTAAAGATTCCTAAAGTAAATAGCCAATTAAAATGCTGGCATGTTTGAGAAGAATTCTGAATGTAACAAAAGGGTGTTGGCTCCTCATTGCAGCTTGATCTGGAGGTCTTGCAGAACTGTTATTTATTTAATCATGCTGTGTATATTTATTGAAATGGTTCAATAAATTCTGTTGTCTTTTGATGCAAAAAGCATACAAAGTTTATGCTTTCTGAAATTTGCTTGAAACACTTTCCCAACACTTTGCTATGCCATATCTGCAAATATTAAGACATGAAGACTGGTTATTCGAAAAACCACTTTGCCATCCGTGGAACTAACAGTACATGAACTTCGCTTAACTCAGATTAGAGCTAGCTTCTCTAAAACATATGGCTACAAGTGTAGTTACATGAATGGGGAGGGGGCAGCAAACTGAGCCCCAACTAGTTTAATTTAAACACAGTGCATTCAAGGGTTTGCAGGGATCTTCATTTTATTTAATATCTATTTATACCACTCTCCCCTCACAACAGACCTGTGATGCAAGTTAGACTAAGAGTGAATGATTGGTCCAAGGTCACTCAGTGACTTCATGGCAGGTTTGGGAATTAGACTCAGGTCTCCCAGATCCTAAGCCAATCTCTATATTATCTTGGCTGTCATCAGGAATATTAACAGCCCTGGAAAATTTCCCATTTCTGCTTCTTAATGGGGAACATGATGAGCCATGGAGGTATCCTCATCCCCTTCACAAGCAACTTCTGCTGTTGTGTTTCCATTTACCCCAAATTTTCTTGCCTGTGGTGATATGAAAAGCTTCTCCTGTGACACTGATGAAGCATCAGTGCTAGGGTTCCTTGGGCTTCGAAAGTTCAAGTAGTTTTGGCTCAACATGAAGCAGGTGCTTCAGAGGTCCCGAAGTGTTCTCTAAGAAGGCCCCAATCACCATTTTTTCAGAATGTTTCACTCCCATCTGCTTCTCTTTCTCTGAATCTTCTTTGATACCATTTATCCTAGTTATCCCCGGGCCAAAGGAAGCCCGCTTAAAATCGACAAGGGACTGGGCCTTTTCTATTATGGCCCCCTCCTGGTGAAACCAGCTGCCGGAAGAGGTGAGGGCCCTGCAGGACCTCGCCCAGTTCCTCAGGGCCTGTAAGACAACCCTCTTCCGGCTGGCCTATGACTAGCTGGTACAAGAAACTGAGCGTAGCTATACTGGATGTCTGCTGCCCCCAATGTTTTAAATGTTTTAAATGGTTCAATGTTTTAAATGGTTTAATGCTTAAATTTAAATGCTCTTATGCTTAAATCCTATTTATGTTAGATTCCTGTGTTGTAAACCGCCCTGAGCCACTTGTTGGGAAGGGCGGGATAGAAGTCATAAAATAAATAAATAAATAAAATAAATTTTAAAAAGAGAGAATGATTACGAGCGTGCCTAGCGATATGCTCCTGCCAGTTAGGAATCACATCCATGTCAGAGTGAGAGAAATCCTTTAGGGACCCCCTCCTGAAAGACAGAACACTTTTACCCTATTTTACATCCTCCAATTATCTCTGAAATGGGAAAGTTTCATGGGAAATGAAATTGGACATGTAGTATCCCTTCCCTTGTTTCAACCCCGTTCTAATTAATTCCATTTACTTTTGGAATACTTCTGAAAACAAGCCGCAACACTTGGCAAAAATAGAAGTTTGTTAATTGTGTGTAAGCAAGGGGTGTAGGATCACTTTGCTGGTTGCCTTGGGTGCCTTCACATACACCCTGAGAATCAACAGAAGGGTGGAAAAGCCAACAGATTTGATATTCACAATATTGAGTTTCTAACTTTGTATTCTTTAGTACTATATTTGCTATTTGTAGCATTACACAGCCAACATGAGCTTTTCAGTCATTGCCTACTGTCAACATGTGGTCTTTGCCAATGTAAGTAGAACTCACGAAGCAACAGAGCAGATTGAGACAAAAGCAGGAAGACTGGGAGATGAGGGTATCTAAGCATGAGAAACATTTTGTGGATAATTCATTCTGTAAATGGTAAGATTGAAAAAATCCTGACATATCATATTTTGGGGCACATAATTAAGGTATTTAATTGGTTTTGGATCCAAAGATACTCTTCCTCTGCTGAAAAGATACTCTTCCTCTTGGTAATACAATACCTTTGGATCCAATCCTTTACTCTTCATTTTTAATATCACAATTAAATAAGTTAAATTCACAGCAATCCCCCAGTGTCTGGCAGTCTTCCATAGATTTTAGTAGGGATGATTGTGAAATATGATGGTTTCAAAATCAACTCAGCATCTGGGAGGAGCCCCTTCCCCTGTACTTCATCAGATCAAACCTTGTTCCATAGGAGTTCCAATGAGAGCATGACAAAGCTTGAGGGAGATTTTGCCACCACCCCTCCCAATGTTTATGAAGGCCAGTGATACTGGGGAAAAGAATTTTGAAGCACTGTGAAAATACACCTGTGCAATCTCATAATTTATTGACCATGACAAATGTGCTCTCATTGATTCTCTAAAGTCTGGGAAACATTAGGGAAGCTATAGGACTTTTGCCAGGTCTCCATTAAATTAAGAGATTACACAAGTGTGCTTCCCACAGAGAACTTCCTGTAAATAGCAGGAAAGTGTCCTTTAGTCCACAGATGCACTCCCAGCAGAGTTTCTGGCACTTTCTGAACCTTCTGTAAAGGCCAGAATATCTACTGCACATTTCTGGACTCCAGGCAATGATCTTGCTCCTTTGAGAAGCTTCCAAAATTATTTTTCAGAATTTTAGGAGTGCAGTTTAGAGAACTTGACTTCTGTGATCCCTTGACTTCCCTATGGCTGGATACAGACTGCCAATTTGGGCTGACACAGGAATGGCCCAGGTTCAGATCAAAAAGGCACATTCGAATGCGCACATCTGGGTCCCGCCTCACTCCCGGCCTTACCATGCCCACTGCTGTTGCTCAGCCACTTCAAACAGCTACCACTTCTGAAGTGGTAACAAATTGCTGGAGCGCTTCCGGGGTGCCTCCTTTGCCATCTGAACAGCCGGGGAGTAGCCAGGGAAACATCAGTCAAGTGCTTGAGTGGTATGACTGCTCCTCTGAGGTGCATGTGGCCTGTCCCCATTCCTGCAGCAGGCCATGTTCCGTCTGACCGTCCCAAGATGCTTTATTTTATGCCGGCTTACTTCCAGGATGGGAGGCTGCCACCCCAAGCTGCCTGTCTATACCTGGCCTAACAGTGGAGAACCTTAAGTAGGCAATTGGAATGCATCTGGAACAGTCCCTAAATTGTGAGATTGCACAAGTACACTCTTGCAGGGTTGGGTTTTTTGGGGGGTGGGTGGGGGGAGAATCCCCCTTGTTGATGGGCTTTGCAGACACTGAATAAAACTGGAAGGATGCAGGGAAAGAGCAGGCTGTTCTCTTTCGGCTCCTGTGGTTCTGATCTGCAGAAGCTCACAAACCTTGATGGAAGATCGTTTGAGTGAGTCCCCAAGAGCAGGAGATGACTAAATTGAAAATGGGTTGGATAGGGTTGCCAAGTCTAATTCAGAAAATATCTAGGGACTTTGGGGGGTGGAGCCAGGAGACTTTGGGAGTGGAGCCAGGAAACTTTGGGGTGGAGCCAGACTTTCCAATTTCCAAAATAAATGCATAAAAATACAGCAGTGCAGTTCACCTGAATAGTCATCATTTCCTCATCCCCCAATAGCTACAATTCTAGCAAATGAAAGTGTAAACACACAAAAAGCAGTCAAAATGCACAGAGTTTGCAAGCTCACATTTTTATGATCTCACTAGGGCTTTACTCTAGGGTTGCCAAGTCCAATTCAAGAAATATCTGGGGACTTTGGGGGTGGAGCCAGGAGATATGGGGGTGGAGCCAGGAGCAAGGGTGTGACAAGCATAATTGAACTCCAAGGGAGTTCTGGCCATCATATTTAAAGGGACAGCACACCTTTTAAAATGCCTTCCTTCCATAGAAAATAATGAAGGATAGGGGCACCTTCTTTTGGGGCTCATAGAATTGGACCCCCTGGTCCAATCCTTTTGAAACTTGGGAGGTATTTTGGGGAGAGACACTAGATGCTATACTGAAAAATTGGCGCCTCTACCTCAAAAAACAGCCCCCCCCAGAGCCCCCAATACCCGCAGATCAATTCCCCATCATTCCCTATGGGATTTGTTCATGGAGCTGCATGATGGCTGTGGGGGCGGGGCTTCCCTCGCCAGCCAGCTGGCTGGGGGAGGGGGGAAGCCTGTAAAACCGGGGGATCCCCCGCTGGGCCCTGGGGATTGGGAAGCCTACTTTACTCACAGGAACTGCTGTTCTTCAGCCTAACACAGGCAAACAAAAGAGAGAGAGAGGTGGCGTTTTCCTCTATTCCATAAACAGGCTCCTGTACAAAGACTCTGAAACAATGCATAAAAAGCACAAAGACAGACACACACTATTACTGCCTCCCCTACACAGACTTCTGAAAAGTATTCTCTCACACACACACACTCGGTCTGGTTCCTCCACAACGACATCTGACCATTACAGGGGCTACACTGCTCTCTGTCTCACACACATGCACACACTCTTACTTGCTGTGAAACGAAAGCAAAACAAATGGAGGCTCTGCTTCTGACCCTTTCCCATGAAGTACTTCCTGCTTCCTGCTCATCTTTAAAGGGGCACACACACACAAAGAGGCATTTTAAAATGGGACCTTAACCTGCAGGAGATCTAGAGGTACTGGTGGCTGTGGGGGTGGGCCCCCCCCCCCCGGGATTTAAGGACAGTAAGCATACCAGTGGTGAAGGAAAAGAGGTTTTTAATGAAATCTCTATAATAATGAGATAACAACAAAGTACAAGAGTTCACAGAGACTATGCCCACACCTCTTTAGCTGCAGGAATCCTGAATGACAGTGGGTGGACTTCCGATAATGGCCAGTGAGCTCATCCTTGCTCCGCAGTCCAGCCTGAGTCAAGGTTCTTGCAGCTGTAGGGGCATGGGTATATTCTCTGTTAATTCTTGTACTTTATTAATATCTCATTATTATGGAGATTTCAATAAAACCCCTGTTCCTTTACTACTGGTGTGTTCATTGCCCTTGAATCCCTTGGGTAGAAAGAACCTCTTTGCCTCTGGCAAAACACGGTGGTTGTAGAGGTAGAGAACTTACCCCTGGCTGCCTTCCAGCATGCGTGTTGTTCCATTTTGGATCAAGGTGGTGCAAGGAGTGGGAAGATAGGCATTGGGAGGAGTGCTGGCATTAGAAGACATGCAAGGAGACATAATCGTGCTCACTGAATGTCTAAACTCCATCCCATCACTCAAAGTGTCAGTAGGGATTCTCTGTTAGATGGCTCCACTTTGACCATGGTGTTGTGCAATGCCGGGTCTGTGAAAAATTAGATCTCAACAACAACTGACCTATTTGCATGACGGACAGGTTGACCTGAGGTGCCACTGCCACAGTCACAATAATCAAAACTTCCTTAACTTTTATTTGCAAGTTAAATATGATTTTAATCTCTGTTTAAAAAAAAAAACACCTTTTGTTATGTTTTCACTAGTGGAACACATCCTGCTTAAGTGTGGTGCAAACTAATTGCACTGCTTTGTGTTTTAAAATATTTTGTTGATGTAAAAGCCTGCCCAATTACACACTGTCAGTCACTGAAGGGAATTTTATTTTATCGTGGTGTTATATGACATGGTTACTTTTTCAAAAACCATACTCAACTGAGTTAAAGACATCCTTTAAATTGGTTCCTCACTTCCTTTTGAAGCAAACCTAGTCCATGTCTCTCTGACCAGAATTGAATAGGGAGAACTCAGAGTGGTGGGAGGGAGGCAAAAATGTACTATTCAATATGTTACTATGCATTTAGTATAATTTGTGTTATTTTAATACTTCATGGCAACACACCCGAGTCATTTTGCTAATAACAGCATATACGAGGATGTTAGTGGACTGAAGAAAATTGTAAGTCTAAGTGCCATTTCTAAGATGTTAGTTTCAATATTTGTTGTAGTCTCCATGGACCACGATTTTTTTATCTAGGCAATACAAGGAAACTGGCACAATTTAATTGCATATAACTTGAGTAGATAGCTGCCAATATAACCTTGCCATTAAAAGAAAAGAAGGTGGGGAAAAACATAGTTGCATATTTCTCAGCTCTCATATATCAGATCATTTGGAAGGATTTCCTCAAGAAGTCAATGCATTTAAACAACCTTGATTTGTACATTCTCTTTCTCATAAATCATCAGCAATTTCTTTTAAGAATACTGTCTGATGGAGATCCCTTAGGGAAAGTATAATGAATCTCTATCCAGTATGCACACATGTCAGTGGACTCTGGGCAGGGGTGCTTGACCATTTGTTGGTTTGGCTTGTGTTCTTCTCATAGGCAATGCTCGTATGAGTGGAACATTTGACATAGTGTTCATCTGATAAGTCTCCCTCCAAAAGTAAAACTTTTTTTTTAAATGTCCCTTTAAGTTGATGGCAACAGTAAGTGCATGGCAGCTGGGGGGGGGAGTGCTATGCAATTGTGCATCGGCAGTTGTAAAAAAAACCCCAAAACCCTAGCAAATCTTCCTGGAGCTTTCAGTCATCAGCAGGGGAGGCAGCCTCAGAGCAAGCAGAGCAGCCTACCCCTGTTTCAAGACCCCCATGGGGGGGCAGGGATGGGGCATGGGTGGGCAGCCTGGGGTGGTAAAAACCCCAGCACCCATACACACACACTGGTCCACGGAAAAATTGTCTTCCACAAAACTGGTCCCTGGTGCCAAAAAGGTTGGGAGCCACTGATTTAAAGGATGCATATGACTATACGGGAGCAATGAGGGGGTGGAACTATGAGTGGTTCTGTGTTTGAAGATGCAGTCACTTTAATGGCCTGTCCATGACCTTGGGAAATATGCACCTTCCAATGATCAAGTTCACAAAGTGCAAGAGTGGCTTCAGGCAGTCACATAAAAATTATAAGTGTAATTTACCAAGACACAACTTGACCTTGAACCTGGATCACAGGCTGTTAGTCTGCAGGTACAAAGCTCTTCATCACGGCATTTGAAGCAAGCACCAAGTGGAAACAGTAATTAGATCCGGTGAGGGGGTTCAACGTGTGTAAAGAAAGCATGCAATCTAATTTTGCTGGCGATTTTTCATTCCCACCAAAGTTCTCAATCTCCTCGAGCATCTGTTTTTATTTCAACCAAGGTGATGGTGGCTGCATCCACTACCTCGCTCATCTTTCCTGTCCCACAGAACTAACTGCACTTCAGATGGGCAGACTGAATAGCAAAAGAGACTGTAGGGGAAAGAGATAAGTACTCTCTCAGTGGCTCATCCCTTCTCTTCAAAACAGTTGTGTGAGGCTGTGCATTAGCTTTAAAAACACAAAAGATGTAACAAAGGTAGTTTGGCCCAAATAAATGGGCCAAATTTTTCAGAAGGATTCTAATGCTCCCAGGACTTCTACTGGAGTGAAAGGGTCAGTGTCTGACCTTGGACATGCTTTGAAAGCATGCTCTGAGGTGTGGCAAGGAGATGAAGAAGACACTGACAAGTTAATTAGCCACAGTAGCCACTTTCTCATGCTTGCCTAGAAAACATATTTGGAGGAAAACCAAAGATGCAGCTGATCCCTCTATAGAGAAGCAACTGTCTTTCAAGTGTTCCTCTCCCTTTCCTTTCTGCTCCTCTGAGCAATGCTCAGCAGCTGCCTTCAAGCTAAGACATGACGTGTCTCCTTGTCCTCTGTTCCCCTCCCTCTGATTCAAGCACTGTAAGCTGCATATGTTCCCTAAGACTTCTCTGTTTCTTACAAAACATGTTCACCTCTCTTAGGAAACATCATGTCCCTGTCACCTGGGCAACTGTGCTCTGGCTGTCCTCTAGGGTTGCCAATCCCCAGGTGGGGGCAGGGGATCCCCGAGTTTGGAGGCCCTCCTCCCGCTTCAGGGTCATCAGAAAGCAGGAGGGGGGGAAGGGGAGGGAAATGTCTGCTGGGCCTTCCATTTTTCCCTATGGAGATTTATTCTCATAGGAAATAATGGAGAATTGATCCACGGGTATCTGGGGCTCTGGGGGCCCTGTTTTTTGAGGTAGAGGCACCAAATTTTCAGCATAGCATCCAGTGGCTCTCCCCAAAATACTCCCTAAATTTCAAAAAGATTGGACCAGGGGGTCCAATTCTATGAGCCCCAAAGGGAGGTGCCCCTATCCTTCATTATTTCCTATGGAAGGAAGGCATTAAAAAGGTGTGCGGTCCCTTAAAATATGATGGCCAGAACTCCCTTTGGAGTTCAGTTATGCTTGTCAAACCATTGCTCCACCCCAATGTCTCCTGGCTCCACCCCCAAAGTCCCCAGATATTTCTTGAATTGGACTTGGCAACTCTACTGTCCTCACCCTTGGCATTTCCCAGGGCCTGAACATTTGCTTGACTATTGAAATTGCTATGGTTTCAAGGGTTATGCCTGGATCTTGCCACCACTCCTGGGCTTTGCTAGGGCCTGGGCTGAGTGTATGAGCCACAGGTACTATCCCAAATCTCTCTCTTCTTCCAGGGTTATTCATGCCTGGAAATCCTAATATAAGGCCACAAACTCCATAATGTCTACATACAGCATTAACATCAAAGAGTTTCTGCAGACCTAGTGGCCAGATACATAAAGTACAAGTATAGCCGTCTCAGTTCTCATAGCTGCATTATGAACAATCCTAAAAACATGAAAGATGTGTTGACCCTATCATACTGTGATCTTATACCCCATATGCAAATTTATTTTGTTGAAATAAAAATGCAGTGACTTTATAATCACATTCAGCTATTTTCTGCGTTGTGTGTAATTATATGACAGATTTTTAAAAACAAATTCAGGAAATGCAAACATTTTGGTCTCAACAATGCTATTTAAAAGAATATTGATTTGCTATGAAGACTATATGCAAGGCACACAATTAATTCAGACTGCCAGGGGTTTGGGAGAAGTTAGGCAAGACTAAGGCTGCAATCACACACACTAAATAATGCTCTTTCAATCCACTTTCCAACTGGATTTTGACAGTTCACACAATAAAATCCAGTTGAAAAGTGCATGGAAAGTGGACTGGAAGTGCATTGTTTAGTGTGTGTGATCGCAGCCATATTGGGCAATGAGATATAAGGCAAAGATTTGCAGTCTCACAAGGTCTGCAGATTCCATCATTTCTTTTAAGAATTCAGTAAACAAAATGTTCTGCTCTTTAACTAGAGAAAAATCACACCAAACTGGTTCTCTTACCTCATGTGACAAAGCTTACAGGATTAGCAAGGGTCAAACAAATAGTATGGCAGAAGCCAAGTTCTAGCCTTCAACAATAACAGCAAAAGTGATGTGCAGGTTCAAGGCACTCACTTTGTCCAGTGTCCTAAATATTCAGAAACAGATATCAAGTTTTTACATTAGTCACATTTCCCAAATGTTAATTTCATGTTTCATTTTTGGGTCCTGGAATTATTGTGCATTATTTCTATTGAAAGATTCACAGAACTGTCTTTATTGCACTCATTTACTAATTAAAGGCATGGGAACCAGGTGGGCAGTTCATTTCTAGGATCTCTAACCCTGGTGGAGCACCAGCACTACTAGTTAGTATCCCATGTTCACTCAGCAGAGGAGAGTAAATGAAAGTCCTCACACTGAGTCACAAAGAGCATAGCAATTGCCCTGAAGTCCAAAGCAACTGCACTGCAACTCACTAACCATGGCACAGCATACCAACGATATCCCCATGATATTTAGAGATTAAAGCAGCCAATCAACACATGCTGATGTAGTCATGCCTCTCTAATATCCCACCACCACCCATATACAGAATGTAACAAAAGAGGGAACATTGTGCCATTCCCTGTATGCAAGATTATGGGATCAATGGGGAGCGCCCTGGAATATACATCCTCCATGGAGCTCCATAGATGGAGTTTTGAATCTACTCTGCATTCTTTTGCCGTGTGCACATGTAGTGAAGGTAACATAGCCACTCCTGCCACACAACCAATATGACTCTGCAGTGACTTAGTACAGACAGCTTTGATAGCTGGCCAAACTTCAGATTGGTGATCCACTCTTCTACCAGGCAAGGGGAAGCAGACCCTGGGCAGCTACAAGACCACACACCTCTGTGCATTCACAGAAGTTTGCCTGGTCAGTTCCACAATAGCTTACTGGGAAGAGTCCCCATGCGGGAAACCAGAGCCTTGGGCTTTGACCCCTCTGCTCTAAAGGGAAGGCTGGCAAAGCAAGCCTGTTATGCAGCAACAGGCTGATCAGCAACAAAACAGAAGGAAGAGGCTAGAGCTAGACTAGAACCCACACTTTGCATATTCATGGGTGCGGCCAGACGTACCATTAGTGGTGACACAGCTCCGTCTCGCTGATGGATTAAATGTGTTTGTTCAGACATCCACATCTGGCAATCGACCATGAACCAGCGTCATTCCGACTTGCTGCGGATCAGTGCCGCATTAATTTGACACCACAGAAAGTCCAGCCCTTTTTCAAAACAGCGACGCAAGATCGGCTTTTTGTTGTTTGGACAGCTCACGCGCGATACTGCCTCCCACCTTGTTTTTGAAAAAAAGCCCCAGCAGACATGCGCATTGCCAGATCATCCAGGAATCTGAGATGACGCTTCTGCTTCTCCAATCAACACAGGATCGGAGGAGGGTGGAAACGCTATCCCACTTTTCAGAACAGGAAAAAAAATCTTTCTTTTCAATGTGAGGATTTCAAGATATCATTGTCACTGCCAATTTCTAGGAAAATAATTCCTGCCAGTGGTTTGGATCGGCAACGTTAATTCCAGAAACTTTCCCCCTTCCCCCCTGCCGCTGAAGCAATGTTTGATTTCCCAGCTCCAAGCAGTTGGGCGCATGTTCAATGGACCCCCCCCCCCTCCCAGAAATCACCATCACCGTGTGATCAATCAACTGCTTTTCACAAATGGGACCAACTCTTTATACGACCGTTCATGTGAACGCCGCCACGTCGAATTTTTCTGCCCCGGTCCAGAAAAAGGCTCTTCCATCTCACTTTAAGTGGTCCATCTGGCCGCACCCCATGAGAACTTTCCTCACTATATATCCAAGTGAGCACACAGTAATAAGACATAGCATTGAACACTAGGGCTAGATTCACACTGGCAGTTTGGGGCAGCAGCCTCCCATCACAAAAGAAAGCCAGCATAGTGGAAAGTGCCCCAGAGGGAGTCAGACAGCACATGGCCTGCTGCTGGACAGGGATGGGCTGTGTGCACCCTGAAGGAGCAGTCACACCACTCAAGCACATGAGAGACACTTCCCTGGCACTCTCTGGCCATTCAGAAAGTTGGGAAAGGCAACAGGAAAGTGCTTCCAAGATTTGCTACTACTTACTACCTGGTAGCTTTTTGAAGCGGCAGAGTGATGGTGGAGGACGAGGTAAGGGCAGGAGCAAGGCAGGACCCAGGTGTGCGCATTTGAACGCACCTTTTTAATCTGGATATGGGGAGTTCCTGTGTCAGCCCAAATTGGCCATCTTAATTCAGCCTAGGTGTCATCCAGTAGCTGGGGCATTGACACCAGTTATACATACCAATTCAAGGAAGACTGTAAAGAAAGGTTAGAGTTTAGGAAGTCACAGGCATAGCATGCCTAGGGTCCCTGGGTTGAACACGATATGGAGATAGTTACAAATCACCCCAGGAAGGAGTTCCAGGAACCTCTGTGGTTTTTGTACTGTCAGACAAAGAGACAGGGGTTATGTGCCCTTGCTGACTGGCAGTCCCACACACCAATTATTTTAGCTAACAATCCCCAAGTCAGGATTCCCTTGCTGCACCCACACCCATTCAACCCAGCAACATTTACTCTCTGTACCAAATCAAATCAATGTTCAGAGTGGGATGACTTGACCCAGGACTCTGTTTGAACTCCTTATGTTTCCCCATCTGCAAGTGGAAGTCCACCACTTGCAAGCACATGGACAGGTCAGCATACAGGCAAGCCCCCTTCTTTTTTGAAAAGTATAGTAAGAAGCGTTGAAACGGATGAGGTTGAAGGTGATAAATTTAGATCGGGCCAGTACTTTAGCCTGAGCAAGATGTGTACTCTCTACTCTTGCTTTAGAAATTCCTCCTCCCATGACTTTTCCTTCGTACATGAGATCTCTTATAACACCCAGCCATAGATCCGCTTTCACACTTGCTAGACTGAATACTTTTCCAACTGCTGAATTAACAGGACACTTTCTTAAAATACCATATTCGGACCACCTTTGTGATTGTGCATCTGGTGCAGTAGAGACACTTGGCCATCTTCTATTACTTTGCCAACATTGGGTGGTTCCTTGGAGTCTATGGATAATCCCAGTTCTCTCTAAATGACAACTATCTATTGAATTTTGGGTGGTTTCTTTACTATTGGCAGATACTAATTCAGAAACCACCTACTCTGTTACAAAATTCCTGATGACAGTGCTTTCTGTAAAATGACAAAGAATTGGGCTGCTCTAACTATAACTATAAAAGGATTTGGTATATATTTAATTTACTGTTCTACCTGTATTCCAATTGCGATTACAGTGATTAGGTTGGTTTTATTTTACTAGAGATATTTTTGCTTTTTTACCATCTTTTATACTGTTTTAGATTTTGAATATTTTATCTTGGAATGTTGTTTCTGATTTTGATTATTTACAAACCTATGATGACTAGTGATGTATTATGCTAATTGTTGTAATTTTGATTTAAGACCTTTGGTCAAATGAGCTGATAAAAGGATTGGATTGGGAAACTTACTGCGTGGGGAGAAGTACATACTTACTGTTGGGGAGAAGGGTCACTAAGGGAATGAACAGAATAGGTATTGAGGAGGTAGGGGGGAGAAGGATAAACAATTTGTCACAGCCTGAGGCAGTGGATCCCATTCCAGTGCTTACTTGGAGGAAGGCTGTCCTTGCATGCAGGAAGAAGAAACTGGATGTCTCATATATCTGGTTTCAAAATTAATCAGACTTCAAACATTTATGCTTCACTGAACCAATGCTCAGATCATAATAATGTTTCAGCGAATGGCCTATGAATGAACTTCTTGACTCAAGCCCTCTTAGTATCTACAGATCGCCTCCAACCCAACAGTGATACACAGGTTCTAACTTCAGTGCACAGCAGATCTAATGCATGTCTCAAATTCTAATAAGAATGAGGCAGCCTGTTGAGTGAGAAGGAATACCTATGATTAGCCAAGAAGACCAACATGGCCCAATGATGCGAATAAGAATCACCTTTCTATTGGTGCTTTCACACACACTAAATAATGTACCTCCAATCCACATTTGATGCACTTTGCTACTGGATTTTACTGTGCAAAATGGCAAAATCCACTTACAAAGGCTGCTGAAGTAGATTGAAACTGTATTATTTAGCATGTGTGAAAATGCTCTATGGCTAATCAAAGACCATCAAACCCAGCATTCTATTTCCAACAGTGATTGGCTGTTTGCCTTGGGATGCTCATAAACGGTGTTTCTTTGACCATCAAAGATCAAGAATATAGTTAACAATAACAATAAGGAAGAATCCTTATTTGCTGTGTGTCGGTATCTAGAAATGGATGAATACTTGAGCAGAGCAGAGATACCAATATTGGACATACAGTGCTTGTTCTGTTCCTTAGCTGTATCTCAAAGAGCTCCTGTGTTGTGGAAGATGACCTTGCTCTGGGGTGCTCAATACCAAATGTTTTTTGTATGTGTTTTAGGTGTCGATGATATGCCTGTCATGAGGCAAAAAGATATAGCCCCACACCATTTGCCCTGTCATCAAAAGTGTGGGTGTCTTCATTGGGGTTTAGGACCTATAAGGATTATTAACAGCTGCATGCATAATGTCCTAAACTTCACCGGGGGTTGGGGGAATAGTGAGGACTTGCATTATTTCCTTGCATGGACCTTTATGGGATATGTAAAGATAGGCAAGGGCTGTCAGTGGGTGATGTACCCCTGATGTCTGTGGTTTGATTCATGGGACCACCACAAAATGAACTGCATCTTCCCAGTTCATGCCCATCCTTAATCCTAGCAACTCTTGGACTGGCATATTTTTAGATATACTAGTGCAGCTGCCACTGATTTATTTTATTTTTAATTGTATTTATTAAAATATGTATACCCCACCTTTCCTTGTAGCTCAACATGACAGAGTAGTTCAAGTCCCTATCCTGAATCCTCCAGAAATTGATCTTAAGTTGGTGCTGTTAATTGTGCATTCTTGCCACTTTAGAAGTGTACAGCTAGTCTTTCAATAGAGTATTTTTATAGAGAGGCTTATGCAGACCTACATTCCCTTCTTAAAAAAAAAATTCAACAAGCAGTTATAAGGATAGCAGTTATAAGCAGTTATAAGGATAGAGTAGCTCTCCATTTAAAGGTTTGCTGTTCGTTTTCATCATTCTCCATTCAAATCATTTTTGTGTATAGTGCCTGGTTCTTACAGACAGGCTAGTGTACATTTTCCATTCTATGAAAATTAGTTCTATTACAAGGTTTCTCTGTATGTCCTTTTTTCTATAGATCTGCAAGAACAGTTCAGAAGCCTGATGCTGTTGGAGGAGCAATTAGCTTGCAACTGAAAATAAGTGATTTCTCTCTCCCAGTTTGGAGGTAATCATATAACATAGTGGTTGTAAGTATGATGTAGTTATCTAAAGTAGACATTAGCCATAACATACACATGGCTTATGCAGCTTAAGCCCACTGACTTCATTAGGCTTAAGCACATATAACTTTTTTGGATTGTAGCCATTATTTTTCACTTTGGTGAACAAAGAGATCTTAGAATCCATCAGAGTAGCTGATTTCATTGAGTCACATCTTAATTCCCATGCCTGCTCTGGCTTTCTTATTCTAGAACTGATTTACAGTTCTTGGTGGTAGATGAGTGGATCTTAGTTTGAGCAACAATGGAAATTCCATGAGTTGCATTTGTAGTGCTTAATGTGGAGTGTTATTTCTTGAAAGATTATTGACCAATCTTCTCTCAATTTTTGTGTATGCTTAAGAGTCACATTCTGTTTGTCATAAGTAAACATTTGGAGTGGATTCACAGCTGCTGAACTTGTTTTGCTGAATGCCAAAAAGCACTAAAAAAGCTTATAGGAATAAAATCCTTATCAGTTTCATTCTTGAGTGCTCTGTATAGACAGTTTATTATTGAATTGGCTACCTTTGACAAGTGAAAGGGGAAAATTCTTGACACATTTTGAAAATAATCTTGCTTTTCTCGTTGTTATGGTTATGCTCACCCCACGTCTGAAAAGTGTACAAGCTCCAGTGAGTAATGTTTACCCAGTTTGGTTTTACATTCCAGACACATCTATGGATTGCGCATTCATTGCTTTGCAAGAAAGTAACTCAGCATCCACTACTAATCACCACTTACTATGGAGAGGGATCCAGGCCTTGCCAGGACTGTATCTCAGTACCACATAAGTTCATGGTTGCTGACTCAGTAGTTGTGCCTACCATGGACCAATGATGTTATTATCTACATCATTTGACAGGGGAGTGGCTGCAGAGTCTCCCAGGGGAGAGAAAGAAGAAAAGCAAGAGGTAGAGGAGTAGGAAAATAAGGTTTCTATATGAGTCCACATGGGTCCCCCACTTGAAGTAAATTATTATTGCATATTGATAGCATATATGCATTAAACCATTTGTAACCCAGCTCCCAGTCTTTTCCCAGCATGCCCTTCTATTCTCTTCTTCACTTTGGGTGTGATCAGACAAGGGGTTAGCCACAGCAGTCTCTCAGCTTTAAAAAAGCCAATCCTGAGACACACTGCAGCGATCAGATAGTGCCCAACCAGCGGCTAAAGCACAGGCTACACATGCACAGGGTGGAGCAATCACACCACTCTGCCACATGGATGGTACATCCAGGCCAATAACATGGCCAGGAACATGCCATGGAAGTGCTGGAAGGACTTCGCCACTGGGTAGTTCCCAGTGGCTATTTACTCCGTTCCTGGGCCATCCTACCACAAGGTAATGTTGCTGTATTTTAATTATTTTATCTATCTGATGTTTCAACCTGACTTTAATCCACCCTGAGCCCATTTTGGGGAGGGTGGGATATAAATTCAAATAAACAGGGCTTTTTTGGTAGCAGGAACTCCTTTGCATATTAGGCCACACACCCCTGATGTAGCCAATCCTCCATGAGTTTATAGAACTCTTAGTACAGGACCTACTGTAAACTCCAGAAAGATTTGCTACATCAGGGGTGTGTGGCCTAATATGCAAAGGAGTTCTGGCTACAAAAAAGCCCTGAGAATACATAAATAAGGTAAGGATGAGCAGGCCACAAGGAACAGGTGTGTGTGTGTGTGATCACGCACATTAAATTTGGGGGTGGGGGGTGGCCATGGCAGGCCAAAATGCACATCTGACCACAACATTTGTTTCTTTCTTTTTAATTTCCCCGGAAGTTTCTTTATTTTCATTTCTGTAATGACATAATTTATGTATCCTATGTTTTGCTTTTGTATAAATACAACACAGTTTCTGTGAGATTTGAAATGCTTTCAGTAAACAGTAACTTAAAGGAATGAAAAAGAAATAATCTAGCAGAGAAATCTTCCATATCTTGTTGTGAAGGAACAAGTTAAATATTACTTCTGATTACTAAAGATGGTGACTGATTCATCACTTCAAACGAGCAGGACTTCTTTAACCCTGCATTGCTGTACCCTGTGATTCATTGGCATCTTATAAGGTTGTGTGCCGGTATGTATGAGAACTCCACTGAGGTGTAACATTAGCTAGTAAAGACTGCCTTCTTTTAAAATGTTTAGCGGATGACATCATTTTCAGTTCCATGGTTTTGGAATCCACAGGCACAATCCAGCGCAATCCAGGCACAATGTCTAAGTAGGAAGAATTCCCACCAGTCTCTCTCTAGAACCCTGTTTCCTGCTATATCCTGCCCATGTGTATGCAGGCATAGTAATGGGCTATCTGGAAGAATGAGAGGAATGTGCATACCCCTCTTTTTCCATCCAGCCCTCCCTTTTACCTTGATGAAATTTGTTTGTATTCTGGACTTTGCATTCCCCCTAGTGGTGCATCAAGCTGCCAGCGTGCAAGCTCATATATACGGTGCTTTATTGAGCCTATGAAAATCATCCATGCACAAGCACTGAACTCATAGTGAACTGGATGATTTCTCATGTATTTGGCTTCAAGATGATTTCTCATGTATCAGGCCTCAAACATATATGCCTCACTAAACCAGTGCCCAGAGTGCTGTAATGTTTCAGTGAAAGGACTGTAAATGAACTTCCTGGCTCAAGTCTTCTTAGTATCTTCATGTCACCTCTAACCCAGAAGTGATACACTGGTTCTGACTTCAGTGCATGACAAATCTAATGCATGACCCAAATCCTAATACAAAGCACTGAGACAGCCTGTTGAGTGAGAAGGAATGCCCATGATTAGCCAAGAGGACCAAGATTACCCAATGATGCTAATAAGAATTGCCATTCTATGGTTGATCAAGAAGAAGCATTCTATTTCCAATAGTGATTTGCTGTTTGCCTTGGGATGCTCATAAACAGCATTTCTTTGACCTTCAAAGATCCGGAATATAACCAATAATAATAAAAAGAAAAAATCCTTATTTTTTTCTAGATTGAAACAACACTTAAATACAGAGGTATATACAGCTCTACTGATTTCCAAACGCGTGTAACTCTAGTCTTCTAAATAGTGTTAACAGTTGTTAATGGTTTGATCCATATACTGGATCAACTGAAAATAAAGTACAAAAGAGGCAGCACTGGTCCTTTTGGAAGCATGGAATAAAAAAAATCAGCTATGTTTAGGATTGTTTGTGACTAACATTACCTTAAAGAAATATAAACTATTGTTTGCCACCAGAGGGAGAAAGAGGGTATGGCATCCTTCTCAGGAGGGGGTGGAGTGGAAAAGGGTGATTATTACAATTTATCATTTGTATGATACTTTTATATGTAAAATACATTTGAAAATTATTATTTATTTTCAAAGCACCCTGAAAACTTACAATTTTTCCAACTGTTTTCTTAGCTTACCATATTAGAGTGTCCTTTATACAGACTCCAGGTCTAAATTGTGACGATACAAGGCATTTATCTTCAGCAGCTTGAGTCCTTATCTGCAGGAGTGTAGCAGCCGGAGGGGGGAGAAGGATTCCTGTCAGCTTTGTCCAGCAGCTTCTTTTCCCTTTTTCTGTCTGGGTGAGTTCAGTACTATTAAAACAGTACATTTTCTTCAAATAACTGTACAGTGGCATTAATAGGATATTACACAGTATTATTATTATACACTGTTGAATACTGGTCATGAAACAAAACTCCTTACAAGTAGAAAACTTAGCGTGGAAAAAATGTTTGAACTGTCCAAATTCCTGAAGAACTAGAATTAAATTTGAAGGGAGTTTTGACATAGAGAAGCATTTTATTTTTAGCACCCAACCTAATAAGGAATTCTGGAGATCTGCAAGGTCACATACTGTTTTGTGTCATAGCTCTGACTTGCAAGCCTTTCCCCTTAAGGATGCCAGCCTCCAGGTTGGGCCTGGGGATTCCCCAGAATTACAGCTCATCTTCAGATTACAGAGATCAATTCCCCTGGAGAAAATGGATGCTTTGGAAAGTAGACTCCATGGCACTGTACCCCACTGATAGAGTTGCCAGGTCCAACTCAGGAAATATCTGGGGACTTTGGGGGTGGAGCCAGGAGACTTTGGGGGTACAGTTGGGAGACTTTCCCATTCCCTACAAATAAATAATAATACATCAGTGCAGTTTCCCTGAATACAGTCTTCATTTGCTTCTCCTCTTTTTTGCATTCAAATAGCTCACAGCAGCTGCACTTCCAGGTCATTTAGGTGGGATAGAAATGGCCAAGAGGGCATGGCATCTCAATGGTTATTTAAAGAGGGCCCAAAAGCAGGCCAAAAATGTTGTAGCTGGTCCTTATCAGGGCACTGAGGACAATAGAAAGGATAAAGATCCTGGTGTTGCAGCCCTCTCCCCTCTTCTCACTGAGGCCTAGTGGGCTCTCTAGAGATAAGAGCAGTGACAACAGAGGGCAAAGCAGTGGGCCAGGGTATGAGGATCTTCACACTAAAGTTCAACAGTAGTGGGGTGAGGCAAACCTACATGCTTTGTGGTAAACTAGTAAACAGGTTATATGCTATAATACATTGTTCATTGTGTATATTTGAGGTGGTATTCAGTATGTAGTAATCAAGTGGCTCTTTTGCTTGATGAGAATTGTGAATGCGGCTCTGTGGAGTGAGTACCACTGCCTTACAATCATTAGTACAAATCTGTCAAAAAAGAAAATTCACACTAGAGGAATTATTCAGGTACAAGCACAACAGAAAATATTAACAAATGGCTTTAGAATAATAACTTATACCAGATTTTTACATTTCAGCAGATATTGTATCAGGAAAATTTCTGCGGGAGGGTTAATTTTAAACAAAATGCAAATTCATACAAGCAAGGCAGTCCTATAGATATGGTCATAACATTCAAATCAGGGCATATGCTCATATAATCATATACAGGGCTAGTAGAGATGGGCACAAACTGAACCACAAATCATGATTCATGCTAAAAATAAGCAGTTGTTTCCGACTCTGGGGTGATGTCGCTTTCATGACGTTTTCATAGAAGACTTTTTATGGAGTAGTTTGCCATTGGCTTCCCCAGTCATTTACACTTTCCATGCAGCAAGCTCATAAGCTGTACAAATACCTACATGGAAAGAAATATGCCTTGAAAGCATTCTAATCTTCACATTGTATGTACATAGTCAGTGACAGATATTAGCAAAAACATCTCACAAGAAGCACAAATTGTACACATGATAAAGTTTCAAGAATCTTTAATTAAATTAAATTTAAATAAAATTATGCATCCATCCCATGCAGCTGCAGAAATATACTAGAATAGATAGATAGATAGATAGATAGATAGATAGATAGATAGATAGATAGATAGATAGATAGATAGATAGATAGATAGATAGATGAGAGAGAGAGAGAGAGAGAGACCCTCCAAAGGTCAATCAATAAAATCCCCAAAGGCTCCCAAATGTTCCTCATCATTCTGAGGAGCCAGCTCATATTTTCAGTATGCAGAGTTAGGAAGTGGGATTATTTCCTGAAAGCAAGTGATATGTTACTGCAAATAGGGATGTGGTGGTAGATAGTGCTTGATCATATTCCTCCAGGTAAGGAAGTATGAAAGATTTATGGTTTCCAAATATAACTGTCAAGAGTGTTTTACAAATGAAAAGTAATGTATTTCCAGAACAATGGATTGTATTTGAGGACAAAAATCCCTGGGACATGTTGTTGACAACAATGCAAAGACAAGTACTTTTTTTTTCTTTTTTAAAATTTAAACAATTTTTATTATAATAAACCATAAGCAAAAAGTTACAATAATGAATTACAAACACGTATAAGTGTTTCTATTGGTACTACAGGAAAGTATGACATAGATATAAACAAATTGCAGAAGTCATATAAATGATCTTTATATGTACATCTTATACATAAAGTATAATAATACAAAATAAAATTTAAAAATACATCATCTGTCTATATGTTGGATTCATGGGGATTAAATTATATTAGCTTCCCTGAGCCCGTTAAGGGAGGATGGGATATAAATCTGATAAAATAAAAATAAATAAATAAATAAATATTCAGTGAGGTATTCAATGATAGGGTACCATAGAGAGATAAACTTTGATTCATATTGTTCAGCATTCTCAGTTTGGGTATATGCACAGATTTTTCTCATTTTGAAAAAGTCCAATAGGTGTTGTTGCCAGTTTTCAATAGCAGGTAATGTTTTGTCTAGCCACTTTGCAGCTAAAGTTGTTAGTGCTACTGAAAGCAAAATACATATTCTCTCTGTTTTTTGTTTGTCTTTACTAGGATCGACCCAGTTCCCCAGCCGCAAAACCTCTGGTCTTAAGGGTAAGTTAATATTAGTAATATACAAAATATGCTGAATGACAAGTGCTCTTCTTAATTTTTTACCACCCATTTTAAAACAAAGCAAATTTTCCATTAGATGGATCTGAACTGAGAACTAGCAACAAGTGGTTTCAGCTATTCAGATCACACAGAGTGATCTTCGCACCAAAACAAATAAAACAAACAACTGTGTCAGCTCCTGCTCAGGTCCTCAATTATCAGCTCTCTTGCTGGTATTCAGAAAGGGTTTATTGAAAGACACATAGTAACAAGTATGACTTTCTGTGTCAGATCTGGTGGTACCTGGGAGAGCCAGCTCTATATACCTTCACATTTGGGCTGTTAATAGCCTGCCCAAGTTCACAGTAAAAAGCCTGCACAAAGCAACAGAAACATTTTCTCAATGTTGTGTACCGGACTCAAGGGAGGACTTGGATGGGTGTTTCTGCCGGGCTCATTAGAGCCATAAGAATGGAGTTTGGGGACTTGGGAACAATGGGCAGCAAGATCCAAATCCCTGCTCCAATCACGGCCCCCCTGCTGGTTTGAATGGTCCAATAGTGTGCTTGCACCGGAAGCCTAACATGTATATATAGTTGGCCCCGTTGGCAATGTTTTCAGTCTTGGACTGCAGGTTACCTTATGCTGTACTTAATAAAGAGCTGATGATCACTACTACCTCGCCTCTTTCATGCATTGAACCCACTATATTATAGTGGTGACAAAGGTGGGATCCTGGTGAGCGGCCCAGCAGCTGGCATTACATCGCACATCGCTGTCTCTGCATCCAGCACCACGCCTTGCACTGTCTCTGCTGACAAGATGACCTGGAACAATTCAAGCCTTCGATGTGGCCAGCCCGGAAAGATAGGAGACCTGGTTGGAGCAGTTGGAGAACCACATCGAATACAACATCATCACAGACCGCAAGAAGAAGACGCTCCTATTCAGCTCCTGCGGAATGAATACCCTGGAGCTGGCGCAAGGCCTCATGGTGCCCATGACCCTCAAGACAGCCACCTATGACAACATTGTTACGGTCCTCACAGCCCATTTTGTGCCACAACCAATGGTCCTGGCCTGCCACTTCAAATTCTCCAAGCGCCGCCAGCAACCCGAGTGTGTGGCCAACTTCATCACTGCCCTTCGCTTGTTGTTGCTATGCTGCGATTTCCCGATCCTGGATGAAGCTCTGAGAGAACCCTTTGTCTTTGGTCGGCGGGACGAGAAGCTACGGCAGAAGCTGCTTGGGAAGGATGACACCAACCTTGCAACGGCAATTAAGGAGGCAACGGCATATGAAAAATTGAGGAAGGAGCGAGCCATGGCCTCCGAGCAATGAACCGCCGCCTCCTCATCTGAATAGGAGAACTCAGGAGAAGACGACATGCTCAAGCTGTGGCACGCTGCTCAGAAGCAACCACTGAGACAACTGACTGAGACTGCACCTGCCCGTGAGTGTGCCAGCTGTGGGGAGCCACACAAACATTGCTCTTGAATGTTCAGAGACACCATCTGCCCCCAGTGCGGGAAGATGGGCCATCTGGTGAGGGTCTGCCGCTCCAGACCCAAGTGATCAACCCCGGGAAGTGCCTCCCGGCACAAACAAAGCCAACGCCAAGAGACAACCTTCACAGAAGAGCTCCACTTCATCACAACAGCAGGGGAACAGGTATGTCAACTTTCCCTGCCCTTCCCAGGAAAACTACAAATCACCATGCTAATTGAGGGCAGGCCATGTAAAATGGAGGTGGATTCTGGGACTGGACAGACTATAATCTCAGCCTGGACCCTCCAGCAGCTGCAGTCATCCCCGTTCAGCCATCCCTGCAACTGTAAGATGCATAACATCTAGATTTTAGCACCAAATCAACTTAGATGGTTTTAATGTATGATTTATAATATTTGATTTATAATGTGTGATTTATAATATGTATGTATGATTTATAATATGCATTGTCTTAATTGTTGAAGTTTTTACGTTGTGAGACGCCTTGAGCCTGCTTCGGTGGGGAGGGCAGGATATAGATTAAATATTATTATTATTATTATTATTATTATTATTATTATTATTATTATTATTATTATTATTATTATTATTATTATTATTATTATTATTATCATCATCATCATCATCATCATCATCATTGTCTGGGACTACCAAAAATGGGAGATCGTAGTACTGGGAGTTGGGATTCTGCAAGTGAAGTATGGTCAATTCTCTGAGAGACTGCCCCTGGTAGTAGTAGAGGGGGACTTGGTAGCTTGCTAGGCTGGGTATGTTTTGGGCACCTGGGGATTCAGGTGACCGGGATGCACTAGACTCTTGCAAGACCGCAGGATTTCCAGAGCATCTGTGGGGAGTTCCTGGCCTTTTTTGATGGCACTCTTGGAATGTACACCGGGCCCCACATGTCGTTGCAACTAAACCCAAACATGCAGCCCATAAGGCTGAAGACCTGGTGCATACCCTTCGCCCTCAAACATAAGATCAAGGAGGAACCGGACCTCCTGGTGGCTCAGGGTATGTTAAAGCCAATTGCTAATGCCTACTGGGAAACACCCATTGTCACCCCGGTCAAGCCAGATGGCCGTGCCCGCCGCTGAACAGACTATAAGTGCACTATTAACAAGGTGCTACAAGGCCACACCTCCCCAGTACCAGTGGTCAGCCACGTGCTGGCATTCTTAGCGGGGGCAAAGATTTTTGGGAAATTGGACTTGGCCCAAGCATATCAACAGCTTCCAGTTGACACCGCCACGGCCGAGGCACAAATGATTATCACACACAGGGGCGATTTTAAGGTCAAGCGCCTCCAGTTTGGGGTCAGAGTGGCTCTGGGAAATTTCCAGAACTTAATGGACTCTCTTTTGAAAAGTATCCCTGGGGTCCAGCTGGTTTTTGACCATGTGCTGATCACCACAGTCACTGAGGAGGAGTTCACCTCCCGCCTCCGGACCGTGCTCCAGTGTTTTGACTCTGTGGGGCTGAAGGTGAAGAAGGAGAAGTGCCTCCTGGGGGTCCCAAAGGTAGACTTCCTGGGGTACTCAGTGGACACAAACGACATCCATCCCTCAAGGGAAAAGGTTGAGGCCATATGTGATGCACTGCCCCCCGCTAATAAGGCAGAGTTCCAGGCTTTCTTAGGCCTCCTAAACTTCCACCATGCCTTCCTGCCCCACAAGGTGGTGATAGCAGAGCCCCTCCAATGATTACTGGACAAGAGGGCCTCATGGGGCCACCAGCAGGTTTGGGGCCACCAGCAGGTTGTGAGGTGCCAACCATGCCAGGAGACCTGGCTGGTACCGGCCTGAGCACCAGCACAACAGTGGGAGTCCACACGTAACCCTTGGTCCCACTTACATCTGGACTTTGCAGGGGCCTTCCAGGGTCTGATATTTTTCCTTATCATGGACTCCTACTTTAAGTGGCTCAAAGTAGTCCCTGTGGCATCCACTTCCTCCTGGGCTGCCATTACTGCCCTCCGCAGGGTATTTGCCACCCATCGGTTACCAGATACCCTCATCTCCGGCAACAGGACAGCCTTCACATCTGGAGGGTTCTGGGACTTTTGCGGCTGGATCTTGATCCGCCACATCAGGTCAGCTCCTTTCCACCCGGCCACCAACAGCCAAGCAGAAAGGATGGTGCGGTCCACCAAAGAGTCACTCTGCTGCACCATCCAAGGGGATTGGGAGGTCTGCCTGGCCAAGTGTCTGTTGGCCCAGCATACCATCCCCTACACCACCACCGGCCACAGCCTGGCCAAACTCCTGATGGGCTGGTGGCTGTCAACACTCCTAGACCGCATGCACCCTGATTGGGCCCCTGACCTGCAAGAGATACCAGAGGCGGTTCGAGCACCCCAGGGGTTTGATACAGAGGACTTAGTGTTTGCAAAAAACTTGGGGGGGGGCAGCATGGATTCCGGACCAGGTTTCCCGAGTACTGTGGTTGGTCATGTACGAGGTCACCACGGAAGGCGAGTTCACGATGAAGTGCCACATCAACCAGCTACAGTCACGGGAGGCACCTAGGGACAAGATCAAAGATGGTGACCCGAGCAACCCCCCCAGTCGATCTGGCCCCAATGGGCCTTGAATCAGCTGGCACAGAGGTCCTGGCTCTGGGCCATCCAACCATGCCGGAAATCCCCGCAGACCCGGAACTGCCAACCAAAAGTCTAGCATTGCCGGCTTCCCTGCTCGCAGCACCAGAAGCTGCGACCACCCCGCTACCCACTCTAGCACTCAGGCAGTCAATGCGGGAGCACCGCAAGCCAGCCTACTTGAGAGACTATGTTTGCTAAGACTTGTGAACTAGGAGGGAAGGGATGTTGTGTACCGGACTCAAGGGAGGACTTGGGTGGGTGTTTCTGCCGGGCTCATTGGAGCCATAAGAATGGAGCTTGGGGACTTGGGAATAATAGGCAGCAGGATCCAAATCCCTGCTGCCCTGCTCCAATCACGGCCCCCCTGCTGGTTTGAATGGTCCAAAAGCGTGCTTGCGCGGGAACCCTGATGTGTATATATAGTTGGCCCTGTTGGTCCTTTCCCCAGTCTTCAAGTGCAGTCTATACTATGCTGTACTATAATAAAGAGCTATGATCACTTTCACCTCGCCTCTTCCGTGCATCAAACCCACTATATTATACTCACCCAGCTCCCCGTTGTGCCAGCAGGTGCTAAGACAGTCTCTGGTGAGAGATAACATGTCCTTGAATTGCAGGCCTCCCTCCCAGGACCGAATGTGTACTTCATGAGTTACAGACAGAAGCAAAAGCAAGCTGGCAAAAGTGGCCACAGCATTCTCCCCCAACGTTCCCATTACTGTTCCAGACAACCTCAGGAAACTAGGCCTCAGCAAATAGATAAGATAGCAAGCCCCTTAATATCCAGTTGCTTTCAGGTCATGGTTGTACAAGTATTTCTCTCATTCTTGTTCTATACTTCTCTAACAAACAGGAAATTTGCACGTTTTCCTCAAAACTATATATGTTGCTATTGCTGCTCTTTCATTGGTGTCCATTGTGGTAGCCATTTTTGATCCTGCAGTTGAATTCTCTTCTGCCCAGAGGCTTGCTGTGCTTGTTTCATTCTCAATTAATGATGGACTATAGTGATTAGCTGCTTCCAAGGGAATGCATTTAACAACCCTATATGTTAGGGTTGTTAAATGCTGGTAGACATATACCAGAAAGAACACAAGTATCACAAAGTGTGCAATGTGACAACAACTTTTTACTTTTGTCCAGGCAAAGCATGTTTATTATGTGTAATGAAAAATATAACCTTCCAACTTATACAATATTTCTATTGTGGCTTCCTGTGCTGAACAATTTTTCTTGCAGAAAACAACAACTGTGTACAAAACACAACATAAAAATATATACAAAGTAATTCTTATTGTCTATGTTTGTTTCCAATAATACTAAATACACACTATATCAAAATATTTCCCAAAGGAAAGGATCCACAGTATTTCACTGTTTAGAGAATGTCCAATCCTTCTCCCTTCTTGTTCAATGCTGTGTGGTATCCAAATTCCTTACAAATCCTGGCTCCAAAGGTGATGTTCCTTTATGTGCCCATTGTCACATTCTCAGGGAGCAGGCAGGCAGGAGTCCAAAGCCAGGCTGAGGTCAAAGTTCGGGAAATCAAACAAGAGCTGAGTCACCACAGCAAAATTGCAAACCAGAAGCAGGTCAGTGTCCAAAGCCAAAGGGTCAGGGTGCCAAGGAGTTCAAACCGGTCAGGAACTGGAATCAGGAAGGAGTGTGGATGCAAGCCAGGGAATCGACTCGTTGCTTCCATGAGGTTGCCAAGTCTTGGGTGTGAGTTATATTGGAGCCTCAATCAGCCTGCTATCTTGGTGGCCGTAATTCTCCTAGTATTCGGGGCTAAGAAATCGGAAGCATAGGCGTGTCTTGTGTCTGCATTCTGAGAGTCTTTTCCAAAGACGGCTCCACATTCTTGAGATGGGAGGGGGAGAGCTTGGAGGAAACTGATTGTCAACAGCCAGCACAGTTGCCTGGAATGTGGGGAGAGTGATTGATGGGTCAGCTGTCGCTGCTTAGGCGTTGGAAGGCCATTCTTCCTGGTCTGTTAACCCTTCCAGCTCCCCCTCCTCAGGGCTCATGACACCCATCAACTTGGATCACATTTTGCATACAGTGTTTCCTCGAAGAGCCAATCTGTTCTGCTAGTGCCTATTGGAAATTTGATCAAGTGGTCTTAGTTGACATCAAAAAAAAAAATTGAGCAGAACAGATTGACTCTTCGAGGAAGCATTGTATGCGAAACGTGATCCAAGTTGACGGGCACATAAGGGAACATCACCTTTGGAGCCAGGATTTGTAAGGAATTTGGATACCACACAGGATTGAACAAGAAGGGAGAAGGACTAGACATTCTCTGGACATTGAAATACTGTGGCTCCTTTCCTTTTGTGAAATATTTTTAGATACTGTGTATTTGGTATTATTGGAAACAAACATAGACAACAAGAATTACTTTGTATATATTTTTATGTTGTGTTTTGTACACAGTTGTTGTTTTCTGCTATAGACTGTGTTGCCACTTTTGTATGGAACAATTTTTCTTGACTTGAGTGATTAACATGAGCAACAGGTTCCAGATTGGCCTTTTTCTTTGTTCTATTACATGAGAGTCCCTTGGACTGCAAGACGATCAAATCAGTCATTCCTAAGGAAAATCAACCCTAACTGTTCCCTGGAAGGTCAGATGCTGAAGCTCAAATACCTTGGTCACCAAATGAGAAGGGAGCACTCACTGGAAAAGATCCTGATGCTGGGAAAGACAGAAGGCAAAAGAAGAAGGGGATGGAAAAAGATGAGATGATTGGACAGCGTTACTGATGTAACAAACACGAATTTGAGCAGACTTTGGAGAATGGTAGAAGACATGTGGGCCTGGCATGACTTTGTCCATGGGGTCGCAAAGAGTTGGACTTGACTGTGCGACTGAACAACAACAACAAATTACTTTGTCTTCCATTGATGCACAAGAGATTGCAAGTCTTGTGCAGTTTATTCACCCTGCTTTTGCACAACTAATTCTTCACAACCCATAACAGAAAGGTTCCTAGGTCCATATTGGAATGGGCTTCTTCATTGTTCCATTAGGCATGTAGTCTAGGCCTTCCAAATCCAGGAAGTGTCTTTAAAGGTACACTTTGATGTTCAGAAGATTACTGGATATAAAAGACCCAATCCATTTTTAATAGCAGACACAAAATTTATGCACTGTTTGAAAAATTTTTCATACAGTTTCACAAGAAAACAAGGTTTAAGGTTATAGCTTCAAAAAAGCCTACAGAGCACATGGAATCTTTGTCTGGGATAGGGTTGCCAAGTCCAATTCAAGAAATATCTGGGGACTTTGGGGGTGGAGCCAGGAGACTTTGGGGTGGAGCCAGGAGACATTGGGGTGGAGCCAGGAGCAAGGTTGTGACAAGCATAATTGAACTCCAAAGGAAGTTCTGTCCATCACATTGAAAAGGACCATACACCTTTTCAATGCCTTCCCTCCTTGGAATTAATAAAAGATAGGGGCACCTTATTTGGGGGCTCATAGAATTGGACTCCGCAGTCAGATCTTTTTGAAACTTGGAGGGTCTTTTGAGGAGAGGCATCGGATGCTATGCTGAAAACCTGGTGCCTCTACCTCAAAAAACAGCCCCTCCCCAAGAGTACCAGATACCCGCTGATCAATTCTCCATTATTCCCTTTGGGAATCGGTTTCCATAGGGAATAATGAATGCCCAGCAGTCAGTTCCCTCCCCAGTCTGGTAAGTCACATGCTCTCTCTCGCTAGGGAGGCAGTCTTGCCTGGCTGGTTGCGATGCCTTGCTGGCCTTTTTTCCACCGCATAATGTGCTTTTAAAATTATTTACCCGGACCTTGCGTATTTGAGGTGTGCGTGCCGTGCACACGAAAGCTCATACCTTGAATAGCACACTCTCTAACTTTACCCGGACCTTGCAAGCGTTAAGAAAGTGGACGGCTTCCTTCTCACTCAGGAAGAAAGCAAAGAGTGCAGGCAGGCGCGGGCTTCCTCATGCCGGTTTTAGCTTCTCTTCGGGGTCAAGGACGAAAAGATCTCAACTGGGGGTGTCGATTTGGAAAACGGCCTGTAACTGGCAGCCTCAGACTGGGGGGGGGCTTGCATGGGGTTGTTGTTTTTCTGTTTTACCTTTCCTCCCTTTGACTTTCCCGATCGCTCCTTCCCAGCTACAGCCGCTCCTCGGAAGAAAAGGGCAATTGGTATTTATTGTAAAAAAAAATCTCACAAGTCTCTCCCAGAAGGCAGGATCAAAGGGGGGGGGAGAGGAGACCCTCTGCCGCTCTCCTCAGGCACTGGCAGCCTGTAGCTCGGGACGCAGCCGCGGTGATGGCGGCTGCTGCCTGTGCCTGTGCCTGGGCCAGCAGCGCTTGTGGTGGCGGCGCTGCGCTGGTGTTGCTGCTGCGGCAGCGGCCGGGCGCTGTGAGGGGGAAGCATCGTCCCCCCTCCCGCTTCCGAATATTTGCAGAGCGGGGGAGGAGGCTGAAAACCCAGTGTTCCCCCGCCAGGGCGGGAGGGTTGGGAAGCCTAGTCTGGGAATTAATCTATCAGCTAATCCATGTTAACCCATTTTCTAGGTTTTAAAAAGTGAGATGGGCAGACGTCTTCCATTTAGAACACCTAGTCTGGAAGAAATTAAATGAAATTACAAAATGTATGCAAAGAAGTCTGAGCTATTTGGATCATTCCCATGTTCAATAACAAGATTCTTTATGTTTCTCTTCTAAATGAAAATGTCTTGGATCCAAACAACCGTGAACTACTCCATGTGGTTGAGTAATGGTGCAGAATCCTCCGCCCTGCAAGACACACATGCAGGTATTATGTCCATTTGGTCAAGAGCTCATTTAAAAAGCAGAAGGGATTTCCTGTATTGCTGCATCCAGATCCCTCCCCCATGTGTCCCATCCCACACCATTCTCATGGGTCCAATCAACCATCAAGACTGGTTTTTCTGCAGGTACAGAGGATGCAGTGCAAAGGGGGTGCCAGCCAAGGTTTATCCTGTGAACTTTAGAATCCAAATGCATAACCATCTGTTGCTAGATACATCAGGGGTGGCCAAACTTGCTTAATGTAAGAGCCAGATGTCTGAGAGCCACAAGATATGAATGTCAGATGTTTGAGAGCTGCAAGACAGGAAGGAAGGGAGGGGAAACAGTTGAGGAGAGGTGGATAGAAGGCAACTTTAACTTTAAATGCATTCTGCATGCCACCGGCTGACTTGGGGAACTGATTTAAAGAGAGAAATGTCTTCTCCAAGCCTACCAATGGGGTGGTGGGGGGCTTTGAGAATCACACAATATGTGTGGAAGAGCCACATGTGACTCCCGAGCCGAAGTTTAGCCACCCCTGGTATACACACTACACAGCTTTTAGTACTCTTAACAGGGGAAATCTATGAGCAGAAGACTGTGACTAGGCAGAGAACTGAGTTGATGATCCTTGTTAGATTGTAGGGCAACACTTATACAGAATTGGATCTAAACTTTTGTAAACAGAGTTGTTAAAAGAGATTATTAGTGCCTTGCTCTTCACTCAACAACCATCTGTGATACATGAAAAACCACAGCGAAGGGACAGTAACCCTCTAAAATAATATGGCATGAGGTATGGGGAGCTCGGGGGTGGGGGGGGAGGGAATTGGTCAAAATTGTTCCGCTCAGTCTTGCATCGGTAGATTAGCTTGTGAATGGAGCAGAAATTCACAGAAGAATGAGGGAGGCACATTCTGGCCAATTCCTTCTCCTTACTGTAGAGCCCTTCTCAATGCCACATTACATTTTGTTCTGAAATGTTCCTTGACCCACAGCAACAAATTTTGGGTTAGCAAAGGTGGGCACTGGAGGAAGATGCTAGTAAGGTCTCCCACAAACTATCCTTTCTATAACAAAGTGTAGTGGTATTGGCAAAATGGAGCTCTCCAATTGGCTGTGGTGTGCTCTCCATCAATCATTGGTCCATCAATCACCACTCAAAGTCTGTTGCATTCCATTGGCTGAGGATTAAGGCACAGCTTTACAGAGGAGAGAAAGAAAGCCTTCCCTTAATTGGCGGACAGTGGGAAGAAGGAACCTTCCACAGAAAGCCTTCTCTTGATTGGCGCTGCTTCACAGAGGAGATAAAGAAAGCTTTCCCTCTACTGGCTGAGGGCTCCTCCCCCTCCTCCTCTGGGGAGCCAACAGCCAGAAAGAAAGACAAAAAATGGCATCCTATGGCAGCAGAACAATGATGTTTATTCTAGGGAGGGAGAGAGAGAGCAATAGAGAATATAGAATTCTGTGTTTAAGATTGGGCCACTGGGAATCTGCCTTCATTTCCCCCTTAGTGCCTGTTGCTAGCCAACCAAGTTGGCTTGCCAATCCCTAGGTGCCAGTGGGAGATCTTCCTGTTTTTTTAGGCTCCTCCCCGCTTGCTCCAACAGACACCATGTGTCTTTATATCTCAGCAGGTTTAGCAGAAGCCTGCAGACTGCCTCTGTTTTGGACAGTGTGTGTGCCTTTAAATACTGTGGTTCATACCTGAATGGGAGACCAATAGGATGGGTGGGACAAGTAGGCAGAGCCGCCTGGGTCTTCCTGGTGAGTGTGTAAAAGGAAGAAAAGTAAGTGGAGTCCCTCTGTTTGTTTCGATGAAAAATCCACCTCCTGGGCTGCTCTGCTTTTGTTTTCCTGTTAATCTGAAGAAGTTGATTGAAATATAGCAGATGGTTACATTCATCAGCTCCAATGAGAAAATTGCCCTACTGAGGTCACAAAAGTGCATGCTTGCAAACTGTGTTTATATTGGCTGCTTTGTGGGAGTGTGTGTGTGTATGTATGTTTACTTTCATTTAGTAGAAGTGCAGCCATTTGGTGGAAGTGCAGCAGGAAATGAAGACTGTATTCAGGGGAACTGCACTGCTGTAGTTTTAATTATTTTGGGAGGGTTGAATGGGAGAGTCTCCTGGATTCACTCCCAAGGTCCCCAGGTATTTTCTGAGTTGGACCGGGCAACCCTACAACCAAGCTTGGTTCTGTTGGTGAAAGGTGGGGGGAGGCACTTTCCAGACCTACTTTGGCCTCTGAGGGAGAACTTCTTGGGCCAGTCCTGACTCAGGGTACCAGCCCAGGTTGGGAAATTCCTGGAGATTTTGTGCTGGAGTCTATGGAAGCCAGACTTTGGGGAGGGGAGAGACCCCAGATGAATATAATGCCATAATACCACCCTCCAAAGCTGTTGTTTTCTCCAGGGGGAAAGAGATCTGTTGTCTAGAGTTCAATTGTGATACCAGGAGATCTTCAGCTTCCACCTGGAGGTTTCCTACCCTAGGCCTAGCAGCACCCTCTGGGTGACATGATGCCACCTGACTGGCATGATTTAACTAGACCTGGCTTCTTGCTACTGTTCAGCAGCAGCCTCCCTATGACAGCCACTGTGACATGGTAGCCAGTGTTTCAGAGCAGGGTCTGCCAGACCCAGGTTTCTACTGTGGACGCTGACTGGGTGATTTTGGACCACCCATATACTTTCAGCCAAATCTACCTCACAGGGTTATTGTGCAGATCAAAAGGGGGGAGGAAAATGATGTAAGCTGCTTTGGTCCCCACTGTGAAGAAAGACTGTACTTTTCCTAGGTAAAGGCTGCAGGGAGGGAGGAGGAGATGGAAAGTTGAAGTAAGATAAAGTTAGGTTGATGGTTGGCTGGGGAAGGAGATAGGGTTGCCAATTCCAGATTTAAGGTGTGGAGCCTGGAGAAAGTGGGATTTGAGGAGTGGGACCTCAGATAGGTACATTTCCTCCTAGACAACTATTGTTGCCAATCTCCAGGTGAGGGCTGGAGATTACTCAGAACTACAACTGCTCTCCAGATGGGCAGTTATCACTTCTCCTGGAGAAAAGGGTACACTGTGTCATTATGCCCTGCTGTTATCACACACCCCTCCCCCATGACAGCCAGTGTGATGTGGCAGTTGGCACTTCAGAATGGGTGTGCCAGACGCAGCTTCTTGCTGTGGAGGCTGACTGGGTAATTTCAGACCAGTCACAATTTTTCAGCCTAACCTGCCTCACAGGGTTGTTGTGGAGATCAAAGGGGGGAGAGGAGAATGATGTAAGCTCCTTTGGTCCCGACTGTGGAGAAAGATTGTACTTTTCCTAGGTAGAGGCTGCAGAGAGGGGGAAGATGGAAAGCAATCTACCCCATCTTTTTTGCTCCCCATCCCTTCTTTCTCAATCTACCCCCCTTCTTTGATTAACTGCCACACATTTCTCCACTTTTCCCAATTCCCTTCCCAATAGTGGCCTTCTTGACATATGTTGCCTCCCTCTATCTTTCACTTCCCTCCCCAGTCCCCCCTGTCAAGGCCATGAAACTCACCCACAGCAAATTTATAGCACCCATTGTATTTCTCCTCACAATGGGCCTTATTACTAGTATATAATAATTTTTAAAACGCATAAACACGGATTAAAGCAACAACAAATATCAAAATTCTCTATCTGTGGAAAAAAATCTGGACAGTGAACTAATTTTTTTTTTCATACTGGGCAACAAATTGTTACCATTGAGACCTCAAGCACTGTATCTGAAAAATCTATGGAACAGCATTGACCAAGTGTGTAGCTTAGAACTCAGAATGCTTGTTACCTTCAGTAGATCTATTGTTCCAGTAATTTACCAGAATGTGTTGTAAATTCTATCAGAGCTGACAGTTAAAGTATTTCCTTTCTTTTATTCCTGTACATGTATTAATCAGTGTTTCTCCATTTAAAGAGATACTTCATGCAGATATTTTATGAACAACCATAAGTTAAATATTGGTAGAGTTGACCAGGTCTCAATGGAGTTACCAGAGCAAATTACAGACCTTGCAAGTTTGTACTGATATCAGAGTTAAACAACCCATTTAAAAGAGTAGCTGGATTTCTGTCTACAAAAACACAAACAGCATTGCCAGGGTTGTGCAGCCTTCACCCTGCCCCTAGAACACAATCTGGCAGATTCTCAAGCATCCTGGCAGACAATAGATACTATGGAGCATGACGAGGGATAATGACAATGCTGACTTGTTGACTTTCACTTCTAAATGGATATACTGTGCCACAAGTTCTATTGCTGATTCTGTGGCACTCTTCCAACCTACCTCCAACACATTTACTCACCATTGGACTGCTGACATGCTGGAGATGGAAGATCGACTGTCCACTGTGCAGCAGCCTCTTCTTTTGAGGTGAAGGGGGGGGGGCTGAGTCACCAGGATTGTGTGTTACATTCTTTTCATTTGTTTTGGGAATGCTCCATTACTTTGGCTAACTTAGACTCAGAGGAACTACTTTAGACCAATATTATTCATTTCCTTTGCTGGCTTCAACTATTTACTGGCTAGCTCTTTTGAGTACACAGGAAGATTTACATAGTATTTCATTCCATGCCCACACATGACTATGAAGCTTTTGCCTGTATGAATATTGATATTTCTGGTATTCAGAGAATCAGTCTCAGGTCTGGGTAATAAACTATATTTTCAATTAACATGGTACATTAAACTAACTGGAGCAAGTCATAAAATATAGGCTAATATTGTCATATAACATGTCCAGTGTCAAGCATGCATATTTCTAAGTGTCGTGATGGTTTCTTAGACAGAGAGCAGGCCACTAGTATCCACCGCCCCCTCCTTTTTACAACGTTTGGGCAAGCAGTAAATCTACCTAGTCCAAGGCTGGTAAAGCTGTGAGGTGCCTCTCCCCCAGATTCACACAGACAGTTCTTATCAGGTCTCGGAGAAGTGTGAGAAAGGGAGATGTTTTTAATAGCCTAAATTCCTTAGTAATAAAAGAGATACTATGTAGTAACCTTTGAACCCGTGACTCAAATTGCATCTGTATACTATCCTTTGAAGTAATCCTATACAGTAACTATGTAACCATGTATACGTCATTACTTCCAAGGATTCTGTCCTTGGTAAAAATTGGTGCAGAGTTTCAACAATAAAGCAACTTCTGATTTAACAACAAAAGACTAATTATTGAGAAATATCGATGCTTGACATCCAGTAGGGTTGAGATTATGAGGTAGACAGACAGACAGACAACCTTTATTGGCATATTGATAATGAGATATTGCTACCATCCTGTCAAAGATAAACCAAGGCATGCTACATATTACTGATAATCACATATTTGGGGATTATTTGAAAAAAGAACCATCTCCAGATGCCTTGAGGGTAGAAAATATGAAGTAATGCAGATAATGGACTGTATCAACAGAAGTATAGTGTCCAGATCATGTGAAGTGATAGTATCGCCTTACTCAGCTCTGGTAAGACCTCACCTGGAGTACTGTGTTCAGTTTTGGGCACCACATTTTAAGAAGGATATAGACAAGCTGGAATGGGTCCAGAGGAGGGCAACAAAGATGGTGAGGGGTCTGGAGACCAAGTCCTATGAGGAAAGGTGGAAGGAGTTGGACATGTTTAGTCTGGAGAGGAGGCAGCTGAGAGGTGATATGATCACCATCTTCAATTACTTGAAAGGCTGTCATATAGAGGATGGTGCAGAATTGTTTTCTGTGGTCCCAGAAGGTAGGACCAGAACCAATGGGTTGAAATGAAATCAAAAGAGTTTTTGGCTCAACATTAGGAAGAACTTCCTGTTGGAGCAGTTCTTCAGTGGAACAGGCTTCCTCGGGAGGTGCTGGGCTTTCCTTCTTTAGAGGTTTTTAAACAAAGGCTAGATGACCATCTGACAGCAATGCTGATTCTGTGAATAAGGAAGGTCATGAGAAGGATGTGTTAGTTGAGCCCCACTCTGAACGTGGCAGCCCCATTGCTGCCAGGGAGCATGAGGGTCGAGAGGGAACAGGGCACCGGGCTGAGGATAAGGGGAATGCGCCCTCAGAAGGGACCTCGTCTTCAGTTGGTGAGTGGGTATCCTTTCGTGCCAAGGAACCATCCCTGGGTGGGGAGAGAGGGAGGGTCTTGGTAGTTGGTGATTCAATCCTTAGGCAAGTAGACAGCTGGGTGGCAAAACTGCGTACTGATTGTATGGTGACTTGCCTGCCTGGTGCGAAGGTAGCGGACATTATGGGTGTAGTAGATAGACTGATAGACAGTGCTGGGGAGGAGCCGGTGGTCGTGGTGCATCTTGGCACCAACGACGTGGGGAAATGCAGTCATGAGGTCCTGGAGGAAAAATTTAGGCTGCTAGGTGGGAGACTTAAGGCCAGGACCTCCAAGGTAGCCTTCTCGGAAGTGCTACCTGTTCCACGTGCAGGGCTGGAGAGACAGGCACAAATTAGAAGTCTCAATGTGTGGATGAGACGATGGTGCAAGGAGGAAGGGTTTAAGTTTGTTAGACACTGGGATGCTTTCTGGAACAAGTGGGAGCTGTACAAAAAAGACGGTCTCCACTTGTCCCCGGATGGAACCAGGCTGCTGGCGCTTAAAATCAAAAAGGTGGCAGAGCAGTATTTAAACTAAATCTAGGGGGAAAGCTGACAAGAAATGAAATGTCTCTGGTTCTGGAAGACTCATCTCAAAGAGATGAAGAGTTAGCTGATACTTTTCTACTGGGTAATGGAATAGAGTTGTCCACTGAGACGGTGACAAACAGAATGGACAGCCTGCCAGAGTCTCCAGGCGGCAGGAGAAAGGTGGCGGGCCTAGCTTGCCTGGGAAATTATAGATGTTTGTACGCAAATGCTAGAAGTCTTCGAAGTAAAATCTGTGAGTTGGAATGTTTAGTGTTGGGGGAAAACATAGACATTGTGGGAATTTCAGAAACTTGGTGGAATGAGGAGAATCAGTGGGACACGGTGATTCCTGGATATAAGTTATACCGGAAGGATAGGGAGGGAAGGGTTGGAGGTGGAGTGGCTCTGTATGTCAGAGAGGGCATACGGTCCAGTAAGACAGAGGTCAGAGAATTGGACTCCCTTATAGAAATGCTTGGGGTTGAAATAGAGGGCCCAAAAGGCAATTTAACTATGGGAGTTTGTTATTGCCCACCAAATCAAAAGACAGAGGACGACTATAATATGATGGAAGGCTTAAAGATGGTGGCTAGATGAAAAAACTGTGTCATCATAGGTGATTTTAACTACCCGCAGATTGATTTGGGTCAATATGTATCCTGGTCGAGAGAAAGAGACTGAGTTTCTAGATGCTCTCAATGACTGTGCTATGGAGCAGATGGTCACAGAACCTACCAGGGATGGGGTGATCCTGGATTTAGTCCTAAGTAATGCCCAAGACCTGATGAGAGATGTAAAAGTGATCGCACCGCTTGGGAGCAGTGACCATAACGTTATTGATTTCGCTATTTGTATAAATAGGGAGTTGCCCCAAAAGACCATCACAACCACGTTTAACTTTAAAAGGGGTAAATTCTCTGAGATGCGGAGGCATGTGAAGAGGAAACTGAAACCCTTGGGGAAGCTTGGAGGCTATTTAAAACTACAATCTTAGAAGCACAGATAAAATATATACCACAAGTTAGGAAAGGTACAAACAGGTATAAAAGTAGGCCTGCATGGTTAACAAACGAAGTAATGGAAGCTGTAAAAGGTAAGAAGGACTCCTTTAAGTGGTGGAAAGCTAGTCCAAGTGAGATTAATAAAAGGGAACACAGGCAATGGCAAATTAAATGTAAGACTGTGATCAGGCAGGCAAAAAGGGACTATGAGGAGCATATTGCAAAAAACATAAAGACCAACAATAAAAATTTCTTCAAATATATTAGAAGCAGGAAACCAGCCAGGGAGGCAGTGGGGCCCTTGGATGACCAAGGGGTCAAAGGATTACTAAAGGAGGATAGGGAAATAGCTGAGAAGCTAAATGAATTTTTTGCCACCATCTTCACTGTGGAAGATGAGAAGTGTTTGCCTGCTCTGGAACCGCTTCTATTGGAAGGGGTGTTGAAAGACCTGAGCCAGATTGAGGTGACAAGAGAGGAGGTCCTACAACTGATGGACGAACTAAAAACCAATGTCACCAGGTCCGGATGGCATACATCCAAGAGTTCTGAAAGAATTCAAAGTTGAACTTGTGGATCTTCTGACAAAAATATGTAATCTTTCATTATCATCTGCCTCTGTTCCTGAGGACTGGAAGGTAGAAAATGTCACCCCCATCTTTCAAAAGGGTTCCAGAGGAGATCCGGGTAACTACAGGCCAGTCAGTCTGACTTCAATACTGGGAAAGTTGGTAGAAACCATTATCAAGGACAGAATGAGTAGGCACATTGATGAACACGAGTTATTGAGGAAGACTCAGCATGGGTTCTGTAAGGGAAGATCTTGCCTCACTAACCTGTTACATTTCTTTGAGGAGGTGAACAAACATGTGGACAAAGGAGACCCAATAGATGTTGTTTACCTTGACTTCCAGAAAGCTTTTGATAAAGTTCCTCATCAAAGGCTCCTTAGTAAGCTCAAGAGTCATGGAATAAAAGGGCAGGTCCTCTTGTGGATCAGAAACTGGCTAATTAATAGGAAGCAGAGAGTGAGTATAAATGGGCAGTCTTCGCAGTGGAGGACGGTAAGTAGTGGGGTGCCGCAGGGCTCAGTACTGGGTCCCATGCTCTTTAACTTGTTCATAATGATTTGGAGTTGAGAGTAAGCAGTGAAGTGGCCAAGTTTGCGGATGACACTAAATTGTTTAGGGTGGTAAGAACCAGAGAGGATTGTGAGGAACTCCAAAGGGATCTGTTGAGGCTGGGTGAGTGGGCGTCAACGTGGCAGATGAGGTTCAATGTGGCCAAAGTAATGCACATTGGGGCCAAGAATCCCAGCTACAAATACAAGTTGATGGGGTGTGAACTGGCAGAGACTGACCAAGAGAGAGATCTTGGGGTAGTGGTAGATAACTCACTGAAAATGTCAAGACAGTGTGCGATTGCAATAAAAAGGCCAACGCCATGCTGGGTATTATTAAGAAGGGAAGTGAAAACAAATCAGCCAGTATCATAATGCCCCTGTATAAATCGATGGTGCGGTCTCATTTGGAATTCTGTGTGCAATTCTGGTCACTGCATTTCAAAAAGGATATTATAACATTGGAAAAAGTGCAGAAAAGGGCAACTAGAATGATTACAGGTTTGGAACACTTCCCCTATAAAGAAAGGTTAAAATGCCTGGGGCTCTTTAGCTTGGAGAAAGGTCTACTGAGGGGTAACATGATAGAGGTTTACAAGATGATGCATGGGATGGAGAAAGTAGAGAAAGAAGTACTTTTCTCCCTTTCTCACAATACAAGAACTCATGGGCATTCAATGAAATTGCTGAGCAGTCGGGTTAGAACGGATAAAAGGAGGTACTTCTTCACCCAAAGGGTGATTAACATGTGGAATTCACTGCCAGAGGAGGTGGTGGCGGCTACAGGCATAGCCAGCTTCAAGAGGGGGTTAGATAAAAATATGGAGCAGAGGTCCATCAGTGGCTATTAGCCACAGTATGTGTGTGTGTGTATAAATTATTGGCCACTGTGTGATACAGTGTTGGACTGGATGGACCGTTGGCCTGATCCAACATGGCTTCTCTTATGTTCTTATGACAGGAAGGGTTGCATCAGTGCTTAGTTCTTGTGACCCTTTCTTGCATCCCCAGGGAGGTGCTGGTAGCCACTTTGCGGACAGCCAACATTTTCTCCCAGGCCAGTTTGGCAGGGGATCCTGGAAATTTTTGCCATCTTCTGGGCATGAAGCATGGGTCACTGGGGATGTATGTGTGTGGGGGGGAGGTATCTTTTTAATTCCCTGCATTGTGCTAGGGGTTGGACTAGACGACCCTGGAAGTCCTTTCCAACTCTATGATTCTAGTGACTGTGCTTTTATGTATTTTTTAATATCTTAAGGCTATTGATTGAAGGCTAGAAGATTCCCAAACAGCTTGACTTGACAGTTCTAGATTCCCACACTGGGTGCCTTGGGTGATAATGAGGACAGTTATTCAGTATTTTGGCTATCTTCTACAGTTTGGTGTAGAGAGCCAGTCTGGCATAGTGTTTAAGTGCACAGACTCTTATCTGGGAGAAGAGGGTTTGATTCCCCACTCCTCTATATGCAGCTGCTGGAGTGACTTTGGGTCAGTCATAACTCTCTCAGACCTATTCTGCTCAAGAGCAGTTCTTGGAGATTCTTTCATCTCCATGTACCTCACAGGATGTGTATTGTGGGGAGGGGAAGGGAAAGGAGATTGTAAGCCACTCTGAGTAAAAGGTGGGGTAGAAATCCAATATCTTCTCTCTTTTTTTTCTACAAACAGGTTTCTTGTAAATATTTCACAAAATCAGCATACATATAAGTTCTTAATTTAATGATTGGGTACATTTTCAATGTACTCATGAAGCCATGAAAAACCCCCACACTTTCCACTGGCAAAAAGATCAAGAGAAGGAAACCAAAAGCTCCTTCTTTTTCCTTGCACTGCCAAGCAAACAAGCTCTTACTACAATGAGTTCCCACAAAGTTCTTCTGCTTGTGAATCTAGTAATGTACCAGTGAATCTAGTTATGCACCAGTGACCCAACACGTGTAGACACTAGGATCAGTCAGTGACCCAAGAGTTATGGGGAAATAAGATATTAGCAGGCCTCCTCAGAAAGCTGGTAATGGCAATCTGTCTGAAGGACGAGGAGGATAGAGGGACTGGCCACTATTAGCTCATCTGCCCCTTGCCCTTTGGGCACAGCTGCACCTAGCAGCACTTGCTGCTCGCTTGGGCAACATGAATGGAAGCAAGCAGCAGCTGCTACATGCCTGTTATGTTATCACTAGTAGAGGGGGAGGGTTACGGAGTCCACCACATTGCAGCGGTGCAACATAGGGCATATTGCCACTGCTGTCACCTCAAAATGCTGCAATCAATATAACAATCAATATATGAACTTGTCATAAAGAAATTACGAAGCAATACTTTTACAATATTGCTAATGCAGTACTTCAATGCTGGTTCTTCTTTAAAAAAAACCCCACTGCTAACAAAATAAAAGGAAAACTTACATAATTGTCTAATGAATCATGTCTTACTAATGAATAAATTCTTCCTAGCAGCTGAAAAGGAGTGAAATAACATATAATTAAGATAATGTAAAAATATTGACGTTTTGATGAAGGCGGAAGATAAGGGACAGAGCTTCCTCACAGCAGTTATGTTTTGTTAAGTACTGTACTAGTAATATTAAGCCCAGATCAATAATGTGGCTGTGTTCTTCCTATACCTACATTCCAAAGAGGTAGCAGTGTGAGTCCATAGTAGCAAAATGTAACAGAAGTCCAGTGACACCTTAAATTTATTCATGAATTGAATAAATTGAAATTGAATATATATAAAGACAAACAAAATCACTTCAGCATGCACGTTTGTTTGTCAGAACTCATTTCATGAGATCTGATTACATCAGCCCCAATTCAAAAAAGCTCATGCTGAAATAATTTTATTAAGTCTTTAGGGTGCCACTGAATCCCTGTTTTATTTTATTCTAACACTGCCTTCCTATTGAAAAACTTCCCTTCAGAGTTCCGGGTTACGTCATCTTGCCTTTGGGGTGTCTGCAGATCATCCTCCTGCGGCACCTCTGAATCTGACTGTTGGAGGGGTGTCACAGACGTGGTGCCTCTATAGGAAAGCCCTGGAGGGGTTTTTCTTTGGCATGGGACTTTTGCAGGGAGCTAGGGGTACAGCGGTGGCTGCCCCTGTGCTTCCTGCATGCCCTGAGGCTCCGCAGCCATGCTAGCTGGTGCAGCAGCAGAAAAAGATGAACGCCCGACTGCTTTCTTTTGCTTTTCTCAGTAAGCTTTTGATGTAGTGTCTTTCTACTTCTATTGTGGCAATTCTACTTGACAAATAAGTGAACTTTCAATTCCACTGGCTAATTGGTCGTTTTACATAACAACGAGCAGTTAGTTCAAAGGAAGGGATAGAGGCTGATTATATGCCTACTTCCTCTTGCACATGAGACCTCGAAAAGTCTACAAGCAATCTTAAATATCGGTAATTACTTGAATTAGATTGACTGCGGGGTGACATGATAGAGGTTTACAAGATAATGCATGGGATGGAGAAAGTAGAGAAAGAAGTACTTTTCTCCCTTTCTCACAATACAAGAACTCGTGGGCATTCGATGAAATTGCTGAGCAGACAGGTTAAAACAGATAAAAGGAAGTATTTCTTCACCCAAAGGGTGATTAACATGTGGAATTCACTGCCACAGAAGGTGGTGGCAGCCACAAGTATAGCCACCTTCAAGAGGGGTTTAGATAAAAATATGGAGCACAGGTACATCAGTGGCTATTAGCCACAGTGTGTGTGTATATATAAAATCTTTTGCCACTGTGTGACACAGAGTGTTGGACTGGATGGGCCGTTGGCCTGATCCAACATGGCTTCTCTTATGTTTTTAATACAAATACTTGTATTTACTTGAATTAGATTGAATACAAATACAGTGGCCACAGGATTGGAAAAGGTGAGTTTATATTCCAATCCCGAAGAAGGGTAATGCCAAGGAATGTTCAAAATATCACACCATTGCACTCATTTCACATGCCAGCAAGGTCATGTTAAAGACCTACCAGCTAGACTTCAGCAGTAGGTGGATCAGGAACTACTAGAAGTACAAGCTGGGTTTTGGAGAGCTAGAGGAACTAGAGATCAAATTGCCAACATTCACTGGATTATGGAGAAAGCACAGGGGTACCAGAAAAACATCTATTTCTGCTTCATTGACTATGCTAAAGCCTTTGATTGTGTGGATCACAAAAAACTGAGGCAAGTCCTTAAAGAGATGGGAGTACCAGACCACCTCACATGTCTCCTGAGAAATCTGTATAAGGGTCAAGAAGCGACTGTCAGAACAGGATATGGAACAACTGATTGATTTAGAATAGGAAAAGGAGTTCAACAAGGATGCATGTTGTCACATTGTTTATTTAATTTATATGCAGAGTACATCATGCGGAATGCTGGCCTGGATGAAGCAGAAGCCGAAATTAAGATTGCCGGGAAAAACATCAACAACTTCAGATATGCAGATGACACCATTCTAATGGCAGAAAATGAAGAGGACCTAAAGAACCTCTTGTAGAGGGTGAAAGAGGAGAGCATAAAAGTAGGCTTGAAACTTAACATAGAAAAAACTAAGACCATGGCATCTGGCCCCATCACTCCTTGGCAAACAGAAGGGGAAGACTTGGAAGTAGTGACAGACTTCACATTCCTGGGATCCAAGATCACTGCAGATGGTGACTGCAGTCATGAAATTAAAAGACGTTTGCTCCTTGGGAGGACAGCTATGGCAAACCTAGGCAGTATAATAAAAAGTAGAGACATCACCCTGCCAACAAAAGTCCGTATAATCAAGGTGATGGTATTCCCAGTAATAATGTATGGCTGTGAGAGTTGAACCATAAGGAAGGCCGAGCGCAGAAGAATAGATGCTTTCAAATTGTGGTGCTGGAGAAGACTCTTGAGGGTCCCTTGGACTGCAAGAAGATCAAATCAGTCAGTCCTAAGGGAAATCAATCCTGACTGTTCCCTGGAAGGTCAGATGCTGAGGCTGAAGCTCAAATATTTTGGCCACCAAATGAGAAGGGAGCACTCACTGAAGAAGACCCTGATGCTGGGAAAGACAGAAGGCAAAAGAAGAAGGGGACGGCAAAAGATGCGATGGCTGGACAGCATTACTGATATAACCAACATGAATTTGAGCAGACTTCGGAAGGTGGTGGAGGACAGGAGGGCTTGGTGTGACTTGGTCCATGTGGTCACAAAGAGTTGGACTCGACTGTGTGAATGAACAACAAAAAATTTTCTGTCAAAGTATTTGGGAACCGAGACTGCATCCACTGAATTTCTGTAAAAAATCATCTGTAACATGATAAATATAGTAGCAGCTAATGTAAGTTTTCTAAAATCATGGAATTCTCTCTCTATTAACAGACACCAATGACTTTGTTAAAAGTGCTATTGGCCAAAGACTGTGTTTTTCAACAAACCCATATTTGCATTGGACTCTTGTGGACTATATATGAATTGGCATTTTCGTCTTGTCCAGCTATGGGTAGCAGGCCCACATGGACTGTCATTTTGCTGAACCAGGCCAGATTCAGAGCACTCCTGCTTGGATTGCTACACAGTTAGCAATGTAGTCTATCCAGCTATAACCACTCTGGATCATGCTTCACCTCCTTGACTGCATAGCCAATGCAGATCGTCAACTGCAATCTTGGTTCCTGCAAACATGGGCAGCTGCAGACCAAGGGGAAGCTGTGGTCCTGGAGAATTTTTAAAAGGACAACATATTTTCCTGCCAGCCTCCATGAAGACATTTCAGAGAATGTACATACTGCATTCTTGTATAATGGCATAAGCTTTACCTATGCAGATGTAACCGCCTTGCAGCTAACAAAGGTCTGTTGCAATTAACAATACTCTGTCTACTGCTTGGCCAGGAAATCACCTTTTGTCAATAGACCGACATTGGAGCAATCAACCAGATCCTGTCACACATCTCCTTTCCTTTCCAATCCTTTTGTCTCGTAAATCCCACCCTCCCCCCCACCCCCAGTTTACAATAGGCAGATATTAGGCTCCAAATAAACACATATATTTTCCTTTGTTTTAACATATGGCCCACCCAGAGAACCATTATCACTTTCTGGATATCTTTTCTCAAATCCCCTGGGAACAATTACCGGGCAGGAACATCCCTTCACTGGATCCTGCCTTGGGATATGAAACTGACTATTTAAGGCCACCTTTTTGGCCATTTGGGTGAGACTCTGATGGTATCCCTACCTTGCTGCCAGAATCACCCCCATTCCTGATCAGTTTGGGCCCATTATTGAAGGTGATGTGGTTGTCTCATGTTACTTCTTCCCCTTCCCTTCATCTTTGCTGCAGAACTCTCTTTCATCTTGTACAATATATTCCTCAACGATTCATCCTCCTAATGTAAATGTCTCTGTCTTTTCATATCTATTTTTCCTAGTTCTGTATTGCTTGTATTGAGTGCGTGTTTTCTTTTAATTTGTGTGATTGAGATTATCCCAAATAAAATTAGTTCTATTTAAGTACAAAAACTCTCCTCATTGAATATGGGGTCTTCTGGGAAATACTGGTTCCTGTATATATAGGTCATTACTCATTATTTTTGCCATCTTGCCCACCTAATTAAAATTCCCCAAATCAATGTATAAGACAATTTGGCTAACAGTGCATATAGATTTAAAAGTTCTGTGTGTGTATTAATGGATAATAATAGTAAGAGGAAGGCAAGCTTAGCCCTCCAAAAGCAGGTTACAATAAATAACAACTGAAGTTCTGTAGAAGTTCTGGAGAGCCAGTTTGGTGTAGTGGTTAAGTGTGCAGATTCTTATCCAGGAGAACCGGGTTTGATTCCCCACTCTTCCACTTGCACCTGCTAGCATGGCCTTGGGTCAGCCATAGCTCTGGTAGAGGTTGTCCTTGAAAGGCCAGCTGTTGTGAGAGCCCTCTCCAGCCCCACCCACCTCACAGGGTGTCTGTTGTGGAGGAGGAAGGTAAAGGAGATTGTGAGCCGCTCTGAGACTCTTCGGAGTGGAGGGCGGGATATAAATCCAGTATCTTCTTCTTCTTGTGTGGAATAATACTACACTGATATTACATATATTCCATTAGAAACAGATCAGAAAAATCTCTCAGTTGAAGCTAACAGGATCTGCTGGTGCTGTGCTGATAAAGCTGCAACTTTCTTAGGAATAATTCCCTTGGTGACTTCTTCCTGTTTGAAGTTAACATGAGCTGACTATTTTCCTTGATTTGTTCACTATTGAACCAGTCTTATGAATGACTCAATGATTATTCAAACTATGGGTCAACCCATGTGCTTTCTACCTGTTCCGTCAACACGTACTGATTCCATAATTTCCCAGTTTCAACATGACATATGATATCAGGAACAAGAAAGCAATAAAATACCCTGTGTACAATACATGCAAAATATCTTCCCTTAGGTATATGCTTTAATAGGCTTGTCGCATTTGACAGGTACAGAGAACATAAAAGAGCTGCCAACTAAGCAAGATTAAAAAGACCACAAACCTATCTGAATTAGCATACAGCTCTTTAATATATAGCAAATGAGTATCAAAACAGACCATCTATATGGTGGTATCCTATATCTTCATAAGCTGCTAAAAGCTAAACAAAACTCTTATTTGTAAGGAACAATTACTATTTTACTTATCAAAATACTCTTTGGCCACTAGGGCTGCTGGTTCTGAGACTTATCACAGGTGTATATTTGCACTAACATGTAGTTTCTCTGAGCCATAGTGAACACGCAGCAACTGAAAAGGTTCACAAGCACTAAGCCAGCACAATGATAAGTGTACATTGATATCAACACTCAAATATATGCACTTTTGATCTAACATGTTTTCTCACACTCTTAGGGCAGATCAGATGATTTTATAAAGAGACTTTAACATCAACGTAGGATGGAGTAACACCGATACAAGGGAAACAAATTATTTTGTATGGGCGGAATGGGCCAAAAAGTTCAAAGAAAAATCATTATTTACTAAACTTCCATAAAATATTTGTGGTGATTAGTTGTTTTCTCATATAGCTTCATTCGAAAATGAACTCTAAGCTATGGTTCTGGAAAACAAACGATTCTTGAACTCTTGAACTACATAGCAATTTGCACCCTGCCTCTGAACACATGCTCTAGAATGCAGAGCTGCCCTTTACATATGGAAGGTCCATTCCAGGCAGAGTTCCATAAAGGGAGGGCAAGAGCCATCCCCATTGCATATATGGAACATCCCCCAGATAGGGGACACATCTTTATACTCATAGGCCTCTTTGTGTGTAACAGAGCCTCACAAGACACAATACAAATTGTGCTTTGGTGCCTTTGGCATAACTTTCTCTAGAAGGTGGCTCTTGATTATGATGCAGTGAGGCAACCCCATAAAGCTTTCCATAGCCAACTATAAAAGGAAAAGAGCTCATATAATCACTGAATTGGCTAACTGGAGCTTAGGGACAGTGCTGCCCTAAAAGCATATCAGAATACATCTGGGATTTTAGCTGCATTGCTGATTAGCTGAGCAGATTAGCATAAATTCTTGCCTTGATTGCCCCTACAGATGGTCCTGTCCCCTCAAAGAAACCAAAAGGGGTCCTAAGGTCTACTCAGTGAAGGTAGGTGATATTGCTTAGCAGCTAGCATGAGATTTTCCCAGCCACAGAACACCACAGAGCAATGGGAATGCACTGAATATTTTCGCATGGTTTTATGAAATTGGAGTTGCAGTTGTTTGCAGGCTATATGTTTACTTGCAAGGAGTTGTTTGTTTTCTGAAGTTTGAAGCCCATCCGAGACATCCTAGACCGTGTTCATTTCCACAAGGCCTCTAAGACCACTCTCTTCTGGTTGGCTTTCAACTAATGTTAAGCCTGTTTCATAGGGAAATTGAGGAAATACTATCACCACTGAAAACTGAAACATATAACATCAAAGAGATTAGCACCAAATTACTCTGATTGTTTTCATTATTGATGGTGTGACTGTTTTAATGTGTAATTTATAATATGTATTGAGTTTAACTCTTGTGGTTTTATGTTATGAGCTGCCCTGAGCCTGCTTTGGCGGGGAGGGTGGGATATAAATCAAATAAATAAATAAATACTTTTTTGTGTGGATATGCATAGTCCACACATTAATTCAACATCTGAGGCAGCTTTGAATTATGACACTATAAAGTCTTACAAATCTCTATTTTTACTTACTATTTAGAGGATTTCTCCCCTGCTATTCTTGGAGTTAAAATAGCCCTTAAAATGTCTTACAAGTATGATTTAAACTAAAAGATTTACAAGAAAAAGAATTTAAATATTAATAAATTACTACAACACAAAGACGTACCTCCCACCAAAACCAGAAACTGAAAACAGCAATGAACTGAAAACAGCACAATTAGACTCCTTTCTGTTGGTGCTGTTGCAGGCTTTTCCAATCATTTGGTGGTTCTCATTTAAACATCCCAGCCTCCAGGTGGGACCTGGGGATTCCCTGGAATTGCAGCTCATCTCCAGCTGGCAGAGATCCCTTGCAGAAAATGGATGCTTTGGAAGGAGGGCTCTATGACATTGCATTTCACTGAGGTCTCTGTCCTCCCCAGGCTCCACCTCCAAAACCCCAGGAGTTTCTCAACCTGGATATGGCAACCCAACTGCACCAGTGGCCTGGCAACCCCAGTTCTCATGTTATGGGAGTGTGTTAGGAAATAAGTGGATTTATGTCCTAGCATGAATTTCAGGGAGATACAAATCTATACATCTGTTTCCCAAATGTGCCCTCCATCTGTGGATAGCTAAACTTGTGATTCAGGGCCAGTGGGCCACACATCCCAAACAAATTTTTCTGCAAATTTGGAGGAACCCCTAGGTTTGAAGAAAAATCTGAAAAGTTAAAAACAAAAAATAGGGGGCTTAAATTCTCCTGAATTAAATAAATGTACCATTGTGTAACTGAAAAGGGGCCTAAAGCTTGCTGCTGCAGCAGTGGCGGCTGTGACATCGACAGAGCCTAGAAGCCACTGATGGGCCCAGCCATGTGGTGAACTTGGGAACTGCAAGCAGGCCTGACCATGGCTATGATGGAGCCGGGAGCTGCTCCAAGTCTGGCTGCAATGGGGGAACCTGGGAGTCACTCTGAGCTCAGCCATGGAGGTGGCAAAGCGTGGGAGCTGTCAGCAGGTCTGGTCATGGCCTCAGTGGAGCCAAGGATCTGCTCTGAGCCCAGCTGTGGCAGAGCCCAGGAGCCAGTCTGAACCCAGTTGCAGCAGCAATGCAACCCAGCTACTGCTCCAAACTGGGCTTCAAGCTGGCAGACCGACTCTGAGTGGCTCCCAGACACCACCACTGGGCTCCAAGGGAGTTGTGCCAGACAGTGATGAGGGAAGTGGATTTCCACCCTGTGTTATATATATTGGCTAGGGCTGCTAAGTGCTTGATGGGAATTGAAGATTCCCCCACCCCAGCTCACATTGCCCACTAATTTTTTTTTTTTTTTAAGCAGCCTCATGTTTTTACCAGAAGTCATTGCTGGAAGTAATAAAGAGTAGCACTAGGAATCACTGGGAATTTACAGTAATTACATAGAGCTGTTTAAATAAATATATATATTGCAATGCTGTGCCCCTCAGTCCTCCTACCAGTTGCTGAAGCAGAGAAATAACGACGTCTTCACAGACTTACTGGTATGAAGCGAGGTTTACTTTTGGCACCAAAAGGAGGACTCAGGCACGGGCCCCAAAATGACTGAGTTCAAATCCTTCTACAGACAGACAGTTTTTCTAGTAAGCAAGCAAGCGAGTAGGCTGGCGTAAGCTTATCTGATTTCAAAGATCCCGCCTTCATGGCGCTCTCCTCAGTAAATTTCCATGACATGATTCCTTTTACTCTATCTATTTACAGCAAGTCATCTGTAGGAGGCTGTTCCCTTATCTACTCTTCCAGCTGGAGCTCCCAACCGCTGGGCAGTAGTCAATTTCTAATGGCAGTATTACAACTGATACCTTAGTTCGAAGGCAAAACATGCTCTTTATTCAATATAGCAATTATTATTATTGGGGGTATTAATTAATTATTCAGGGGCTCTCCTTCATTGCTTCTACCCGGCAACTTTATTGTTGTTGTTGTTATTTCTAGACCATCCTTCTCTGAAGGCTTGGGGTGGTGCACTACAGATTAAAATACAATAAATAAGAAATAATTTCCATTTACAGTAAAATCAGCAGCACTAGTTGATGACAAAATTGCCCTTCATACCTTCCCTCTCTCCCTTCGGCAGATCAGGGGACCAATCATGGAGGAGGCCAAAGGGAAAGCCACATAGACCATTGCTGTCCTCAACCATAGGCTTAGCAGAACATCTCCATTTTACATACCCTGCAGAACTGAGCTAGGTACTGCAGGACACAGATTTCACCACAAAGAGAGATCCACCATGCTAACCCTGGTTGAGGACATCTGGATTTCTTTTGGGCCAGGGACAACCAATAACTTTTGATCTTCTGAGTGCAATGTTCTTTGGGGAACATACCAGAGAATGCGGTCCCACAGGTACACTGTTCCCAGACCATTAAGTAACTTAAAGGTCAGGACCAAAACTCTGAAGCAGATCTGGAGCCAGTGCAGCTGGCGAAGCTCAGGTTGTATGTGTGCTGTCATCAGGGTATTTGTAAGTACCTTCGCCACTGCATTCTGGTCTCGCTGTGTAATTTCTAGATTACCCTCAGGGGTGGCCCTATGTAGAGCAAGTTACAGTAATCTAGCCTTGAGGTTAGGGTTAGCCTTGAGGTTAGACTGTTGCATGCATCACTGTGGCAAGGTCAGGGCTAGAGAGGTAGGGATTTGATCTGGTGCAGTTGGAAAAACACCGGGCTAGCAACATTAGCCACCTGGGCCTCTATAGTTTAGGCAGGGCATCCAAACCTCACATCACTCCCCCCCCCCCAGCCATAGGACCTCCATCTTAGATGAATTCAGTCTCACCTGCCTTTGCTTCACCAACCAGCCACAGCCTCCAGTCCAGCAGTCAAATTAGATGGGGGCAGTGGTTGGCTGGCTGCCATAATCAGATACAGCTGGGTGTCATCAGTGACAATGAAGCCTGAAGCTCTGCACTAGATGAGCAAGAGGGCACATATAAATGTTGAACAACATGGGGGAGAGAATAGTCCCTTGGGGAACTCTTCCCCAGCACCACTCTCTTTCCCTGACCTTGGAGGAATGAAGTAAGACACTTCATGGCTATTCCATGGAGTCCTACATCAGTGAGGTGGTGGGCCAACGTCAACCATGTTGAATGCCACTATCAGGTCTAATAACAACAACAGAGCCAACTCACCTCAATTCAGCTGTCTGCAGAGATCATCCATGAGGGCAATCTGCACTGTCTCCATCCTATGGCAATGCAATAATACTGGCACTGCAATATACCCCATTTTAGCACAGTCTCAAGAATTGTTGGGGCCATTCATGTAGCCCCCATGATTCACATATCTTGGGGTCTCCCAGGAGCTCCCACGCTCCAAAGGGTGATTAAGTATGGAACCATGTACATGCATTCTGATATTATTGTTATCAATCAATTACTTAGGCATCAGGATGACGTATTGTCATGGTTCCAGCTTTCATTGGTCAACAACAATATAACAGACCTCTCATCTAATCATGAATGAAATCTAAGCAGTGTCTGAGCTGGCCCTTTGAAATTCAAAGCAGCCCGTTTGTATTGTAGGCAGTTAAAGATTTGTTTGATATTGTTGTTTTAATTCATGTAGCCATAGTAGACTGAAATTCCTGCATTGTTACTCTTGATTTCAAAACATGTCTCCTATTATATTTAGCTAAAGGGAAAAGGAGATTAACCTTCTTAACCAGTCTTGATGACTGTCCAGTTTGACAAACCAGGAAGCAAAGCATCTTTTGCATGAGTCATTAGTGTCTTTCACATCTATTTATAATATAATCTGATACTGCACAATAATGATCTGAAAACAAAGCCACTAACAATACTCTAGTGGTTCAGTTTAAGGACAGAATTGTCATTCCTTTGAGCATTGTGTATTGGGCATACTAACATGAAGAACCTGTTTAAGAGAGTACTGTTAAATATCCATAGTTGTAGCAAAAAAGAAAGTTCAAGGTCTCATGACAACTAAACGTTAATTAATTTTGGCTCTCCATTCTATTTTTATTTTTATTCACCTTTTTGTGTTGAAAGGCACATATCATGATAAAAACCTTCACCAGATGAGGGTCGAGTCAAGCACTGAGTGTTTCCATCATCTATCTATTCCCAACTATGTTGAGCCTATGGACACCTTTGAAATTCTGGCACAGAAGTTGGTGGTGGTTGCAACCACAAAATGGCTGTCTTAGGTGGCAGAACCAGTCACAAAATGGCTCCTGCAGGCAGTGCAGTCAACCACACACAGGAAGCCAAGTGCAGTGGACAAGAGGGGTAATTAAAGAATGCAAGGTAAAAGAAAGGTAAGAGAGGATAAACATTGTGGTGGCAGCTGCCACTGAAACAATGTTATTTTAATCTGTATACCCAATCAGATCTTCAATAGCCAATCAGATCTATTGCTCCTACCCACTTTCTAAAAATATTTGGTGGACACCAATGCTGAGGACTCCTGATCTATTTGATACGACAGTGGGTAGAGAAATGTGCGACATGTGTGTGTACTCTGCTCTCTTCTCTCTACCCTGTCTCTCCCTCTCCATCCTGAGAAAGCCCAGAGCTCACTTGCTGCCACTTCCCCCTTGCAGGGATCTTGAAGGAAAACAAGAAGTCTGCAACTCCAGTTCCTTAAAAACAGCTCTTGAGATGTTTACCAGAACAATGCAGAGAGAATAATGTAGAGAGAGAGACTGGAGAATATTAATCATTAGCCTGGGGGAGAGAGAGGAGATGCCCTGAATCCTGTCCCCTTCTCATTTCACACTTTACACTACTTTACACAAAAGTAGATGTACAAAAATCAATACTGCTACCCTTGGGTAAGGGGATCTCCAGTTGCAACACATTTCCCATCCAGATAGTTACATCATCCACCAGATCATCTCTTGACCCTTCGCAACAGTGACGACAACTCTTCTTTTTGTTGCATTCTTTGATGTTTTCAGTTTAAAATGTCAGGGGGCAAATGACTGAGCAAATAAATGATCATTTCTACTTCAGAGTTGCTGTTTGATATCCCCCTTGCTTTACACAAAAGTAAATGTACTGAAGCCAGTGGAGCTACTCTCATGTAAGGGGATTGTACCCTGCCCATGTGTTCCAAAGAAGTTAGCTGGAGCGAGGAGGTTGCTGAAACACTGAAACCATTTAGCACATGTGAAAAAAAGTGTGGTGTGGTGGGGGGGACAGAACAAATGTGCAGAGCTTTATCTGGGAGAACTAGGTTTGATTTCCCACTCTTCCACATGCACCTGTTGATGTTACCTTGAGTCAGTCACAAGTTTTAACAGAGCTTTTCTTCTCAAGAGCAGTTTCTGTTAGAGTTCTCTCAGCTCCACCTACCTCACAGGATGTCTGTTATGGGGGAGGGGAAGGGGAAGGAGATTGTAAGCCACTCTGAGACTCCTTCAGGTAGTGAAGGGTAGGGTATAAATCCAATCTCCTCCTTCAAATGGAACCTTGATGGGATGTCTAAACTGTACAATCATCAGAACTGGCACAACACATGCGAAAATGTGAGAGGTGACTGCAGTTCATCCACTGGGGCACAGGCAAGGCAGAGCTGAGCAAATAGACATACTGACTTCCTGCTTTGGTGCTGTTTGCTGCCTTTTCTGTGGCAATTCTTTTAGAACATTTTCCATGGCTGCAAACTTTTTAAACTATGAGGCTGAAGCAAAAATTTGCCTGTTACAAGACATTGCAAAGCCCATCAACCAACTTGGTATACATTCATTTCTCTCTCCCCTCACATGAATACATGAACATATAATGCTGCTTTATATTGAATCAGATCCTTGGCCCATCAAAGTCAATATTGTCTACTCAGACCATCAGTGGCTCTCCAGGGTCTCAGGATGAAGTGTTTCATGACACCTCCTACCTGATCTTCTTAACTAGAGATGCTGAGGATTGAGCCTTGGACCTTCTGCATGCCAAGGACATGCTCTACCAGTGAGCCACAGCACCTCCCCCCACAACTTTCTAGCCTCATTGCTGCCCTGGCTGGGGAGTAAAAAGATACTTAGAATAGACCTTTGTTCATATTATGAATAAAAGGAAGACTGTCAAGTTAATGTCTCAAGAATTCATCAAAGTAATGAAAGGGCAATTTTCCTTTCTCCATAGACACTTCATGTGCATTGTGATTTGCATTGATCTGTATCAGAGGTTATAAATATAGAAATTGGATGCCTTAGTTTCAGTTTATATCAAAGTAAACAATACTATAACTTAACTATGAGTATAATGAGTTTTTGTGGTTTTAAAATACATCTTATTTTAGGCTTAGTTAAAGCACATGTGAAATTTGAGATTAGATGTTCTCAGGCCCGTAGCTCTGAGGGGGCCTGTGGGGGCACAGCCCCCTGACTGCTAGGCGGGGGCCCGACTTGGGGCCCCTAACCAGCCTCCAGTGCCTTGGCTGCATCCTTCTCCATTCTGCCATCATCATACACCGTTGCTTCTGCTTGCTTAGGGGACGTGATCATATACAGCTGCTTCTGCTTGCTTAGGTGCTGGAAGAATTCTCTGACCCCTCAGCAAGCAGAAACAACTGAAAGTGCCCAGGACTGAAAGTTAAGCTCTGAGTTGCTTCTGCTTGCTTAGGGGCTGGAAGAAATCTCTGACCCCCTCAGCAAACAGAAACAACAGGGCACTTTCAGCGCCCAGGACTGAAAGTTAAGCTCCACGTTGGGCTAATGTTGGGCTAGAGGGCGCCTGCAAGAAGAGGCCATTCTGGCCCTCAAGTGGGGTGGCGGAGGTAGGGAGAGGAGGGATCCATTGCAGACCTTCTCTGCCAGACAGGGCAGGGTAGAGTAGGCTGGCATACACAAGTGGAGGTCCTGGCTGCAGTCTGAGGCTGGGGATCAGTGGAGAGGTGATGTTCGCCTGCAGGGGTTTTCTGGCCTGGTCCCGCTAGCCACCCGAGTGAGGGAGGTAACTGCGCTTGGGCAGCCTCGGCTTGCCCTCCGACAGGAAGAAATCCAAGTTGGAGGTCTTGTAGCCTCAGAAGTCAGCTGCGACTTGGTGGCGCCTTCCATCCATCCCACCCCCCACCCCCTTGTCCAGCCGGGCTTGCCTAGCTGGATCATGCTACAGGTAAGGGCAGGAGACCATGCGGCACGTATCTAAACTTCTGAGTGGCTCCTCACCAGAGCTGCTGGAAGAGGGGTGGAAAGGGATCACCTTGGGACAACTGTGGGGAGGGGGGAGGCTGTATGGCAGCAAGCTGGCAGCTTTCCTCTTCAGCGGTGGTAGGAGAGAAGGCCATGGAGGTTGGGGCCACTATGTGCCCCCTGAAAAAAAATCAGGGCCCCCCAATTCTTCAAATCCTGGCTATGGGGCTGGATGTTCTAATCTTACATCTTATCTATTGGAATCTTTTATTGTTAACCTCTGTTGGTAGGCATATTGGTGTGTGTGTAAATATAAAATTACAATATTACACATGCGTGTAAGCACATTTGTGGTACTTTTACTGCTAGAAGACAGCAATTTTATTCTAAAAGCTCCCTATTTACAATTCAACTGAAAGGCAAAATCCAGATCTGTCCCCAGACAATAAATGGAAAATAGCCTAGACTGTGGGAGTAAAGAAGATAGTTATCCAGCTCTGGATTGTTGCACCTCATTATATACAACAAATACAACAGGCCATCTATAGCAATATGGAGAGGCACAAGCTATGCAAACTTGAGAAGGTACTATAGGGAATCTTGGGGGCTGATACAAAGATATTTTCTGCATGCTTGATTTATACCATTCACAAGCACTGGAATCAGTTTGGGAAGGGTTTTTCTCACACATCTCCCCTGAACCCCATACTTTTTTTATTTTTGCAGGCAGGTCTCTCTGCAGCGCACCTGAGCCAGGGGAGGAGTCATGTGACCCAGCCACCACAGGTCACATGATGCCAGATTTATTTATTTATTTGTTTATTTATATTTATTTACCTTACATTTGTATGCCACCCACTCCATATGGACTCTGGGTGGCTCACACTCCATACGGACTCTGGGCAGCTCACAGATGCACCGCTGAGAGGCCTGCCTACCCACCTGCTCAGCTCACTCACCAGCTGCCCTGGCTGGCACTTAGATTAGTAATTTGATTACTGCCAATCTAATTGGTAATCTAATTAAATTGATGCTCTCCAGGTCCAGAACTCCAGCCCTGCCCACACTACAGGGATCTCAATCCCCCGGGCCCAGGGAAGGTTCCCGATTTTGGAAGGGCTTCCCTTGCCCCGGCCAGCTGGCCAGCGGGGGAAATCCCACCCCAAGATGAAAGTTTTGGGGCTATTTCTGGTAAAACCCAGAGCAGCCATTTGAGTGGGGAAACACAAAGGACCACTCAAAGGCTGCTAGCAAGTTCTTTGGACATGGGGAAATTACATAGCATGAAAAAAAAATCTGAGATATAGAATGAGGATTTGGGTTTTATATTGGTTACTGAGATGCTAATATCAATTAAGGAGGCAGTTGATATGACAATGCAGATGGTATCTTTTTTAAAACAAATGCCTATATTTGTAGTCTAATTAAGCACTTAGGAGAGTTCTGTGGAAGCAATCTGCACGTGTGCCATCAATCCTCAACTAGGAAACTAGAGGTGGTAACTCTCCTTACCTCTTCACTCATCTACACCACTTCAAAAGTAGTCTGGCAAGCTATGCAAGACAGTTTCCAAAATCTCATGAGATTCCTTTTTCTTGCAAGAGTTCAAATTTGGTTTCTGATTGCTGACAGAGCAATCAAAATGGTGACAGAATTCTCATGACAGCAAGTAATATTGTGAGATTTCAGGAAACCCTAAAAGGCATTTGTATCTCGCTGCTCTATTTTTATAGAGGGGACGAGAGAAGAGTTAAGAAGGTAATCGCCATCTTCTGAGCTACGGTGGCACTAGCAGTGAAATCAGGTTCATGGTGGTGATGGCTATTAGTGCTACCTTGAGTTCCTTTAATTTCAGTTTCAATTGGAGAAACGGAAAAGCTTAGTTTTAATTGTATCCTGTTTGTTGACAGAGAAAGATCCTTTTGACTTCATATTTGTGCCTCAGAATTTTCAAGTGTAGTTATTTTGATATAAAATTAGATTGACATAGAAAGGTTGCCCTAATTTCAGCAAAGAGTAGGGCATGACTTTCTTGATGAGAAAAAAAAACATGTTAAAATTACTAACATCTTCATATGTCATTAAACAAGTGGATAAGAAGATCACTGTGTATTCCATGAATTCATTTTTTAAAAAAGCTGTGGTCACCAATATTCTTTATTCTCTGTCATCTAAGAAAGCCACAAGAATACACCAACTCTGTAAAGGCCATCTGATGGGAAAGCAAAATATCCTTCTATGAGTCTTTAGAAACTGGAACTTTTCAAACAGAGGTGCCTCACCTTGCAGCAGGGTGAACAAATAAAAGAGCAATTTATCTTCAATGCCACTAAGCATCTTTTACAAGGAAAGTTTGCTGAAGGCTGGATAGTTGCACAAAGCCTACAGCAGGGAGCCAGAAATGATTAGGAAGCTCAAAACCTCACCCTGAGTACTCACACTTTATCAGGTTATCAGAAAAAGGAGGCCTTTTCCTTAGTGTTATAATCTCTTGGAAATGTGGGATTTTATTTTCTCAATATGGTCATACAATGAGTCACTCTGTCAATGCAATATAGAAACTAAAAGTCATTGTTGTATATAATGAGGTGCAACAATCCAGAGCTGGATAACTATCTTCTTTACTCCCACAGTCTAGGCTATTTTCCAGTTATTGTCTGGGGACAGATCTGGATTTTGCCTTTCAGTTGAATTGTAAATAGGGAGCTTTTAGAATAAAATTGCTGTCTTCTAGCGGTAAAAGTACCACAAATGTGCTTACGTGCACGTGCACACACACACACACAAATTCATCAGTGAGAGCAGGGCCTGATTAATTACTGTGCTTTGTCCCTACACAATACTACATGCACTGAAATTAATACATATAGAAGATAACACAGCCCTAGGTTTTCATGCATAGCCCAAATGTTGCCCTTATTATTATTATTATTATTATTATTATTATTATTATTATTAGTTTATTTCTATTCCACCCCTTTCCCCTTTTGGGGGCTCAGAGCGGAGTACAACAATTTAAATTAAAATCACAATAAAATCATAATAAAAAACAAATTCAACATTCAGTAAGTGCAGTAAGTTAGTTCAGCAAGGTGATATGAGCAAGATGGTATAGCTCCACAATACAATGATGCAGTGGGCCATAAAGGTGTAGGGGGAGGACAACCGATCAATAGATGGATGCCCGCTGCCTCATCCAAAGACCTGGCAGAACAGCTCTGTTTTACAGGCCCTACGAAAGGCCAGCAGGCCAGGTAGGGCCCGGATCTCTATTGGGAGCTGATTCCACCAGGTTGGGGCCAGGACTGAGAAAGTCCTGGCCCTGGTAGAGGCAAGATGGGTCAAGGACTGTCAGAAGATCCTGGGAGGCTGAATGAAGTGACTTCTGGGGCGTATATGGAAGGAGATGGTCCCGTAGGTATGTTGGTCCCAGGCTGTGTAAGGCTTTAAAAGTAAAAACTAACACCTTGAAACTGATCCAGTACTCTATAGGCAGCCAGTGCAGGTCGCAGAGCGCTGGCCATATGCTCATCCGTATAGGTGATGCAGTCAGCAGGTGAGCTACTGCATTCTGCACCCGCTGCAGTTTCCAGATCAGTTTCAGGGGCAAGCCAGCATAGAGTGAGTTACAGTAATCCAGCCTGGAAATGACCATTGCATGGATCACTGTAGCCAAATCTTGGGAGGATAGGTATGGTGCTAGTTGCCTGATCTGCCGTAGATGGATGGCAGACCGTGCAGCTGTTGTGACCTGGACCTCCATGGAAAGGGAGGCATCCAGAATCACTCCCAGACTCTTCAGCTGCTGGGCCGGTACCAAAGTGGCCCCGCCCAGGGCTGGGAGCTGGATGCACGAACCCCCCCCCCCCCTCAATTCAGGTACAGGACCTTTGTCTTAGTTGGATTTAACTTCAGTCGACCCTGCTGTAGCCATCCAGTCATGGCTCCTAACGCCTCTGACAGCTGTTCAGGGGCAGAAGACAGTCTGCCATCTATCAACAGATAGAGTTGGGTGTCATCAGCATACTGGTGACAACCCAGTCCAAAACCTCGGGCAATCTGGGCAAGGGGGCACATATAGATGTTAAATAATGTAGGCGAGAGAATAGCTCCCCGCTAAGTGGGTGTCGCAGAGAAGTCTGCTCGCCAAGCATCACCCTTTGTCCCCATCCTTGGAGGAAGGAGGAAAACCATTGTAAGGCCAGTTCATTAGTCAGTTCGTCCTTTTCTGCTGGCTCTAACTTGTCTTTTAGAGGGGAGAAGCGATTTGATGTTTTAATAGCAAATGACGGCAGAGCAGATTTGGTCTTGTTTAAGGTAAAAAAGTCCTCTATCCTAAACTGTTTGCAAACTGGCAAAGAAGCAGATTCCTCCTCCACTTCTCTTGGCTGCTTGCCCGATGCCATTAAGAGGGATCTGTTGGATGGCAATTGGCACTGTTCTGATAAAAATAAATAAATAAATAAAACAAATACCAGACAACTAATGTCTTAAAACTTACAGATAAAAGCCACAACGTCTGCTAAGAATATCATGAAATGTCTTTAAAAGCCAAATTTTCAGAGCCAATGCTGTAGCCAACTGCACTCTGCCATGTTGCTTTGCAGGAGCTGACTTAATTCCAACCTTCAGTTAGATTCACAGTTCAAATTAAGAGACTCTAAAAAAACCTGTCTGTGAGGGACAATGTAAGACTTTGTAAAACTTTATAAAACATCAGCTGTAGTTCTTTAGCTGCAGCAGCTTCTGAGTCAGAAAGCGAAATCAGAAGCTTATTAACTGATTAAATCGCCAGCGCTTGAGAAAGATGAAACAGCTGCACCAAAAATTAAAAGTGAGGTGATAAGATAAGACTATTTAAAAACAAGATAAAAGTTAGAAGATTGAAAACAACTTAGCGTTTTTAGGAGCGAAGAAACAAGCATCTGCCTTCCTCCTAGTCTGCGCAGTCGACCCCGGATCAGGTCATAGACTCTCAACTCCAGTCTGGGGTGGGGGCTTTAATGGTGCAGCAGAGACAGCATGAGTTACAAATATTCTGTGATAATGAAGAAAGATCCATGTCTTCTGATGAGCTCACCCCAATTACCCTGATTGCAAGCACAGTGGAATGTATCTTTAAAAAGTTAAAGGGATTAGAAGATCAAATTCTTGACCTTTCTTTGGAAATAAAGAGACTATCAGTGTCAATGGATAAAGTTCACTTAGCCCAGCTGGATGATACCTTTATTGGAGCTTTAGCCCCTTTAAAGCGGTGTCTGTCTGCAACACAGAATGTGGATCCCCGGAGCTCTTTTACGGAGTCTAAGGTCAGCGTGGGCCATGAAAGGAACGTGCAACAATTGGTTCTACAGCCCAACAAGGTATGCATCACAGTTTGTCCTTGTGGTGGGAAGACCCCATGCTGGAGAAGTAAACTTTTAGTTAAATCTCATCTCTGTGAACTTCTTCATCTGAACTATCACAAAATTGACTTGATTACCATCGAATCTCTTAATGATCAGTCTCAAATGCAGAGGATTCTGCTTATCTTTCAATCCCCCAACATTCCTTCATTAATTTTGAGGTGAAAGAATTACTTGTGGTCAAAGGGGGTTTTTCCTGTGCGATCCTTTATTAATTCTCAAACTAATGCTCTGCTGCCTAACCTGTCCGCAAGGGATAGTATGCAAAGTAATCCTCATCTTTTGAAGAAGGCATCAACTTCAGCGGCAAAATATAAGGCTTTGATGTGTTTTAAGGAATCCAGAGCATGCTCTGGTCAGTCCCAATCAAACCCCGAGTTGGATAATGAGTCATCAGTGCAGCTCTCTATGGATGTGATGCATAGTCCCCTTAATGTTTCAATAGAAGATGACCTTCTGCAATCATTTAGGAGCCTTCCAGCAAAATATCAACAGGCGATCCTCGTAAGACTTGAATGTACTAAGCAGCAGCTGCAAAGGTCTTTAGAGCCGGGGAAGTCAGTTTCTTCAATCAACCTGGATCCTGCAGGCATCCCCTTGTCCCCTTGTCCCCCATCAGCTGACTTAATTGATCTGACTATGGAAGCCTCTCTAACTGGCTCAAGGGCACCCCAACGTAATGGCTGTATTTTCACTGATGACGCCAGGGTGCTAGAAAGTATATCCATTATCAATTGACTACTAGCTAGGGAAGCCACAAGGAATATCCACATTGTCTCCTGGAACATAGCTGGGTGGAAGAGTAAAGTGAATGACTCAGATTTTTTGGACTTTTTGAAGTCCTTTGATTGTGTCTTCCTTCAGGAAACATGGTTGGAAGACAGTTTTAGACTGATGGATTTTAAAGTTTTTAATCTTCCTGCTTATAGAACTCATTCTAAAGTCTGCAGTAAAGCAGGCCTGACTGCTTTGGTGAAATCCAACTTCCATTTAAGGTGGTCCTCTTGGATCCTTGCCCGCCATTTGCCCAGGCTTTATTGCTGTCCTCTCCAGCACTGACTCTAATCATGATTAATGTTTATTTAGCCCCTTCTAATGGAGAGCTGGAGTTTGATGCTTTCTGAGAGAAATTTCTGGTAGAAACGGCACTCACTTGTGTGTGGTGTGCCATAAGGGGCAGTTCTATCCCTGATGTTGTTCAACATCTACATGTGCCCCCTTGCCCAGATTGCCCAGAGGTTTGGGCTGGGATGTCATCAGTATGCAGATGACACCCAGCTTTATCTACTGTTGGGTGGCCAGTTCGACTCCTCCATAGAAGATCTGACCATGGTGCTTCAAGCTGTGGCAGGGTGGCTCAGGCTGAGTCGACTGAAGTTGAATCTGACGAAGATGAAGGTCCTGTACGTAAGTCGTGGCGGTCTTGGAGCTCAGGTCTTGGAGCCACCAACCTTTGATGGGGCACCACTTACACCGACGCTCGAGGTCAAAAGTTTAGGAGTGCTCCTGGATCCCTCTTTAAATATGGAGGCCCAGGTGGCAGCCACTGCCAGATCAGCCTTCTATCATCTGCTGCTGATAAGGCAGTTGGTCCCCTACCTCAAGCGCAGCAACTTGGCAACAGTGATCCATGCCACGGTCACCTCAAGGTTGGATTACTCTAATGCCCTCTACATGGGGCTACCCTTTTCTCAAACCTGGAAGCTTCAACTAGTGTGGAATGCAGCAGCCAGGTTGTTAATGGGCCTTCCTTCACAGGAACACATTCAACCTGTGCTGAAAGTGCTGCACTGGTTTTCTATTGCATATGGGTGCGTTTCAAGGTGTTGGTTCACACCTTTAAGGCCCTATATGGCCAGGGGCCTGCATAGCTTAGAGACTGCCTTTCCCCATATGTTCCCTGGAGAGCACTTCGGTCTGGATCACAAAATCTACTTACAATCCCCAGCCCTAAGGAGGCCAGGCTCATGACAACTAAAGCCAGAGCCTTCTCTGTAGTGACTCCACACTGGTGAAATGAGTTGCTGGAAGAGGTCAGGGCCCTGCGAGAGCTCATACAGTTCTGCAGGGCCTGTAAGACAGCACTCTTCCACCAGGCATTTGTAAACTAGACTGCTGGCCACTACAGTCCTAGGTAACATATGAACCATCCCCTGAAATCCGCTGTACAGCAGCTGCGGAGAAGATAATTTAAGATCCGCTTACAGAGAATCGGAAACTAAGGTTATAGCACCAAAATATTTTTATGTATTTTATGTTTTTATATTATTCTATGGTTTTAATGTATTATTGTATTTACTCATGCACATGCATGTCTATGTGAGCCGCCCTGAGACCACCTTGGTGAGGAGGGCGGGATACAAATGGAATAAAATAAATAAATAAATAATTTGATGTATCTTGCAAGAATTGGAAAATATATTTGCATGACCACCAACAGTATTCAAATGTTCTTTCTCTGCAGGTCTTCCAGCAAGCCAAATAACTAGACAGCTTCATATATGAAAGCTTTGCTGGAGTCATATATCATCTTGTAAGTAATTTATATTGTAGAAGTTGGATATTTTAATTTTTTTATTTAAGCACGGGAGAGTCCCATATTGCAACCCAGAGCTCATCTTGAAATTCGAAGTGGCAATCAGCACTCCAACGTAATTGATATGTCAGAGTCTTAGTGAAAAGAAGGAGCATTTAGCAAATTGTAAATTTTAGAAATCAAACTTTTACAATGGCATGTATTGGACTGCAAGACTTTTTCAATGTCAGTTCAAGAATTTGTGCCCCCCCCCGGCCACCCCTCTTGTGGGGGGTTGGCTGTGATGTAGAGGGAGGCTCAGGGGTCACTTCTGGCCTCAGAAACGGAGTGTGGGTGAGTTTACACTCAGCCGTCAACTCCATGGAGTCGGGTTGCTTTTCCTGATCAGCACACACTCTTTCTCTCTGGGCTCCACCCTTTCTCCATCTTTTCCTCCCTGACCATCAGTGTCTGTTTCCATTTTTAATGCCTCACACCTCCGTGCTTTCCCCCCTCCCTTCCCCCCATTCCTTCCACCAACTGTCCATCCCCTTCCTCCCTTCCCCATTGGTGCAGCTCTCTCATCCACAGACGTGGTCCCACCCCCGGTAGCCTTCCACTCTGATGCTTCCTCCTGTAACATCATTGGGGGGCAGGTCCAGTTACTCGCACCTACAGCAGTTGTCTTCCCAGTCCGGGCCAGGCCATCCTCCCCTGGCCCTATCACCAGAGCTGCCATCCTTTGCTGCTTTGCCGCTGCAGTGGCTGCATTCTGCTGCCACTTGGATTGGCCAGTCTCGCTACTGGGTTGTTGGGAGGGGCCAAGCTGTGTTGTCAGGCTGGTTGGTCGCTGCCCCCACACCAAGGCCCTAGAAGGTTCTCTGCCAACCCAGGAGGTAGGGTTCCACTGGGTCTCGTCTTCACCCCACTCCCTGCTCTGGTGGTGGGCAGGGCCCTTGGTGGCTGGGGTTGCCAGAGCCCTGGGAGAGGACGGGCTGCTCCAGCCCAGATAGGATTTTTAAACATATTAGCAAATTTCACAGATTCCGATAAATGTTTAATCTGAAGGTACTCATACCATGGAATCCTGTGTCCTTTGAACTGGTCTATTTTATCCAAAAGGTCCCTTCCATTTGAGATATCAATAAATGTAGTTAAATTATTCTTTTCTCCATACTATAAAAGAATTTATAAAAACCCCCAACAACCTTGGGTCAAACCAATGTTTTCCAACAAAGCTAGTTAAAAGGGAAGGTTCTGAAACAAGTAACTTACAATATTTCGCCCAAAGGTTAAAGGTGGTGTAACAATCTATATTCCCCTCACACCGAAGCAGAGCAAGGTGTTTTCTTTACAGTGACAGGCAAGGCAACACAACTCAAAGATAAGCAAAAATATTACTTTATTGAGCTGGCAGGCAGTTTCAGAATAGACTGGTGAAAACAAAATAACGTTATGAAATATAACTAACTAATACTACTTACATAGCCCCAGAATCACCAGCCAGTAAGCAGGACGGTTTTTTGACAAGAAAAACAACAATAAATAAGCGGTTTTGGGAAACAGTATAAATCCCCCTCAGCTGGCTAATGACAACCAAAAATGGGCATCCCAGAAGAACCAATCAACCCAAGCTGACTGTCCTAGTGCAGCTGAGAGTAACCATTAATTAGAAGGAGATTAGAACAACTCCTTTCAAGGTCACACATAACCAAAACACTGCTGGAAGAATAAAAATTGGTAAGCAGCCCAGAAACCAAACCCACCAGATATATGTATATAATTAGATTTTTAAAATCCACAATACCCTTTAAAAGAAATCTTCATTACAGGTGGTATATACCAAAGGATTTTGTTTAATTTTAATAGATTGTTTAAAGAGATTTGACCATAGGAGTTCAGATAGGTTGTGTGGTAAAAGGTATCTCTGATAAATTTCCAGTCCGTTTGATATGAGGAGTCGGGAATTTTGAACAATTTCAATTACTTCATCATCAACCTATTCACAAATATTGGCTATCATTCTGCCCAGATTTGGAGCATAATGGGTGCAGTTCAAGCTGGATCTTCATTAGTAATACTTTGACTCCACATTCTTAGATAGCACATTCTGCTCCTTTCCAGTGAAATATGACCCTATTTCATGCAGGTGTTTTTACTGAACTCATGGAGATCCATGTGTGGTGACAGTGGGTCAGATCCTGTACCCAATTACCTGCAGTATATGCACAACTGAATATATACACAGGGCTAAAAAGAATGCCTCTGCAGTTCAAAGTTATGATTAAAATATTTTTTTTATTAACAAGAGCTCTTCTGATGCAAAATAAGCAGGGCTTTTTTTTAGCAGGAATGCCCAGGAATGCAGTTCTGACTGGCTTGGCATCAGGAGGTGTGGCCTAATATGCTAAGGGTTCCTGCTGGGCTTTTCCTACAAAACAGTCCTGTGTGGATCAATTACAAAAAAAGCCCTGAAAATAAGAATAAACAGGATAAAGATAATACATGGAATGGCCAGTGGTCTGGAAACAACTGAAGTTGCTCCACTAAAACAAAACAGAATTAAGCATTATTGGTAGCTTGTTGGGAGTCGGGACATGGCCTGGAAACACTACAACATTACCAAAAGTTCCTTGCAGGAAATAGGAGACACAGATGTAACAAATCATTTAGGCAAGTTGGGCACTAAAGAATTTGACCTTACTGAGAAACCACAGCCTTGGCATATTTTACATTACTTCCCAAAGGTTTCAAGGAATGGAAATTCAGAAGTATGCACATCGGGAAGAAAGTAGATATTAGTTTCTGCTTTACACTTCCAAAAGCTTGTAATTAGACCTACTTAAACCTCTTTGGGTAAGAAAGTGTGATGCAATAATTCTATGAGAAAAGAGATCTTAGAGAACTGATAAACATTTTAAGAATCTTGAAGGTTCTGTTTTATCCTTGCATCAAATGTTTGCTTACCATTTCATTGAATAGAAATGGGGCTTTCCAGAAAAAGTCCTTATGGTAATTAAAAGAGGTCATATGTTCTGGGCGCATGGGAAAATTCACTGAATAGGTAACAGCCATGAGTTTGAACAGTCATGAATGGCAGCAGTTCCCAGATATTAGCATAGAAATTAGTTCAAGCAGACTTCTGAAATCACTCCAGAACTGGTTCTTTATCCTGCATATCCTTCAATATGATCTTTTTAAAATAGTCAGTGTGTCTGATAGTGGGGCCAGCTTTGGGGCAGCATGTCCATTCTGATGCAGTTCTTAGACCACCACCACCACCATCACCCCCAGAGCTGGATGGTGGAAGATCAGCAGGATGGTGGAAGATGGCATTCCCAAGCTGACCCCAAACCCTGGTCTCTCACTCTCACCTATGCTGCCCGAGTCCAGGCAGAAGGCACTGCCAGCAGAGCTGGGAAGGAGCCTGGTGAAGGGAATGAGGCCAGCCATGGCAGTAGCAAAGCCAAGGCCAGCAAAGGTCTAGGAGGAAGAGATGGAGCTGGCTGCAATCACAGGGAGGGTGTGGCACTACACACCAGCCCAGTTGGCCAGTCCAGTGGCACCAGTGAAGAAAGTGGCCAGCACACTAGCTTGGACCATGCCTGCCCCAAAGACACCAAACCACAGCAACAGGCAGGTGCCCAAGGTCAGCACCCCGCAGGAAGCTGGAGCAGAGACATGCCCAGCCTCTTGGATGTCTGGCATGGTGCTGGCTGGGGTGGGGTGAGCCACCAATCCATACCAAGAGTAGGATGGAGGGGTGCAGTGAAGCCTGAGAAGTGGAGACCCAATGGCAGGAACCATGGCCTGATGGGCAGGGGCTGAGGATATCAAATGGGGGGGGAGTGAGACCAGTACAAGGGAGGGAGGCTTAAAATGAGGCTCAGGGAAGGAAGCTATAGAGAGGCTTAGGCTGGAGACCTGAGGCTGTGAGAGAGTCTGCCAGCCAGGAGGAGGAGAAGGATACAGGTGGACCAAACTCCTCCCATTCTGAGGCTTGTTGTTGCCTCTAGCAAGCCTGGCCTTCTGGTTGGACTGTCACCCACTGCAGCTTGCCCCTGCTGGACCAGTCCTGCCCCACCAGACTCAGCCTTGCTGCTTGTCTTGCTGGTGCTCTCAGCTGTTTCAACCTCTGCCCCCCGCTCCAGCACAATGGGAAGGGCACACCAAGGTAAGACATCAGAAGCACATGCAGGGGAGACAGCCCTAATTCAGAGCTATCTCCAGACACTGTATTATTTTATATGAACAAGATGTAGGCAACCGTGTGCATGGTTTTTTACAAACTGCACAAAGGATGTGTTTCAAGCCTCCCTCAATGATTCTGCATGTCATCCCTCCATCTTGGAGCTTTTCAATTTTGCCCTCTCCTTGATCTGTCTGCTTTCTTCATTGGCTGACCTGTTCTGATATCAAAATAGAAGTATTAATACCCTTGCTCCCTGCCCTTAACTGCTGTCATTTTAAAACAAAATGAAAGATTTCATAGCTTTTTAGTAAAAAGCCATTTGCCCCAGATATTTGCAATTTGTGTTGAATTGTAAGAGACAAAATTGAGGTAGGAAGATTTCATTTCCCCAGATAATCTTCTTGATTCTTGGTTTACAAGAATACAAAAGAGGATTGATATGAAACATGACTTCTTGGGAAACTAGTTTATTATGCTGTTTTCTTCATAACTGAACTTTTCTCTCTTGATATTATGATCACTGATTTCCTTGTCAGTTAAAATACAATAGAATCAGCAGCTATATAGTAGGAACACCACCACCACTCAAAAGGAAAAAGAAACAAATTAAAATAATAAGAAGAATTGCAGATTTATACCCCACCCTTCTCTCTGAATCAGAGACCCAGAGCGGCTTACAATCTCCTTTATCTTCTCCCCCCACAACAGACACCCTCTGAGGTGGGTGGGGCTGAGAGGGCTCTCACAGCAGCTGCCTTTTCAAGTACAACCTCTGCCAGAGCTATGGCTAACCCAAGGCCATTTCAGCAGTTGCAAGTGGAGGAGTGGGGAATCAAACCTGTTTCTCCCAGATAAGAGTCCGCACACTTAACCACTACACCAAACTGGCTCTCATATCTGCCACAGATGCAGTGATATTACTGCAGGAACCACGAGGCAAGATGCAAGCCTATAAACATGCACTAGACACAAAGGAGACACATAAGAAAGACACAAAGGAGACTCTAGACACAAAGGAGACACATAAAAAATTAAACAAGATTAGAGTTGGGTTTTTTTTAGAATTTCCATGAAAGTGCTTGACTCACATGACAATGCCCTTCCTGAGGCATTTTTTCAGGCAGGAACTCATTTGCATGTTGGCCACACACCCTGACATCATCATTGTTTCACGATGGGTTTTTGTAGAAAAAGCCCAGCAGGAACTCATTTGCGTATTAGGCCACACCCCCTGATGCCAAGCCAGCTGGAACTGCATTTCTGTGCATTCCTGCTCAAAAAAGGCCCCGTTTTCAGGGATGTTCAAAATGGAGAAATGTTGACCCATTATATAGGGACAGGTGTGAGTGGAAGAGCTGATATTGCTTAGCTGCATTTCCCCCCTCCACCCTTTACATGAATGATAATAAACCTCACTGGTAATAAATGAGTAACAGAATTTAGAAAATTTATTTATATCCTGCCTTTCTCCCCAAGGAAGATCCAAAGGAGCTTACATCATTCCCCTCTTCTCAGGACTGGATCGACATGTTTTTTGAGGGGGGGCAAAATTAAAAAATGACGCCCCCTTATGGGCCATTCTATCTTATGGTCCCATAGAATACAATGGATTCCATACCCAATTTGGCGCCCCCCCGACGGTTCCCGGGACAAGCACCCCCCTCCTTGATCCAGCCCTGCCTCTTCTCCATGTTATCCTCAGAATAACCCTATGAGGTAGGTTAGGCTGATGCGTCCAAGGTCACTCAGCGAGCTTCCGTGGCAGACTGGAAATTCAAACCTGAGTTTCCCGGATCCTAGTCTGACGCTTTAACCATCACACAAGTTTAGCTTCCATTGTAAATAGCATATTTGGGGGGAGGGTTCTGGAGATAACCCATGTCAAGATATTCCAATCCCTTTAATTTTTGGCACTGAAACTCCCATGATCATCCTGAAGCTAATTCCTCATTTTATTTTCTGCTGAGTTATATGTGCCATAGATCCTTTTGTGTGGGTATGTGTGGATCCTTTTATTTGAACTGATTTCTTCCACTTCATTATATCCGAAGACAGGGCTTTTTTTGAGCAGGAACACACAGCAACACAGTTCTGGCTGGCTTGGCATCAGGGGCTGTGGCCTAATATGCAAATGAGTTCCTGCTGGACTTTTTTCTACAAAAATAAAGCCCTGTCTGATGAAGTGTGCATGCATACAAAAGCTCATACCTTGAATAAAACTTAATTGGACTCTAACTTTATTCAGAGTCTTTTATTTATAGATGCATGGTAACAGTCAACCAAGTGGTTAGTTTTGTTGTATTTGGTTTAGATTAGAGTCATGGAGGGGGGGGGGTGGATGGAATTTTTTTCTGGGGCCAATGGTGGCTCTCAGCACCATTGTGCAAAAAAATATATATTTTTTCAGGTTCGAGTATATTGAACCTGAAAAATATAGGTATTCTCCAATATTCCTGAATCCCAGTATCGGTATGGCATTGAGATTCAGGAGTTTTTCAGACCCCCCCCCCAATTGGCTCCATCACCATATCTTTAAATTACTATTGCCTAATCGCAGCTAGGATGGCCAAGAGCCACCACGGGCCCCCAGACAAAAATTCCATCTGCTCCCTCCCCCATATGACTCTGATCTGTGAATGCAGCAGAGCACTGGCTTCAGGGGCCCTCCAGCTGACTTGGGCCTCTTGAATTTTGTTTCCTCAGCCCCTCAGTGGTTCTAGCCACAGCAGTGAAAAGTTGGGGATTATTAGGAAAGGGATTGAAAATTAAAATTATTTGTCTCTGTATAGATATGTCGTATGACCTAATTTGGAATACTGTGTGCCATTCTGGACACCATATCACAAAAAATAACATTGCAAAACTGGAAAAAGTACAGAAGAGTGCAATGAAGATGATAAAGTGATTGGAGCTCCTTTCTTATGGGTGGAGAGCCTGGACAAAGAGAACTCCCCCCGCCCCCTCTCCCTAAATACTAGAATTTGAAGGCATCCAATGAAGCTGATAAGCAGAAGATTCAGGATGAACAAAAGGAAATACTTCTTTACACAGTGAGTGATTAAAATGTGGAATTTGCTGCCAGAGGATATAACTTATGGCCACAGGCCTAGACAGCTTTAAAGGGGGGTGTAATGAACTGATGCAGTTAGCCTGGTGAGCGGGCAACAGCTCACTCTGATTGGCTGAGCTGCAGCCATGGTTATGAAATGTATCAATTCCAAGAAGGCTTGCTGTAGGAGTGGGGGGGAAATGCCTCACAGAGTTCAGTTCAGTCTGGGTACTGAAGGAGATCAGTAGTGACAATAAACTGGGAAGGAGCTGAGATAGCCTGTGGGCTGAGTTCCTTGTAAGGCAGAACTGAATTTTGCGTTCTGTCTGAGAGAGAGCTATTGGGAAGAAAGGGCAACACCAGGCTCTTTCTGTGTGAAGAAACTCTCTGAGGGAAGCAGAGGAAAACTGAAGGTTCTGCTGAGGAGATCTGTCAGAACTCCTGGTCTAATTTAAGAACGCACCAACACACTGAGGGAGAGACTAGTTCCTTGTGGCTGAAAAGAAATCCCAGGAGACAGACAGGGACACTAGCTAGGTGGGACTGAGACACACAGAATTGAGAGGCTGTGAGGTAGCACTCAAGGGTGTGAGTCCTGTGGTATTACTCTAAGGTCTGGGGTGTGCCTGTATGCTAGTGTGTGTGTGTGGGGGGGATAATTCTGGCACAAGTCAGATAGTCCTCAGTGTGAAAGGTCAAAGAGTGTGTGACCCTTTTTTATTTTATGGGGTAGGAAGCCCAAACCTAGGGTTTATAATCCTTCTGTAGATAAGAGTGTTTTTCTGGTGCTAAAGGAGCACTGCCTGCCTGTTTAGTATTTGTTAGTTCTTTATATATCTTAAGCCTACCAGTACTTAAGTAATTCAGCCTGCCAGCATCTCTGGAGATTAGAGATTGTTTGTTTTTAGTTGAACTTCTGCCTGCCAACTCATTTGTTAATACCAACCAATAAATATTATTTTATTCCCTCTCTTGCCTTTTGTAAATCAATAAATATATCTTTTGGTTTGATTTTTAAAAAGCCTGGTGCCTAGTTTATTTTCTGACAGGATTTTAGTTTGTGTGCCTGAGGTACTGGGTGAAAGTGACAGGAAAATTTAACAGTGGTCATCCTCTCAAGCTGACCCTGACTGGTTCTTCACAGGGGGTTAGACAAAACCATGGAAGATAGGTCTATGAATGGCTATCAGCCATGGTGACTGAGGAGAATCTCCACAATCAAAGTAAATAACACCATTACCAGGAATCAACCAGTACTAGTACCAGGAATCAACATTAGTGGAAGGCCTCAGACTTTATGCTCTGTTGCTGGACATCTAGAAGAACTGGTAGGTCACTGAGTGAGACAGGATGCTGGACTTATATGGACCACCGGTCTGATCCAGCAAGACTCTTCTTAAGTTCTTAACAGTTTGAAAAGAAAATGATGACACCACCTCCAACACAGCTTTGTTCCTTTTACTCAAAATGGAATGGATTCCACCCTACCCCACCTGACAGATCACACAGATGGCAGTGACACTGGTACAGTGCTAGATCTGATTGGATACGGGTTACTGTGACATCATCATTCTGGCTACATGATCTTGAATTGGTTGGCCAATAAGAAGATGAAGTTGATGGGTGTGTGCACAGGTGCCATCAAAGTTCCCAGCAAGAAGGGATTTAATTAGATGCAAAAAAGCATGAAAAAGGGAAAATGGGCAGGGGAATAGGGAATATATCAGCTCTTAGCACAGTCTCAAAACAAGATGATTACAATCATTTCTTCACAATTGTTTTTATTCAGTGTCACTGTAAGAAAAGGGGGGATCTCCTCCTGCCATGTTTTGCATTCATGTATTTACTTTCATATTATGCCCTATGTAACTGTATTCTGGTATTGCATCTCCTTTACCTTGTATTAAGTTCTGTATGGAGTGTGTGTATGTGGGGTGGGCCAAACATATGATTAACACTACTTTGCACAGAACATCACTCACCCTGCTGTACTAGGCTGAATCACTAATCTCATTGCTATGACACCAGACACCACATCCCCCTGATCAGTGCTATTTCTGCCTGGCATGACTTTGGATACTTTGAGAAACTATACATGGACTAAATGTTCTGAGAACTGTTTTGAATGAACTTTTGGGTGGAAGGAAACTCAAGCAGAAGTTGGTGCCTAGTCCTGATCGTTAGCCTAAACTATATTATTCTAGACTGTAACCGTTATTCTCAGTTCTGACAAAGCCCCTGTCATGAGAACTAGCTTTGCTTTCTGCTTACAGTAAACTGTATCTATGTTTCATCAGAGAATTTTGTTTGATTGGCACTTAGCTAAACCTGACAGATAGGCTTAAAGGGAAAGAGTAGATGTGAAAAATGAGGCAAGAAGACACACAGAGTACACTAGTATCTTAACATGTAAATACATAGTTATCAGGGCCCAATACATCATTCAGTGTTATTTTACAATGAATTTCCTCAGCCTTTTAAAGTTCACTGTTCAGTACATGTTGTGCTAGATAACGGCCTCTAAAATTACATCTACAAAAAGTTGTGAACAGCAATTGTGAAATGTGACTCTTTAGAGTCAAAAGTAGGTGAGAAAAAAAAATGACTTTTTATGGAACTAAACAGTTTGTACTGTGGAAAAGGGGAAATTCTTTTCCTTCATCCTAAGAAAGGACAAGGTTTATGCGCAATGTTTTGCATGTTTATTGCAACTGGACAACTGCCATGCTATATCAGCTAGCTACAACAAGACCTACAGGCATACTGGTATTTCTAATACAATTAACTCCTGCCAGCAATAAAACATAATCACTACATTATATGCATCAATTTTGATCTTCATGTCATTGGACTGGTTTGGTGTAGTGGTTAAGTGCATGTACTCTTATCTGGGAGAACTGGGTTCAGGCCCTTAGCTAGGGGGGGGGGGCTGGGGGGCACGGCCTGGCCTTTCAAACCTCCCCTCCAACTATGTGGCCTCTCCAGTCAGTCAAGCTCACCACCATAGTTGCCTCCCTACCGCTCTTGCAGCCCCCGCTCTCTCTGCCGCCACTTCTCTGGTAGTCCCCATTTCCCTGCTGCTCTGGCGGCCCCCACCCCTCTCCACAGTGCCTCCCCGCCCTCCTACCCACCCACTGGTGAAGCACCAGCTCCTGGGGCTCTTTCAAGGCACGCCCCCTCACGATCAGCTGATGACCAGGAAGAAGGTTGTTCCGGGAAATGCATATAACAGGGGACCCAGCCCCGCCATGTTGTTTTTGTGATGTACTTGCTAATAAAGCATGTTGCCATCTGAACGTCTCCGACTTCAGTACATTACACTGGCAATGAAGGTGGGATTCCGGTAAGCAGAGAGCAGCCTGCAGCTGCCCGCAAGCCCTGCGATCCGAGTTCTAGTGCTTCTGCGGCCGAGGTCATGGCTACTGCTCCCGGACAAACCCTACTTGCATTCAACGTCACCCGGCCCGACATGGAAATCATGGGTGGACCAAATCAACTACTACATAGAGCTGCACAAAATGGAGACAGCAGCAGAGAAGAAGGTGCTTCTTCTGAGTTCGTGCGGGGTGGAGACCATCCAGCTGATGAAGCGACTCATCGCGCTGACCACCCTCGCAAGGGCCACCTACAACCAGCTGGTCAAGGTGATGATTAACCACATGGCGCCACAGCCATCCTGTCTCTACATGAGACAGCAGAGACAAACTGAGTCCGCCGCCAATCTTGCAGAGCTCGGTGGATTAACTCTGAGATGCAATTTTATGGGGGACCTGGAAGAGATCCTGCTGGACCATTTCGTGGTGGGTGTCCGGGAGGAGAAAATGCGCCGAAAGTTGCTAGCATACGAGGACAAAGACATCGATTTCACGAAAGCACTCTGACAGGCAACTGCCTTTGAATAGATGCTCACCAGCCCTTTTGTGAACCAGACCGCCATTGCCTCGATCTTGGATGGCTCCGACGAGGAAGGGGAACATCAGCTTTGATGCCAGTCATGCAGTGGGTTGAAAACACCAAACTGATCATGGCCAGCAGAGAAGCCAAGCACCAAGTGCGCCCGCTGTGGGGACCCACACGAGCGCCAAGACTGCCCCTACTGTAACACGGATTGCAGAAGCTGCGGAAAAGTGGGCCACATTGCCCGGGCTTGCAGGGCCGGACCCAACAGTAGGCCCAAGTTCGCACACCACGACTTGACAGACACACACACAATGGCCGCAAACAGCATCCAGGTAATGAACTTGCTCCAGGACACCCCCGACAAGGTCAAAGTGCAGATCTTGATCGAGGGGTAGTCCCTGCCTAATCGAATTGGACACGGGGTCCTCCATCTCCATTATTTCGGAGGAGACCCTCAGTAAACTCTGCCCCCACAACCGGCCCGCGGAGTTCATATTGCAGAACTTTCAAAAGAATCCAGTGCAGATCATGGGGTGGGCCAGAGTTAGGGTGGAGTTCAAAAATTTTAAAGGGGCCCTGGACATACTTGTGGTGAAGCATTGGCTCACCACCCTATTGGGATTGGCTTGGTTTAAGCCCCTGCGCATCAAAATTGTAGGGGAGGACCACATACAGGCCCACAATTTTGACAAAGTGTGCCAGGAGTTCCCGGAAGGATTCAGTGGGGCTCTGGGAATGTACAAGGGGCCACCTATCGTGTTGCAACTGGACCCTATGGTTAGGCCCTTAAGGCTGAAGGCTCGGCGGGTTCCGTTTGCACTTAAGCCAAAAATCGAAGCCAAACTGGACTGCCTTGTGGCCCAGGGGGTACTAGAGCCCGTCTCCCATGCCACTTGGGAAACCCCCATAGTCACCCCAGTCAAGCCGAATGGGGATGTGCACATCTGTGCAGACTACAAATGCACAATTAATAAAGCATTACAGGACCACCCATACCCCGTCCTGGTGGCCAGCCATGTCCTTGCCTCCCTGACTGGTTCCATGATTTTCAGGAAGTTGGATTTGGCCCAAGCATAACAACAACTTCCGGTGGATGAGCAAATGGCTGAGGCACCGGGGTGCTTTCAAAGTGTGGAGGCTACAATTTGGGGTCAGCATGACTCCGGGAATTTTCCAAAGATTAATGGACTCTCTCCTTAAAGGGATTCCCGGAGTAGAACCCTTTTTTGATGACGTTTTGATAGCGGCACCCAACTCCGATGAGTTCTGCCGCCGCCTTCGAGAGGTGCTCTGCTGTTTTCAGAATGCGGGTCTCAAGGTGAAGCAGGAGAAGTGCTCGCTCGGGATGCCAAGGGTGGAGTTCCTGGGCCACACACTTGCACTCAGCTGCCTTTCGCTGCCAGAGATGGACCCAGATCCAGCCCCAGCCCACTATGTGATGCTCCTGGAGTCTCTGCTGGAGTGGTCCCTGCACACAGCGGAGGTAGCCAGGTCCACGGGCAGAGACTGCATTCTTGCACGCATTTCAGACTGGGTGGGGAGGGATTGGCCCATGAGCAAATTGGACGCTGCATTCAGACCATTTGTTTCCTGCCAGGAAGAACTCTACTTACACAAAGGGTGTATTCTTTGGAACAGCAGAGTGATGGTCCCTCCCCTACTCTGGAAGCAAGTGCTCGAAGCCTTGCACGAGACGCACTTGGGAATAGTGCATATGAAAACTCTGGCGCGGAGCTATGTATGGTGACCGGGAATGGTGAAGAGATAGAGGGGTGGGTTAGAAGGTGCCCGCCATGCCAAGAGTCCCGGCCGAATCTGACCGGCACCCCCGTTCACCGCTGGGAATCCAATCGGGTGCTGTGGTCCCGGCTACACTTAGACTTTGCTGGGCCATACCAGGGGCAAATATTTTTTTATCTTGGTGGATGCTTACATGAAGTGGCTGGAGGTCATCCCAGTCGCTTCCACCTCCACTGCGGCTGCAGTCAGAGCCTTACGGAGGGTTTTTTCCACCCACAGAATCCCTGACACTGTAGTGACAGGCAACAGCACTGCGTTTACCTGCCAGGAGTTCCAGGAATTCCTGAATAGGTGCCTCATCCGCCACATATGGTCCGTTCCCTTTCACCCGGCCACTAACGGCCAAGCGGAGCTCATGGTTTGCACAACCAAGGAGGCCCTGGGTCGCATAGTTCAAGGGGATTGGGACCACCGACTGTCCGCCTTCCAGTTTGGGAACAGGATCAACCCCAACCCGGCTATGGGCATAAGCCCTGCAGAGTTACTCATGGGCATGCGGTTAACCACCTGGCTAGATAGGTTACACCCCAACCGGGCCCCGGACCTCCACAGCTCCTCCAAGACCAGGGAGGCCACTAGGGGGTTCTTTCCAGGGGATCCGGTCTATGCCAAGAGCTTTGTGAGTAGGTCAGAGTGGATACCAGCTCAGGTGCTGTGGCTCACTGGGTTTTGCTCAAACAAGGTCTCGTCGGAAGCGGGGCAGCTCCTCCGCAGACACATAGACCAACTCCGCCACCGCACCCTGCTGGAGGAACCAGCAGGGCCAGGGGGAGTGGGGAACGGGGAGAGCACAGGGCCGCTGCAAGAAGCAACCCTGCTGAGCTCACCGGGGTCACTGGCGGGGGAGCCTTACAGGGTGGGAGAGATACCTCCACAGGATCGAGACAACGCTCTGCTGACCACGGCCCAAAGCGAGGAACCAGCGGTTACAGAACCCCAGGCAGCAGCCCCAGCTCCCCAGATCAAACCTCGGCGGTCGCTCAGAAAGCGGTGGCTGCCCGCTCATTTGAAAGACTGTGTATCTTGAACTGGGGGGGGGGGGGAAGAGGAGTGTTGTGTCTGACGTTCATCCCAGAAAGTACAGCACAGCACACCTGTGGACAGTGCCTGGAAGGGATGAACGCAACTTGTCTATGACTGTCAGTGGTGGGAAGTTTAACTGGCCAGGATTGGACCTGACCAGGAAGAAGGTTGTTCTGGGAAATGTATATAACAGGGACCCAGCCCCGCCATGTTGTCTTTGCCATGTACTTGCTAATAAAACATGTTGCCATCTGAATGTCTCTGACTTCAGTACATTACACAGTCAATTAGGCATGCCTTATATAAGCCTGAAAACATTTTGAATCTAGGCTACTAATACATGACCAAAAAAAAAATGATTACCAGTTTTGTCCTTCACTGTGTTTCTGATATAGCTGCTAATGCTTGTGATCTTCTCAGAGATATTAATTTCACAGAAATTTTGAATAGGAAAAAGAACAAACATTTTTAACATCAGATGAGTGATTTCTACATTTTCACAGTCATGGTTGAAAAATGAGACAAAACAATCCTACAGGCATCAAACCTAACTCAGAGTTCAAATGACATTTCTTGAGACCCAGACATCAGCCCAGAGGTATGGAAATCTGACTGAGGCCACCTTCCCACCATTCATTTGAATTACCAGTGACATTTACCATATTGCCCCTCTGACAACCTTGGGCAACATAGACATAGTACAGATAAGCTTTAGAGCACAGGAATAAGATAAGATCATCATTTGTAGATCCTTTTTGCCATCTCTGTTTCCCAATCAGCCAGTTTCAACCAGCCTAACTAGTTTTTTCTGCAACTCATCTCAGGAAAGGTAACCAACCTGTCCCTATCACTACTGAGTAAGACTGCTGTATTACTAACTGAAGCTAGTATTAACAGCAACAATAATGCAGTGCAACAGGCTATGTAGAGTTCAGCTTGTGACACTCTCCTAGATAAATCAGTTTCGGGTTAGAAACTGGATTTCTGTCTCAACTTCTTTATCCATGTCAATTTATTTCAAATGTACCTGTATCTTCCTTACTGCTCCATCTTCACTACTACTCCATCAATGAAATGACAATGGTTGTGGCCTCAGTTACTGAAATCACAGCCTTTTTAAAGCCAATAAAGAAAAATGGCTGTTCATGATATGTTTATTGTATATATCTGAGTCAAAACTTGGATCCAGCCAAATGTTTCCATAAACAGAAGGATTTTTGCCCATGGAACTTGACTTTCTTACTTTCTGCTTCTGCTGCAGCCTCCTGAAAAGGTGTTTCCACACAACAGGGGACCCTCAGGTACAGCATTTCAGGGAAGATTCTGGAATACAGTGGAAAGGATGGAGGAGGAGAGAAAGTCACACTTTGTAGATGGAATTCTTTCCACCCACAGAAATATCCATCCATGACAGTAGAAGTAGGAACAAACATTAGCATCCTTTTCATCTTCTAAGACAGAAATGACTGGGAAACCCTTGGAGGCAGGGGAGTCCAGTTTACACACCAGAGACTGCACATATCACCACAGAACTAAGCAGTGCATTCAGACATACAAAATTCAACAGATCTAAACTGTTTCAAATCTCAACAGATCTCAAATGCAGTATGATATCCTTTAGATAATAAAAGCCCTACCATGGTGGCAAATCTGAGGATTTTCATTGGTTGGATGTGGGCTATGCAGGATTGGCTCGCACTCTGTCTCTGCCATGCCATTGGCAGATTCTGCTCTCCCCTGCCCACCACCATCAAGCAGGAACCCCATCAGATGGCCACTGACCTCTGAAGGAGACAGTTCTTTGCTGACAGGTTCTCCTGGGAGCTTACTGATCACTACTGCCTCTCCTCAGGGCCTGTTGTAGGAAGTCTGGGACAGTCCATCTCCCCCTGCCCTGCAACACACACACACAGAAACAATGCTACTGCAAAGCAAACAGTGAAACAAACAGTAAACTGTGAGAAACATGTTCATGGGACAAACAGTAGCAATTATTTCTCTTCAACTGACACAAAAGAAATGTTCATTCACAGCAGGGAAGGGCCAGTTCAACAGCAGCAAATAAACAGACTGACACTATATAATATGTCAAGCCTCCTTCCCACCTACAAATACTCTTCACTCTTTCGATTCAGATTAGTCTACAATGGGCTCATATGATAGAATGGACTCTGTTTTGTCCTATGAGTCCATAGGACACAATAGACTCCATTCTACCCTATCAGCCCGCAGGATGGAATGGACTCCATTCTGTCCTATGGGCTCATAGAATTCAATGCAGTCTGTTCTATCTTCTGGACTGATAGCATAGAATGGAGTCCATTCTGCCCACGGGCCCGTAAAATACAATGGAGTCCACTATATCCCATGGCCCCATAAGATGGATCTTTTGCTTTCCTGCTGCCTGCAAGCTGGAGGGAGCAAAAGGGAGGCTTGCATTGGCTCCCTGCCTCTTTTAGCCACCAGCAGAGCAGGTCTGCCTGATAGCTGCTTGCTTTAAGAGGTGGGGAGCCAATGGAAGGCTCCCTTTTACTCTCCCCTGCCTGCAAATGGGAGAGGGTGAAAGGGAGGCTTCTAATGGCTGCCTACCTACCTTCCTGCCTGCCTCCCTGTCTGTCTTTCTGTCATTTTTCTGTCTCTCTGTCTTCCTTCCTTCCTTTCATTTTCCTTTCTTTCACTTCTTTCTCCCCAACTTTTCCATAACTCTTCCTTCCCTTTTACTTTCCCCTGCCTGCAAATGGGAGAGGTTGAAAGGGAGGCTTCTAATGGCTGCCTACCTACCTTCCTGCCTGCCTTCCTGTCTGTCTTCCTGTCATTTTTCTGTCTTCCTTCCTTCCTTCCTTTCATTTTCCTTTCTTTCACTTCTTTCTCCCCAACTTTTCCATAACTCTTCCTTCCTTCCTTCCTTCCTTCCTTCCTTCCTTCCTTCCTTCCTTCCTTCCTTCCTTCCTTCCTTCCTTCCTTCCTTCCTTCCTTCCTTCCTTCCTCTCATTCTCTCTGTCTTTGTCTTTTTCTTTCATTCTATCTTCCTTATTCTTATTTTTCTTTCTCTTACTCCTTTCTCTCCCTCTTTTTTACCTCTCCCTTCTGTTCTTTCTCTCATTCTTTCTCTGTATCTCTGTCTTCCTGTCTTTTTATTTCATTCCATCTGCTTTTCTTCCTTTCATTTTTCTTTCTTGCACTCCTTTCTCCCCATCTTTTTCCAACCATTATTTCTCTCTTTCTTTTTCTTTCCTTCTGTTTGTTTGTCTTCCTGCCAGCCTGCCAATATTTTTCTAGGGCTCTTTGTATTTCTTCCTACAACAGGCTTTACTGCTAGTAGTAATATAAACTCAAACCAAAATTAAAACCAAGCAACATAAAAGCTTATGATAAGGCTGATATCATGTGGTTGATTATTACACATTGTGTTTAATTTGATTAAAATGAGGGTGCTGTGATGGGCATAATGTTGGGGATGCTGTACATCTAACTGCTTGGTGATTTTATTGTTTTGAATATATTTTTATGCTTCTGCATATACAGTTGATAAAGTACCATGGGCTTTTGTTTTTAGTCCGTAAAGTAGGTTATAAATGTTTTAAATAAATAAACAAATGTGATAATAAGATTGGATGAACTTTGCATTTCCTGTCTTTACACTATAGATGCCAAGACCTTCAATTTTACATCTTCATTGACAACACTTGGAAAATCGTTAATGTAGTCAAAGAGCTGCCATGAATCAGCCGATATTAAGCTTTATTCTATAAAAACCAAATAGAGAAGGAGTATGCGGTCATTGGCATCCATTTGTGAATGCTTATAATTATCTCTTTAACACTATATGTCTTTGGATCATTTCACAAACTGTGGAAAGACAAACTCAGGCTTGCCACTGAACATACACTCAACAAGGAGCTGCAACTAATCTTGGCTCCTTGCCAAGTATTCATGTGATATATATGCTTGAGACATCACACTTTAGATTATGTATTTAAAACATTTTAAAATATGTAATGTGTGAAGTAGGAACTGAGTGGCAACAGAAGGGGAAGGCTTTGTTTTCATACCCATGGGTAGATGGTTAGCTAATCTGTGGAACAGAATGTTGGCTGAAATGGTCAGATCCAGCAGGCTTCTTTTTCTAATATTATATTTCTTATTTATATATAACCAGGGCTTTTTTTTGTAGAAAAAGCCCAGCAGGAACTCACTTGCATATTAGGCCACACCCCCTGACATCACCATTGTTTTATGCAGGGCCTTTTTGTAGAAACAACCCAGCAAGAACTCATTTGTATATTAGGCCACATCCCCCAATGCCAAGCCAACCAGAACTGTGTTCCTGTGCATTCCTGCTCAAAAAACCTGTATATAACATACTACTTGGGAGAAGGATGGAATCAGCTTCTCTGACCAACTGGTCCCATTTCCTTCACTTTCAGGAGTTCTCTTCTCAAGGATTTTCTATGCCCTTGGAGACTTTGCCCACTTAACACTCCTGCCTCCCCACTCTACTCTGCTCTTTCCTGCCAGCACCCTCTGTGAGAATTTTTTTCTTTCTCCATGGAAATCAGCAGAGAATTCACATACAAGCAATGAAAAGCAAAATTCCTCCAAGTTGACATTGATATAATTGGCAATATCCACAAATTATTTCAGACAAATATGGTTTCGCTTCCCTTTACTCATTGTAGGGAAGAACAAGCCTGTAAAAGCCACTGCAGCACCAATGTCAGTTTTCAGGTTATCCAACAAGAACTTTGCATCAGTTTAATTTATATAGATTTATTTAATAGATATTGTCCTCCGAATGTCATTTGACTAACCTCTACAATATATTCTGCCTGTTTCTAAGAATAGAAACATGCCTCGCTAAGTTTCCTGTCAAGTATACGTAGGACTGAAGCCACAGATGCTTAGGTTTATGTTTGAGAAGTGATTAAACAAGTCAAATAAATTTTTCCCAGCTGCATTTCCTGGAAAGGGTGAGCATAATGAATTAAAACAAAAGGCTTGAACTCTTGCAAAACACTGAAATTTTCATGGGATTTCTTCTCTGCGTCACTGGCCATTCACTTAACAATAGGTCTTAAGAGCTGATGCAGTGATTGGATACATTCTGGGCTGCAGTTACAAGCACAGATATAAATCAGATTATCCAGTTTCTGGGGTGGGTGATGGGGATGACAAAATGTAATGACTGGAAATGGAAACAGCTGGAAAATGAAAGTAACTCCCAGTGGTCATTTTGTAGGTTGTGGAGCTCATCCAGGGATTGTTATGCAGCTGCACATACTATTCAATGGACAAGAAGGTGGAACTCTCAGAAGGAGGAGGAGGAACTCTCAGAAAGGTTCAGGAGCTGTGCTCCTGTGAGCTCCCACTGAATCTTGAGGCCTGGTAACTCCTAATACAGGTTACAGTAACCACTTCACACCCTTCAAGAGATGCAGTTGAAAAACTCTGGACTTTTAGTGAAAAACTACTATAGTATAGATGCAGTTTGGAATGTTAATAAAAACCAGGAAGCACAAGGTGATCACACTACATGTATTTTCATATCATTAGCATCCAAAGAAAGAGCACATCTCTCTTCCCCATGCATGTACTCCAAAATGTGAGCAGAAAGAGCACATACAGGGTAGGTATGCAAGATCCAGCAGAAAAATAAAAAACATGTATCCCACTTGCATGCAATGTATTCATTGCTATCATTGACATCCGAAATTGTGCTTAAGAGAACTGTTATTATCTGAAAGCCCTAAATGTCAAGCAGGTAGATGTAACCTGCAAACATGAATGTTCTTCTATATATTCATTTTTGCGCAAGATATATCTTAACAGTAAGTATTGTGTGGATGTACACATTTGTGGCCAAAGTGCATTCATTTATCAGTTTAGAAAATGTATATGCCACTTCTTCAGATACCTTGCTTGAGGTGGTTGGTAAGAAAAACAATATGCCTGAACCAAGCATATAATTAAAAACAAGCCAGGGCATAAAAACAGCATTAAGCAAACACAAGAATAACCTACAATAACAGTAATAAAACAATCTTAAGGTTTGAAAGAGACCATAAAACAGCTTTAAAAGATGTAATCCCTGATTTTAAAAGCCTGGTAAGAAGAAATGGTTTGGCTTGATGCCTAAAGGAAAGTAAGTTAGGCGCCAGGCAAGTTCAAGGGGGCAGGCATTCCAGTATTAAGTTACCAATGAGATTTGAATAAACTATTTGGCTGAACTTTTGGCTTCAGCTGTTACTGCTGCTGCTGTGTAGAGGTATGAAGAGGCCAGATTGCCTTTCATTGACACTTGGCTTAACAATGTTGTCTTAGCATCCCCAAGTGAATCTGCCCCTGAGTGGTCTATATATGTTGGAATTCTCTTGTGTGTTTATGTGCCAGCTATGTGGTACAAAAATAATCTCTCTTTAGAAGTGTCAGCAAAGCCATGGCAGCATCACACCTCTGATAAACTAAGTGATTATTTGTTGGTCTTCTCTCATACACCTTCTCACAGTTCCAACAATAGAAGCTGGCCTCCTATTAAATTGTGCTCCAAACATCATCACCATTCCAGTAATTTTACTTTTCCACCCTTCAGCTCCTATCTCCGACATAACACATAGGTCAATCCAAGAAAGCTGGATCATAGTGGGATGGTTCAGATGTAACACAAAACCATGGTGTTGCACTAATATGACCAAACCTTATGCTCATGTGCTCCCTGCTCCACCTGTCTCCTCAATGCTAGGATTGCCAGTCTTCAGGTGTGGCCTTGAGATCTTTCAGAATTACAGTTGTTCTCCAGACTACAAGAGATCAGTTCCCCTTGAGAAAATGGCTGCTTTGAAGAGTGAACTCCTGCGGCATCAAATCCCTGCTGAGCTCCCTAGCTTCACCCCCAGATATCCAGGAATTCCCCATCCTGGAATAGGAAACACCACTCCTCACTTGTTTTCTCAAAGCACAATCCAGAATTTGCAATTATATCTAAAAGGGAAAACTATGGGCGATTTTGCTTCCCATCCAGCCCAGGACTGCAAAACATGACTGTGGTTTGTGCTAAAGTGGTAGTTGCTAACAGACTTTGAGTAGACAAATGAAGGAGGGAGGGAAAGGAAGAGGAGGAAGCACATAGGCTTAGTCACATGGCACCAAGCCACAAGCAGCATTACATCTGAACATCAGTGTGTCACAAGTAGAAAGAAAATGTAGTAAAAAAGCACTTCCCAAGAAGAGCATCACAATGTGGGTACAGGGGAAGTATAAGGACTGTAGCCAATCTGATTGTGCAGACAACTCTTTCCCAGCCCCTAGCAATGAGTCATAACCTAATCATTAACAACATTTTACTATTGAATGATTTCAAATAACTCTGGTATTCTAAAAAGAGTTATATCATATTCTAGGCCCAATGGTTTCAGTGGATGCATATAGCTCTCTTTGGGATTGCAGTATAAGGCCCTGTTCAGATGCGCAGTATAACCTGATGTCACTGCTGTTTTCTTCTGGATTTAAAGTGGCTGATCAGACAGCAACATCTGCCTCCCAGTATTAACTCGTGGTAGCCCCCCCCCCCAATTCTTCCTGGAACCGGATTATATTGTTACCTGCTGCTTTGCGGTGTTTTTTGAGTTCTCCGATTTCACCTTGTAGTTTTCTCTGTCTGGATAGTTCTGCTGCAATATTAACCAACTTCTGGATGTTTGAAAGCTGTCCCAGAGCAAAAGGAGCCTCAGACTAGGGATGTGCAAAAAAAAAAAAATTCGGAATTACACAGATTTGGAAGTACACGGGGGAAAAAAATTCGGATTCCCCATGCACTACTGAATACCGTATTTGGAATAGCCGCATATACGGTAGATGCACGGCTATTACCGAATATACAGTCCTATTATACCCTATGGGCCATTGAAATCAATGGCAAATAGGGTATATTTGAAGTCGCCTGGAGGGGGGGGGGTTGAGGGAGAGCCCCCAAATTTGCAGGGGACCTGCAGGGGACTCTCTCCTCCAACCCCCCCAAGTCCCAAAAAGATTGGGCCAGGGGATCCCATTCCAGGGGCACCCAAAGAGGGTGCCCCTATTCCATCATTATACCCTATGGGCCATTGAAATCAATGGCAAATAGGGTATAATTGAAGCCGCCTGGAGGGGAGGGGGTTTGAGGGAGAGCCCCCAAATTTGCAGGGGACCTGCAGGGGACTCTCCCCTCCAACCCCCCCAAGTCCCAAAAAGATTGGGCCAGGGGGTCCCTGTCTTTGGGCTCCCCAAAAGGCCCATTGCCAACAATGATGGGGAAAGCCCAATTAGCCACTTCCTCCACTACAATTGCTGTGGGGAAAGTGGCTCTGGCCAGAGGGGGGTTTGAGGGAGAGGCCCCAAAACTGCAGGGCAGCTTCAGGGGACTCCCCAGCATGCAACCCCCCTGGCCCCAAAAGACAGCACCCATCTGTGGGCACCCCAAAAGGAACACTGCTCCCAATGGTGAGAAAAAACCAATTAGAGCCACTTCCTCACTGCAATTGTCATGGGAAGTGTGGCTCTGGGGAGCAGGAGGTTTTGAGGAGAGCCCCTCCAAACTGCTGTGCAGCTTCAGGGCACTGTCCCACACAAAACCCACAAGGCCAAAAAAAAATTGGACCAGGGGGTCCAATTCCTGGGGCACCCAAAGCCAAACCTAACTTCACACCAGAGAATCTCTATAGGCCCCAAATGCACTACATCCCTCTATCTAATCTATGAACCCTGGGCCTGCAGGCCTGGCACCAATATAAACCCAGTTGCCAACGTCACTGCCACACAAAACACAATCTGCTCAAGGTCTGCTCTGCAGACCTGGCTGCAGCAAACCCAGATGCCAGCTCTCCAGCCCTGCCCCAAACAACACGGGGAGAGCTGGCCAACCACAAAAAGCCTGCTGGTTCTGGGTCTCTCACCCAGGTGCCAGCTTCCCTGCCACAGAACACACAATCTACAGATGCCAGCTCTCCAGCCCTGCCCCAAATAACAAGGGGAGAGCTGGCCAACCACAAAAAGCCTGCTGGTTCTGGGTCTCTCACCCAGGTGCCAGCTTCCCTGCCACAGAACACACAACCTACTCTATAAAAACAAGAAAGTGACCCAGCCCACACACACCCTCACCAACCCCCACACCAACCAGAGGCAATTTAAAAAACCAAAACAAAACCAGCAGAATCACAAAAGGCCAAGTGTTAAAAAAGTGGCCTTTTCACCAACAAGAAAAGGGGGACAAAAGTGGCCTTTTAAACAATGGAAATTAGGCCAAACAGCACCCGCCCCAAGAACCCAAAGAAAAGAGTAACAGCAGCAGCACAACACAGCACAGCAGCAACAAATCAAACACTGAATACTTTTAAAACAGTAAAAAATTAACTTTTAACAATACAGGAACTTTGCCACCCCCTCCCCCCAAAAATCCCCCTTCACCCTAACCCCAAGAAATCCAAGCCACCCAAATCAGGAGAAGTAAAAGGACACTGCACTTTTAAAAGTCCTCTCACTAAATTAAGATATGGGCAAATTGGCAAACCCCCCCACCCCAGGCCCCCTCCCCAAGCAGAAACCCCCAAATAAGCTACCCCACCACCACCCAAATCTGGATAAGTAAAGGGACTCTAAGTCTTTAAAAAAAGTCCTTTTACCAACAATAAATAAATACAAGAACCCAAAGAGTGTCTTACCTTGTCTTCTCTAGTCCAGGGATGTCTGAGTGAGAGAGCTGCAGCAGGCACCAGGCAGCAGCTTAAGCGAAGGGCCAGCCAGCCACTGCCAGCCCTTTGCACAATCTCTCACACACAGCATGGAGGAGTCAGCCAGGAAGGGAAGACTCCTTAGAAAGCCCTTCAAAGCATGCATTTGCAATGCATTTTGCAAATGCATGCTTTGGATTGGCTGCTGGGGCTCCTCTTCCCCCTCCCCCCCCTCCCTGATCCCAGGGAGGTTAAGGCAGAGGCGGGAAGAAGCCACTAAAGGCGCCAAAGCAGCTCCTTTGAAGCTCCAGAAGCTATTTGCCGCCTTTTGAATTGACAGCTGTGTGCTTACGAATAGCTATTCGTAACTACACAGCGAGCCTATTCGGCTGCCGTATAATGGGCGCTTATGGAAGTCGGCTGCAGGCTATTCCGTATGCGGCCGAATCAGCACTGATTCGGCTGTAAATACGGCTCGGCCGAGCCGAATGCACATCCCTACCTCAGACATCTGGTTTACAGTCGCCATTTTTTTTACTACTTAGCGATATGCACATAACTGCATAGCCACATGTTTTAACCTATGTGCATGCACATGTGTGCATAATGCACACATGCACATGTAATCCAGGCACTGGAAGTAAGGGCAAGTACAAGGCTTAAGACCTCCTTTCTTAAATCCCCCCCTCCCACTCACACACCTTGACTTAAGCAAAGTAACTATTTATTATAAGAATAAACACAGTTTTGTACATAGGGTATGGTGCTCCCCATTTGCAAAGTACTTTCCCTTCCCAAACCAGAGATCCAGCAGTCAGTGTCCCAGACGTGCTGCCTTCTTGATGAAGTTGGCCCAGTCGCAGTCCCTCAGATGCAGCAGGCCTCCAGTGGGAAGGAAAGTCCTTAGGGCCTCTCTCCTCACCATCCAACAGAAGAAGTCAGCTTCAGTTCATAGGCAGACGGTCTGGGGGCTAACCTCCAGAAAAACAGTCAGTTCCAAAAAACAGAGGGCCCACACCAGACAAAAATCTCTTCAGCTGAGGCCTCAGAACTTCAGTCCTTGGACAGCCCAAATGACTAGGCCTCTGCTCCTCCCACTACCCAGTTGTCTTTTCTTCTAGTCACTCCTACAGACACTCCACCCAATATGCAAATGAAGTGCTTTCACTTCTCTCCTCAACAGCATAAATCCCCAAAGCTCTACACACATAATAGTGGAGGGGGGAAATTAGGCTTCCCAATCCCCAGGTCCCAGAGGGGGATCCCCCGGTTTTACAGGCTTCCCCCCTCCCCCAGCCAGCTGGCCAGTGGGGGAAGCCCCGCCCCCACAACCATCATGCACCTTCATGAACGATTCCCATAGGGAATGAAGGGGAATTGATCCGTGGGTATCGGGGGCTCTGGGGGGGCTGTTTTTTGAGATAGAGGCACCAGATTTTCAGTATAGCATCTAGTGCCTCTCCCCAAAATACCTCCCAAGTTTCAAAAGGATTGGACCAGGGGGTCCAACTCTATGAACCCCAAAAGAAGTGCCCCTATCCTTCATTATTTCCTATGGAAGGAAGGCATTTAAAAAGATGTGCAGTCCCTTTAAATGTGATGGCCAGAACTCCCTTGAAGTTCAATTATGCTCGTCACACCCTTGCTTTTGGCTTCGCCCCAATGTCTCCTGGCTCCACCCCCAAAGTCTCCTGGCTCCATCCCCAAAGTCCCCAGATATTTCTTGAATTGGACTTGGCAACCCTAGGGGAAATTGTGTGGTCCCGTCGTGTGGACGGCAGAAGATGGTTTTAGTGTGGAGTGATTCGAATTGCAGTATGGCAGTCTGATTGATAATATCCAGAACAAAGATATTCGGAACAGAACCGGGTCAGTTCAACACGGACTCAACATGCTGTGTGAACAGGGCCTACTATAAAATAAATTCCAATAGTATTTTCAGTTCTCACTGGAGCCAATGACTGTTAATTACCCAGGGCAAATTCAGGGCTTTTTAAAAGTAGGATTGCACAGGAACACAGTTCCGGATCACTTGGCATCAGGGTGTGTGGCCTAATATGCAAATGAATTCCGTTGGGCTTATCCTACAAAAAAAGCCCTGGGCAAATTCATATGTATCATTTGGACTTCTTTATTTCTGCTTTGTGGGAGCACCACTCAGAGAAATGTACACATAAAGTACAGAGCCACATCTTTTTTTCACTAGTACACATAAGTTAGCAAAAGTAGTCAAGTTATTTGAACTTAGTGGTATTTTAAATAAAACTATAGTAGTAAAATAAGATGTGCTATACTGCTTTGGATATGGACCTCTCTGAATGAGACCAGCCCAAAGCAGCAGACTGAACTGCTTTATGTTCGCAATAGAGCAGGGGTGTCAAATGGCCAACCTGCATTAATCAGGCCTGCAGCTCTTTCTCTCTCCTCCTGTCCTCACCATTTTAAGTTCTGAGGCTGCCAAAGTTCCCTGCTCCTTCTGCCTTGTCTTTGCCAGTTGCAGCAGAAAGTTCTTCTGAGCTTACAAAGCTGCAAAAAAAAAAAAAATGCAGAATGGGTTTTCCATTAACGTCTCTGTGCCCATAGTCTATAGATCAGAGGTGTCAAACCATTTGTTAATGAGGGCCGGATCTGACATAAACGAGACCTTGTCAGGCCGGGCCATGTCAGGTTGAGCCATGTGAGTTCCTATTTAAGATTAGGTAGTAGAGATATAAACTTTATAAAGGACAGACAAACTTCAAATAAAACATGTTTAAAATATTAGCACTTGTTTGTCTTAAAGGTGCTTTCTTTGTATCTCTCCCATTGGACCCAGGGAACTGGACAAAGGAAGCTCTGGTTCTTTAGGGTTTGTAGAATCTTTCGGGCTCAAGTGCTGTGTTCTACTGGAGAAAGTTTTCCTTCCAGACATTTCGTTCTCAGCTGCGGAGAACATCCTCAGTGGCGTTGCAGCCGGAGCAGGCACACTGACCTTCTTGGCTGCTGTGCATTGAGTGGGGCCAGGGCTGCCGGAGAGCTGCTATTTCTAGGTTGGAAGGGGTGTGATGAAAGGGCAATTGGTTTGTGGATGTGCCCATTGTTTGGTGGGGCTTCCTGGAAGGGTAGTGATAAGGAAACTGGCTGTTGAATGTGACCATTGTTCTGTGTTAATTGCTGGGAGGGTTGGAAGGGGTGTGAGGATAAGGAAGATGGTTGTTGACTGTGCTGATTGTTCTGTGGAATGTGCTGGTTGTTCTGAGACTTTCTGCAATTTATAGTCTGTAGGGTGTTTTGCAGAGCTGGGTACCAAGATTGGTGGATGAAAATGCCTTCTTCCTTTCTGTTAAAATTGTGCTGGTGTTTGTAAATCTCAATAGCTTCTCTATTCAGGCGGGTATGATAATGTGAGACTGTAGAAAGGACTTCAGTTCTTTCAAAGTGGATGACGTGGTCTCCTTCTTGAAGTGCATGTTCAGCTACAGCTGATTTTTCTGGCTGAAACAAGCGACAGTGTCTCTTGTGTTCGGTGAGACGGGTGTTGATACTGCGTTGGGTAGTGCCAATGTAGACTGCACCACAGGAGCAGGGCAATTGTAGACTCCAGGGGTTGAAAGTGGATCTCTCATATCTTTGGCCGAGCGCAGCATGTGGCGGATCTGTTGTGTGGGCTTGAAGACTGTGTCAACATTGTGGCATTTGAGAATTTTGCCAATGCGGTCGGTGACAGATTTTATGTAGGGCAGGAAGGCTGTACCCACATTTGTGTGTGGCTTGGGATTTGGTGTGGATGGTCTCCTGGGATGGAGGGCTCTTCTAATTTCTTGTTGGGAGTATCCATTGGCCTACAGTGACTGTTTGAGGTGGTGTAGTTCCTGTTGGAGTTGGCTTGGTTCACAGATGCATGATGCATGGTGGATGAGGGTTTTTACAACTGTACGTTTTTGGCGGGGATGTTGATTGGAATTCTTATTTAGATAGCGATCGGTGTGTGTGTGGGTTTCCTGAATACAGTGTGGCTTTCCTGAATACAGTCTGGTTCTTTCCTTCCTTCCCCAGGGGACAAGGAGGGGGAGGGGCCTCAACCTGTAGAAGGAAGAGAGGCTTGGCTTAGTAGCTCTGTTGTGTGTGACTGAGAGGGCCTGGTAAAGCAAGCTCTGCCTCCCCCCGCTTCCTCCCCAAGAGAGGTGCTTCAGTCCATGGAGGAAACACAGGGCAACTGGTAAGTCTTCCAAACTTATATTTGAGAAGAAGATATTGGCCCATCTTTTTGCTCTACAGGGTGGAGCCGAGCGAGAGGATGACGAGCAGGATCCAAACCAGGACGCAGGTGCTGGCAATGGTGAGGCTCTGCATGATGAGCCAGGAGACTAGGTGGTGACAACAGATCCAGACCAGACAGCCCAGACAGCGGCAGTAGAAGTGGCGGTGGCACGACTTCCAGGATCCGTCATCTTGGCTTCAGAGTTGCCTGCAGATTTTCTCCTCTCGTTGGAGGGGTGTCACAGAAGTGATGCCCCCATAGGGAAGGCCTGAAGGGCTTTCTCTTCGACATGGGAACTTCAAGGGGGGGGAGGGGGTCAGCAGCATCTGCTCTCTGTGCTCGTGTGTCCTGAAGCTCCACGGCTATAAAAGCTGCTATATCAGCAGAAAAAGAAGAACTCTTGATCGCTTTTATGCTTTCACTTTCTCCAGTACATCTTTAAAGCAACATTTCTCCACTTCTAAAGCGACAACTCTACTTAACCAAGTAGGTGTTTTTTCTAACTTTACCCCCCCCCCCCGATGGGTCACTCTGCATATCAACATAAGATTAGCTCAAGGATTACTTCAAAAGGCCTCGGAACATCATGAGCAGTCTTAACTATTTAAACTGGTTTGAATATAATTATTAAAATTGACCCAGACTTTAATTGGATATATATTACAGAGATTATCAAGAATTTGCAATACGATCTGAACACAAAGGAGATATACAGAAAAGAGTTCTGTCTCTATTATCTGACTGTAACTGAAAGAATGCCTCTTAAAACGTCAGTTGAAGCTGTTGTAGAATGTGGACTAACAGGAGAGAAGCAAAAATACAATCTGACCCAAGAGACTGAATTTTGAATGCACAATCTGAGTCTTAATATGGCACCATTCAATGAAATGACAAATGGAAAAGATATTTGTGCAAATCTCAGATCTTTGACAGAAGATTTTATCTCATTTACGCAGCTTCTTAGAGATTATTTTATGCTCACAGCTAATGATTTGAGTGAAGAAGATCCGACAACTAATGAAATGGCAAATCTACGGGGGTCCAGCACTAAAGAGAGTGAATTGGTGGCAGTGAAAGCAGAAGGGGAAACTGTTACTATGCAAAACTAATAAAGGAAAAATAAGATGGTCTCCTCTGATGCATTTTCAAAACTACACTGGAAGTTAAGCTGTAACAAAATCAAATGAAGAAAAGAAAATGGCGATGAATTCTTTCTTCGGTGGTTGAGGAGGCAGGCCATGTTGAGAAGAGAAAAACTGCACTTCAATCAACAAATTTGGATTTCGGAAGTCTATTCCAAATTTGGATTTGGAAGTCTATTTTGGATTTTTTGCTTCTGCTTTGGTGAATGGCTGAACAAGGAACTCTGACTAAGAAGTGTAACAAAAAGATAAACTGTAGACAAATGGGCTGCCTCTGATACAATTTGGATGCAGAAACTAAAGGAACTTAAAAGTTTTTAATCCTTGGGAAAAAGGACTCTGGAATCTGGGTTTTTTTTCTCTTCTCCTGGTGAATAAGTAAACATGTAACTATTAATAACGAACAGATGTTAAACTTTAAAAGAATAAGAGAGATCTTGAAAAAGTGATGTTAATGAGTCTAATTAACATAACTGTCTATGTAGTAGATGTACTGACAGTTTGCCTATTTAGTGAGACTGCATCTAATGATGTGAAAATAGGATCAACGGTAAAGGCAGATAGCATAACTGCTGCAGAATTTGATAGATTTGGTAATTTGGCAGATTTGCTTTTAATAAGTTAGCAGGAAAAATGGTTTAGAAGGAGATAGACAAAGTAATCAGTTGTATTTGATACTTTGTATCTCATGTAATTTGCTATGAATAAAGAAAGGATTTTCATGTGCTTCCTTCAATAAGGATTTTGCTAAATCAACAACCTAATTTGTGCTTATTATAGGTGTAAGTTAAATTAGTAAAATTTGATGTTGAGACAGTCTTGTAAGAATTTTTTTTTTTTTTACTAACTGGCTATATTCAATTCGTGTTTAAGAAGAACTGTTTAGTTGTATATTGCTTTACTAGTTTATTAAAATAATTTTTTTTTATCCTGGTAAAAGAAGAAAGGAAGGTAACATTTAAGGAGATTTTCATATTTGTAGGTAGGAAGATTTGAGTATTTTATTGCGAGGTGGAGTATAACTGATATATTCGTACTGGTTTCTGTTTCTGTTTTTCCCGCTCTGTAAAGGCTCCTTTTCCCTCTTGTTATGTATCCTCTGCAATGCTTCTGTTTTGTAGTTTAAATCAATAAAACTTTTTAAAAATCAGAGAAGTGGCGGTGGCACCATCAAGGAGTGGAGGTAAGCCCATACTATCGCAACACACACAGGCCTGGCAATGGGGGCCTTTGGGTCAACCACAAGTGACAGTGCCCATGGGTACAGTTAGCCCAGCGGTGCCAACACTAGGGCAGGTGGGGCCGTGGGCACATAGAAGCCAGTCAGGGCCATCTTGGGCTGCAACGACATCCTTTCCACAAATGCAGGGCCAGGGTTATTTAGGCCCTCCAGTACAGACACCAGCTCCCTCAGCAGCCTTGGCAACTTTGGTCAGTGCTCCTACCTCACAGGCGACAACGGGTGTGTTACCTTGGGAGGGACAACAGCAGATGGCACAGCTAGGAGGGTGGCCAGGCCATCAGCGGTGTGCTTTGAGTTATCCCTCTAATCCTTACAGGTCGGTACCTTTTTGGGTCCTCCCATATGGTGATCATGCATTACCCCTGGGCGATCATCTTTCAGCGGCAACAAGGGAGAAGATATTGCGGGGCAAATATGTTGATGTATTCAGCCTCCTGTATAGGGAGATTGAGAAAAAAGACAAAGAGGAAACGGATGAGATAGAGGGGGAAAAGCTAAAACACAGGAAGGTGGACAGGACCTGGGCCAATTGGCTACCAGGTTTCCAAATTTATGCAGGGGTGATAGTGAGGGCACAGCCTTTTCGGGGAGCTCTGCTATTTCAGTACTGTGACATTGTGTACAGGCCTTATCCTGATTTTGTGGGGGCAGCATGGCTGCAGTACGATGAAGCCTTCCGTATGCGGGTTGCAGTTAATCTGGTTCTCCCTTGGGACCAAATAAATCAGCAGCTGTGGCTGCAGCTGATGTCCCCAGCAAAACCCAATGTGGGTGACAGAGTTGATAGTGGACACCTGGTACACAAACAGCAATCTAGTGCAGGCGCCCACAGTTCTGCAGGCCAGTCGGTTCAACCCCGGCTGTTGTGCTGCGAATATACATCCCAGGGGGTATGTTCCTGGAAGGCATGCAAGTTTAAGCACGAATGCCCCCTATGCAGGGGGTCACACACCTTCTCTGCAAATCCAAGCCAAAAGGCAGTGCAAAATGCCCCGGGGTAGGGGCAACCATCCACCATCCAGTAAAGGGACCTAGCCCCATACAACTGAAGGTTCTTAGGCAATGGTTACAGGATTACCATGTGTTGGCAGATAGGGTCTATTTATTGGAGGGTTTTACCTATGGGTTCCGTATTTCATATCAGGGACCTCGGGTCTCTTGTATGGCAGCCAACCTTCATTTGGTGATAGGGATGGAACACGTGGTCAGAGCAAAGATAGCCAAGGAGTGTCTGGAAGGACGTGTCCTCGGCCCCTTTGGGTCACCCCCGGTGCCCAGTCTACATGTTTCCTCCTTGGGAGTAGTACCTAAAAAGTCCCCTGGGGAGGATTGTCTGATTCACCACCTATCCTACCCCAAGGGTGGCTCTGTGAATGACTTCATTCCCGACCACCTTTGTTCGTTTAGGTATACGTCATTTGACCAGGCGGTTAAGGTGGTGAGGGGCTGTGGTATTGGGGCCGAGATGGCAAAATGCAACATCAGGTCCACATTTCACCTTCTCCCAGTACATCCCAGGGACTTTGAGTTGCTTGGTTTTACCTTTGAGGGGAAATACTATATGGATAGGGCCCTGCCGACAGGTTGCTCCATTTCGTGCGCAGCCTTTGAACGGTTCAGTTCCTTTTTGGAATGGGCGCTCAGGCTTAATGAACACGGTTCATTACCTTGATGACTTTCTTTTTGTGGGCCCAGCGGGCTCTGGACAATGTGTCAGGTTGCTGCAGTCGTTTATTAGCATGGCAAAGGAGCTTGGGGTGCCACTGACACACGAGAAGACAGAGGGCCCCTCCATGGTGCTAACATTTTTGGGCATCAAGCTGGACACTATGCAGCAAGCTTCACAGCTTCCTGCGGACAAGGTGGTGAGCCTTAGGGTTTGACTAGCTGAGCTCAAGGGGTGATGTAAGGTGTCTTTACTTGAACTCCAGCAGCTCATGGGGCACCTTAACTTAGTGTGCAAAGTGGTAGCCCCTGGGAGGGCCTTCCTATAGTGTTTTTGTGACACCATGGGTGGCCTCCATCTCCCTCATCATAAGGTGCGGGTGACTGCCGGCATGCGAAAGGACCTGGACGTGTGGAAGGAATTTCTGAGATCATTTAATGGTATTTCCTTTTGGAGGGAAGACCTAAAAATCAAATCTGACCTCCAGATCTCTTCGGACATGGCGGGATCCATAGGCTTTGGGGTATATTTCTGGGGGCATTGGTGTGCGGAGCAATGACCTGTGGCATGGTTGGCTAGTGAGCTCTGCCGTGACCTTACCTTTCTGGAGTTCTTTCCCATTGTGGTGGCCGTATGGCTATGGGGGGAGCAGCTGGCCAACCATGTAGTGCATTTTTGGTGTGACAACATGGCTGTGGTACATGTTGTCAATTCCATGTCATCCAAATCAGTAATGGTAATGAATCTAGTTCGAGCCTTCACACTCCGCTGCCTTCATTTGAATTTGCTATTTCGAGCAAAGCATGTTCCAGGAGTGTGTAATGGGGTGGCGGACACCCTGTCTTGCCAACAGATCAAGCTTTTCCACCAGCTTGTTCTGGAAGCTGACCTTTTCCTGGCGTAGATGTCCCGGGACCTGTGGAAGCTTGGAGGGCCAAAGCCAGTAGGCCAATCCTATTAGCATTGGCACCAATACTAGGAAAGCATATGACAGGGCCTCTTTGCAGTTCCGGGTTTTTAGATCAACAGCGGGATTGCGGGTCCTTTGGCCTATTATGGTGGCCCACATGATGCAGTTTTGTGTGCATCAGAAGGACAGAGGTTTAGGGTTAAAGTCCATTCGGAGCCAGCTGGCAGCATTAGCGTTCATTAGCAAAGCGCCGAGTTACACAGAAGCCACTGGGAACTTTTGGATCAGGAAAATGCTGGAGGGATGGTCCCGCAAATGGGGGGCACAGTGTGACAGATGACAACACATTTCGCCATCCGTGCTCCAAGGATTGCATCAGGTTTGGCTCGAGGTGTGTTCATCTATTTTTGAGGCCACACTTTTTCATGCTGCCTCTTCATGCAAGCTGTGATGCAGAAGGAAGCAAGAGAGAGGGAGAAGGAAGAAGATGGAAGCCAGTTGCTCAGGGGCCTGATAGCAGCCCTCCGGGGTTTGACACCCCTGCTATAGATAGTCTGTCTGGGCCCAGACACCTTAATGGGCCCAGAGACTATAATGAAAAATCTATTACACATTTTCCTTGCAACATTATCTGTGCTGCAATCTATGACATTGATGTTTTAATCTGTAAAATGTGCCCGCACTGCCTATGCTGTATTTTATCCTGTTGTGCTTGCTTTGATTGTTTTTTTATTATTTTATTATTGGGTTTTAATTGTTATTTATTATGTCTGTAATCTGCCCTGAGCCCATTATGGGAAAGGGCGGAATATAAATTTACTAAATAAATAATGTGTTTCAATGGAGTGGAGCATAGTTTCACTTTCCAGTGTTCATATGGACAGCTGAAACTGTTGCTTCCTGGAGTTGTGTCTTGGCAAATAAAGGGCTGATGCTTTGAGCCAGCTTGTCTATGCTCAGTGGACCTGAGAACTGGTGCCTAGTGAGTATTCTAACTTCGGAACACAGAGCCAAAGGGGGATATTATATTGGGGAGCCATTGCCAATCTGAATAGAGTGGGGGGAGATTGCAATGCCATTTCATTGTTTTCCCAGGCTCAGAGAATTTTATATTTTTAGTTTCTGCTGTGACCTTTGTTCTTTTTCTTGATATTTTATTTGCATAATTACATTGCCCAATCCCACTATTCCCCAACTTTTCATGTTTTCCAGGCTCAAAGCATTTTATAGTTTTAGTTTCTGCTGTGATCGTTGTGCTTTTTCTTGATGCTTATTTTAAGAAATGCATTGCTAAATCCCACTATTCCCCCTCTTTCCATTTTAAACAAAATATTGCAAGAATCTTAAGTATGCTTGCATTTTAAGTAAAAAAAATAATATCTTTAATTATGTTTGTCTGTATCCTCTACAACATTTTTATCTCTGCCATCTGGCATTACATTTTATGATAAGCATGGCCTGGCCTCACAAAGTTCCATTTATGTCAGATCCAGCACTCACAATGAATGTAATGAATGTAGTTTGTAAGCCTTAGCTAACATAGTCCTGTAGCGAAACAGGCTTGCAGTGCTCTCATGACAACCTCTGGAGCACTGGAATGGGCAGTGGGTTAGTCACGGCTTCAGGTGTGGCTAGCTGTGGGGCCGGTGATGCTGGAACTTTGGCTGGCAGTTCTGGGTCCTCGGAGGTCTCGGGCGTATATGGTGGCTCTGGTTCCCAGAGGCTTCGGGTGCTAATGAGGGAGTGGGAGCTGGGGCCTCGACTTCAGTAGGCTCCAGGCCACTCACAGCTGGTGCGGCTGGTGGATTGCTCCCACCCCCAGGTACCTCATGTGACCGCAATTGGTCTATGTGCCGCCTCATTGTAAACCCGCCCTCTGAGGTGACCTCATACGTGACAGCCCCTAACACCCCGGAAATCCAGGCCAGTATCACAGCTGCCCCACCCCCAAGTTCTTAGCAAACACAAAGTCCCCAGTGTCAAACCCATGGGGAGCCCAGACTGTATCTGGCACCTCTTGTAGGTCTGGGGCGCAGTCTGGGTGCATTCACTCCAGAAGAGTTGCTAGTCACCAGCCCATGAGGAGCTCGGCGGGGCTACGGTCAATGGCGATACTGGGAATGGAATGCTGTGCCAGTAGGCACTCTGCAAGGTGGGCTTCCCAGTCCCCATGGATGATACAGCGGAGTGTTTCCTTAGTTTCCCTCACCATCCATTCCACTTGACCATTGGTGGCTGGGTGAAAGGGAGGTCAACCTTATGTGTTTTATTAAGTTGTGGCCACAGAAATCCTGGAACTCGGCCGATGTAAAGGCCATCCCATTGTCTGATACGAGTGTGTTGGGCAGGCCATGTGTGGCGAAAACCCTGCAGAGAGTCCCCAATGCAGCCCTGGATGAGGTGGATGCTACTGGTACTACCTTGAGCCACTTCGAGTAGGAGTCCACTATCAGGAAGAATATTTGCTTCTGGATAGCCCCACAAAGTCGAGGTGCAGGCAGGACCAGGGGTTGCGTGTGGACTCCCACTGTCGGGCTGGGGCTCGGGGCAGAGCCAGGCAGGTCTCCTGGCATGGTTGGCATCGAACAACCCAGGACGCAATAGCACCATCCATTCCTGGCCACCATACATAGCTGCGGGCCAGCGCCTTCATGCGCACAATCCCCGAATGGGTTTCATGCAGCACTGTGAGGACCTGCTGCCTCAGCACCGGAGGCACCACCAGCCTGTTTCCTCACAACAGACAACCTTTGTGAACACAGTTCATCCCGGCAGGACACAAAAGTTGAGAATTCCGGCAATGTCCTTGGCATGCACGGGGCGGTTCAGAAGGGACTCCAGCAACATGATTTGGTATGCTGGAGCTGGATCGGAATCCTTCAAGGGCAGTAGCAGGTGACTCAGGGTGTCAGCATGGCCCATAGCCTTCCTAGGGCAATACTAGAAGTTGTACTAGTACGTCACGAGGAATATGGACCACCGTAACATGTGCGGGGAGAGCATTTGTGATGTTTGGCGGTTGGGGGCAAACAGGCTCAGAAGGGGTTTGTGGTCCGTCAGGATGGTGAAGAGTTGGCCGTACAGATAATCATGATTTTTTTTTTAACCCCCACCACAATGGTCAGGCCCTCCTTATCAATCTGCGCGTAATTACACTACTTTTGTAAAGTCCTGGAATAATATGCTTATTGGTACGTCGCAGCCATCCAGCAACACATGGGCCAAAATGGTGCCCACCCCGTAAGGGGAAGCGTCGCAGGCCAGAATGACAGACTTGTTCGAAGAGGCTCATCAAAGTGGGCCAGCAAGCTGTTTAATGTTAAAATGTATTTTACTGCCTGGAAGGCAGCAGCTTACCAGCGGCCCCAAAACCACAGAACTCTTTTATCCAGAAGTCTACGCAGGGGCTCTGCTACCACTGCCTTGTGGGGAAGGAAGGCATGGTAGAAGTTAAGATGGCCTAGGAATGCTTGTAGCTCCGCCCTATTGGTGGGGACCAGTTGTCACAAATGACCCTAATTTTGTCCTGTATTGGGTGAATTCCGCTCACGTCTACCATGTAACCCAGAAAGTCAATGATGGGCACCCCAGCACACACTTCTCCCTTTTAACGTTTAACTCCGCCCTATTGAAATGCTGCAGCACCGTCTGGAGGTGGGCGTCAAATTCTTCTTCGGTGGCCTGGCATTCTTCTTCGATGGCCTGGCTGTGATCAGCACATTATCGAAGAACGGTTGGACCCCAGGGATACCTTTAAGGAGAGAATCCATTAAGTTCTGGAAGATCCCCACGGCCATACAAACACCGAACTGCAGGCGCTTGACCCTCAGTGCGTTACAATGGTTTGGGCCTCTGCTGTGGCAGCATAGACAGGGAGTTGCTGATAAGCTTGTGCCAAATCTAGCTTCCCAAAAATTTTCGCTCCCGCTAAAGAGGCTAACACATGGCTCACTACAGGAACCCAGATATGTGTGGTCTTGCAGTGCTTTGTTAATCGTGCATTTGTAGTCGGCACAAATGTGGATGCTGGCATTAGGTTTGACTGGAGTGACAATGGGGTCTCCCACAACGCTTTGGCTACCGGTTCCAGTACTCCTTGGGCCACGAAGCAGTCTAGCTCTTCCTCTATTTTGTGTCTCAGAGCTAAGGGCACACGCCAAGACTTCATTCTTATGGGCTGCATGTTGGGGGTACGTTGTAAGGCCATGGGGGGATCCAGTGTATGTGCCCAAAGTGCCATCAAAGACAGTGGGAATTCTTCACACACCTGCTGAAAGTCTTTTCAGAAGGGAACTTGGTGGATCCCCATCACCCAGATCTCCAGGGCCTCAAACCATGACTGCCATCAGTAAACTGCACAAGTCCACTTCTACCACTATCAAGGGGAGCTTACCTGAGAACTGGCTGTATTTCATATGGACAACTCCAACCCCCAAGACAGCAACTTCCTGTTTCTGAAAGTCACAGACTATGAATGGGGATGGATGGAGCTGGGATTCCCCCCCAGGCATGATTTCCTATAAGTGCAGGTTGATATGACTGTCCCTGAATCTACCTCCATTTGGCAGGCCTTGCCCTCAATTTGCACAGTACCTTTAAATTTGTCAGGAGAAGGCATGGGAAGTTGGCATACCTGATCCACCATGGTTGTTAGTGCCTGGATGTCCTCCACAAGCGCAACCTCATGGCAGTGGCCATTTTCCTGCCACAAAGCGCTCCCCTAGGCCTGGCGTGCTGACTTCGATTGGCAAACTCACGCCAGATGTCTGGTCTTGCCACATGTGTGGCAGACTGCATCTCTGTATTTGCAAAACCGTCTCTTATGGACTTCCCCGTAGCTGGCACATACTTGCGTCGGGGCAGTCTCACTTGCACATGGCTGCAGGCATCTCAGTGCGGCCTGGTGTGTTTTGAGAACGTCATAGTCCCCAGAGTTGTCTGTGTTGGATCCGCTGGTGATCTGGTGTGCCCCGGCTGTGTGCCACTCCTTGTAGGACTTCTCGTATGTCACGGCTTCACTCTGGGCATCTGCCAAGGTAAGAGTCTTGTGGACCTCCAGTTTTGCCTGCATTTTTTCATCCCGGAGGCCAGTCACAAAGCAGTTGAGCAGGGCCTTCTCGAGATTAGCAAAGGTGCACTCACGGACCAGTCGGAAGGCAGTGACAGTCTCCCCGGACCTCTGGTCCCACTTGTGGAACTTGATGTGCCAAGTTGTGCGGGTTGGCCTAGGCAAGAAGTGTTTGGTCAACTTCTCAACGATGACCTTGTAGGTGGCATCTTTCAGCATCATGGGTGAGAGAAGGCTCTTGGCCAGCTTCAGCATGTCCTCCGCGCAGATGTTGAGCAGGAGATGTTTCTGCTGCTCCTCGTCTGTGATTTTGTGATAGAGGTTGAAGTAGTTCAGCCTCTTCTCCCATCTCTCCCAACGCTCCAGTTGCACAGGGTCAAACTCCGGGACGTACCCGTGAGGGCCGGACGCAGCTTAACTATAAAGTAAGGGTGGGAGTAACCTCAGTTCTCCTTCACTACCTAACTAAATTCCCTGTAATGTACACTAAGCTGATATATTCACACATTACCTATATATTTACAATGAGATGTATAGATTTTGTTGGTCAGTTTAGGCACACTAGCAATTCTACTTAAGGAGGGCTAATCATACAACCAATGTGCTACATGTGCCAGGAAACACACACACATACACACAGAGAGAGAATTGAATAGTTCTAGTAAAACCTAAAAATTGTTGAGTGATTAGGCTACAGAGGATCTGACATTAACTATCCCAGCTCATATAATCATTAGAATCGTGTCACAAGAAAAATATGAAGAGAGTGCTACTCTAATGTCCATTACTTTGGGCTTTCCCCCCATACTAGTCTATTGTGCCACAGAACAGACAGCACTGTGGCATGGGAGAAGCAAGTAGGTGTGCAAGGTCTAATCATATCACATAAATAGGTGCAAGGGTCCTCCTGCTCCCATACAGGTAGAACACAAATGCCTACTCCATGTGCTACTTGTGGCATCCATGTCACAGGCTAGCCAGCCCTGCTTTAGAAAAATGACATACGCTTTTGGTCATTGTTGGAAATCTTTCCAGCTCTGTGGATTACATGATGCATCCAAAGTTTATGAGTGAACTGGCTGTATATATTCAAACAGTTAACTAATTAACCTCTGCTGACTTACCCAACTTATTTCCATTAAGGAAAGTTACTTCTGCATTCCTGTGCAGGTTCACTTTCAATTAGCACTTCCACGAAGTGGTGACTTTTATACTTTATGATTATTGGAATGAAAATGCAGGGTGGGGTGGGGGTGGGGGAATTCAGCATAAGGAGATTCTTATCTTGATCTATTTCAGCACGTTTAGCAGAAGTTTCTTTCACAGGTGGAACAGGTACAAAGTACAGACTGATGCCAGCCAGCATAGGCATTGTTTCAAATATCCAATATTTCATTGAAGGCAGCTTTCACACCATGAAACACAGCTAACAATCTTGTTCTGATGATACTGCAGGAACGTAAAGTAACTTGCCCTCCACAGTAGCTGAAGTGGGCTGTGACAATAGGCATCAGGCTCCCACCCTCTATTGAAGTTCAGCTCACAGCCATTATTACAAAATGATAGAATGAGCAGACCTCTTGCGTGCTGTTCCTAACATTGCTCAGAACTGATTGTGTATTTAAGATTTTACTTGGGTTTGCCCTGAGTTATCTCTTCTGCTCATACTTCAGTATGATCAGTAGTTGTTGGTTGTGCAGGAGCAGCAGATGCATTTAGCTCGAGATTTTAAAATTGATCCATTTGCATTTTGTGTGTTCACCAAGTTTCTCAAGCATTTTGAACTATGTTTACCTAGGTGAGGACAAGCGTAAACTGCCAATACTACATACTTGAATATTGCATTTTTGATGTAGTTCTGAGCTCATAACATACACCCAACATTAAAGCAAAGAGGATGAATGTGATGTTGGAATATAGGTTAATTGTCTCAAAGACACTAGCCTGTTGTTTACTTCCCTACATCTTGACCTCAATCATAAACATATTTATGAATTTGGAAACAAATCCTGTTCATTTCAAAGACTAAACACCAGAGATTTTATTATTCTGATTTTATTATTCTGCTTTTATAAAGAATCAGAATCCTTTTGCCTCAGATTTGGCTGTGTTCCTTCCCTTAATCCTTCAATGTTTTGAACATTTTAAAACTAGTTTAATATGCTAATGTACACATGCATTCAAAATTATGTCACTGCCAACAACTAGCATATAAAAATCCTTTTCTTCTTGATCCATGGAGCTCTCAAAGCACTCTCTCTACAAACCAATAATTCAAGGAATAACTCATCTTTTTCATGGGAATCTCTTCTTCACAAGCTTTTAAAGAATAAAATTTCCAAAGAACAACATGTAGCAGTTGTTGCTGTTTTATAGAAGTCTGTGAAACATACGGTTGCCAGGTCCCTTCTGGTAGCCAGTAGGGGAGGGGGGAGCTTACTGGGAGCTGCAGAGAAGCCCATCCAATGTACAGCAACATGACCATATCACTGCTTATGTGACCCAGAAGTGACATCGTCAAGTCCAGAAATCATAGCAACACTCTGGTATTTGAGCTAAAACTCAGTGGTAAATTTGGCTTCTATTATAGAGTTTTTGCCCAAATATGAGAATGTTGTCCCAACATCCCAAATGTGATGATGTCACTTCCAGGTAATGTGGGCTGTGACATAGACACATTGCTACATGTCGGATGGATCTCCCTCTCCACTGGTGCGGGAGGAGGGGGTGGTCAGGCAATCCCAGTGAAGCAGGACTGTTGTGTGGGTCCTTTAAAAGAAGTACCTTAAAATAAATGATGACAGCCCTGGCATGGCCTATGGTCATTATGAAACTGGAATAGGAATTAAGGTTGGTTCATCGCTGATTTTGGCTGCCCTGAGTCCACTTGCAGAGAGGGCAGGATAGAAAACTAAAGTAATTAAATAAATAAATAAATAAATAAATAAACAAACAAGCAAACAAACAAACAAACAAACAAATAAATAAATAAATAAATAAATAAATAAATAAATAAATAAATAAAAGTTACCTGAGGATGGGAAAGACAATGAAATTGACTCCTTGATAGGAGGGAATGACTATAGTAGATCTTTATGGGAAAAACCATACAAAGAATTTGTGGAAGGGAGACAGGCATTTGCTATACCACATTGGCATAGTCAGATTCTATAAGTATCAACTCTCTGCCCCAGCATGTCCATTTGCACCATACATCTGACTCAGTGCTGTCTTATTGTTTACATTGTTGAATTTCTGATTATTTGAACGTTTGACATGTGTTATGAGCAATTGTGGTAGTAAGATTGTGCCGTAACTCTAAGAAATATGCTCTAGTTTCAGCTGCTGGAACTGATACAGAATATGAAAAGGGAAGCATATGACATATGCTCCAGAAAAAATCATCACCTTGGTCTCTATAAAGCTATTAAGCAAACTTTTCTGAAATACATTTCAAGACATCCAGAACTTCATAAATTAGGGCCCAGTTCCCCAAATCTAGAAACATTGTAACTTCCAGATGAGTCTAAACATGTGGCATTTGTTCTCCTGAAAGTCAGCTGATATAAATGGAAATATCTCAATTTATACCATTTATTATATGTTTTTTATAGTTTGGTCTTATGGTTTTTCCCTGTTTGTATCTCATGGTTTTATGGGGGGGGGGGGGGGGTTCTGTTTGTATCTTAGTTTAATAAAATTAATTAATGAAAGTTAAATAAAATTAATTAATGAGAACAATTATACCATTTATTCTATGAGAATCTCTTTCTCACAGGTACTGAATTAAATTCAAACATTGTTAGAACAGCACGTCTTTCCCACCCATTTGCTTTAATGATTCAGAGCAAATGAATGAGTATACAAAGGTGTTCCAAACCATCTAGACCCACACCATAAAAGCAAATTTACATTTTTCACCATCTCTCTTAGGTGTTACGATTAGAAAATGGATAGAACATGGTCCACAGTGATCTTTAAAAAGGCCCATTAGCCAAACTCCTATGATGTTTATATCAGGTTCCTCTATTTTGTTTCTGGAGTAATAGTCTAGCACACAAATTATCATGTCTGTGTGGTTCTCTACAGAGGTGGCAGAAACAATAGAGTGCTTACAGCCATCTCTGGGTCTTTATTTTTTTAAAAAAAGTATTGTGTTGATAAGGCCAACAACTCAACTCAGCCCCTTCTGTCAATATTAATAATAGATAACATTTCTAATGAATGGTTACTTGTACACAACAGTATTCTGTGCTGTGCTAGCAGTTGCCAAGAAACTTGCCTTCTTGCAGAAGCTAAAAAAAAGTTTAGAAGTTTAACATCTCCTCCACCCACACTCTGAAGTAAGGAGCTCAGTGGAGCCATTTTTCATTATTCTCTCCTACATGACAAAGGGCTACATCTGTGTGAATCAGTGGGGCAGAACATGGGTATTTCCCATTCAGCCTCCAGTCACATGTGAGTCCATCACAGAAAAGCAGCTTCCTTGTGGCTGGAGGGTATATATAAAGATTGCCTGAAATTAAGGGCTAATAGGGGATACATAATAGCTTAGCACCAAACATTAATGCCTGTGCTTATTGGCACATCAACAATGCAACACAAAGAAGTCCCTTTATCTCTATTGTTCAAGAGAAGAACTGACACATGAAGAAATAGTAAAACTGTTGCCTCAAATACATACTGTTTAGATGGGTTACCAACAGCTATATCAGTATAGTACCACAAACCATACTACAATTGCTCAAATAGCATGTGTGTTGGGGGGTGTTCTTCACCCAAGCAGCCGCTTTGGACAGCACAACAAGCTATGCACCATGGAGAATCAGTGTGTTGCTGACTAGCAGTGGTGCAGAAAGCAATTAATTACATCTCCCATATTGGCGCCACTGGTGTCTAGATATGAGCCAAGGCAGCCTTTGTAGTACTGTTAGTGTCATTGTGCAGTGGCAACACAGAAGGGAAAAAAACCTGGCCTACTTCATTTGTGGTAATGAAGTATCGTATGTTATCCTTGGCTTCTCAAGATAAAGCAGTATAAATGTCTAAAGAGAGGTGTCCCAGAGAGAGGAATAGCAAGAATAAGAATAGCAAATGTCTAATAATTGTCTAAGAATAGCAAATGTCTAATAATTGTCCTTTATGGAATTTACATTGTCTCTCCCAGTTTAAATCTTATGAGAGCTTTCCAAGTAATATAACATCAGTGGGTAAGATGTAATGCGTGTAGCTTTATGAGATGAGAAAACAACCATAGTGGAAATAAACAAACAATTCCTCAAATTGAAAGAGGAAGTACACTCTCAAGTTAAGATTTACCGGTTTGTTGGTTGGTTTTTTCTTTTCTTTTTTTTTGTATTTTTTTCTGAGTGTTTATGCGTGTGCATGTGCATGCATTCTTGGAAGTCTTGGTTGACTTCTGGTGACCCCTACTGCGGCCTGGACATTTCAGAGAGATGGCTTGCTTGCCTGTTTCTGTGTCCTGGCTCCGGTATTCCTTGGAGATCTCCCATCCAAGTACTTGCCAGGGTCAGCCCTGTTTAGCTTCCAAGATTGGGTTTACCTGGGCAATCTAGGTCAGGGCAAGTTAAGGTTTAAAAGAATATTTAAAAGTCTCTCCCCTAACAAATACTTTTGCTTTGTTAGGAATAGGGATGTCAGCCTCCAGGTGGAACTCAGCATCCCTAGTTGGGAATGGGAAACGTATTCTTTGAAATCTGTACCTGAATGTAAACTACCTAAATGACTTCGAAAGTCAGTCAGACACACATGAGGGTTTCATTAATAGCAGAGGGAATTACAATTAATCCTGTGCATGTTTATTCAGAAGTAACTCCCATTGCATTCAGTAGCACTTACTCCCAGCAAATTGTTCATAGAACTGCAGTGCTAAATAAGTCAATGCAGCTATTAAGTCACTCAAAAACCAGTGTTGGTAATGCACATAAAGGAATGAGGTCTACTCTGTTACATGGATTTTATAGATTCACTCATTATTGCAACTATAGTTTATTTCTGTTGTTTCAGTTAATGAAAGGAATGTAAAAATCCCATTTACACAGTCAGTGACAAATGCCAGGTTTAAATATCACTGTAATTACAGCTAAAGGTAATTAAATATGCTGGCAGACCTCTCATTTTCAGGCAACAGACAACAAAAGATGCAATACAATTGATGGGTATATTAAAAACATTCAATGGTTTGAATCCAAACTAAATTTATAGCAATTTCTACCAATGCCCACTTGCCACTTGCCCCATGTCATTCCTTGAGCCCCCTATCATTTGGGGGCAGCTCCAAGGGCAGCATTTTATGGAGATCAATGGGCTGCATTGAGGTAGAGGAGACAGGAAAATTATACTGGCTGTGGGCTGTTAATAAATCTAAATCCATTACACTGATAGAAATTTTCATCTATAGCTAACCCAATACATTTAACTTTCAGATTCTCAGTTTATGCAACATTTTTGTCTCTTCTCATATTTTTCTTTGCCATCAAGTCACTGCTAATTAATGGCAACCCCACAGGGTTTTCAGAGGAAGAGACATTCAGAAGTCGTTTGCCATCGTCTGGCTCTGAACCCTGACCCTGGTATTCCTTAGTGGTCTCCTATCCAAATTCTAGACAGGACCAACCTTGTTTGGTTTCTGAGAGCTGATGAGATTTGGCAAGCCTAGGCTATGTGTGTCAGGGCCTTGTCATACTACAGCCTTTCAAACTAGCAAATGTATAGATTACATACTTGCATAAACTAGCTGATTGAACTTGCATCTTTTTTGTATGTTTTTACAACCAGCTTCTAAAACCACTGTGCCAGAAAGTTGATTAGGATTGAGGCTGTTTGGTGTAGGAGTTCAAACTGCAGATTAGGATTGGGGAGATTCAAATTTGAATCTGTGCTCAGTTTAAAACTTTCAGCTTCATGCTCAGCAGCCTTCAATCTGTCATTCTCTCTCAGTCTAATTTATCCCACAGATTTATTGTGAGGAAGAAATGGAGGAGGGGGCAATGATGCATGCATGCCACTATGAGTTCCTTGGAAGAAGGGCAAGGTGAAAAATAAATATTTGAGGCAGAGCACATCAGCTTCTGGACCAAGGCAGTGGCACTGTATATAATGTACTATGTACTATCAACATTTATTTTACTCATGGGTATTTTACAGCCTTATAACAGTCATAGTCTCCTCCACATACACCCCCCACACATGCTTGATGTCACTGAATTATCCAGCACAACCATCCATGACTCTGGGGGAAAATCAATTTCATTTGCTGTGTAGGTGCAAAAGTAGCTGCAAAGCTGAAAGAAATGAAATGCCATCATTACAGTCTTTGTTCAGCAGCTGCACAGCTGTTCAGCAGCTGTTCATGTCAGATGGAGGTAAGGCGAGGAAATCCAAGTTTTGGATCACAGGTTATCACACTTTTTGGAGATATTGTATTTGTTGGATGAACATGCTTGTCAAGAAATTCACAGCACCCATAGTGGCCATCAATTATTTACAAACTGTAATGACAAACTCTGTGCAACTTTATTGCATAATATAAGGTAACTCCATAATAAGCCTTGTTTCGTCTTGCTTGAGTCCATCTTCACCTCTTATTAATAACAATTGACATTTAGGGTTGACAACATCAGGGTGAGACCTGGATATCTTCTGGAGTTACATTTGATCTCCAGACTACACAGGTAAGTTTATCCAGAGAAAATGGCAGCTTTGGAGGGTGGAGTCTATGACATTAAACCCTGGTGAAGTTCGTCCTCTTCCCAAGTTCCACATTCCTCAAGATTTATACCCCAGTCTCCGTGAATTTCTGAATTTGGAGTTGGCAAGCATATATAGTATATTTAATGCACAAAATAGCTTATCAACTTTTTTTTTTGCTGATAACAAGTCCACTTTGTTAGTCTCCATAATATTAACTTTACAGATGGGAAATGTGAAGCAGAGAAGGGAGAGTATGTTGTAAAAATTCACCCAGCATATTCAGGCTGGTCAAGGGATCCTTTCTCAGACTACTGCCACTGAAACACAGTAGCTATGTTCAGCTCCCATTACATAACACAGGAGTACCTCATAATATTTAAATAGGAATTAGACCATGTTCTGAAAGATCTGTAATTTGATTAAAATATCGAATATCTCATGCAACAAATGAACAAGTGGAATTTATTTTTGTACTAATTTATCTTTCATCAGAATGCATTTTTAATTTATTATTTATTTATTTAGATTTATATTCTTCCCTCCCCCATGTGGGCTCAGGGTGGATTACAGGCATAAAAACAGTTAAAATACAACAATAAAATTAATATTCTACTATTAAACAATTAAGCAACACCACATACCTCAATAAAAACATAATGCAGGAGGGATGGGTTCATTTTGCAGATTAAACACAGTTATCAGCCCTAGTATAATAGTTCAGGTGATAAGTCATTGTGAGGGAAGGCCGTAGATGGCTTGTACAATAAGAGGAGAGAACGCCCGCTTGTCTCAACCGAAGGCCTGGCGGAGCAGCTATGTCTTACAGACCCTTCAGAATGGTAACAGGTCTAGTAGGGCCCAGATCTGAAGTTGCACTAGATGGCCAGCAAGCAAGGCATGGGGCCCAGGCCTTCCCTACCGTTGCCTCCTAGCACAATGTTTCAGAGGATTATTGCCTCAGTATATGGAGGTTCTTTTTAGTCACCATGGCTAGCACTATTGATTAGGGTTGCCAATCCCCAGGTGGGGCAGGACAAGCAGGTTAACAAACCTCTGTGTAAGCCAGCCTCAGAAATTATACAAATTTAAATGTATTAATTTTAAAATTTTAGTAAATTTAAATTTGTATAATTTCTGAGGCTGGTTTACGCGGAGGTTTGTTAATGGAGGCTCATCCTGCTCCATTAACCGCATTGCTCTTTGTTGGTTGCACAATCCCCAGGTGGGAGCAGGGGATCCCCTGGTTTGGAAGCCTTCTCCCTGCTTCAGAGTCATCAGAAAGTTGGGGGGGGGGGGGGGAAATATCTGCTGGCACTCCATTATTCCTTGTAGAGACCTATTCCCATAAGGTCTGTCTGTCTGTCTGTATCTATCTATCTATCTATTATTTAAAAACATTAAATCTAAAATACTAACATCCAGATGGCATAAAACTATACCAATTCTTGGTTCCAGTGGTGCTAGAGGTACAATATTAATGCAGGCAGTGGTGATCTGGATTCACATAAGGGCAGTTCAGGAGAGGCCAAAAGCTGGACATTGGGCATCCACCACCAAACGTCTGATGGAACAGCTCCATTTTACAGCCCCTGTGGAACTGTAATAGCTCCTGCAGGGTCCTGATCTTGAGTGGAAGCGAGTTCCACAAGGCCAGAGCCAGAGCAGAAAAGGCTCTGGCCCTGGTTGAGGCTTAATGGATGTCCTTTGGGCCAGGGACACACTTTGTCCCTGACCATGGAGAAAGAAAGAAAAAAACTATTGCAGGGCAGTCCTCTGTATCCCTACATTGGCCAACAGGACCGGCTCGCCCACTAGGCAAACTAGGCACCAAATTGGGCTCCCCCCCTCCTGGTGCCCCAGGCAAGCACCTAGTTTGCCTGCCTCCTCTGCTTACCCACCACCACCACAACCCACCCTTCCTTTCCCTTCCCTTTCCTTCGCCCCCCTTCGCCCTCCTTCGCTTGGCTCCTCCTCCCTTCTGGTTCCGGAAATGAAGGGGAGAAGCCTTCACTTCAGCACCGTCCTTCTAAAGATAAGATACATGCCATGTCGGGGTCGGCAGAGGCAACGCACAGCGCGCTGTGAATGCACGAGAGGGGGGAGGGAAGAGGGTGCCGCCGCCTCACCTCACCGTGCAGCACCTGCAAGGGATGCGAGGGAGCACAGCACTGCTTTGCAGTGCCGCATGGGGCAGTAAGGGGGTGTCTGCCTGGGGCACCACACACTCTTGGCTGGTGCTGTTGGCACAATGATGGGTCATTAGATCATAATCAACCATGTTGAATGCTGCCATAAGACTGCTGTCGTAAGATCAAGAAGCAACCGCAGCGCTGACCCGCCCTGATCCAGATGCCCCTGGAGGTCATCTGAGAGAGCGACCAGTGCTGTATCCACCCAATCACCAAGGCAGAAACCAAACTGGATTGGATCTAGGATGGATGCATCATCCAAGAAGGCCTGGAGCTATCTGGCAACCACCCTCTCAGCAATCTTACCCAAGAACGGTAAGTTCAAAACTGGGTGGTAGTTGTTCAGAACTGCAGGGTCTAGTGATGGCTTTTTAAAGAGCAGACATATCATGGCCTCCTTCAATCTCCCTGGGAAAATCCCTGAAGAGAGGGACAGGTTGATAATCTCCTAGGGTGACATAGACACCATCCTCGCAGGTCAAAATTGGCCAGGTCAAGGAGACATGTGGTAGGCCTCACAGCTGCCAGGATCTCGTCAACATCCAGATCTAAATCTAGGTGCCAACATTTTAAAAGGATGTTTGAAAATGTAATCAAAAAGGATAGTCAGTGTTACAAAACTAACTCTATGTGTTGCTGCAATATACCATTTTTTTTCTTCCCCCATATCACATACAATCTCTCAGTGACTATGATTACCATTTTTCTTTCATTTTATAAGAAAGCTTCATAAGCAGGATGCTAGACTCCTATAAAATCCTCTTTGCTTCGAGTTCCGGGTTATGTCACCTTGAGCTCAGCAAGGTCTGCGGGTTCTCCTGCCTGTGGCCCCTCTGAATCAGGTGGATGTGACACCCCCAAAGAGACCCTGAAGGGGTCTCCTTTCAGCATGGGGCTTTTACAGCAAGACAGGGGCACAGCGACAGCTGTTCCTGTTCTTCCTATATGCCCCAAAGCTTCCCCCGTTGTGATTGCCAATATAGCAGAAAGAGGTGAACGACCGATTGCTTGCTTCTCTTTTTTTCAATAAGCTTCTGATCTATCGCTTCTCTATCTCAAGCATGAGAATTCTACATGGCAAGTAAGTGTGCTTTCAATACCACTGGCTAATGGGTCGTTTTACATTACAACAAACGGACAGTTCAAAGGAAGGTAAAGAGGTCGATATCTCCACTTTCCCTGTGAATGAGGCTTCAAAAAGCTAAAGGACATTTTTAAATACTGGAAATAATCTGAATTAATCTGAATATGGATACTTAAATCGACCTGGATTATAATTGGATATTTGTTAAAGAGACTATTATTTGGCTGCAATACTGTCCGAACAAAACAAGATATCTGTTAGAGAGATTTCTCCTTGTGGTCTGATTGAAATTGAAATGCTAACACACAAAACTCCAGCTGGAGGAGATTGGGAAGGACGGACTATCTGGGACTCTGAGCCACTTTTCAACTTGGATTAATAGACTGAGTTTGTTGACAGAGAAAAATGGCTTTGCTAAACGAAATCTTCTACAAAAAAGATATTTTAAGCAGTTTAAATTCTCTGAAGCAGGATATTGGTTCATTAACCGAGCTGATTAAGAAACAAATCGGAGTTTGTGTGCTGAAAGCTAGCGAAATCTCAAATCTACATGAGCAGAGTGCTAAAGAGAACCTGGTGACATCTGTGGAATTGAAATGGGAGAGTGACTCGTTGGGAAACGAACAAAAGAAAATCAAAATGGAACCCTATGGTGCAGTTAAAAAAGAAGACCAGAAATGGAGTTTGGCTGAAGCTATGCCAAGAGGAACAAAGGCTGTGGAATTTTTCCCACTTTTTTCGAGAGGGATGACTGTATTAAGGAGTAAGAAGGTGCATCTTAACCAGAAAATCATTATGTGGAAATTTTTCAGGAAGAAGGGGTTTTTGAATTAGATTTCTCTCTGTGGACAATCAGATATGGACCTTGCAAGAAAATCTGATATGTGATATTAAAAGGCTAAGTGATATATATATATTGGGCTATAATAAGTTGTCTTGTCTAGAGTAATATGGACATAAAAGCTAAAGGGCTGAAAAGTTTTGAAAAGAATTTCATGTAAAAATAGTTAGATTAACCTTTAAGAAGGCAGACAGCATAATTAATAATAATAATAATAATAATAATAATAATAATAAAATTTTATTTATATCCCACCCTCCCCGCTGGAGCAGGCTCAGGGCAGCTAACAACATCCATAGGTATACAATACAATAAATATACAGACTTTAAAATTAACATTATTTAAAAACAATTCAGTTCAATTCATGTAAAAACGATTCAGTAAGCAAAATCATGTTGGCGGGTCCCTTTATTTAACAATCATAAATCAGCAGTCCGCAAAAGCCAGCTTAAAAAGGGCGGTCTTGCAGGCCCTGCAGAACTGGTCAAGGCTCCGCAGGGCCCACACCTCCTCCGGGAGCTGGTTCCATAGGCATGGGGCAGCGATGGAAAAGGCCCGTGCACGAGTGTTCTGAAGTTTAGCCTCTTTTGGCCCAGGGATGGTCAGCTTGTTTTTCCCTGCTGACCTCAGTGCTCTCTGGGGCTCATAATTATTTTGTAATTTGGTAAACTTGTCTTTAACAGTTAAAGACATTAGCTTTTTATGTTTATTAATGATATGGGTAAACCTACAAGCTAGTCTGTATTTTTAATATGGCTGAATCGAGCAGCAAAACTAAGATGTGGAAACTTTTGAGGATGAAAGATTTTTGAATAGTTGTTCCCACTGTAGCCAATTAGATATAAGAGAGATTTTAAAGATGGAAAACTTTTACAAAAATGTTATATAAATAAATAGCTAATTTGGATCAATTGTTAAGAAGATAGACACCATAATTATTTTGTAAATTAGTAGATCTGCTTCTAATATGTTTGAAGAAATTGTCTATAATGAGATAGATATAATGAGATAGATGTTCTATTTTTAGCCTGTTAAGGATAAAGATATTTGTCTCAGACTGTATTAAGGAGAGAGAAGGTGCATTTTAGTTATAAATCAGAAGACCAATTTCTTTTTAGGAAGAAGGGTTTCTTGAACTGTCTCTCTCTTTGTGGGTAGTTGGGTATGGAACTCTTAATAAGAACTTTTAATAAGAACAGATATGTGACTTTTAAAGGTTAAGTGAGATTTTTGGGTTATATTAAGTTGTTTTTCCTAGAGAAATAGGGATATAAGATTAATTGTTAAAAAGGCAGATAGCACAATTATTTTGTAATGTGGCAGATTTGCTTTTAATATGCTTCTCTGGAGAAACTGTTTATACTGAGATAGATAAATTACTATGTTGTATTTTTTTAGCTTGTTAAGGATAAAGATATGAATTTTATGTGCTTATTTTAATGAGGATATTGTTAAAGTAACAAATTAGTCTGTGCTTTCAACATGGTTAAGCTAAACCATGTGTATGGTAATGGGTTCACTTCCGTGAGATAAGTTTTGTAATATGCAAGTAGACAGAATTTACTGAGGCAGGAATTGTATACAAACAGCATGGAAGATTTATTTATTTACAAATTGGTTTCAAAGAGCAGATCAGCAGCAAAGGTCTCCAAATAGTCAAAGGAGAAACCTGGCTGAGGCACATACATCGGAGCTAGTTATGGCTTCAGAGTATGATTTGAATTTTCTTTAATGCTTTCAGACACAAACAGGCTTTTACTGAGCCAATTGTCAAAGACTACTGAATATTGCAGTTCTGTTGTTCCATATGTACACTGTTATTTCATTAAAATTATAATGAAACCTATGTGTTACTTCAGCATGCACTATTCTTGCACATGCAAAACTGTGTTAAGTACATTTTCCTTTCCAACTGCACATTGCTGGATATAACCATGTAAGCTTTTCTAATTCACTATCCCGAGAAGAAGAGAAAATCCCAGTGTGATGACTTTCTTGGTATAATATAGTGGGTTCTATACAGTAATGAGGCGAGGTGGTAGTGAACATAGCTCTTTTATTGAATACAGCATGGTATAGCACTGCCTACAAAGACTAACTGCTAAGGCCGGATCTTCCGATGGCAGCGGCAGGCAACTGAGGATGTCTGCATGGCCCATGGCTTTCCCTGGCCTGTACTGAAGACCATACTGGTACCCCACCCAAAAAATGGACCACCATAGTGCCCTGGGTGACAACATCTGGGGTGTTTGTCGGTTGGGGGCAAAGAGGCCGAGTAAGGGCTTGTGGTCCGTATGGATGGTGAAGGGCTGGCCATATAAGTAATCATGGAATTTTTTTACTCCCGCCATGATTGCCAGGCCCTCCTTGTCTATTTGCGCGTAGTTGCACTCCAGTTTCTGCAATGTTCTGGAGTAATAGGCTACTGGAACCTCCCTAACATCTGGCAACACATGGGCCAGGATGGCGCCCACCCCATAGGGGGAGGCATTGCAGGCCAAAACGACAGGCATCCGCTTGTCGAAGTGTGCCAGCAAGCTGTTGGATGTCAGGAGGTCTTTAACAGCCTGAAAGGCGGCAGCTTGCCAGCAGCCCCAAAACCATGGAGCCCTTTTGTCTAAGAGCCTATGCAAGGATTCCACTACTGCTGCCTTGTGGGGGAGGAAGGCTTGGTAAAAGTTGAGGACGCCAAGGAATGATTGCAATTTGGCTTTGTTAGTGGGGGATGGTGCATCGCAAATGGCTGTGATTTTGTCCTTGGATGGGTGGATCCCATTTGCATCCACCGTGTACCCCAAAAAGTCTATTGTAGGGACCTTTTTCCTTCTTAACTTTGAGCCCCGCCTCAATGAAATGCTGTAGTACGGTGTGGAGGTGGCTGGCAAATTCCTCTTCCGTTGCTGCGGCAATCAGCACATCGTCAAAGAATGGCTGTACCCTGGGAATCCCTTTTAAGAGAGAGCCCAGTAAGCTCTGAAAAATCCCTGGGGCTACGCTGACCCCAAACTGAAGGCGCTTTACCGGGAAAGCGCCCCGATGTGTGACTATGGTTTGAGTCTCAGCCGTGATGGTGTCCACTGGCAATTGCTGATATGCTTGGGCCAGATCCAGCTTCCCCAAAATTTTGGTGCCTGCTATGGATGCTAACACATGGCTGACCACCGGAATCGGGTAGGCATGGTCCTGCAGTGCTTTATTGATCGTGCATTTGTAGTCTTCACAGATGCAGATGCTCCTGTTTGGCTTGACTGGGGTGACGATTGGGGTTTCCCATTGTGCATTGGCGACCGGCTCCAGGACCCCTTGTGCCACTAGGAGGTCTAGCTCCTCCTCAATCTTGTGTTTCAAGGCAAAGAGTACCTTCTGGGCCTTTAGCCATATGGGCGGCACATTGGGGTTTATTTGTAACAACACGAGGGAACCCGTGTATGTTCCTAGTGTCCCATTAAAAACTGCTGGGAACTCCTCACAGATGTCCTGGAAATCCATGCTGGTGGGGGCATGATGGATTCCCTCTACTCGGATCCCCAAGGGTGCATACCAAGCCCGGCCCAACAGGCTACTCAGATCCCCTTCCACCACCAGCAAGGGGAGGTCTCTCGAAAATTTCCTGTATTGCACCTTGACTACCCCTGCCCCTTTGATGCCAATTGCTCTTTTCTGGAAGTCTCGTACAAGCATGGGGGATGGTATAGCTTAGGTCCCCCCTTGGGGCAACGCTTCTTTAGGGTCTGGGCAGAGATAATGGTGTGTATGGCCCCTGAGTCAACCTCCATCTGACAGGGGCGCCATCAATAAACACTCGTTTTGAGTTTATCTGGTGACGGCATGAGGATGTTGCATACCTGTCCGACTGACGCGGTGATAGCGTTGATATCCTCTATGACAGCAACCTCGTGGCAGCGGCCATTTTTTCTGCCCTTCCAGCGGGGGGCGCTCTCTTGGATTGGTGTCAATTTCGAACAGCAGACCCTGGCGCGGTGACTTGTCTTCCTGCATTGGTGGCAGACGGTGTCCCGGAATCGGCAGGAGCGGCACTTGTAGTTTCCCCTGCAACTTGCACACTCTCAAGCTGGTGCATTTTCATTTGCACATGGCTGCTGGCACTTCGCAGAGGCATGGTGGAGCTTGAGAACATTGTCTCCCCCTGAGTCATCAATGGCAGACTCGGACCACTGCCTGCGCTTGGAAAAGTCGAAGCGACGGGTCAGGACTGATGACTGTGGTGCGAAATGGGCCATCAGGGCGGTGGTGATGTCCATGTAGGAGGCATCCTTGAGTAGGGTGGGTGCTATTAGCCCCTGGGCTAGCTCCTGGGTGTTCATCCCACACGAGCTGAGGAATAGCGATCTCTTTTATCCCCCACAACTCCGTGGTAGTGGATGAAGTTCTCCAGTCGATCCAACCAGGTCTCCCATCGCTCTGGGCTGGTCACATTGAACTCGGGAATTGTTCCTGGCGTAGCGACCATTGTCAGCGCTGGTGATGCATGCATGGTGCAGAACACCTGTAGCTGCTGGCCTCGTTTACCAAGATCCCATCCTAATCGCCACTATAATATAGTGGGTTCTATACAGTAATGAGGCAAGGTGGTAGTGAACATAACTCTTTTATTGAATGCAGCATGGTATAGTGCTGCCTACAAATACTAACTGCTAGGGCCGCGGGGTCTTCTATATACACACACCCAAAGTTCCCACGCTGCCTGTGACTGGACCATTCAAACCAGTCGGGGGCTCTTGATTGGAGCAGGGCAGCAGGATCTGGATCCTGCTGCCTATTGTTCCCGAGTCCCCCAAGCTCTGTCTTTCAGGCCCCAGTGAGCCAGGCAAGAACTCCAGCTTATAGATACTATTCTAAGCACATATACAACACCCAGCAAGTTACATTCAAGAACATGGAGGATAGAGAGCCAGCTTTTGTAGTCGTCAACAAGTATGTTAAGATCAACCCCGAGTAAGCTTAGTAGACAAGGACCATAACTTGCCTGTGGTCTGCACAGTGCCTAACAAATAGCTTATGTTGTATGCATGCAAAACACTAGTAGCTGAGTATTAAATACTTGTGGTCAGTTAACATCCAGGTATTTCCTCTCCTCAAAATGAAAATATCCTTCATGTGCCAATTTATTTAAGCACTATTGGCTATATGCTTTCACTGCATCTTTTTTAAAAAATGTACTGTAGTTGAGCAATGTATCCTTCCTTTCATTCCTCAGATTCTCTCTATCCTGAAAATGTCAATCTTCATGCATAAAGAGTCTGAAGATCTCAGATAATATACTTTCTTTTATATAGGTACAAGTGAACTATGAAATGAACTTTAGAGGGAAATACATATGCTTAGATACAATAGTATTTATACAAATCTTAGTGCATTCATTTGCTTTCTCCTTGTTTTATATGGTTGTTTGAAAACTACCACACTGTTACTGAGCACTACTGATATACAATATCATATTTGTCATCATAACAACCCTGCAATTTTATTAATGCTCAACATTGATTCTTCTTCTGATTAAGGACTGCCTTTCCCTATATCAGGGGTGGGGAACCTCTGTCCTGAGGGCTGTATGCGGCCCTTGAGGTCATGGTGTGGCCCTTGGGGATTGCTGGGCCAAACTGAGCCATGTGGCAGCCTCTCTGGGGCCTGGCTGGCCAGCGAGGATCATGAGGTCCAGCCATGCTGTGCAGCCTCCCCAGGGCCAGGCAAGGATCACAGGACCCAGATGTACTGTGCGGCAGCCTCCCTGGGGTCTGGCTGGCCAGCCAGAATTGCTGCAGGGCCTGGAAAAGTTACTGTCACAGTTCAATTTGCACTTGATTATCCCAAATGGTGTGGCCTAATATTAGGCTTCCCAACCCTCCCGCCCTGGCGGGGGACCCCAGGATTTCCACCCTCTTCCCCCGCTCCCCCAAAAAATGGAAGTGGGGGGAGGGGGAGGAAACGGCGCCAGAGAGCATGGGGAACCGCCAGATCCTGGAGCGGGCGAGGCCGCCGCGCCACTGCCGCCCCCTCCCCGCCCACCGCAGCTGCTCCTCCGAGATGGGCCCAGGCTGAGCCCATCTCGGAGGAGCAGCCAAGAGCAGCGCAGCCAAAACCAGAGAAGGGGAGGGCAAGGCAGGCCAGGAGCATGGCGAGCCGCGGATCCCGGCCCTTCTAGGACCCGGACTTGCGGCTCGCCATGCCCCCAGCCCGCCTCCACCCCCCCTTTGCTTCCACCCCAGAGGCGGAGCGGGTGAGGCCACCGCGCCACTGCCGCCTCTTCTCCACTCGCTGTGGCTGCTCCTCCGAGATGGGCTCAGGCTGAGCCCATCTCGGAGGAGCAGCCACGGCAAGCGGAGAAGAGGCGGCAGCTGCGGGGCAGCTCGCCACGCTCCCAAGCGCCGTTTCCCCCATCCCCCTAGCTCCACCCCAGTGTCTCCTGGCTCCACCCCCAAAGTCCCCAGATATTTCTGGGGTTGGACTTGGCAACCCTACCTAATATGCTAATGAGTGTGTGACCTAATATGCTAATATTAGGGATGTGGTCTAATATGCTACTGAGTTCCTGCTGGGCTTTTTCTACAAAAAAGCCCTGGACTTATGCATTTGCCTAGGGCAGCAGGCAATGTGTGTGTGTGCGCGCGCGCCAGATTAGGCTCTCCCCACATGACTTCAAATAGAAAAACAATTATTTGCATTAATTTTGCCGGCCTGAATCGTTCTCCTTTGGTGGAGCACTGTTGTTTAATTTGATAATTTTTTATGGCCCGCGAATGATGTTATAAATATCCATATGGCCCTTGGCAGAAAAAAGGTTCCCCACCCCTGCCCGATATGAACCCATGCTCCAGCTCTACTCTTTTTCTAACTTTGGTCCTTCTCTAGGGGAAGTTAGATTAGCTGCAGCTTGTGCTAAGGCTTTTACTGTGGTGACTTTACCTTCACATAATTTGCTGTGTTTATATTTTTCTTACTCTCCCTCAGGGGAGAGTGCTCTTTCAGATGACTTTCACTGATTCTTGGATTTTTCTGGACTATGCTGTTGGCTTAACTGATATTATGTGATTTTATGGAAATATTATTGATTTTGTTGTTTAGACATGTTTCAATCCACTCCCTCCTCCAAGCTGTGAGAATATAAGTATCAGATTTAGGTAGCCTCAGCATGCAAAAGTATTCGTTAACTAGAATTTGTATTTTGGTATATCCAGTTCAGATACATTGAATAATTGAGCCAATTTTCCTTCTTTCTGTCCATGAGAATTTAGCTTGCAAAAAGATGGACATTTTGTTTTTAATTATTCTGTTTTTAATCAGATGATCAATAGGAGAGAAATGTATTTCACTGTTGAACATTCAGTTTAGTTGTAGTAACGCTGGTACTTCGAGTTCTCTTTTTATACAAATACATTGGCTAATAAGGCAGATATAACTTGCACAAAGTGGCTGTAGTTTCACCTCAATTTTCTTCCTTTTTAAATTTCCCCTAAAATGGAGGTAGTAGTTCAAGCAATTTTCACTAATGAAGGCACACTATAGATCCATCCTTTGATTCCTTAGCCATTAAAACTGCAATTGCTTATCTGTATGCTTACTGGAAATGGCATTAATGAATTAACCATTAAAAAATAACAGGAAGGCCTGTATTAGGGTTGCCATCCTCCAAGTGAGGGCAGAGATCTCCCAGAAGTACAACTGATCTCCAGACCACATAGATTGCTTATATAGAATTTATTTATTTAAAACATTTATTCCACTTCTCTTGGAGAAAATGTTTGCTTTGGAAGGCAGACTGTATGGCATTATAAAGCATACTGAGGTCCTCTCCCTTTGAAAACCCCACCCTTCCAGGTTTTGATAGGGTTGCCAGGTTCATCCTAACCACTGGAGAGTTGCCAGCTCCAGGTTGGAAAAACTCTGGAGATGGGGTGGAGTGTGGGGAGGACAGGGGCCTCAGTGTGGATACAATGCCATAGATTTCACCCTTCAAAGCAGCCATTTTATCCTGAGGAACTGATCTCTGTAGTCTGGAGATGAGCTGTAATTCCGGGGAATTCCCAGGTCTCAAGGTATTTCTGAACCTGTCATTGGCAATCCTACATACCAACCAGTCTCACCTGCTAATTGTACATCCATCCAAATCAATGGGTTTAGAAGGATATAACTCTGTTTAGGATTATTATATTTTGAAAAATGTTAAAGTGCTTCAAGTGGAGAAATTAATTACTGAACAGGTCTATTAAGTCACAGCATATTGTAGTGTATTGAATTGTTGTGAATTGCCCTGAGCCCTGCACAAATTGGGACGGGTGGGCAAAAAAATCCAATAAATTAATAATGACATGAAGTCTACCCTCCAAAGCAGCCATTTTCTAAAGGGAAATGATCTCTGTAGTCTGGAGATCATTTGTAATTATTGGAGATTTTTTGATCTCAACTGAAGAATAGCAACCCTAGACCAACAGCAACATTCCAAATGCTTGCACCATAGAAAATGGCTGGCAAGTCATTGTGCAGATACAGCAACAAAAAAGGCCCAGTTTTTCTCAGAGGCCAATCAGATCAACTGTGAGGAAGGGACAATCAAACAGATTTTTTTTAAATGATTTATCTGACTTTTAAAAGGGTTTTAATATTTTAAAGTAAAATCTAGTAAAAGAAGTTGCATATTTTGTAGGCAAAATTTTACCCCCATTTGCTCTGCTAAAACCTATTTTTCTAGTGTTCTTGTGTGTGTGTGTTTAAATTCTGTTTGAGTGTGTATTTTTAAAACATTGTTTTATTTTATTTTTAATAAAATTCCTTTCTGGTTTAGTCATTTTAAAATATCTCTCTCTGAACTAGTATTGGTATAAACTTTGTGGGAATTCCGCTCCTAAATAGCTTTACCTAGGTCTGCCTTTGCTAATCTCCCCCCCCCCCCCCTAAAAAGAGGCGATCCCTAGTATTTCTGGTAACAATAGTGTTAGAATAGTCACAAATCTCACCAACCATTTGGAAACAAATAGTTAAAGGTGGGTTATGGGTCTGAATTTGACTCATTCATACTTTTCTTAGTAGCTTTGGTTTTCAGATAAGCTTGAGGACAAGCTGCCCCAAATCAAGAGAGGGGGATGAATATCTGAGAATGCAATATAAAGGAAAAGGCCAGGTCATTGTAGAGGGCAGCTAAGTAGTTGGGAAGGGAGAAAGAAGGAAACATTTTGCAATATTTGTCTGGCTGTGGCCTCACTGGAGATAAAAGGTGAAACATTTTGCAAAATGAATATTCTGTATGGACTAAAATGGTGAAGGTCAAGAGTAAGAATGTTTTAGTAAGGTAAGATTTCATTCCAGGATGGAGTGCACTTATACAAGTGCAAAACAATATAATGAGAACCTGTAATAATTTCATACCTAGGATTGCCAGCCCCCATCACAGGTGTGAGCAGCCCCCATCACAGGTGTGAGCAGGGCCACTGCTAACAGGAGATTGTGAAAACAAGGCAAAGGTTTCATTTTCTGACTGGTCTTGCCAGGCAGCTCTGTAGCCAAGGAAAGAGGAAAGCCGAGGCAGGAAACAAAGCAAAATGAACACATTTATACACATAAGAAATGCATAAGAAATGATGGTTAATTAACAAGGTCTCTATTTGGGATACTGGCTTGACTAAGCACAGATAGTGGAATACATCATGTTTTCACATTGTTGTTGTTGTTCAGTTGCACAGCCAAGTCCAACTCTTTGCGACCCCATGGACAAAGTCGCGTCAGACGCTCCTTTCTTCCACCATCCTCCAAAGTCTGCTCAAATTCGTGTTTGTTACATCAGTAACGCTGTCCAGCCATCTCATCTTTTTCCATCCCCTTCTTTTGCCTTCTGTCTTTCCCAGCATCAGGATCTTTTCCAGTGAGTGCTCCCTTCTCATTTGGTGGCCAAAGTATTTGAGCTTCAGCTTCAGCATCTGACCTTCCAAGGAACAGTCTGGGTTGATTTCCCTTAGGACTGACTGATTTGATCTTCTTGCAGCCCAAGGGACTCTCAAGATTCTTCTCCAGCACCACAGCTCAAAAGCATCTATTCTTCTGCACTTGGCCTTCCTTATGGTCCAGCTTTCACAGCCATACATTACTACTGGGAATACCATCGCTTTGACTATACGGACTTTTGTTGGCAGGGTGATATCTCTACCTTTTATTATTCTGCCCAGGTTCTCCATAGGTGTCCTCCCAAAGAGCAAACGTCTTTTAATTTCATGGCTACAGTCACCATCTGCAGTAACCCTGGAACCCAGAAATGTGAAGTCTGTCACTACTTCCATGTCTTCTCCTTACTATACATGTTTACTAAGTCATTTAGTAACTAGCATTTTCATACTATTTGTATTGAGAGTCCTATGCAAAATGTTTAACAGGAGTTGGCACTGTTAACTTCGGCAGAATAAGGGATGGAATCTTTAGGTTTTCCTTCCAATTAAGGGGGGAAGATCTCTTAGATGGGAGGACAAAAGATTGTGTCTCTGGATTGGGACTACTGGTGAAACAATTGTCTTTGCTTGCTTTACACTGCCTCTTCAGAAAGATAGTAGTCTATATATTGAACTACACCACTGTTATCTGACCCTGAGATACTGTAGAGCTAAATTTTAGCATATATTTGTTCCAAGGCATGAGAACTGGAGTGAGCATGACATATCAATTAGTGTTTTCTGATTGTTCATGTTGATTCAAGGCAATGTACATAACAGTACATAATAAGTACACAAACATACATAATAAAAGCTTTGGAGGCTATAATCTAGAAAAGATTAGTTATATTAATGGGGTTTCTTTTAATGTTAGCTCTACATTGTAAATCTAGTCTGATCTGTAATGATTGGCCCTAGTCCCAAGGCACATGGATATCATTGTGGGCTGCCCCTGCACTGCTATGCATGTGTATCTGTGAACTGAGTCTGAGCTATATGGGTGTAGGCACATTCAGCTTTAACAGCACCATATTACTGCATGTTCAGTTCTGACAGACAGATGCAGAGCCCCCATATTGGTAACTGCTGCCACACCACCCTTTTGTACACACCGTTCCTTATCCATAAAGAGATATACAGGTAGAAGCCTGCTTCTACACATGAGTAGCTGCTGCTCTGTAAGAATGGAGTTTAAAACTTTACTAATATTCCTGCTAATTTTTCACAAACTTGGTTTAACAAAGAGTGTGACTCAGACCTTGTCAAATCTTCATCTTCCTTATGAATTAACATTGTTTTGTCTCATATGAATAGCTTGGAATTCAATCACATGTAATAAAATAATCACTTAAATAATTTGCAAACATCAAACATTTTATAGAATGAATATTCTGTTTTGTACACAGGTCCAGCTTGCACTTTTAAGCACAATGTAAAAACATTAAGATTTTCACATTTCAATTTTCTATAGAAAAACAAGGCAAATCATTTGAAAGCTCTGAAAGAAGCTGCAGTATGTGGTGCATTGATATGCATCCAGTGCATATAAGCGTAACTATTAATAAAGTTCTAATTGAATCAAAGATCTACTTTTACTTTGTGTTAGATTTGCATCACCTGGGCATGTCAGTTGCTTTGATTTTGCTCACAATAAGGCATAACTGGTGGCCAATGTGTACATCACATTGTACAGCAGTACTCCATGTCTTGCAATACCCTCTCCTTCAACAGCCTTGTTATGTACCTTCCTCCTTCCCCAGGGATCACTTCAGTGCTCAGTCTTCATGATTTAATGGATATATTTCAGTAAATGATGAGCTTTGCAATGACTGACCTCACAGACGTGTTGAGTTGTACAGTAAAATATGGGGAAGCAGGAAGTAAGAGTGAAACATCACCTGAATCACTCCCAAGCACTGTGAAAACTTTTTCTCCTTGAATAACTTTGCATATTGTACTGACCAGAGGATTTCATGTGGCTAATCTAAATGGGAGGGAGGTAATTTTATTTTATTTTGCTTTAAATTAATCTTATAAATACAAGTCTCCCAACAGCTAAAAGTTCAACATTTATAGACATTTGGAAAACGTTTTCATATATATATGAAACCACTGACAGCCTTACAGTTCGGTGTAGTGGTTACGTCTGCTGACTCTTATCTGGGAAAACCAGGTTTGATTCCCCACTCCTCCACTTGCAGCTACTGGAATGGCCTTGGATTAGCCATAGTTCTGGCAGAGGTTGTCCTTGAAAGGGCAGCTGCTGTGAGAGCCCTCTCAGCCCCACCCACCTCACAGGGTGTCTGTTGTGGGGGGAGAAGATATAGGAGATTGTAAGCTGCTCTGAGTCTCTGATTCAGAGTGAAGGGTGGGGTATAAATCTGCAGTCTTCTTCTTATTAGGCTTAGCACACCATCTTCATAGAGTCAAGCTTAAGGCTGCATCCTCAAGAGATGGTGTAGCAATGCTTTCTGAAGTGAATTTCTCCTATTACATGGGCCTTGGTGCTGCTGAGGTGGGAAACCATTCACTCCTATCTCACTGGGGTTAGAACCTAGAAAAGAGCAAGAGATCGGTAGCACCTTGAAGATTAACAAAATTTGTGGTAGAGTCAACTTTCGTGAGGCACTTTTCACTTCTTCAGATACTTCTTCAAGGATAGATCCTGTGCAAAATCTGCAGTGACAGATGGGAGCTATGGCTAACCCAAGACCATTCCAGCATCTGCAAGTGGAGGAGTGGGAAATCAAATCCGGTTCTTCTTCTGGAGAAGCTGCAGGCAGAGAGGTCAACAGACAAGGACATTCCCACCTCCCCCTCCAGCTGCAGACTGAAACACTCCTCAGAAAGATGCCCCAAGTGACAGGGGAGTCAGAGAATCAGCAGAAGTTGTTCCTTCCCCCCACATACAACAGAAGAAATTTCCACTGGATTCAACTGTGTGTGTGGTGTCTTGTGGCTTTTAAATGGTCATAGAAGACATAGGTGCAAAATTGTAGCTGTTTTGTTCATAAGGGAATAGATAGAAATATACCAAGCATAGAATCACACATCAGCTGTATTTTATACCAGTTCTTCTATATTTGAATTTTAAAGTCTTGCATAGAATTGGGTTACCCATGGAAACCATCCTTTTATGTGTTTTCCTCTTACATGAGGTAAAAAAGATGCTCTACATATGCCTAGAGGATATTAGTTTACTTTTATTAAAATCAAGCAAATTCTATATTTAATAACTTTGAAGAAGGACTGAAGATTTATACTTCACCCTTCTCTCTGAATCAGAGACTCAGAGTGGCTTATAATCTCCTATATCTTCCCCCCTCACAACAGACACCTTGTGAGGTGGGTGGGGCTGAGAAGGCTCTCACAGCAGCTGCCCTTTCAAGGATAACTTCTACGAGAGCTATGGCTAACCCAAGACCATTCCAGCATCTGTAAGTGGAGGAGTGCGGACTCAAACCCGGTTCTTCTTCTGGAAAAGCTGCAGACAGAGAGGTTCTCTGTCTAGAGAGGTTGCACACAGAGAAGGAGGGCTCTCTGGAAGAGACAGCAGGAAAAGATCCCTTACTCAAGGAGCTCCTAGAAGCAAACAGCGAAACATGGGATAAAGTACTACCGCGTCACGTATCACTTTATGTGCCTAGCTGTGCAACTGAAGATAGGAGCATCGGTCTCCATGGAGAACTGCATAGTTGGAATCATGACCTGCACCCAACTGATAAGAAATCATGGGCATTGACTTGCCTTTTGAATGACTGTGGGTGGGGCCACTGATGTTCCTTACTTTGCATTAACAATTTGTATCTACTATGTATGATTGAATGATGCCTACTTGTAAGTAAATTTATATTTTGTACGTGATAGGAGGCTGGTCTTCGCAGAGGTTTTTACCAATTTTTCCTGCTTACCTGGAGATTGGCAACAATGATTCCCCAGGAGGAAATGGTGCTGTACCTGTCTGAGGTCCCATCCCATCTCATGCCCCACCCTCTCCAGGTCCCACCTCTTAAATCTCCAGGAATTTCCAAACTTGGAGTTGCCAACCCTATCTCCTTCCCCTAATCTGCTCCTCTGACTTCAGCTTTCCATCACCTTCCTCCCCCTGCAGCCTCTATATAGGAAAAGGACAGTCTTGGGGGAGGGGGAACCAAAGCAGCTTACATCATTCTCCTCTTCCCCCTTTGATCTGAACAGCAACCCTGTGAGGCAGGTTAGGCGGGAAGTCTTTGACTGCTCCAAAATCACCCAGTCAACTTCCACAGCAAGAAGCTCACTCTGAAGCCCTAACTTGTTTGTCCTCCTCAAACTCTGTCACAAAATCTCCAGGAATTTCTGACCAACCTGGAAAGGTATCACTATCTCCTTCCCCTAATGTATTTAATGGTTTAAATGTATTTAATGGTTTAAATGGTTTTAATGGTTTTATGAATGTTTAATGGTTTTATGAATGTTTATTTAATGGTTTAAATGGTTTTATGAATGTTTATCCGTTTTAGATGTATTTAAATGGTTTTAATGGTTTAAATGGTTTAATGGTTTTAGATGTATTTAAATGGTTTATGAATATGTGTGTTTGATGTGTTGGTATGTTTGTGGAAGAGCACCTCATTTCGTTGCTCTCTTTTTGTTGAGAACAATGACAATAAATTCATCTATCTATCTAAAGGCCTCTGTGAGAGTGCCCCCCCACCCTTGCTCTCTTCCCACATACCCAAGTGAAGACATTAATTCCCTCCCCCCCATCTCAAGGGGAGCTGATCTCTGCCATCTGGAAAGCAGTTATAATTCTGAGTGATCTCCTGGAGATTGGTAATAGTTGATTCCCAGGAAGAAAGGCCTCTCCTTCAGAATCCATTCTATCATATAAGCCCACTGTAGCCTAATTTGAATAGAAAGAGTATTTGCAGGTGGAAAGGGGGCAGCTTGTTTATCTGCTGCTGTGGAACTGGTCCCTCCCTGCTGTGAATGAACATTCCTTTTTGTGTCAGTTGAAGAGAAGTAACTGCTACTGTTTGTCTCATGAACATGTCTCTCACAGTTTACTGTTTGCTTAACTGTTTGCTTCACGGCAGCATTTTTTGGGGGTGGGGGGAGATGGACTGTCCTGGACTTCCTGCAACAGGCCCTGAGGAGAGGCAATAGCGATCAGTAAGCTCCTAGGAGAACCTGTCAGCAGAGAACTGTTTCCCTCAAAGGTCAGTGACTTCTGGTGAGGTTCCTGCCTGATGGGGCCAACAGTGGTCAGGGGAGAGCAGAATCAGCCAATGGCATGCCAGAGACAGAGTGTGAGCCAATCCTGCATAGGCCACATACAACCAATGAAAATTCTCAGATTTGCCATCACGGTTGGGCTTTTATGGGGGAAAATACAACAGGGTCTAGAAAGAGGCTCTGGGTGAGTGCCCCCCCACACTTGCTGTCTTCCCACCCACACAAGTGAAGGCATTCATTCCCTCCCAGTCTTTGTGACTTTCCACCCACCCACCCCCTCCAACAGATCTCTCTCTCCTGGAGAAAATAATTGCTTTGGAGGGTGGACTTTATAGCATTATATTCAGCTGAGGCCTCTCCCCTCCCCAAACTCAGGCTTCCTTAGACTCCACCACAAAGTTTCCAGGAATTTCCTACCAACCTGGAACTGGCAACCCTAGTCAGGTCTGGCCTCAAAGAATTCTCCCTCAAAGGTCAACTAGTCCTTGAAAGGGCCTCCTTCCTCTGCCTTTTACTGCCAGCAACAGCCACTGCCTAGCAGCTTCCCCAGTGGCCCAATCCTGGTCTGTCCCAGGGTGAGTCTGAGGGGAGGAGGGAGAGAGGAAGTGACAGGAAAGAGGTGGCTGCCATGGTCTTTGAGGAAATGCTCCTGACGGGGTCAGACCTTGCCCCTTCGTTGCATTTTGAGGAAAAGCCATCTCCTTGCCGCCGCTGCCGACTTTCTCTTCCGAATGTCACAGGGAGATGGTAAGCAACAGAGGGTGAAAGATAGGAGTGGGCTCAACCAATGGAACACAATGGAACTTGAGTGGCTGTTGACAGGCCAATACCTGATGTGATGAGCTGTGACCAGTAATGTCTGGGCTTTTAGATATATAAGGATACCTGCCTTACCACATATAGTTTTGACTATATACAGTTGTGCGAGATTCATCAATGTGAATGTACAGCTCTGAAATCAGGACCATTGCTCATAAGTAACTATTTGGCTAGCTCCCCCACCCACTGTTCAACATTATACCAGCATTAATTACCACCTTGTTAACAACTGAACTTGTTTGATCTTGTAAAAGTGCAGTACCCTACTTCTTTGAGAGTCATTTGTGACAGAGGTCAAATTTGTCTGGGACAAATTTCTTCTGACAGATATCCTGTATAAATTCCTAATCCACCCAACAGGTTTTCCCAGCGTTGTGATTCATGCAGCAGAATGTGATTGATGGTCTCCACTGAGCTATTCTTATGTACAGTGCGTATTTATTATAGTGCTGACTGGTGTACAAAGGAAACATTACTTTCTGTTGCCTTGACAAGAGAGGGATGTGTGAGGTTTATTTCTCACCACCCTTTCCCAGTCTAAACAAATTAACCCAGCATAAACAGAATCCCTTAAGCAATAGCACACCTTATGAGGCTAAATGCATTGATTGCGTACATTTTGATGCACTGAGGGATGCAATGTCTCAAAGAGTGAACTTGGTAAAGGTAACAGCTTTTTTTTTAATGAGCCCGTTTTTAAAAAATAAAGTTGCATTGTTCTTAATACAATGCAACCTTCAACTTTCTGTAAAGGTACAGAACTGCTTAAATATGCTGCGTGAATGTGAGAAAGGGCTCATACAATTGAATGAGGCTGTGATGAGTTGGGATGAGACCCTTCTCGTTTCTACATGTACCATATGGACATATACTACATTTAAATTTAAGTTATTCTGGGAAGATACTTCCACCCGTTGGACAATAACACAGGGGAGATTTAGCTGAATGAAACCCTTGAACACATGTAAATAAAGCATTCAGGACTAAGAAGTTGTCACTAGTTCCTCCTATGTCTCCCATAAGGAAGTGCCTTCTCAGCTGCCAGCCTCCAGGTGTGGCCTGGAGATCTCACAGTATTATGATTGATCTCCAGAATATAGAGATCAGTTGCACTGGTAAAAATGGCTGGTTTGGATGGTGAAGTCTATGGCATTATGTACCAGAGAGGTTCCTCCCCTCCTCAACTCTGCTTCTCAAACATATGCCACCACATGCCAAACATGAGATAGGCAAATGAGGCCCTGCTTCCCCCCTCCCCCTTTTATTACAGTAAGAACCAATCTGGCATGAAGCAAAGCCTGTCTAGTTTGGGTGCCCACCCTCTGGAACACCCAGCCAAAGAAGCATGGATTGACTTTCTCCTCTATATGGCATTTGCCAGCAGCAAACCCCCCTTTCGTTTATTTTCTGATCTCCACTTACAGTCAGTTGGACTAGTGTTATCCTTAGTGTGTTTTAAATTTTTTTATATACAATGTTGTTTGAGCACTCCTGATTAATAAAAAGGACTGAATATTTTAGAAGTAATCCTAGGCCACTTGTCTGTTGGGAAACACCATAGCCTTCTGTTAGCATGGTCTTCTCAAAAGGAGAAAAACCAACATAAAATCTCTTTTGCAAAGAAGTGACTCACAAATATGAAAGATACCATATCACATCCTGGATCAAAGGGAATTAAACAACATTAAGTCACAATCAGTTTTAAAAGTCCTGCTCCATGTCTATGGAAACAATTGAAGGGCATTAGCCCCAGGGAGCAATATCCTTCACTGCTGTTTCCTCTGAGTTTCTTCATTAGAAGAAAAAAAAATGTAGGGGGGAAATAGTCCTCCCCAAATGCAAATACATTTGGCCAAGCCCTAGTAGAGTAAAAGAGCATCATCTGTTTACCTGAGCACCTGCTAAAATCTCTAAAGCCCCACCTCTTGAGAAACTTGTGAAACAATCTGGGAACTGAGCCAAAGTCTACACTTCTGCTATATAAGAGTCATCAAAAGACAGGTGCCTCTTTAGAAGCCTGTTGCTTGGTACATGCTGCCGACCTCCAGCCAAGATGGGTACAGGCAGGAGGGCATGGATACCACTATGGATACCAGTGCTAGTGATTGCCCTAACACACCACCAAGGTAGGAGACCTTAATAGATCTTCATTTCTTATATATGCAGCTATTGCCCAGCTCCTCCAAGGTTAAAAAAAAAAAATCTTTACACTGATTTGGTTTGCTACGCCTCATTAAGTCTAATGAAAGCTTTAAAAATATTTGCCTCCCCCCATCACCATTATCTCAGTCCAATGTCAGTGTGTTCAAATTTTATTACCCCATTGTCTAGATGTAACTGGATCAAAAAGAATCATGTTTGTGGAGCTACCTCAATATAAAAGGCATCAAGAAATAGTTCCATTGTTTTGTTTAGACCCTTTTAGAAATTGTGAATATTGAAAGCTACAGAACTGACAGTTAAAAGAACTAGATTAGTAAGAAGGGCATTATAGACTCCCTTGTTATACCAGAGTGAAGTGTTTTCAATTCCTTTGAAATCAACAAAAAAAACTCATGTTGATTTCAATTAATTGGAATTCCCAACTTAAACTCTATAGCACTTGTGATCTTCAGTCGTACAAAGACAGGTGCCTGGGCAGGAGCAGAATGACACCTGGGCATCTGTTCTGTAACCTTCTATAGAATGGAAATCTTCTGAAATAAAGGGCAGTCATTACAATTTTTAATATTTATTTATTTAATAGACAAGGGAACAACAATCACAATTTCTGAAGCTAAGATGGCCCTTAGACTTCTGTTGGCAACCACACACAGAAGTTCTTTGATTTCTGTATTTATGAGAGGTGATACAAGGAAGATCTATTGCAAGAGACTTATCAACACTAGATCCATTCATATTTACTTGACTGATCCTACAAAAAAATTCTGAAGGGATGTTATATCGATTGAAACTGGAGAAAACACAGTTACTGGTGAAGGATAAAAACTCAGTGTGTTATTTCCACAGCAAAATCTACTGTCATTGTGCAAATGTTTTATCTATGTCATCTTCATTTTTTCTTCATACTTTGAACAGTTTAAAAGTACATATTAAACTGAATGATTTTTACATAAATTCAAGCTATTTTTATGAGGACACCAATAAATATGATGGACACTAAACTAATATAGCTGATGCAGGATATGTGGAATGCACTACATTACTATCACTGAGAATTGTTTCAGTTAAGATACCATCTCTAAACCAATTTATGAAGGAGAAATACTATAAAACTCTGCACAGCTATTACAGGGACAGCTGTATGCAGTTTACACTAAGTTTCCTTTTGATAAGCAATAATTACCGCTGCCAGGTCCTAAAATAGAAAGCTACCACAGATGGATTCAGTACAATAATATGAAGCTGTTCTTTAAAAAGAACAGATGTTTATGTTTTAAGCTTTTGATTCATTGACAGCTAATTTAGGTTTTAAGTTTTTGATTCATTGACAGCTAATTTTCATCAGGACTTCATAAAATCTAGCAACAGAGTCCAACTCCATCATTAACCTTCTTCGACTGGTTTAGGGTCATGATGAATTGTCAATTCAGATCACAGCAGCAGTGGAATAAAGCCAAATTCCATGGTAGGAATTGTTGTGAATGGAATTGAAATAACACAGCCTGTATAATCCCTTTGTATAAATCTGAGGTATTCCTGCATATGGAATATTGTGCACAATACTGGCCACCCCAACTCTAAAAAGGCATCATAGAGTTTGGTTTTATTTGAATGCAGTCTGCCCTGAGCCCGCCTGGGAAAGGGCAGAATATAAATTAACAAAAATAAATAAATAATAAAGAAAATAGAAAAGAAAAGGTGAAAATAGACTAACCAAAACAATTAAGAGGCTTGAAAAAGTTCTCTGTGAGGAAAGGCTGTGCATAAAAGCTAACGTACTGAAGGCTTTTAGAGTCTTCAATTTAAAAAAAACTATGGGGTTTATAAAATAATTATTGGTACAGAGGAAGTGAACAGAGAGAAATTTCCTTTATCTGAAGGGTAGGATGTGGAGTCGCCCAATGAAAATTGATTAGCAGTACATTCAAGGCAGACAAAAGAAACTACTATTCCACACAAACCATAATTAATTTGTGGGATTTGTTGTAAGAAGATGTAGCAGTGGCCCCTTACACAGGTTGCTTTAAAAGAGAATAAGACAAATTCACAAAGAAGCAGTTGATCAACAGCTATTAGCTGTGATAGATAAATGGGATTCTTAGTAGAACAAAGTAGGAGTCAAGTTAGCATCAGTGGTAGTATAATAACAGTAATTGGATTGGATCTTGTAATCTATCAGCAGAAGGCACTGATAGATGCAAATCATTCTCATGTCCCTTTCCCCCTAATAATCCTTTCCAACTTCAAGAAAGATTATCCTCAGGATTGTGGGACCTATGTGGTCTAATGGCCATGTGGGTCGGGAGGCTGCATAGGGTAGGAGAAAGGGAAAAATCACCCTCTATTTTCCATTAGTAGAGCTGCCCTAATTTCATCCCCTTCTTTTTCCTCCCTGCATCTTCCTGACCCATGTGGCTATTAGACCATGTGAGTTCTATGACCTTGGAAATAAAGTTTCACAAGGTTGAAAAGGACAGCTGTGGAGTGTGGGGTATGGGGACAAGGGAAAAATCTGTGGTTCTTGCATCTGCAGATTGCTGGATTTAACTTACTTTGGAGCAAAAAGGAGGGAGGACAGTTACTTTCATACATTACTTATCAGTCTCTGCCTGCCCATTGCTGGAAACAGGATGCATATTGAACTAGATAGTTTAATTTAGCAAGGATCTTAATGTTCTGAGTTGCACTCATATATAGGCTTATATACATTCACCTTCCAAAAACTTTTGAGTTCCTATTGAACAAATTAGCAAGGCTTTACAAACCACCCCATAAAGTCTGCCAAGAAAACTTCCTGATGTGACATAACACCATGGGTTGGTAACGACCTGGTGCTTGCACAGAGGACTACCTTTACCTTTTTACTACCACGCCTGGCATAATTATACTCTATGAGAAAGTTCACACTTACTCTAACCTCAGAATACTATACACATTTGCAAGTCATCGGATGCTGCTGCTGTATGTTTGATGATTTCTAAGATCCTTCCACCTTCAAAATGATTGAAGTGGCCACAGAAATAAGGGACGTGTCTGTATTTAGATTCTTTAAATTTAAAGTTATGTGAACTTTCTCTGAGACAGAAAAGCAGTAATCACTGGGAAGAAGCCAAGATAATTAGTTTAGCATGTGAATTGCAAGAAAGAGGTTCCAAGTGCACCCAGTGGGTTTAAACTGGATTCTATTGTCAGTGGGTTTAAAACTGGGAAAACACAGACAACTCTACTAGCATGAATTCAAATATAGGAGGTATATCCATAACTTCAAAGCCTGCGGGATTTAAGGACTACCTGCTGTTTTATATAGAGCCTTGCTGTTTTATATTCTACATTTTCAGTAATATTTTATTGTGCATTATTTTGTGACATTATGTTTTTAATTATTTGGAACTAATTTTTGTTATATGCTGGATATTGTCTATGTTTTGAATAAATAAACCCTTCGATCTGTGCTGCACCTAAGCCATTTGATGGTTCATAGAATTGTTACAACTATGTGACCTAAGAGATCTCACAGCAATTCTTTGTCTCTTATTTTTTGCATTGTTGCCACAGTCCATGCCCAAGCTGCACATCAACAATTCCAGTATGAAGATCAACAAGGCCCGGACTATGACCAACAGTCTCAATACGATCAACAGCAATCAAATTATGATGACTATCAATCTGTCCAGCAGGGACATGACCGTAGGTGTTTTAACTTTATTTGGGCAAAGTCAGACGGGGAGGTGAAGGGCAGGATTGCATCCTGGCAGGCTTCAACCCACTTCCCCAGCATAAGAAAAGAATTAGTATGGCTAATTTCATGTTTGTAAGCCCTAGGTTCATGGACAAACTAGTAAGTCTAAGTATGCATACATTTCAGCTAATTAAAAATGTGCATCTGAGCATTATTTCTAATTAATAGTTATAATTAATAATGTAATTGTAGTCCTAAGCGGCTGTATCCTTCCAAGCCCGTTCTGCTGATCTGTGCTATCACAGCTACTATGTAGATATATCTTACCTCCGGAACGTGGGGGTGGGGGGGAGAGAATCTCTCTCTTTTTTGTACCCTAAGGTGTTCACCAGCATTTTCTACTATTTATTTACATCCTTACATATCGTACTATCTATGTACATCTTTTTATCCTCCTGTATCTTTGATGTTAGACTTTGTTTCTCTTATTTCCATATCTATGGGAATACTTCTTTTATCAGCTATCCTTCTTCCATCAGTTTTGTCTCTGGCTTCTAGGGTTTTTAAAAGTATTTTTAAAAGACTACACCAAACTGGCTCTCTTTGCAGTGGTTAAGTGCGCGGACTGTTATCTGGGAGAACTGGGTTTGATTCCCCACTCCTCCACTTGCATCTGCTGGAATGGCCTTGTGTTAGCCATAGCTCTGGCAGAGGTTGTCTTTGAAAGGGCAGTTTCTGTGAGAGTCCTCTCAACCCCACCCACCTCACAGGGTGTCTGTTGTGGGGGAGGAAGATAAAGGAGATTGTGAGCTGCTCTGAGACTCTGAGACTCTGAGATTCAGAGTGGAGGTGGGATATAAATCCAATATCTTCTTCTATTTTTATAGCATTAATGTTACAGACCCTCTATCCATAACACTGTGTTAATGCCCATTATGGCCATCAAGTTGCTCCATGATTAATTTGTACTGACATTAATTATGCATCCTGTGGGTTGGATCCCACAACCTCACAGCAGAACAAGCAAACAGTTACCAGTCTTCCCTGCTTTCCCCACTCAACAGCTGCTTCCAATCATAGTAAAGTTTATTTCTGGGACAGTGGGGGATACTGATGGGGAAATTATTCCTGGTGATGCTGGTAGGGAGGCTGCAGTGGGAAAGGGGAAGGCAATAAAATTGGGGGGGGGGGGAAACCCTCCTTTGTGTGAATGGAGCTCCACTGACAAAAGAGGATGAAAGGAGCAATTTCACCTCCTTCTCCCTTACCACTGCATCCTTCCAATTAATGTGGGTATTATTCCACACAGATTTTACAGTCTAAGGAATAAACTTTCCCAGGATTGGAAGTGGCTACTGGGGTAAGGGGAATGCCGGGAAGATTGGGGATCCTTGCATAGGCCTTGTAATGTCTTTGCCCTACATCCAACCCTATGGTTATATTTCCAAATGTTACTTCTGTACTGATGGGTTATATCTCTGTTTTCTTCAGTTTAAAAAGGCAGGTTTCTAAGCCATGAAAACCTCTAAGGCTATATGCTTATGTTCTTGGATTGTGTACACTGGATAAGATACATGTATATTGAGATTATATTTATTTTCAGCAGTTAAGGAGAAAGCAAACACATACAGAATGCAGGTATCTAATCTAGAAATATATTTGCACTACACAGATGTACAAATATATTATGTGTGAGCATGGATGTACAAGCAGTACACCCATAACAGCAAATACTATAATACTTTACTTTATGTTCTTCAGCTAACTACATAGCCAAAAAGCTATGGAAAATTTTTAAAATGAAAATAAAAGTAAAAAAAAAAATCCTGCACATGTGATATACAATTCACTCCTATAAATAAATTACAAGCCTTAGTAACTCCTGGGTACCAGTTAGACTTGTGAAATGCTATGCAAACAAAAGGGAGGAATTATGTCCTTCACCCATTACATTTTGAGGGGTCATTGGCTTAGATCTGGAGGAGTGTTTCCATGAACAGAAGAATTATCATTTGTGGCATACAACTATCTCACTTTCCCCTCCTGTTACATCCCCAAATGCCCCTCAACATGCTGCACCTGCTATTTTGGGAGGCCTTTTAGGCCATACTGAGAAGGTAGAAAGTTTTGCTTCAGAGGTGGAATGATAACCATATTCAAATACTTGAAGGGCTGTCATATAGAGGATGGTGTGGTTTTTTCATGCCCCAGAAGGTCAGATCAGAACCAACAGGTTGAAACTAAATCAAAAGAGTTTTTTGATTAGGAAGAACTTTCTGACAGTTTAGCGCTGTTCCTCAGTGGAACAGGCTTCCTTGGGAGCTAACACCTCCTTCTTTGGAGGTTTTTCAACAAAGGCTAGATGGCCATCTGACAGCAATGCTGATTCTGTGGGGAGGGCAGGAAAAGTTGCATCAGTGCTTAGTTCTTGTGGCCCTTTCTTACAAGCCCAGGGAAATACTGATCCCCACTTTGAGGTCAGGAAGCAATTTTCTGCAGGCCAGTTTGACCAGGGATCCTGGGGGGTTGTTTGTTTGACATCTTCTAGGCATGGAGCAAGTGTAACTGCAGTTGTGGGGGGAGTGTTTGTGAGTTTCCTGCATTGTGCAGGGAGTTGGACTAGATGATTCTGGAGGTCCCTTCTAACTATCATTCTATGAAATCCTTCAGTTAGTGGAAACACTGCACTGGATCCAAGCCTTTGTGTTACATGGTGTTTAGGGTTAGGGTTGGAGTAGAAGGAGAAACATTGATGCAAGGAGAGCTGAAAGTAAGTCTTGCTCCAGAGGCAGTTCAGAATCAGATTCAACTCTGCATGAGGATAATTTGTTCCCCTCCCCTTTACTGGAATTTGTTGTGCCACCGTTTCAATGCAAAAACACACATAACCACACCACAGGATTTATTGTATTATTTAAGAGCTTAACCGCACAATACATTTGTTTACACATTGTCTTCTGATTCAACATTTTGATTAGAGTCACCCATCAGCTCCAAGAATGTCTCATTAAAAACATCAGAAACTGATTTTGCTGATAATGGGTGGAGGGGTCTCCTGTTGCTCCACCAGCTTCTTTTCTGTCTCTAAAGAATCCCCAGTGGTAAGTTATTAACACAGCTTTGTATCTGCATGTACAGTAGTCCAAGCACTTGCAGATCCAAAGTTATACAATGATCAAAACAGTGAAACCAGAGACAACTTGTAAACAAATGTATCATGCAGTTTAGTCCTTATGTTCAATCCCAAATTATTTGTGTGTGCTTTCAGTTATTCCATATTACTTAATCATATTTTGTCGACAACTGAAACCCTAACATAATGTTCTGCTTCTCACATTCCCAGTAATTTACATGAGGTCAGTAATTTACATCTTCCCCCTGAGTAAATTGATTGCCAAAGATGCTGTTTTAAGCTGGGAGAGGCCAATATCAGATTCAAAAGGGTAAAATGCCTCATTACATAAAGAAAGCTAACACCACTTTAGTAATTTCGATGATTTCACAATGTGCAGCTTTATTGAATGCCCATTCTTATGTAACATGTTTAACATATAATTTCTATGGAAATCCACGGCTGCCAACTTACTGGGGGCCACTTTGAATGGGATCAGGGCCAGCTCGCCCACTAGTCAAACTAGGCATTTGCCTAGGGCGCTGGGAGGGGAAGCCAAATTGGGCTCCCCCCCAGTACCCCAAATGCCTAATTTGCTGTGCCCCCCTCCAGTGCGCAGAGAGAAATGACCCCAGCCTTCCCTTACCCGCTCCGATGCAGGTATCTCCATAAAGTGTTCTCTTAAGAGAGCACAAGATGTGATGAGGCTTTGCTCGCCCCTTCCTTCTTTACAGAGATGCCCGTATTGAAGCAGGTAAGAGGAGGCTGGCATTGCTCCTCTCAGTGCACCGGGGGTGGTGGAAGGTGGCCTGCCTGTCGCCCCCTCAGTGTGCTTAGAGGAGTGCGCCAGCCTCCCCTTACCCAGGCTGCTTTGACCTGGGCATTTCCATAAAATGTTCTCTTTAGAGAGAGCACGGCATGATGAGGCTTCGCTCAGGAATGAAGCCTCGTCGCGTCGCACTCTCTCTTAAGAGAACGCTTTATGGAAATGCCCAGGTCAAAGCAGCCTGGGTAAGGGGAGGTTGGCATGCTCTTCTGAGCGCACGGGGGGGGGGGGCAGAGACTGGAGAGGGTGCCGCATTGTGGCACACAAATAACACAAGAAGGGAGGGAGAGGAAGCGGCCATGCCGTAGGTGGGTGGGCAGGCAGAGAGGAGGGCTGGTGGGGCTCGGTGCCACAGAGGGGGTACAGTGAAGCAACTTTGCTTGGGACACAGGGCACCCTAGGGCCAGCCCTGGGTGGGATCACACTGGGAATTTGGCATGGCAGTATCCCGGCTTTGAAAAATCTGGTTCTCTTTGATGTGAGCCATGACAATTACACAGCCCCTGCCCTGTTGCTGCTGGGAGAGGCATGGGCCACACACACACAAGAGGAACATTCAGACTGCTCCTGTGCATGCAGGGCACTTGCATCATGCGCCCCAGCTGTTCAGACAGCTGGGGCATATGCCCTACCTGTGTTTTTGAGATGTGCTACCAGGAAGTTCTTGGTATCTATTTAATCTGGTCCCAGCCCATCCTAAGACAAGGTAAGTACAGGCAGGACTCAGGGGGAAGATGTGTGCGTGTGATTGCACACATTAAATCTGGAAAGAAGGCATGGCTAGGTTGGGCTAAATTTCCCATGTGATCGCAGCCTTTGTTTCCTAGGGCTCAAGGGCTTCCAACATGGTGGGAGATCATGTGACAGTCATGGTGGGCTCCAGCAGGCTCACAGTGTTTGCCTTTCCTGGGTTTCACTGGTGAGGAGGGCCTGCCTTCTCTGTGGCTAGCCATTCACTGGCCATATTTTGGATCCTTCCAATGGGACTGGCTCGGGGCAGGCTTAGCAAAGTGTACCTGCTGCCTGGCCCCACTCCTGGGCTTATTTAAATGCCCAAGCCTCCTGGGTTCTGCCTGGTTCACCACATGGACATTCCCACCCTCTCTCCCCTTTTCAGAATGTTTGTATTTGTTCTGTGGTTAGTATGGATTTCCTTGTCACAGCTTATGGCAGTTTTGGCTACTCGGCTGTATCCGTTTTGGGGGAGCCATGCCACTTGCCTTCCCAAGTGGGAACTCCCTTAAGGAGTCTTGGGGGTCAAGGTACTTAATGGTATGCCCAGCTCAGGGGCATTCACTTTACTCCACTCTCAGGTGGCATGGGTTCCACACATGGACTTGTGCCTCTGTGGGTCCACCTTCTTGTAACTCCTGATTTCCCCAGCATGCTGGTGGGGATGTGGTTCATTGGCTAACAAGCAGGCCACCTGATGTCTGGGTCTGACACTATGCTGTGCCAAATGCTGCGAATGCTGTTAATAAAGCTATGGTCTGTTTTTTCTCCAGTTATCAAGTGTGTTGTTGTTTATTGCTGTATTTTACTCATTTCTTGTTTAGTGGAATTGTGAAAGAAGTAATAGAACATCAACACTTAACACTGTTTCACAACACTAAGTTAGAAGAGTTTTAGCTGAGATCTTTTAGCTGCAATTATACTTGCTTGGGAATAAGTCCCACAAATTCCAGTGGAACTCACTTTCAAGTAACTTGCATTTGAAGGACTATCTCCCACCATATGTTCCTGTGTGCCAAGTATGGTTATCAGGCAACCATCTGTTGACTATTCCACCATGTGGGGTGGCCCATTTGGCACTGACCAGAGCCCACAACTTTTCCTTTGTGGTTCTGGCTCTACAGAGGTGAGAGGGGCACCCTCCCTGGATATCTTTAGGGAGTATTGTCTGTTTGCCAGGGCTTTAGAAGAAGTTTAAATTTACAGCATCTTTTTGGGGGGGAGGGGAGAAGGGGTAAATTTGGGGTTGTTGTTTTATTTTTAGTTTTAACTGAAAATGTTTCTAACTATTGCCATTTGCCACTTTGAACCATGATGAAAGGTGGGATATAAATGTTTTAGATAAATACATAAATAAATATTTTATATAAGCATTTGTACTAGTAGCTATAATGGTATCTCTTTCCTTCAGTTTTGACCACACAAACTCCCAGAAACCCAGATGTGACCATCATCCCACCAGTGAGGACAACTCTAGCTGTCAAGGGTAAGTTGTCCAGATCTCAAGATATTTATGCTTTCAACTGTAGCACTTATTCAAGAATAATTCTTCAAAGCACTTATCCAAGAATAATTTTAACATCAACTGGATCAGCAACAATAGTTTCTTAAGAAGGACTAAAGGCTGTAAGCTAAAACATCAGATTGAATCCTTTTATCAGTGATTAGAACAAGTTCATGGAAGCTGATTTTTTCCACTTCCCATTCTCCCAGCAGCCACCTGAGGATCTCAAAGAGTTTATGCTAATATGTGTATGGGGTTTATATGGAATCAGGGTGACTGTCCTGCCAATTAAAAATGCTCATATGGTAGGCAAACAAGAGGACCTTTTTGCTAGCACCCCCACAACTATGGAACAATTTCTGCTGGGAGGTGCACCAAGCCCCCTTCAGGAAGCCATTGAAGGCAGTCTTATTTATTACTGCATTGACTGATTTAGCTTTTACTGGTGGTCATAACTGGAGTTTTTAAATCATGACATTTTATGGGTTTTTATAATTGTTATTTTACTCATATGGTATTTAATAATGATTTTTAAGTCATCTTGAATTCTGCAAAGAAAAATAATATGCCCCATGGCTCAGGAGACTACCAAAAGAAGGAGGTGATAAGGCAGAATCCTTGGTCTTCCATGAGTGCAGCAAGTTCAGCTTTGAAGTTTATTTTTCTCATGCAAAGAAGGAGAGGGAGGGATTTTGCCGAGGGCCCCATTTCTAGAGTCCCTGTGCCATTTAATTTGTTTTTAGGAAAGAGCAGATGTTCATCAGGTAATGTAGGTAGGATTGCCTGCTCTAGCTTGGGAAAGATCTGGAGATTTTGGAGGTGGACCCAAGGTTTGGGAGAGGGAAGGACTTCAGTGGGGTATAATGCCATGCAGCCCATGTTCCAAAGTGGCCATTTTCTTCAGAGGAAGTGATCTTTATTGCCTGGAAATCAGTTGTAATCCCAGGAGAACTCCAGTCACCACCTGGAGTTTGGCAACCCTAAATGCAGGGGATTGCTGGTTAAGTGAAATGCACTAAAGCTCCTTTGCCCTGAAGTCCTTCTTTGAACAGAGGCAGGGCCTATCAGAGGAGGAGGCCAAGAGGATCCTTTGGATCAGGCCCAAAGCTCAAAGGAGCCATTTGATAATTTGATTCTTGAGTGGGCAGATGGATATACAATGCATATATGAATAGATACAGGACTTTTAGTAGAATCTAACAGTCCCTTCTGATCCACAGCTGGAAATCCTGCTCACAATGGGAAAGTGTGTAGCACTTGGGGCAACTTCCACTTCAAGACCTTTGATGGGGACATCTATCATTTCCCTGGAGTTTGCAACTATGTCTTTGCTTCCCACTGCAAATCTACTTATGAAGACTTCAACATCCAAATAAGGCGCACCATGGTTCAGAATGCTACCATAATTAGCCGTATTCTCATAAAAGTTGATGGAGTGGTCATTGAACTGATGCAGAACTCTGTTATTGTCAATGGAAAGCAGTAAGTCGAATAACTTTATCAGCAACCTCCTTCCTCTTACTTTACTGCTACATGTTCAAATTGCAAGTCAGGGGCAGGTGGCAATAGGTAAAAATTGCCCCAAACCAATACCCATTAGAACTGTATATTTGTTGGAAATGAATCACGCTCCAAAAATCTTCCTGCTTTGTAGCCATAAAGGGAGAGGACCCCGAAATGCAGCAAAGGACTTCTGAAAAACTCCAAACCAAAGAAAGGCAATCTGAAGCTCTTTGTGCTGCTTCAAGTTGCTGGCTGTTTCCTTTGGCTATTTGCCCTTTTTGTGCGTCTGGAATTAACTAACTGGACTATTTTCTTCCATATGAGGAAGCTGGTTTCAAACAGGGTGGGCAGGCAAGGGACAACATGATTGACAGCTCAGTGAGCACACAGCAATTGTGTGAAATTAGTCACGAGTATTCTAATTGCTTTCACTTCTCATCTATGTAACTCTTAGGAGGGATTTATGAAAGTGAGGATATGTATATAGGTTTTTGGTGTGTTCAACAAATCAATGGTCTTTGCCATTCCACTGTTCATAATTATTATGTCTGTTCCTGGACTGACTCATTTAAATCCCAGTACACAAAAATATTATTACATTCATATCCAATAGTGATTTCCTTGGGAACCTTTGCACCTGTCTTTCTGAAATTTTGCAAGTAACTTACCTAAGGTTTGCTCTGTATTTCCTGGAATTTGGAGGACAATCACATGGAAAATAAAATAATTATAAATTAACCATGCGAATACTATGTTTATGGATAGATGCCTGCATCCAACTTTCTGAATGCTTTCAGGAAACTTACCATTCCCTCCAAGTTTCAAGCAATTTTGCTACAAAACCTATGGCAGGACTGGCAAGAGCCATTTAAAATTATTAAATTTAATTGCCCTAGAATTAAGAAAAACCAATCTTCTATTTGGATGAAATTTAGCAAATATTGTTCCCTTATGGAGGGCTTCAATTCCTCAACATTTCATTTGTGTCAAGGGCCTCAAAATCAAGTTTGTTTTATGTAAGTAAAATTAATATAAGTTCCTGTTGTCTGCTTGAACCTGTATTTGCTTATAAATGGTTTATAAATACAATGAAACATTCTGTCCTTTGAAAGCTGAATTGGCTATTTGTGAATGAGGGATTTTCCATTTGTTATCTCAGACTTAAATTGCAATTTGTTTTACTTCTAGAGTTCTGCTGCCTTTCACCTACTCAGGGATCCTGATTGAAAAAAGCAATGGTTATATGAAAATCAATGCCAAATTAGGTTTGCTGTTAATGTGGAACCAAGAAGATAACCTTCTGGTAAGAAAAAAAATTGCAAATCTTGTAAGGAACTCAGAATATAACAAAGAAAAGTGATTTGTTTTATTTTACTTGTTTACTTGTTTTGTGAAAACTATGATATACAATAGAGTTGCCAAATCCAACTCAAGAAATTTCTGGTGACTTTGAGGGGGGGATCCAGGACACTTTGGAGGTGGAGCAAGGAGCACGGGTGTGACAAATATGACTGAACTCCAAAGGGAGTTCTGGCGATCACATTTAAAGGGACCAAGCTCCTTTTAAATGCCTTCCTTCCATTTGGAAATAATGAAGGATAGAGGTATCTTCTTTTGGGGCTCATAGAATTGGACTGCCTGGTCCAATCTTTTTGAAACTTGTGGGGTGTTTTGAGGAGAGTCTCTGGATGCTATGCTGAAAATTTGGTGCCTCTACCTCAAAAAGCAGCCTCTTCAGAGCCCCAGATATCCACAGATCAATCCTCCATTATACCCTATGGCAGGGGGTGGTCAAACTTGCTTAACATAAGAACAACATAGAATAAACACCAGATGTTTGAGAGCCACAAGACATGAATGAGGCTGGACTCACTCTGGCCCACCAGCTCCTGCAATATTAACCACACAACCCATTCACTTATAGAGAGGGAGGTGGAAAGAAAGCAACTTTAAATGCATTCTCTAAGCCCCATCCTCCCACCAACCAGTTTGGTTTGGAGAAGAGACAAATGCCTTCTCCAAACTGGCTGACAGGGCAGCAGAGGCTTTGAGAGTCATATAATATGTGTGAAAGAGCCACATGTAGCTCCCGAGCCACAGTTTAGCCACCCCTGCCCTATGGGAACTTTCTGAACTTGAAGCAGGGGAAGGGCCTTCAAACTGGAGGATCCCCTGCCCCCAGCTGCGGATTGGCAACTCTAGTATACAATCACACAACATAATTACCTGGTAGTACAAACCAATCAATGTTTGGATATTAAATTTCTTCTGTTGGTTCTTTGGTCATTTGGATCATGAGCTTAACTTGATTACTATGTTTGGTCATTGAGTTCATTCACACACACTAGATAACGTGCTTTGCAACTGGATTTTTATTGTGTCAGAATAGCAAAATCCACTTGCAAACAGTTGCCATGTGAAAGCATCCATTGAGTCATCCTTTGAGAATTTAAAGTTTAGAAAGAAATAATATCACAATACCAACATTTAGAAATCAGCTCAATTTACTAACTATGGAATTGGTTGTAAACATTTGTTTCCAGTCTATATAAGAGATGCAGTATCCAAATCCAAAGCTTGCAGTAACCTGGATTTTGATTTATAATAATACACTGAACATTCACTATAATTACATCTTACTATTTCAATCCTATTTCAATACTATTCACTATTCAATACTATTTCAATCCTATTCACTATAATTACATCTTACTATTTCAATCCTATTTTAGTTAGAACTGAATGAGAAATATGCTAACCAGACTTGTGGCCTTTGTGGAGACTTCAATGGCATCCCAATATACAATGAATTCTTTGCAAATGGTATGTAACCTATTTACAGATTCGTCTGCTTTTAAAAGTGGGATACTAATCAGTTCCAGTATAGAATGGTACTGTTTATTTTTGCAAACACTATTATACAAGACTTTTGATTGACAGCCATACAGTTGCTGTATAGTATTTGAAAAGGATGAGAGCTAGTCTTCTGAAATGATACCTTATAAATGCTGCTAACGTCTTGTTTTGCTTCTCTGTCTTCCACTTTTTAAAACAATCATATAGCAAGTCTGGGCACTTTCAAAATTTGCATTTTCTCTTGAGATGATGCATAGAAACCTGATACCTTTGAGCAAGGGCTATAGCAGGCAAGGGGGGCAGAACGAGGAGAACCAGAGATGGAGGGCCTCCATGGGACTGCATAGCCTTGCAGGCCAATTTAATCTAGACCCTCTCTCCCTGACCACCATTATTCTGTGGCCCTCTTGTGTTATGGCAGGAAGGACCATGGTGAAGAACACTTCCAGATGCACTTCATGGGTGTTTAATGTGGATGTGTCTGGGCCTCAGCATTCCATCTTTGGTCAACTCTTCTTGTCCACTTAAAGGAAACCTTCTAGTAGCTGACTCAACAGGGAATTCATTCTGGCTCTCAATGGGTCACTGACTGACTGAGCCAGGAAGGCATTTTTATTGGGCTTGTTAATGCTAGTTGCTAGGCACAGGCTCAGGTGTTCGGCCATCCTTCCCATTATTCCGATAGGGCATTTCCAGTAAATCTGAAACAGCTATATCAGTTACATTTGTCAATATATGGAATGTGTCGCTGTATAGACTTGAAGCAATAACTCAGTCTTTGTAAGTAAAGAGGCAGGAACATTAGCACCATGGTGGATGGGCAGAGGCACTGTGGTCTTTAAGAGGTCTTAGTAGCACAGGGCACCCAAACTATTCTTAAGACTAGAAAATAAAAGCAATCCCTCCTCCTCTCCCCAAGAATGACAAAAGAAAGTAGCAGCTGATGTGAATCAACTTCAGTCTTTCACTTCTCATTTTTGTTCTTCCATCTGACTGTGTTCCATGCACCAATATTTGGGTGACTCTTCTGAAAATATACTATGCAATATTTATTGCAGACATCAAGCTGAATCCTGTGCAGTTTGGAAACTTGCAAAAGATGGATGGACCCACAGAACAATGCCAAGATCCTGGCCCTTCAGCGCCACACAATTGCAGTCAAGAATTTGTAAGGATTTCTGGTTTTGTGTCTTCTTTTAATGTAAAGCCTACTCCTTTCCTTCACTCTTTATTCTCAGATCACACTTTATTTCCAGGTTGTAAAAGAAAATAAAGAGAATGAAATAAGGGCAAAATAAATTTTAAAAATCAGCTAAGTAGTTAACCAGTACTCCAATTCCAATTCAAAAAACCCTTATTGGCATAACAATATAGCAGTACAAATCAGCCTATATGCCAACAAGAAGAAACAATCAAAGTACAATGATTTGTAACGTTATATGTAGTTATAATAATAGGACAAAGTGATAAAAGTTTGGAACAGTAATCTCAAATATTACAGCAATTAAAACAGTTATAGTAAAAAGCTTAACTATCTGAAGAGGAATCATAGATACACCTTATTTCTTCCACTCACTCTTCCTTCTTTTCTTTCCTCTTTTTCTTGGCCTCTGAGTACATTTGCCAGGAACTCTGCCACCTGCTCAGTAACTTGGGGGTTTGGACTGCTAGCAAGAATTCATTGCCTCTATTGGTCACAAGTGTTAGGGAGCTGAAAAAGAGGACTAATCAAATGTAAACATAGCTGAGTAAACAGTGGGCAATTTAAGAGGATATCCTGAACAGAGTTGGATTTTTTACAGAGACATCTGCAGAATTTTTCCTCATAGGGGATACCCTGCCTATGACCATGGCCGAAGGAAATATATTGAGTCTGGCCAGCATAAATGCTCTGCATTGAGAAGATATTGCTATACTTGTTTAACCAGAACTCTATAAAGTCCATTGTTTTAACACTGATCTTTTTTTCATTCTAGAACACTATCTGCCAGACTGTATTGACTAGTGAAGCCTTCATGGGCTGCAATGCCCTGGTTGATGTGCAAAGTTATATTGATGCTTGTGTACAAGATCTGTGCAGCTGCGATTCATCTATGACGGACTTCTGCACTTGTAACAACTTTGCTGAATACTCCCGGCAATGTGCCCATGCTGGTGGGCAGCCCCTTGAATGGAGAACTCAAGATCTGTGCGGTAAGCATCCAAGATGGAGTTTCAGCTCTTTATTGTGAGGAAAACTGTAGAGAGTCAAAACATAAACCAACCACTGTTAGAATTCTATTCGCCATCTCTACCTCAATAAATAAAAAAAATATTTTCTGGGAACTATCTTACATTCCTTCCTTTATTTCTGCTTTCAGCCAAGCCATGTCCTTTCAACATGCAACACCGGGAATGTGGATCGCCCTGCTCTGATACTTGTACCAATCCAGAAAGGTCGCAGCTCTGTGAGGATCACTGTACAGATGGCTGCTTCTGTCCCCCAGGTTAATCAATAGCCATATTCTTTGTTGTATTTGTATCTATTATATTGATTGCAGCATTTCTGTGGCATTAAGACAATAGCAAGCAGCTTGCAGACCCAGGGGCTATCAAGGGGTGTGTGTGAGAGGTATTGTAGGAAGAAATACCATTACATCAGTGTTTGGATTTTAAAAACCCACAACTTTATAGGATGCAGTGCAAAAGCATTGGCATCGCATGGGGATGGAGCCAGAATCATGTGACCTGTCTGCTGCCCGATGGACTAATTCACCCTGGCTGGCCTGCCAAGGGTGAATTCCAAGGTCCCACATGGGCAACAGCCACTGCATGGTTCCATCACCACCTGGAGGTAAAAGCCAGACAACCGCCCCTATCTGAGCATGCCGTTTAGTGCTCCACCTCCAAGAACACTTAACCAGTACTCCAATTCCAATTCAAAAAAACTTTATTGGCATAACAATATAGCAGTACAAATCAGCCTATACGCCAACAAGAAGGAGGCAGGCACACAGGCATCACTTCCTCTTAATGCCAGCTGCCAAAAAGCTGTGAATATTACAAGACAGCAATAAACATTAAATAAACCCATAACAGCCAAATGCAAGAAAAAGGGAAGGGGAGTGGGAGAGGGGGGAAAAAAACATGCTAGCAAGAGCAATCAAAGCCCACCACACTGCCTTAAGTAAGGGAAGGGGATGGTGGCGTATGTCCCACAATGCCAAACCCTGGCTATCCCTCCCCTCCTGCATGGGCAGCAAGTCCAGGAGTGGTTGGACAGGCAAAAGTCTGCTCTAGGGCTGCCACTTCTCCAAGAACCATCAGGCTGGCAATGGCCAGCCAGAACTTCCTCCCTCATCCCATCCCCTGAGCCCCAGGCCACAAAGTTGGCAAGCATATGAGTTTGCACTGCAGCTTCCTCTATTATAGTCTTAAATAGATCCAGGTGGGCTGCTGTGTGTCCTGAAGCAGCTGAACAAAATTTGTGTCCGGTGGCACTTTTAAGACCAATAGTCTGTATCTGAAGAAGTGTGCTTGGACACCAAATCTTATACTGTGAATAAAATTTTGTTGGTCTTAAAGGTGCCTCTGGACTCAAACTTTAGTCATAAACAGAGAGAGTGGGTTGTGACTGACTGTTATTCCTCTGCTCAGCTCCTCATCGATTGTGTTAATTGTAAGGTCTTTGTTCTGTCTTAACATGGAAATAATGGCACCAGAGAAGTCACAGAAAGGGACAACTAAAGGAGCCAGACTAATTATCCTTTTTTTAGAGAGAGTTTTCAGGAGATTGAAGAGGAACTTGGCAGAAGTTTATAAAATTATTCATGTCTTCAACATATAAGAATGCAAGATCATCAAATGAAATAATAGGCGGCAGTTTGAAGACTAACAAAGGAAGTCCTTCACATTGTTCACTGGACTATGACAGCTTTAGTATATTAGCTTTTGAAAGGATTTGATGAATTCATAAAGGATGCATGTGTTGGTGAATGAAGCCTGACATAGCCCCCATATTTAGAGACTGTATATTTCTGTCTACTAGATGTCCATGTTCAGTCATAAGTAAATTTCTGAGTTCAGGTAAATTTGCACAGGGTTCCTGTCTGAAGTAGACACCAGAGAAGGGATATCAGCATTTTACCTTACTTATAAGAACATGCCAGAGCAGACTAAATAAGCATCCTGTTTCTAGCATCCTCTTGCATTCTTATGGGAAGGTGAAGGGTGGGCAGGGCAAGGCAGAAAAAACATGCACTCAGAAAGCAGGAAAAGGAAAGGAAAGGTCCCCTGTGCAAGCACCAGTCATTTCTGACTCTGGGGTGATGTTGCTTTCGCAACGTTTTCACAGCAGACTTTTTACAGGGTGGTTTGCCATTGCCTTTCATCTACACTTTTCCCCCCAGCAAACTGGGTACTCATTTTACTGACCTCAGAAGGATGGAAGCCTGAGTCAACCTTGAGCCGGCTACCTGAAAACCCAGCTTCCACCAGGGATCGAACTCAGATTGTGAGCAGAGCTTAGGACTGCAGTACTACAGCTTTAACACTCTGTGCCACGGGGCTCTTAACACTCAGAAAGCAAGTGGGGGAGAAACAGGCCACAGCTTTATTGATTACAGCTAGAGCAATGGCATGGCATAAGGCATCAATCCACACATTGGGTGACCCAGCTGCTGGGGGTAGACCTGGAATGGCAAAATCAGTGGTCCCACATGGGTGCAAGCCTCTGCATGGTTCCCATGCCAGCTGTGACTGGAGCTAAGTGACAGTCCCTGAGCTGGGCATGCTGCTACCTGGTTCCACCCTTGAGACCCCTTAAAGGGGTAGGTGGGCATGCAGGCACTACTCCCCCCCAATAGATCTGGCCAATGCCTAAATCTGCCTAAAGCTATAACAAGCAAGAATATTAACAATACAATCATGCTACAAAACCAAGAACTGAGGGGGGTGGGGGGAGGATATACTAGGGGAACCTAGCTGTCATATGGCCTTGAAGAAGCTGACCTGGGGAAATCCCCTTAAGCCAAGAGCTTTCCCCCAGCCCATCTACACCAGCAGATGAGGCAGCAAGTTGGCTGCCTAGATGATGCTGTCAAGCACCCTTAGATGGCCAGTGGCTGCACCCATGCAGACTGATGTCTTGCAGGCATGAAAAGCCTACCTCCTGGTTCCACTTTTTGCCCTGTGGTCCTGTAGCCACAAAACAGTCCCAGGTAAGTTCAGGGCCATGGCTTTCCAAGACTGACCATCCATATTCTTCTGGGAAGCAAAAAAATGGAAGTGCTTTTTATCATGGATAATCTTTCTAAAAGTTAGGAAAGACAAAGTTCATCACCACATCTGGTATTTGGAAAAACAGATTTCCTGCATTACTTATGCACTGTGTTCAAAAGTGCTTTTGTATGTTCTGAATCTACTGCTAATCAGAATTTCCTGTGGCATCTAAAAGGCAGAATGCTTAGTTGAATGGATCGATGGACTGACAAAACATGATAGTTCTTACATTCTAAAAACAGAGGAAAACTAAGCAACGGCAAAAGGAGGATCTGTGGCTCAGTTACAGAATGCATGCCATAGATTAGAAAGGCAATGAATGAATGAAAGAATGACTGAATGAATGTGTTACTCACCAAAGATTCTAGCTTCTTGCCATTTCCAGGTAAGGGATCTCAAGTAGCAAGTGCTAGAAAGACCATTCTGTGCCTAAGGCCCTGCACAACTTGCCAGAGTTGAGCTAGATTACTTTTTATGGCAGCTTCATATGTTCCTATTAATTAATTAATAATAAAAAAAGCTCTGCTCCAGATTTTTTAGTATCTTTTTCATAGCTATGCCTTCCAATATTATTTGAAAAAGGAAACAGTATGTTGTAGACAAAATATATTAATATAACAGCCAGTGATACTATACTTCTGAAGTCATTTGAATGACATCATGCATTCCACACAGTATCTGAAAATAAAGGTATCCATACAACTAGCTTAAGATGTAAGCTGAAGAAGCGTGCAGCATGCACATGAAAGCTTATACCCAGAATGAAACTTTATTGGTCTTAAAGGTGCCACTGAACTAAAACTTTGTTCTGTCGTTCTTTTAGGCACTGTATATGATGACATTAACAACTTGGGCTGCATCCCTATTAAGGACTGTCACTGCACCTACAATGGTGATGCTTATGCTCCTGGAGCTTCTTTTGCATCCCAGTGTACTTCATGGTAAGCAGACCACCAGTCTATACTAGATTGTTGAAAAAGGAATGTTTTACTTTGTGTGCCTTACTTAATGGGATGAATTTCTAAGAATGTGGTGGATGTAACTGCTAAAGCTGAAGATGCCAGGTCTATGAAAACACTGCTCTAGAGCTTAACTGCTTTAGCCTGATTGTGATGGATTGCTTCCATTTTGAGAAATTTAAATGAAGTAGTTCCACGTATGAAGAGCTATGCAAAAGGAAAGTTCCTCTTATCATGTGCCTCATTTGGTGTAGAGCCAGTTTGGTGTAGTGGTTAAGTGTGCGAACTCTTATCTGGGAGAATCAGGTTTAATTCCCCACTCCTCCACTTGCAGCTGCTGGAATGGCCTTGGGTCAGCCATAGCTCTCATAGGAGTTGTCCTTGAAAGGGTAGCTGCTGTAAGAGCACTCTCAGCCCAGCCTACCTCACAGGATCTCTGTTGTGGGGTAGGGGGAAGGTAAAGGAGATTGTGACCACTCTGAGATTAGAGTATAGGGCGGGATATAAATCCAATATATTATTATTATTATTTTCTAAATACATTAATTCAAGCTGATGGGCCCTCTGTGAAATTTAGATTAATTGATATAATGACCATAAATTCCAAAACACACGGACTGGAAGCTATTAGTCAGACCAAACGTTTCCTCATTATATGGCAATGATGGGGCCAAACCCTTCCCCATGTGAACTGAGTATGCACCCTAGAACATGCCACAGAATTCTCTTCCAAATGGTGGACTTCTGTGGCAAACCCACAGAGGATTCCTGACAGCTGTTTATGTGGAAAGTGTTTCCTGAAGGTAGTAAGTTTGAAAACCACTGCGGCAAACTATTGTGCATAGACAGTCACTATCAAATACTAAAAACCAGCACAAGTCAACAATCGGATGCTACAAATATAGAAAGCAAATGCTGAAATCAAACTTGGATATCCAATATGCAGAAAACATTCCAACATTCAGAAAATATCCAGTGATTTATAAGACATCAAAACTCATGAAGGAAAAAAGTTGGAGAGCAAGTTGATTTTAGCTCTAAAATAAAGACTCTATTTTAAAAAGACTAAAACAAAGACTGTGCACTCATAAATGGACTGTCATTTGAATACACAAGATCAACTCTTCTTTTTGTGTTTTTTCCTCAGCACATGTACCGGAGGCCAGTGGGCCTGTGTCAGCCTTTCATGCCCTGGAATATGCTCTATTGAAGGAGGGTCCCACATTTCAACATTTGATGAGAAACAATATTCCTTCTTTGGTGACTGTAGCTATGTCTTTACTAAGGTAATCCAAATGGGACTCTCTAATCCATTAAGGTTTTGAACTGGAGTGCCCTCCATACAATATACTTAGGGGCGTCAAAATTGTTAATTAGAGTTGAAAAGCAGAATGTGATTTAATTAAGGTCATTGACATTAAAATTATTTTTTTAGTAAATTACATCATGAAATGCAATAAAATCCATTCGTGTTTAAAATATATTATTTCAGTAGCCTTTTAGATCAGTTCCATAAGAAAGTATACAACTGACAATCTTCAGGGATTTCCGCTATTTAATAGTTGTGTAAGACACAGCCATTCATGTATCGCCACCCATTTTTATCTCCATAAAAATATTTGTATTATGTTGAGAGGTAGACTTAGTAGTTACATGTAAGTCCAAAGGGACTTAAGCTATCTTCTATTAGTATGTATGTATTTATATAAGGCCTTTTGGTAAAGAATTAGAACCAATGCAAACTTCATCTTTGGATATGCATGTGCTATAATGACCACACCATCACTTTAAGCAATTGTAGGTGAAATGTTAAGTGAAGAGAGAGGGTTGCAAAAATGACTTATTCTAAGATTACCATACAACTAATTTCCAGACTACAGAGATCAGCTCCCAAACAAGGAATGGCAACTTCCAGTGGTAGACTCTATGAAGTTATATCCTCTCTGAGCTCCCTCCCTAAAGTCAGCCACTCCAGGCACTGTCCCAAGATCTCCAGGAATTTCCCAAGCTGGAGTTGGCAACCCTAAGGAGTATATGAGATCTCTAAATTTTTGCATGAACTCAGAAACTGCAGCTGACCAAAAATTCAACAGCTGCAACTGTTCTTGTAACTTGGACAGAACACCATCCATCACCTCACCTGTTTTTTGTGAATTGTGCTGACTACCAACAGGCACAATTTGGGCATAATTCAGAATGCCATTTTTAGCCTTTAAAATCCTCACTGACAAGCTTACTTTTTAGAACATATCTTCCCTAGTGATCCCTACAATTCACTGAGATAACCAAAGCAGGCCCTGCTCTGGGCACCATCTTCCCACTGACTAGCATTGCAGACAAAGAGCAGGGTCCTTGCAGTGATGGGTCCAACTCTGCGGAACTTTCTTTTAAGATAAACTCAACATTGCTTGTCCTTCAGAGATAACCTAAAACACATTTGCACAAACAAGCTTTTCATCTCCCATAAGAATGGAATGTGACCTGGCCTTGATTTGTTAAGCTGCAATGTTTTATTCTTATAACTGTCCCTCAAATTGATTTGGACCTAAAGGTTCAGTTCTGCAAATGGTACAGCAATTACCTGACACAAGGAGCTTTCTGCTGGAGCACAGAGCCTTCCACAGGTGAAATGTGCCTCTTCCACCTGATCAAGGCTCTTGGCATCACCAGTGCTGTCAGCGGCAAGAAATCTTTGGATCCAGCCCTTTGTCGTCCCACTTTACCTTTTCTTAACTGTTGGGATCTATTCTGATTTCAGGAAGAAAGGTGGGATAGAATTGTTTTCAATAAGTTTTTTTAAGAGCTCAAAGTCAATGTGATATAAATTGGTATAAAGTCCAGGCAATGCAAGCTGCTAATACTCTGTGACTTCATTTTCAGTTATGTGACAGCAATGCCTTCACTGTTTTGGTTGAAATCAGAAAGTGTGGCCTCACAGACACTGAGACATGCTTGAAAGGTGTAGCCATCAGCATCGATGGAGGTCAGACAGTAAGTACAAGACCCAAAAAGGCCAAATGTATGTTTTAAATGTAGGTTATACATGGATAAGACAACTGCTGTTTCTTCCTGCAAACCATTTTATACAAATGTAGTCACTGTTCTTTCCTGATCTTCTGATTTCAGTTTATTTTCTAAACATCTATACTCAAAACTGCTGGAAAAAAAATGTCTGACTGGTTACAAGCAGACTATACACACTCCCTCTCTCTCTCTCCATGGCTAGGTAATTGTGATCAAGCCTTCTGGGGTTGTGTACGTGAATATGATCCTCACCCAGCTGCCTGTCTCAGCTTGTAAGTTCTGCTGTTGGAGATAACTTGTGTCACTCTTCATTCGTTGACTTCTATTGTAGTATTCAAAGGCTAAATTTGGTTTATGGAGGTATTTGATTGATACTTACCATGGCTCATGTACTTTGCCAAAGACCATTTTGCTCAATACTTATTAGAAGACATTTATTACAGATGATTACCCTATCCAGAGGTCTTTGTGCACCAAGATGCATACATAAGAAGGCGTCCCTGTTATAGTAGTCCAAGTTTATAGTCCTTTGTGCACTGAAATGTACTGGGAAATCTTGGTGTACACAGGACTTTTTTTGTAGAAAAAGCCTAGCAGGAACTCATTTGAATATTAGGCCACACCCCCTGATGCCAAGCCAGTCGGAATTGCATTCCTGTATGTTCTTGCTCAAAAAAAGCCCTGGGTGTACAGATATTTAAATGTACATTGAAATTCTTATACAAGTAGGCAACTGCTGGATCAGAAATAGTTCGTTGTAATTCCATCTTTTATGGTATTACAAAGATAGTGTCAGCTCTGAGTTTAAAGGCTTCCATGGAATCACCTTCTCCTTGTCAATAAAAATGAGGGAACTTTATGCTATGACAGGAATTCTTTGACTTAGAACCAAATTCCCAGTACTCATAATATTATACTTACATAGGCAATACAGTCAGTTATGCATTATTACAGGATGTATTTGTACTAATTTCCAGCAAAATGTACTGATGGTAATAATTGGGTTGGATCTAAAATCCTCTTCTACTACTGGTGAATTTTGCTGATTCTACCTTCCACAGCAGACCCCTACTTTGTACCACATATTGTTGGGCTGAAGTAGCAAAAGGAAAATGGTAAATGAGCACGGTGTTCCATGAGAAGGGCTCCACTTATGATCCTCTGGATACCCTTTGTAAAAGTGTTGCAGACTAACATTGTATGGGATTTGAACTATAACTTCAATGCATTCCTCTTATGTCAAAAGGTCATTTTGGTGGAAGTTCACCGTAGAAAATGGTTAATATATATCTGGTATATATATAGCTGCTATCCTCTATAGGAGTGCTAAGTAGAAGTTAAATACACTGAATACATCTTCTGTCATCCCTATGTCTCAACTATCACATCAAAACCAGTAATTAGTTCATACTTGATAAGATGTTTGATTCCATTTGAAGCATGGTTAATTATGTTCTACTTCCCCAGCCAATGTCACCATCTTCAGGCCATCATCATTCTTCATCATGTTACACACAAATTTTGGCATCCAGTTAGAAGTCCAACTTGTACCTATCATGCAAATCTTTGCACGTTTAGACCCAACTCACAAAGAAAAGACATGTGGTGAGTTAATTTATTACAATACATAAGGAAATGGTCTAATTGTTTTTATAAATTCATGGAAGATTAAAAACCCACCTGATTTTCTCTCAGGTCTCTGTGGAAACTTCAACGATATCCAGACTGATGACTTCAAAGCTATCAGTGGGGTGGTAGAAGGAACCTCAGCAGCTTTTGCCAATACCTGGAAAACACAGGCTGATTGCCCAAATGTCAAAAACATATTTGAGAACCCATGTATCCTCAGCATAGAAAATGGTACGTGCATCGCAGAACATTCACTGCAGCTTTTCTTCAAGAATCAGAATAATTGTCATGTCCTTGAAAATAAATACTTTTTAAAACTTACCATTGGTTTGAAAAAAGAGTAGAAACCCATAACTTTGAAATAGTAACTCTTGTATTATATAAATTGTCACAAATGGGTAAGGACATAAAGATGATCTCGAACTCATTTGTTATGAGTGCCGGATCTGACATAAATGAGGCTTTGTTGGGCCAGGCCATGTCAGGTTGGGCCGGACCATGTCAGGCCAGGCCATGTGTGCACCTATTTAAGATTAGGTAGAAGAGATATAAACTTTAAAAGGACACAGAAAAACAAAGATTTTTTTTTAAACTTAAAACATTAGCACTCAATGGTCTTAAAGGTGCTTTCTTTATACTTCTTCCCTGGGATCCAGGGAATGGGGCAAAGACAGCTGTGGCTCTTTCCTTCCTTCCCCAGGGGACTGGGGGGGAAGCCTTAGCCACTAGAAGGAAGAGAGACTTCACTCAGTAGCTTTGCTGTGCAATTGAGAAAGCCTGGAAAAACAAGTTCTGCCTCCCCCCTCCCTTCCTCCCCAAGAGAGGACCCTCAGGCAATTGAGAAAACAGGATGTGCTCTGTAGCTCTGCTATGTGATTGAGCAAGCCTTGCAAAGCAAGCTGATAGGGAAAAGGAGGCAGATAACAGTCAGTTGCTCAGGGGGCGGGGCTGATAAAAGCCCTCCAGGGGCCTGACTCGGCCCCCAGGCCGCATGTTTGTCACCCCTGATCTAGATTATCTATCTGCAAGATGGCAAGATTTTGTATACCTAAGACAATCTTCAGAGATCATTTTACACCATATAAATAGACAATGCATTCCATAGCAGCATGATGGCAAGACATACTAGAAAAGGTAATCTGAGATAACTTGTGCAAACTATGGTATAAGTGTTTTCTTCTATAGCCATGCTTTTAAAGTAATTATGTGAAAAGTATAACACCAGAATGTTATGGGGGAGATGGCTGGGTTCTGCATTGGGAACAGCTTTGTGAAACTGGATTTTTCAACAGGATTGAATTAGACTTTAGAAAAGTATTTTGTTGTTCAATCACTGTTAAACATTCAGTCTGGCAGGTTTGGAGCTGGTGATTTGAAACCACTTTTATCCCACAGAATTACATACTGTTGTTATTGTTATTTTCATTTATAGTCTGCCTTTATCACTGGTAGATTACAAAATATGATAACATTTGAATCTAACAGCAGATTCTTAGTAAAACAAAATAATGCTGTGGGGCTGGAATTCAGGGCTGTCAGCCTGGGATTGAGCAACACAAGCAATTGTACCAGTTTAAGGCAACAAGACAATCAATAAATAATAATAATAATAATAATAATAATAATAATAATAATAATAATAATAATAATAATCTTTATTTTTATATCCCGCCCTCCCCCGCCAAGGCGGGCTCAGGGCGGCTAGGAAAACTTTATCCTTAGCAGAAGTCACCTCCTGAGCTGATTCATTACACCACAGTTCTATTTCCTGTACAAGAATGCCCTACTGAGCAATTCTGTTTTGCATATTTGGCAAAATGATAGGCCTGTGGGGTCTTTCCTAATAGTCTCAGGCAGACCATTCCATAATGTGGGACCCACCACAGAGAATCCAGATGAGCGGGTGGTTGCTGATCTTACCTGTTTGCAGGGTGGCACCTTCAAAAGGCTTTCCTCAATTGAGCAATGCTGTTGTGGTGGAACATAGTAGGGGAGGTTGTCCTGCAGTTACATGGGTCCAGTACCATTAATGGCTTTATAGGTTGCAGCCTCTAAGCATCTCAACAGGGTGGCATGTTTCACCATATCAAAGGCTGCTTATATGTCTCATAAAAGCAACAAAGAGGCATGGTCTTTGTCTACATTTATGCAGATGTCACCTGCTAGGGCCACCAGCTGCCTCAGTCCCAGGCTCTTGGGTAGATTATATATCCAGGAGGGCCTGGAGTTATTCTGCAACCACTTTTTCTATAATTTTGCCCAGGAAGGTCAAATTATAGACTTAGCGAAAATTGGCAACATAAGTTTTCTCCAGCAAAGTTTTTTTTAATTATTAATGTGAGATTTAAAAGCTTTTTAAGTGCCCAGGATAGGCAAGGGGCTAATGCATAAGTGGTAGACTTCACAAATCCCAAGATCCTGCTGGCATCCATTGTGTTGCAGTGACAAGCTCAAAGTGATCCCTTACTAGTGTCTCAGCTGTATTATAGCCAATGTCCAAATGACACCATATTTTAGAGGTTTTCTCAGCAGAAAACTTTGCAAAAGTGTCCCAGCTAATTGTCAGTTCCTGGACATTTAAAGACTCGGACTTTGGCATCAACAATTGGCTAGCTGTATTAAGCAGCTGAACTGGATTTGAACTAGATGACACAAAACTAGCAAAACAGTAGAATTTCTTTGCCACTACTATCACTGCCTCATAGTTCTTCTAATGAGCTCCTGTTTTTATGTTTTGTACTCACAGAAAAATATGCTCAGCACTGGTGTGGACTGCTGACAGACAGCAATGGACCTTTTCAGAAGTGTCACGCCATTGTAAATCCAGCTGCTTACCACACGGTACCTGACACCTACTTTTTCTTTGAAGAGCTAATAAAAATTTAAAAATAACTTGCCAATCTGGATAAGGTGCTCAGTTTACCTTCTGTCAAGCTTCGAAGTGTCATTATTAATCCCCATATCATATAATCCAACATATACATTTCTTGCTCCACTACTAAATGCAAACATCTCGTTTCACCCTGTGTGCTAGATAAGAATGTTTGCCAGCTTTTGACAAAGAACAGAATATTTGGATGCTATCAGGAAATGTTTTACATTTCCCTGCAAATATCCTATGTGGTTTTAATAGCTAATTTCTGTGTAACCCAGCCTCCACTACAATATTTTAACATCATCAGTACAGTGCAGTTACAAATATGCCTGGTTTTAGATTAGTTATAGATATAGGCACACACACTCTGCTGTAAAGGAGTAAACTCCAAGTAGTATAATTGATTTATAACAAAAGTTAGGAACTAAGTGGACTTTATAGGGGCTGCATTATTACAGGATTCAGCCATACAGCGTCCTGGAAATAAATGCACATTGAGAGGTCATCACAATCAGCCTTTATCTCTTGCAAACCATGGTCTATTAAATGGAGGGAGAGGACTGGGGAAACGCTGACTCTGACAATGACACCTCATGGTTTTCTTTTACAAAGCATTACAAGGAAAAATATGGGTGAGATGTGTATTAGTGGCATCTACGTTTCCCAAAATATGTACTGGTTTCTATACGCGTATAGAATGAAAGCTAATTCTCCCCTTTCCCCAGCACATACAGAGAAGCATAAAACAAAGATCAAAATGGAATCTGGCCATTTCATAAAATAAAAATTCAGTGAATTGTGCACAGGAAGGCTTAAAATGAAATGTCATTGAGGGACCTGTTTTAGATCTTCATTTATTTATTTACAGTCCACCTTTCCCACTGAGTCTCAAGGGTAGTTTAATATGCACTGGTGTTCTCTGTGCTCTTAGAACTGCATGTTTGACACCTGCAACTGTGAGAGAAGCGAGGACTGCATGTGTGCTGCCCTCTCCTCCTATGTCAGGGCTTGTGCTGCCAAAGGAGTTCTTCTGAGTGGATGGAGGACCAACATTTGCAGTAAGTATTAGAACTACGCACAGAAGTTTCTAACTCAGAAAAAAGAATGTTAAAGGAAACTGCAGATGTGTTTCTAAGTTATCCTGTACAAAAGGTTAGTGGGACTCGCTAGTATTTCAGTGGATCAACTTTGTCCTCTACTGTAACATGAATAAATGAGCATATGCTTATTTCTCCCTTCAGTCACAACAAAATGACTTAGTCAACTCTGGATTAGCAATGAGGGTAAGCAGGCACAATTTAGAGAAGATACTAAGATATGTACATTGCAAAATGAATAGTTTTCAAAGATAAGGCTTAGGTACATCTGGAATAACGTAACTTGATTAAAAATAAAATAAAATAAAATACGTGGAATGGCCACAGCAGATAATGCACCTTTAGCATAATCGTAACATCTCTTTTCTGCATTACATGCAATTCAAACTACCATTGCCATTAACAGAGAGTATGTATCTATAACAACCCAACAAATATTTTTGGATATAAGATATATTGACCACATCCAGTACTTTGTATCTACATAATTCCTTAGGTAAACCCTATAAATGATTTTATTTTTCTTCTCTCAAGCCAAATACCAAGTATGTCCCAAAACCCTGGCATACCGCTATAACATTGATTCATGCCAATCCACCTGCCGATCTCTGAGTGAGCCTGATGTCACCTGCAATATTAAGTTTACCCCAGTGGATGGATGCACCTGTGAAGAAGGGACATACATGGATGAGAGTGGCAAATGTATACCTGCTACTAGCTGTCCTTGTTACTATAAAGGGTCTCCCCTACCATCTGGAGATGTAATTCATGAAAATGGCGTCATTTGGTAAGTGATTATTTGAATGAAACATTGGTATGAGGTGACAAGAATCATGATCATCCATTAAAATAATCTACTGAAATTAATCAATGTCAAAGGAATAAGATGGCTACCACCATTTTGCTATGCATTTGGGCTTCTTACACCCTTCTTAAATCTTCGTTCGCGAAGCCGAGAGAGAGGGCTTCTTTGAAACTTCTATCTTGCTTTTGCCAGAATTCATTGTATTTCTGCAGTACAGCCAATCTGGTTTCAGATTCCTCAAACCCACAAACCCATTATAGACAAGAGTCTGTGGGCCATAAACAAAGTAACTAAAATTATTTTAAATGAAAAGTCTTTGCTTTTGATCACAAAGTCACACTTCAGTATTGTGGCAGGAGAATCTTGCTTCTTGGCAAACCCCTCACCACGTAACTTGTTTGTTTGCTGCCAAGTCAAAGCTAACTTACAGTGAACCCATTATGTTAGAGGTGGTTTGCCAATGTTTGCCTCTGAGTTGTGACCCTGGACTTCCTTGGTGGTATCTCATCCAAATACTAACCAAGGATGACCCTGCTTAGCTTTTGAGATCTGACAAAATCAGGCTAGCCTAGGTCTTGCTTTAACAAAAAGGTTTTCCTCTCTCTCTGTTACAGCTCTTGCACACAAGGGAAGCTTCAGTGCATTGGAGAGGTGAAGCCACAACCAGGTAAAGCACCATTTTATTATCTATTTGGATTGCTGCTTTTAAGTGATCTTTATTGCACTAAAATAGTGAAGGCAGCTGTACCAATCAAGTATGGGAGATCTGCAGATACTTCCACATGCACAGTTGCGACAAATACAGGGGCACAAGTTGTTGGAATCCTCAGAATCTAAGGTCTGGCATAACAGCCAGTGTTTTCCTATGTGAAATGTTGATAATGTCGTCTGTTCTTGTACTAACTAGAATCTGACTAAAACTGAGATTTCATCTATAATTTCTATCAGTGTGTGATGCTCCCATGATCCATTTCGACTGCCGCAATGCCACACCAGGTGTCGCTGGAGCTGCGTGTCAGAAGAGCTGTCAGACTCTTGACATGGAATGTGTAAGGGTAAATATTTGTAACTCTGTCTTGCTTAAATAACTTGTTTGTATGTCAAGCTACTGCTCAGTAACTGCAGTTTATCCCTTGATCATCTGAATGTACAGAAGTGCTAATACCAGTCTCCAAACAGCACAGCCTTCTGTCACCTCAGGCAGATAATGCAAAATTGGAGCCCAGCTGCTAGGTGATAATGTGACAGGGTTGACCTATAGAACAAATGTTTATATGGACAGCAGATATATTCTCAGTCATAACATGGACAGTCTTCTAGAATGTGCCAAATGACATTCTAGATATTTATTGGATTGTTCTCAAGAAGACTTCAACATAGCAAAACTCCCCTGAAAAAGTAAATTTGAAGCAATTTCACCTGCATTGGGCATGAAGAATGAAGTGGTCATTGGTGACTCACTGAGAAAGACTGATACTAATAGTATGTGTCAATTTATACTTTTTCTATCCAGCATTTTAATAACTCTCCCATCCTCTCTTATTATAGTATAGCACACAATGTGTTTCTGGCTGCATGTGCCCCAATGATCTGGTTTCAGATGGCAAAGGTGGATGTGTAGCTGCTGAAGAATGTCCTTGTATTCACAATGAAGCCACATATAAAGCAGGGGATACCATCAAGGTGAAATGTAACACTTGGTACGTACTAGTAGTTGAGCATCATTTTGATCATTATTTCATGACATTTTAAAAACAGAATGGAAAGTATCAAAATGAATCAGAAGTATTGAACACATGTAGCAGGAAACATAGTAGTTACATATTTATTTCTGCTTCTGTAGTACATGTAAGAACAGAATGTGGGAATGCACCAACGAACCATGCCTGGCAACATGCTCAGTTTATGGTGATGGCCATTACATCTCCTTTGATGGCAAACGCTACAGCTTCAGTGGAGATTGTGAATACACATTGGTCCAGGTATTCAGTTTTTTTCCTCAAGAACCACTGTCATAGTACTCTAAATCTTCAGTTTAGTTTATCTATGTTTGTGAACACTGAATAATGTTCTTCTTTGCAGGATCATTGTGGCAAAAACAGTACAAAGGCAGGAACTTTCAGAGTCATCACTGAAAACATCCCCTGTGGGACTACTGGGACTACCTGCTCAAAGGCCATTAAAGTGTTTATGGGAGTAAGTAGCTTCACTTATGACAATACCATAGGAGCTGTGCACCTGAACAATCTTGGGAAGTGTGACATCAGTCTACAGCAGAAGAAAATCTTGAAGCAAAGCATAAAATAGCTAGATTAAAAAGGGTCATCAGTACTGACTTGCGGGATAAAGACAGACCCAATTATAGGCTACATAGATAAGAGAGGTTTCATTGCATTTCAATGAGTAGCACCCAAAAACTGCAACATTAGTTTCATGAGCCCAAGAGGACTTTAGCTATATTTTTCTTAAGTCCCAGCCTCTCCTCCCAACTATGCTGCATGACAATTGGTTTTTGAACTAATGGGATATTTTGGCATGGAGAGCCATTGGTCAGAAATTTTATATTTTGACAAAATTCAACTTTGCAGCATAAGCCAAAGCAGTATTTCGGATCCTAGCCACAAACATCAAAGAAACAGGTACCTGTACAACTTCATAAATAGTACTACAAGAGCTACCAATTAGACTGTACTGTAAATATACAACATGTCATTTCAAAAGTTTCATTCAGCCTGACAGGGTTTACCATATTGGAAAAAAACACAATTGTTTAAGACTCCTGATATAGATAATGCCAATGAAACACCTGTGTTGACTGTTTTATTTTGCAGAATTATGAGCTAATACTCACAGATGGCAAATTTGATGTGATACAAAGATCTCCAGGTGGTGAAGTGCCATACAAAGTTCGATACATGGGCATCTACATGGTAGTTGACACAACAGCTGGTCTAGTCCTGATGTGGGACAAAAAAACCAGCATCTTTATCAAACTTAGTTCAGAATTTAAGGTGAGTTGTGAGTGCTAAGATGTTGGCACATATTTTTCAGAATCAGCTATGAAAAAGAATGTCAAAACTGTTTTGGAAATATATTCATGCTTAAATGTTGTCAGTCTGCACCCTTATATGTTTCATGGTACACTTTTGCCCTCCAAATCAACAAATAGATGAATTATACCCAGACAACACAAAGATGTGATGGTCAATTTGTCTTGTTTCCCCCTCTAGCCACTTGGTTTATGAATGGTTATTTGCTGTAATAGTAAAGGGAGTGGACAGGCATCGGAAATAGTATGATGGATACAAAAGATTAAAGGATCTTCTCTCTGAGGCACAGCTAACTCTGCTTCAGAACATTAAGTGAATCCTATTGAAAGATTCAGTTTAGTAGAACAGTAGCTTAGTTTGGGACATACCACTTCCTCAATACAAGATTCCCTAATTTTCTTGTGCTGGACCATTTAATTTTTCTTGGTTTTTGCATTTATTCTGCATTTATAGTAAGCAGTGACTGATTTTTATGGAAAAGAACTGTATATTCCTTAGAAATTGCTCACATAATAAAATGTTTAGCAATGTAGAAAAGACCCTTAAGGAACAGAGAGGGTTCAAAAAAATATCTGATAATCCTTGAAAAAAGAGGCACCCATTGCATTGCTACAGATATTAACTCATTTTTTACATGTCCAAACAATAAAATTAATTCTTTTATAAATCCACATTTAATTACTGGTAGAGAGCCCTCCGTGTGCTTTATTATGTGACTGTCCATTATTTTAAAGGAGAAAGCAGATCTATACATGTAAGGAATATATTAATTATTTGCTCCATTATTAATTAAGTAAAAAGCCATTATGAGGGGCAGAACTTCCAAAGATTGGTAAGGATGCCTATGCATAAGTATCCTTCAAACTTGGATGTTTTTGATTAATCACAGAAAACTAAAACATCTACTTATTATTTTGTTCCTATCTCCATAACAGGGACAGGTATGTGGACTTTGTGGAAACTATGATGGAAATGACATTAATGATTTCACCACCAGAAGCCAATCTGTTGTAGGAGATGTGCTTGAGTTTGGTAACAGCTGGAAAGCATCTCCCACCTGCCCAGATGCCAAAAAGAATAGGGATCCTTGTACTGCAAACCCATACAGGAATTCTTGGGCCCAGAAACAATGCAGCATCATTACCAGCCAAGTGTTTGCTTCCTGTCACTCTCAGGTATGGACAACTTTTTTCCAGGTAAATGTATGGGTCACTTTAACAGCCCTGATCTTAGTCTTAGGACTGCATGTAAATGTACAGGACATGAATGGAAGCGTAAACCAACACACAAGACCAATATAAAATGTCACCTTGATATTGGGAGGAACATTACAATGATATTGTGGGCACATAGCTCAGTTGCAGTTCCTGTGTTTTGTAATTTGGACACAAAAGATCTTAAATAGTCTTTTTTTTAAGCTGGTTTGGGGAAACAAGCCATTATTTGGCACTTCTGGCAAAGTAGTACATTACAAAGCATTTTCTTGTAACATCTTTACACTGCAGAATAGTTAGCATGAACCCTGAGGATATGTGAAGTGGATGGCCCCACCTTCAAGGTTGACTTTGAGCCCAAAGGCAGTGCTGAAGACATGGAAAGCTATCCTGGTCATCCAGGCCTCTTCTTGGTCTTCAGAAACATCAGCATAAAAAACCTGAACAGTATTCATTATTAATTCTCATATACCTGGCACTTCTTATGCCCCAAATTTGATTAGAGCTCTAATTTATATATTAAAAATCCATCTACATGAATGGTAAACTCATCTAGTGTTTTTCCAGTATATTTAACTAGAATGTACTAAGCCTGCGCAAGCCTGAAGCAATGTTATTTATTTACTTACTAAACTTTTTACTGCCTTCCTTACAGAGATTCAAGGCATTTTACAAAATAAAAAACAACACAATGGCTGATTACAGACTGGCACTTTGGGTCAACTCAGACACGTCTCTGAAGTCGACCCAAATAAACCGGCCAGACGGCAACATCTGCCACCTGCCCCTGTCCTGCACTTACCCGGTCCTGAAGGATGATCCACCTGGCTCAAAAGGGACCACTCAGAAAGTGGTCCCTTTTAGCTGGGGTGGCTCTGAGGTGGCGCCTGGCAATCCAGAAGATTGCCTTACAAGCGCCCGGGGAGCCATGAGTGGGATGCGGGAGCTTTCCACATGCTCCCCAGCCGCCCAAGGCCCGCTCCTTCCTGCAGCACCGTCTGGAAGCTCTGGGGTGCTCTTCTTCTGGCCGGCTTTCTTCGGGGCGGCTTGCAGCCACCCCAAACTGGCCATCTGTTATCAGCCAATAAGTACAATAGAAACTAACAATAAATAGAATCAAACTATCAAGAAAAAAATTATAGACTTTAAAGACACTGTCAACTTTATAAAAATATCCTCTGAACATTGCACATTCTGCAGAATTATAGTAATGTCTGAGCCTTCCTGACTTTGTCAGGTAGGTTACTCCATCAGGTGGGGGCCATAACAAAGAATGCTCAGGCTCACTCAGCTGTTAATATTACATATTTGCTGGATGGCATCTTCAAAAGACTTTGCCCAGATGATACTATTGATACCACAGTTAACAATATTGCCAGTTATTTCTCCTTTTTAAGTCAAACAAAATTGCCTTGCTGACTTAAAAATGCTACCAGCTAACAATTGGTAAAAAAAGAAAGTCACAAGTAAAGCCCCCAACAGCTGGGTTCCCCAGTACAGTAAGGCTCTGACATTAACACATTGGGTGGATTATTAATATGATAGAGATTTGCCATCCAATTTCATTTTTTCTCTGAGAATGCACTGCCTTTTTACCAAACTATTTTCCTTGGCGGTTACTAATGCTTGATTATCATAACCTTCTCATATCCATCTGTTGTTTCAAAACCATTTATATTTCTTATTATAACAAATTGCTTTTGTATGCAATTCTGTTATTATGATGGATTATGTCACGTGAAAACAAAAACGTCAACTAAAGTAGCAAATTATATTCTCTTGGCTGAACTGGAACAAAAGAGTTTTAAAGTGTCCCTTTCCCTCTCTAACTGAAGCATGCTAAAACTGAAAGTGCATACACAAATATTAAACAAGATCTATTTATTTTTCTAACAGGTTGAGCCAACAAAATACTATGACACGTGTGTGTCTGATGCCTGTGCTTGTGACACTGGGGGAGATTGTGAATGTTTCTGTACAGCTGTAGCTGCCTATGCTCAGGCATGCAACGAAGCTGGTGTTTGCATTGCTTGGAGAACACCATCCATCTGCCGTGAGTACTGACTATAATTTCTAAGGATTTGGTTTTTTTGTTTTTAAAAAGAAATGGTACATTTGATCAGTGGGAATCAGAATATTTCTACCCATACAGCTTGTTCCAACTGGAGACTGCAAATGACAGGATGATAGGATACAAATAATACAAATAATGTATATATTTTGTATTCCACTTTTCACTTTAACTTTTGATACACTGACATCACCATAATGTGACTGTTACATATCAATTTAATAAGACAATCATTTCTTCTGAATGCCCCCTAATATTGCAAGAACTGAATCTCAATGGCCAGTTCTTAAATTCTGAGAACCACGTGGTTGCCATTCCTCACTGCTCTGGTAAAATTTGAACCTTCAAGATTGCATCAGAGAGCGTGGTAACATATTTACTTCCCACACCATTTTCCATTGTGAACTGAGATATTTTGACATAGGAAGTAACCATGGTATTGGCCCTCCCATGTGATCTCAGGCTACACTTGGGAGGTCCAGTGCCATTATATTAATGGAGTAAAGGCGATATCGTGATGACACTGCTGTTCTCAGATTAAATATGAGAACAGGCCTTACCAATAAAATAGATGTTAGACTTTAAAGGATTTCTTATGCGCTTTTTATTCTTGTTCCTTTTTTGGTCTATTTTCTATTGTTCCAGAATTGTATTTAAAATACTTATAGTCCACATCTCCTTAGATTCAAGGCAGCTAACAGAACAATGTTACATGTTTATTTTAGCAGGATTTGAGTAACGGCCCATTGATATGTAATCTCACCACATTGTTCAACATACAATTATGTGTAAAATAATCTGTTTGAGTAAGAATGTCAAGGGGGATCCAGAAATCCTGCTAGCAGTTGCAACTTTGCAATATAGTAATAACACAGGATGTACATATAGTGTAAGGAAAGGTATTAAGTGGCATAACGTAAGGCATTTTCTCTTTCCCATTTCCTCTAGCTCTGTTCTGTGATTACTACAATCCGCAAGGGGAGTGTGAGTGGCACTACAGACCTTGTGGATCTCCTTGTATGAAGACCTGCAGAAATCCAAGTGGAAAATGCCTACATGAGTTACAGGGCTTGGAAGGTATAAGGATTATTGATTTGACTTTGGCATGCGAAGGATATTTATAATTTCTGGATATTAATTGATATTATGCACACTATGATATCTAAAAGTGGAATGATTGCTACTCTGGAAGTTTGGAAACCAGGGATTACACTGGGGAGATCAGTAGATTAGTGAAATAAAGTTGCCCGGTTCCTTTTCGGCACCATAAAGGGGAGCACAGGCTAGGTCAGAGGATCAAATATATTCAAGACTTTGGGATATAAAATAATTTTATAGCAAATTAGTTGAATAATAAGCAGAATGTTACAATTTTCCTAACAATGTGATTAACTGAAATATCATATTACTAGCATTTGGGATTAGAGTATAAAGACAGTGCATGCTTATGGTAAAAATCTGTGGAGGTCACAAGAATGAATTAACATGACATCCAATACAATTTATTTACACACTAATGCCCCACTTTTCTTCCCCATGGGAACCCAAAACAGCCTTCAGTATTGTTCTCCCCACCTCTGTTTTATCCGTACAGCAACCAACCATGAGGCAGGTTAGGCTGAGAATATGTGATTGGTCATCCAGTTTCCATCGCAAAGTGGGGATTCAAACCTGGGCCTCCCAGATGCTAGTCCTACACACAAACAACAACTACTCCACTGACTACTCCTCCAAAGCCATTTGTTTTATCTGGGTTTGCTATTTTACAACATAAGAGCAAATCTTAGAATCTTTGTATTGATTTTCCCATCTACAGTTTATGTCCTTAGTAATCAGTATTGCAGCCTGTCTTACATATCACAGAAAATAAATGGATACCCAGACTTCTGTTCTTCTTGTACTCTCCACTTCAGTGTTTGCTTAACACATTCTTTCTCAGGGACAAAACAATACAATGTCATTGAGCAATCAGGATAAGGCTTTGTTGTTGTTCAGTCCAACTTTTTGCGACCCCTTGGACCAAGTCATGCCAGGCCCTCCTTTCTTCCACCATCCTCCAAAGTCTGCTCAAATGTGTGTTAGTTACATCAGTAACGCTGTCCAGCCATCTCATCTTTTGCCGTCCCCTTCTTCTTTTGCCTTCTGTCTTTCCCAGCATCAGGATCTTCTCCAGGAAGTGCTCCCTTCCCATTTGGTGGCCAAAGTATTTGAGCTTCAGCTTCAGCATCTGACCTTCCAGATGCTGAAGCTCAAATACTTTGGCCACAAAAGAAGGCTACAATAACCTATAACAGGCAACTCCTTCATGCATTTTGAGATAGAAAGCTGTAGACTTTAAACTGATTCTTTATTTTGGAGTGGGGGGAGTCCATTCATGTGGAGGTCAGGGCTGAATCTTAAAATCAGTTATAGATAAAATTGGAAAATACTATAATATGTCTTATTAGGAAGAGAAAGATTAAACATCATTCATTATGGAGGAATAGTCAAAGTCCACAAGGAAATAGTTTACTCTAACATGTTAAAAAATCAAGTATTACTACCTAAAACAAATTATCTTTCTTATTACAGGCTGCTATCCCCAGTGTCCAAACAATATGCCTTATTTTGATGAAGATGACATGGAGTGTGTCGAGACTTGTGGTTGTTTTGATGACAGAGGAAAATACTATAAGCCAGGAGCAAAAATGCCGTCTGAAGAGAACTGTCAATCATGGTAATATTCCTCTTAATATGTTAAATAATATGAGTCTCACGTATTTCATACAACCAGCTGAACCTGTACTATCTGTTCTTTTCTTGACATTTTATACACTGCTTTTGCTGCTGTTTTAAATTCTACTGATTTTAACTGTCTTCAAAATCTGGTGTGTGTTTGTTCCTTTCCAGTACATGCGGAATTAATGATCAAAAGAAGTGTGTCTACACTGAAGATGGTAGGTTGACAAAGCAGTTTTTCAGTATGAATTGTGATAATTCGGAACAGTCATTGAGATTTTCAGATGCTTAGTAATGCTATCTTTCAAACGACAGAATGCTACTGCATCTATGAAGGGCAGAAAAGCAAGCCTGGGGAAATCATCTACACGACGACAGATGGCATTGGAGGGTGCATCACTGCAATCTGCAGTCACAATGGAACAATAGAGAGGAACATCTTCCCATGCCCAGCTTCCACAACTGTTTCCACTACCTTTGTATTCACTACCACTTCACCAGCACCTACTACACCAGGTAGAAAACTGTGACAAATATGTTAAGTTTGTCTCTAAATCAAGAACATGATTTTAACTGTGATAGACACAATAGAAATTCTCATAGCTTAGCTGTAGGTTTCTAATATGTGTGTGGGTTATGTGATGTTTGCAATGCAAACTTAGGCAAAAGCGTATATCCTTGCTGCAAACTGATTTGGATTTGCTAACACTTTAACTCATATGGTTTCCCCACACTCTCAAAGAATCCTGGGGATTGTAGTTTGATGAGTGCAAAGAAGTCCCTGTTAGAGATTTCAAGCCCCTCTCACAGAACTAAAATTCTTAGAGCTCCTTTATACAGAGAGAATGGCTATTAAATGGCTATTGTATCAGTTGAAGTCTGTAATGATGTTCCCATTGTGAGCTACACTACTAAGTTGCAGAAACAAGGAGTGCTATCTTCACTAGATAGTAACTTCCAAAGTCTCTATCGAAATTAGCCAAAGCATTCCAAATCTGCAATGGAACTTTTTTTTTCAAAGCACTGGGGGAGTGGGGGGAGGAAAAGGAAGAAATCTATATTCAAAGTGTATCAGTTCTGTTTACATAAAGACTGCTGAATAGTGACCTTATCTCTACAGCATCATTGGAATTATTCCCTCCTGTTTGTGTGGTATAAGAAGTGGCACTGTCTTATACAAGCCAATGTGAGAGTTAAAACCTTGTCTTGAGACTAGAGTACATAGCTTTAGCATAGCAGGCTCCTTCAGCACCCCTGCATTGAAGTTTCTCTTTCCCGTGGGAATTGGATTCCTCATGGAATGGTATCTTATGATCCTTTTTGACCCATATGATCTCTTAAGGTAGTGCAAATGTACTTCACCAACTTCATACAATACAGGACGGGATAAGATTTTCCTGGGAAGTCAGACAGAGACAGCTGAATCTGTCATGTAGCCTATAGCTAGGACCATGCTTCAGCTGCATTAGTACAAAACATTAGCTGTACTTTTGCAGTTTAAAGTGCACCGTAGAATTAATAGGCTGCTCTTTGCAAACTACAAACATTTTTATCTGCTGGGAACTACTATTAGTGTCCCATAGGATGTCATATGAGGCAAAGATAAGCCGCTGAGATTCCTACTGTATGAACGCTGGTCCTCCAAAAAGGGCTGTTTCCACATGGAGATTACCCACCCACCCCGAACAGATTATAAAATGTTCTTGCTTCATTTCAGAACTTTTCCACAATGCCATGCTCTCTTCAAGCATGCCTTGTGGGACTCCTGACTCCTGAGGTATTCCGTTTTAAGTCAGAGCAAAGAAAAACCTCTTTTGCTCTGCCTTGAAGGGGAAACAGCACATCACCTGCAGGCAGAGCCTCCATGTGAAACCTCTGCCTGCAGCCAATCTGGGGGAGGGGAGTTTATGACCACATTCAAAATGGTAGCACTAAGTTTTGGCAGTCTCCTCTCTTCTTTTAGCAGTTTTACAGCCCCCCCCCCCCTTTAGCAACTGTGCTGCAGCTCAGTTGTTGTGGGAAGGACAATTGTCGGGCTTAGGAGTCCTGGCAAGATTTTCCTCAAATTGACAGTTTTGCAATAAGGAAGAAAGAGGTGGAAAAGGGCAACACCAACAGTGAGTAGTGCAGGCACATGGCATGTGAATGCTGTCCTCTTGTGCCTCCATCCTGGAATCAGTCCTCATTAGGTTGATTTAAAGGGTTATTTTTCCTTTGGTTAGTTTGCAAATATATATTGTTCTGCATACCTGGGGAGTTTCCTGAGATGTTAGATCCCCTGTATTGTCTGTGTGGCCTCATTGCGCTGCTTTCATTATCCCCACAGGGGTCAGCCACTTTGCTGTTAAACAGAAACAGGCCTGTGTGATATTTTGATGTACTAATTTTAATAATATTTAATTTAAAGAACTTTCTTCTTACAGATGTCATATATTTTCCATGCTGCACTTAGTTGGAAACAAAATATTATACTAAATTATTCTCTTTATCTCCCCCCCCAAAGTGCCTACAGCTACTTCGGTTTGTGTTCAAGAAATATGCCATTGGTCACAGTGGTATGATGTAACTAACCCAGATTCTGGAAGTGGTGATGGAGATTTTGACACTTTTGATAATTTAAAAGCAGAAGGTTATAAAGTCTGCAAAACTCCAAAGGCTGTTGAATGCAGAGCGGAGAAATTCCCCAATACTCCATTAAGTGAACTGGGCCAAAAAGTTGAATGCAGTAAGACAGTGGGACTAATATGTTACAATACAGACCAGCATTCAATGAGCTGCAACAATTATCAAATCAAAATCCTTTGTTGTAGTTTTGTACCATGTGGTTACACTACTGCATCTACACCCAAAATTACTACAGGCACCATAGCTCCTACAACAATAATATCAACTACCACATTATCTACTACACTTACTTCCACTACAACAGTTCCGGAAACAACTAGCATCTCTGTGACAACACCAGAAACTACTTCTACATCTACTGAGACCACTGTTAGACCTACCACAGAAATTGTTTCTCCTACAACAGAAGTTACAACTCAAATTACTTGCAAACCCAAATGCAGATGGACTGAATGGTTTGATATACATTTTCCCAGTTTGGACAATAAAGGGGATTTTGAAACATATGATCTCATTAAGTCTGCAGGAAAAGATATCTGTAAAAGACCTGAACGTATAACTTGCAGAGCAGAGAAATTCCCAGAGAAATCAATAGATGAAATTGGTCAAATTGTCCAGTGCAATGTATCATTTGGATTTGTCTGCAGAAATGAAGATCAATCAGGAGTGTTGAAAATGTGTTTTAACTATCAAATAAAGGTCTATTGCTGTGAAAATGAATGTGTGACCACTACACCAGAAACAACATCTACATCAACAGTTTCTCAGACTACAACACAAGTAACAAGTATTCCAACAACAACAACAGGTACAGAAACTACAAGTCTTTTAACTACAGTTCCTTCAACAACTGAACACTGCAGTGAGGAAGTCTGTGAATGGTCACAATGGTATGATATCAGTTATCCAGGATCTGCACCTGATGATGGTGATTTTGATACATTTAAAAACATAAGGGCCAAAGGATATAAAGTCTGTAAGACACCAAAGGCTGTTGAATGCAGAGCAGAAAGATACCCTAATACACCTTTAAATGAATTAGAGCAAAAAGTTACATGCAGTAAAACAGAAGGACTCATATGTGTTAATAAGGACCAGTTTCCAGCGCCAATTTGCTACAACTATGAGATAAGGATTGAATGCTGCAAAAAAGTTATTATACCATGTCCAACAACTGCGCACCCTACAACTACAAAGCCTGTGACTACACCTGCCACAACAGCACCAACTACGCTTCCAGAAACTACAACAGTTACACTGACAACACCAACAACAACTAAAGTTCCAGAAACTACCACAGCAGTACCAGAAACTACTGTTACAACCACTACCACAACATCCGCTACAACAGTTCCAGAAACTACTCCAACAGCTCCAACAACTATAGTTCCAGAAACTAATACAACAGTGACAACCACAACAATACCAACGACTACCATTCCAGAAACTACTACAACAGTAACGACCACAACAATACCCACTACAACAGTTCCAGAAACTACCACGACAACTCCAACTACAGTTCCAGAAACTACAACAGTTACAACCACAACAGTACCGGAAACTACCACAACTCCAACAACTACAGTTCCAGAAACAACCACAACTACTACAACACGAACTACTACACTTCCAGAAACTACCACAACAATAACAACCAAAATACAAACAACAACCACTCCAGAAACTACCACAACCATGGTTCCAGAAATCACCACAACAGTACCAGTAACAACCACAAGAGCAAAAACAATCATTACAGAAATAGGGACAACTACATCCACTCAAAAACCATCTACACAGCCACAACAAAAACCCACTACTGAGCCAACTACCACAGTCACCACCACAACCACAACTACCACTGTACCTGTAACAACAACCCCAACACCCAAAACTACTACCACAGAGCCGACCACTACTACCACTCAACCTACAACCACAGAAACCTCACCAGTCACAACCACTACTGTTCCAACTACCACCATTCGCAAAGAAATCACCACAACACAACCCATTACTACCCCCTTGCCTACAACAAGCACATCTCCTGGAACAACTTGTGGACCTGCTGTATGCACGTGGTCCAAGTGGTTTGATGTAGATTTCCCCACTTCTGGACTTAAGGGAGGAGACATTGAAACATACAATAATATCCGGGCTGCAGGAGGCAAGATCTGTGGAAAGCCAAAAAATATCCAGTGTAGGGCTGAAAATCACCCTGACATAAGCATTGACCAGCTTGGCCAGAACGTAGATTGTGATGTCAATAAAGGACTGGTGTGCAAGAATGAGAATCAAGTGGGGAAGTACAAGCAGTGTTTCAATTATGAGATACGGGTATTATGCTGTGAGGAGAACCTTAACTGCAAGACTACAACTGTACAAACAACCACCACTACTGAACCAACTACCACAGTTACTGAACCAACTACCACAGTCACCACCACAACCACAACTACCACTGTACCTGTAACAACAACCACAACACCCCAAACTACTACCACAGAGCCGACCACTACTACCACTCGACCTACAACCACAGAAACCTCAACAGTCACAACCACTACTGTTCCAACTACCACCGTACCTGTAACAACAACCACAACACCCCAAACTACTACCACAGAGCCGATCACTACTACCACTCAACCTACAACCACAGAAACCTCACCAGTCACAACCACCACTATTCCAACTACCACCATTCGCAAAGAAATCACTACAACACCAGCCACTACTACCCCCTTGCCTACAACAACCACATCTCCTGGAACAACTTGTGGACCTGCCGTATGCACGTGGTCCAAGTGGTTTGATGTAGATTTCCCCACTTCTGGACTTAAGGGAGGAGACATTGAAACATACAATAATATCCGGGCTGCAGGAGGCAAGATCTGTGCAAAGCCAGAAAATATCCAGTGTAGGGCTGAAAATCACCCTGACATAAGCATTGACCAGCTTGGCCAGAATGTAGATTGTGATGTCAATAAAGGACTGGTGTGCAAGAATGAGAATCAAGTGGGGAAGTACAAGCAGTGTTTCAATTATGAGATACGGGTATTATGCTGTGAGGAAAACCTTAACTGCAAGACTACAACCGTAGAAACAACCACCACTACTGAACCAACTACCACAGTCACCACTACAACCACAACTACCACCGTACCTGTAACAACAACCACAACACCCCAAACTACTACCACAGAGCCGACCACTACTACCACTCGACCTACAACCACAGAAACCTCACCAGTCACAACCACTACTGTTCCAACTACCACCGTACCTGTAACAACAACCACAACACCCCAAACTACTACCACAGAGCCGATCACTACTACCACTCAACCTACAACCACAGAAACCTCACCAGTCACAACCACCACTATTCCAACTACCACCATTCGCAAAGAAATCACTACAACACCAGCCACTACTACCCCCTTGCCTACAACAACCACATCTCCTGGAACAACTTGTGGACCTGCCGTATGCACGTGGTCCAAGTGGTTTGATGTAGATTTCCCCACTTCTGGACTTAAGGGAGGAGACATTGAAACATACAATAATATCCGGGCTGCAGGAGGCAAGATCTGTGCAAAGCCAGAAAATATCCAGTGTAGGGCTGAAAATCACCCTGACATAAGCATTGACCAGCTTGGCCAGAATGTAGATTGTGATGTCAATAAAGGACTGGTGTGCAAGAATGAGAATCAAGTGGGGAAGTACAAGCAGTGTTTCAATTATGAGATACGGGTATTATGCTGTGAGGAAAACCTTAACTGCAAGACTACAACCGTAGAAACAACCACCACTACTGAACCAACTACCACAGTCACCACTACAACCACAACTACCACCGTACCTGTAACAACAACCACAACACCCCAAACTACTACCACAGAGCCGACCACTACTACCACTCGACCTACAACCACAGAAACCTCACCAGTCACAACCATCACAACCACAACTACCACCATACCTGTAACAACAACCACAACACCCCAAACTACTACCACAGAGCCAACCACTACTACCACTAGACCTACAACCACAGAAACCTCACCAGTCACAACCACTACTGTTCCAACTACCACCATTCGCAAAGAAATCACCACAACACCATCTACTACTACCCCCGTGCCTACAACAACCACATCTCCTGGAACAACTTGTGGACCTGCTGTATGCACGTGGTCCAAGTGGTTTGATGTAGATTTCCCCACTTCTGGACTTAAGGGAGGAGACATTGAAACATACAATAATATCCGGGCTGCAGGAGGCAAGATCTGTGGAAAGCCAAAAAATATCCAATGTAGGGCTGAAAATCACCCTGACATAAGCATTGACCAGCTTGGCCAGAACGTAGATTGTGATGTCAATAAAGGACTGGTGTGCAAGAATGAGAATCAAGTGGGGAAGTACAAGCAGTGTTTCAATTATGAGATACGGGTATTATGCTGTGAGGAGAACCTTAACTGCAAGACTACAACTGTACAAACAACCACCACTACTGAACCAACTACCACAGTTACTGAACCAACTACCACAGTCACCACCACAACCACAACTACCACTGTACCTGTAACAACAACCACAACACCCCAAACTACTACCACAGAGCCGACCACTACTACCACTCAACCTACAACCACAGAAACCTCACCAGTCACAACCAGTACTGTTCCAACTACCACCGTACCTGAAACAACAACCACAACACCCCAAACTACTACAACAGAGCCGACCACTACTACCACTAGACCTACAACCACAGAAACCTCACCAGTCACAACCACTACTGTTCCAACTACCACCATTCGCAAAGAAATCACCACAACACCATCTACTACTTCCCCCTTGCCTACAACAACCACATCTCCTGGAACAACTTGTGGACCTGCTGTATGCACGTGGTCCAAGTGGTTTGATGTAGATTTCCCCACTTCTGGACTTAAGGGAGGAGACATTGAAACATACAATAATATCCGGGCTGCAGGAAACAAGATCTGTGGAAAGCCAAAAAATATCCAGTGTAGGGCTGAAAATCACCCTGACATAAGCATTGACCAGCTTGGCCAGAACGTAGATTGTGATGTCAATAAAGGACTGGTGTGCAAGAATGAGAATCAAGTGGGGAAGTACAAGCAGTGTTTCAATTATGAGATACGGGTATTATGCTGTGAGGAGAACCTTAACTGCAAGACTACAACTGTACAAACAACAACCACTACTGAACCAACTACCACAGTTACTGAACCAATTACTACAGTCACCACCACAACCACAACTACCACCGTACCTGTAACAACAACCACAACACCCCAAACTACTACCACAGAGCCGACCACTACTACCACTCAACCTACAACCACAGAAACCTCACCAGTCACAACCACTACTGTTCCAACTACCACCGTACCTGTAACAACAACCACAACACCCCAAACTACTACCACAGAGCCGACCACTACTACCACTCAACCTACAACCACAGAAACCTCACCAGTCACAACCACCACTGTTCCAACTACCACCATTCGCAAAGAAATCACAACACCACCCACTACTACCCCCGTGCCTACAACAACCACATCTCCTGGAACAACTTGTGGACCTGCCGTATGCACGTGGTCCAAGTGGTTTGATGTAGACTTCCCCACGTCTGGACTTAAGGGAGGAGACATTGAAACATACAATAATATCCGGGCTGCAGGAGGCAAGATCTGTGCAAAGCCAGAAAATATCCAGTGTAGGGCTGAAAATCACCCTGACATAAGCATTGACCAGCTTGGCCAGAACGTAGACTGTGATGTCAATAAAGGACTGGTGTGCAAGAATGAGAATCAAGTGGGGAAGTACAAGCAGTGTTTCAATTATGAGATACGGGTATTATGCTGTGAGGAAAACCTTAACTGCAAGACTACAACTGTACAAACAACAACCACGACTACTGAACCAACTACCACAGTTACTGAACCAATTACTACAGTCACCACCACAACCACAACTACCACCGTACCTGTAACAACAACCACAACACCCAAAACTACTACCACAGAGCCGACCACTACTACCACTCAACCTACAACCACAGAAACCTCACCAGTCACAACCACCACTGCTCCAACTACCACCATTCGCAAAGAAATCACCACAACCCCACCCACTACTACCCCCGTGCCTACAACAACCACATCTCCTGGAACAACTTGTGGACCTGCCATATGCACATGGTCCAAGTGGTTTGATGTAGACTTCCCCACTTCTGGACTTAAGGGTGGAGACATTGAAACATACAATAATATCCGGGCTGCAGGAGGCAAGATCTGTGCAAAGCCAGAAAATATCCAGTGTAGGGCTGAAAATCACCCTGACATAAGCATTGACCAGCTTGGCCAGAATGTAGATTGTGATGTCAATAAAGGACTGGTGTGCAAGAATGAGAATCAAGTGGGGAAGTACAAGCAGTGTTTCAATTATGAGATACGGGTATTATGCTGTGAGGAAAACCTTAACTGCAAGACTACAACCGTAGAAACAACCATCACTACTGAACCAACTACCACAGTCACCACCACAACCACAACTACCACCGTACCTGTAACATCAACCGTAACGCTCCAAACCACAATAAGTGTTCCTTCTTTTCCTACAACACCACCAGTGTCCCCATGTTTCTGCAAAATTGGAGAGAGTGTTTATCTACCTGGTATGTATTTTATTTTACAGTTCTTTACTGCTTATATCCAGAGTAATTTTACTCAATTTTCCAAAAAAAAATAATTTCTGGGGTTTTTTTTGTACCACTGGGTAAATCACTATGAAATACTGGAATACCAATTATTGCTTTCCTTGGTATAAAGCAGATCCAGGAAGCTATGTTTTGGATCAGGGGGTGATGTAGAAGAAAATGGAGGTTCTTCTCCAAATAATCTCCCAGAGTTGTTACCAAGGCTGCTGACTTTCCTGCACACCTAAACGTTGTTTGCATGTTTACCTCAGCAATTCTGGAAAACAGTATGTGATCAGGAAATAGTGTTGAGAGAAAAAATATTGCCCATTGCTGTCATGATGTGAATTGGAGCTGATATTTAACATCCCTTTGGATCACCCACCTCACTTCCAAAGACAGGAAGACTCAAAAATGTTAAGCTGAATGCAGTGTCCTTGCAGAACAGCATGGGAATACGCAGTTCATCAAGTACCATGGCCCCAAGCTGGGTGAGGTTTTATAGGTTAAAATTAAAACCTTGACTTGAACTAAAAATGAACAGAAAGCCAGTGCAGATCTTTAAGGACTAGTGTCATATCTAGCAATCATGATGCCATATTCTGGACTAAATGAAGTTTCTGAATCATCTTCAATGGCATCTCCATAAAGACATCAGCATAGTAATCTAACTTGGAGAAAACAGAGCAAGGGCACAATGGTTAGGTCCCACTGCTCAAGCAAGAGTCACAGCTGGAAAACTAGCTCAATCAGGTTAAAGGATCTACATACTACAGATGAAATCTGTGCATCGAGCTGTAAGATCTAACAGAGTTATTTTTTCTTATAGGTGATACGATTTATAATAAAACAGACCACGATGGCTGCCTTTTCTATGCCATTTGTAGTGAAACATGTTCTGTTGAAAGATTCAAAGGGTCCTGCAAATCAACAACACCCAAACCAACCACAACAGTTGAAACCACACCAGCCATCACCAGCACAGCCCCAGCCACCACCAGCAAACCAGCAACTCTTGTACCTGGTTGTCCTGATGCTGTGCCACCCAGGAAGGTACTGCTCTAAAATACTTATAGCAATTCTTTCTGCAGGAAGTATATTTACACAGTATTTGAAATGGTTTTCAGTGATGTGGCTCAGGATGTAATCTGCATGTAGAAAAATTCAACTGAAGTTTCTTCATTGATTTCAGAGACAGGTAGACTATAAATTCTCCTCCCCCAGTCATCTAATAGTTCTTAATAATTCTTCATTATGAAAATGGTTCTTCCTCAGGTGGTTGTTCCTTTCCTTAGCTGTAGGTCATTAATGTTTGCACTTTTACATTCCCTTTTTAGTAAATGACTTATTCCAATGCTGTGTTCCATTCCCCTCCCTCAAATAAATAGCATTTTTGTTTAGGGTTAAGCCTGATGCCTTATGTATGCTCCTCGAATGTAAGAGACATGGAGAATAAAAATGAGGCTACAGGCTGGGAGTATGGAAAGATCACAAGCTGAGGTTTCATAAGGTGCTAGATGTGCTTGAATCTCACAACCACTGATAATAAAGAGCTGCCACCTGACATCAGTTAGAGTACTCGGTGATCACCGTCTAAAAAGCAGAACCGCCAATATAGTAATGATACAGCACCATGAAATAGCTTTTAAAATTTTTTAATTGTATTGATGTTTTATTGATTTATTGTTCTTAACTGTATAAATGAATGTTGTAAGCCGCCCTGAGTCCGCTTGCGGAGAGGGCGGGATAGAAGTTTAATGTAATAAATAAATAATTAGCAACATAGCTAGGGAGGAATAAGAGGTAATAGTCATGGGTAGGTCTGTTTTGAGTCAATGCAGTCTTTAGAAACACAAGCTGTACAACAAAGTGAAGAGGCAAAATGTCAGTCATAGTTATCAGTTGTTCAGTGATAGAGCTGAAAATTATTCCAGCATCTGTTGACAAATTTTGTTATTGTAAACTTTTAATGCTGCTTATTCCCAAGATATTCTCTGAATATTTGTCTTTAATATTAGGCACAACTCATCCCCCTTTGGTTAGGTAATATGTAATGACATTTGATAGCTTACACTTTATAGTATTCAGAATCTGAGTTACTTAGTGACATGGTGTGGGAACATACAATGTAGTGCAGGGGTAGCAAAACTTGCTTAATATAAGAGCCACATAGAATAAAGAAAAAGAAGAAGCGATTGGATTTATACTCTGCCCTTCGCTAGCCAAAGGAGTCTCAGAGAAGCTTACAATCTCCTTTCCCTTCTCTTCCCCACAACAGACACCCTGTAAGGTAGGTGGGGCTGAGAGAGCTCTCCCAGAACTGCTCTTGAGCAGAACAGCCTTGAGAGAACTTGTGGCTGACCCAAGGTCACATCAGCGGGTGTATGTGGAAGAGTGGGGAATCAAACCTGGTTCTCCCAGATAAGTCTGCACACCTAACCATTGCACAAAATTGGTTCTCTATTTATCAGATGTTTGAGCCACATGACATGAATAAATATTACACACACATCTTTATTAAAACTCTTAATACTTTCTTGCACAGAAAGATAAAATATATATGTATACAATTTCAACATGATCATGCTAGAAAGGCACGTAACCCCCTCCCCTAAAATCTGGGAATAACAGTGCCCATAAGACCAACACAGGGAAAGATAGAGAATTATTTTTTTGCACTAGTGGGAGAAAGAAACACGCATGTACCATATAAATCACTGAGCATCATTTGCATCCTTATGCATATCTCTTGACACCAGGGTTAGTAAATACAGCTCATTCAAGAGCTATGAAATGAAGGAGGAACCCTACACTGCCCTCTTTAATTCCATCCCTCCTTCCAGTGGCTTCCTTGGCTCTTGCATTCTCTTTCCCACTCTAGGTCTCCAGGAAACCTCTGTGGTGGAAGAGAAGCACTTGCAAGCCTGCCTCTTTTCCCCTCCTTTCCTTCTTCACACATGACAGAAATAGTTGCCTACCTAGAAGCCACTCTCTGGAGAGTAAGCCTGCATTAAGTTCCTCCTTGACTTCTGGGAACTGCACAATATGTGTGAAAGAGCAGCATGTGGCTCCTGAGCTAGTTTGGTCACTCCTGTTGTAGTGCTTAGAATACCAGACAAGGGCTAGAGGGAGGCTCAGGTTCAAGTCAGTGAGGTGTGAAGCCCCCTGGCTGAGCCTAAGCCAGTCATCCTACCATACCACAAGAGCAATTGTGAGGATAAAATGGAGGAAGGGTGAACCATGTAAGCTGCTTTGACCTCCTTTCAGGAATGGCAAAGGAAAAATATGATAGAAAGCAAGTGTACTATTTTAAAAGAATTTGGGATAACCACTCAGGAGACCTACAAATTAATGCTCTAACACAGAGGGAAAAATAAGCAAAAAATTTAAACCACAAAATGTTAAAAATGAATTAAAAAAACAATATTCAGTACTCCTGGGAATTTTAAAATTCTTTTTCTTCAGCACTGCAAGGCAGAGTAAAAGTCAAAGGAATTATAAATGCATTTATAAAATTTGAAACTGTTTTTTAAAACCTTAACCACAAGCTGCAGGTTGTCTTTATTACATCTCCCAGAAGTCAAAACACATCTAATCTAGCACTATCAGCATACATGTGTCAATAGAATGAAGAAAAGAAAGATTTTCCCATCACAAGACTTAGTGCGTTCACTGTACACTAAATAATACATTTTGCAATTGGGTTTTTACATGTAAGAATAGCAAAAATCCAGTTGAAAAATGCATTATTTAGTCTCTCTCTCTCTCTCTTTACATCTCATGTCAATTTAATTCTGTGCTGATGATTCCCCCTTTATTTTGTTTGCATGCAGCACTGAAATCCTTTTTTTGTTTTGTTTTTTTGCTCTGGGGATGCTGCCATTTGCCTCCTCTCTGATCCCCCTTTCAAGTCAATACCAGCAGGGAAATAAATCTTATGCAATTCTTTTTACACTCTCCCCACCCCCAATCATTTTAGATTTTTTTTAATTTAGTGATCTGAGATTATCGCTAGTCTCATATTGCTAGACTCATGTAGTTTGTAAAAAAAATAAAAATTAAAAACATTGATGGGGAAATGGAGCATGTACAGGAATGAAGGCAGGAGGATGGCAGGAGATGCAGAGTGGGTGGAACAATCTCAATGTGGGTGGGAGAGTGACCTTCAAGGGAAGGCAAAAGGGCAAAGTGGGGGAGAAATCTGAGGGAATCTTTACACTTCTGAATTGCTTTTAGCTTGGAAGTGAAACAAGGGAAAATTGGCACAAATGCACTCTCAGAAAATCCAGACATAGCAACCAGAAAGCAAACTGAGACCTGAAAGGAGGAAAATTGATTCAAAATGACAAAGAAAACCCAACAAACATGAACCGTAAAAGCTAGGGGGAACACCCATGTATAATAGCCCCTATTTGAAGCTTATATAGCATTAATATCAATGTCATTGTCTTTGCAGGCGGGTGAGACATGGATATCAAATTGTACCAAGTCAACTTGTGAAGGAAATAACAAAATTGTTATAAATCAAGTGAAATGCCCCCCTGTGCGGAATATTGTCTGTGAAAATGGGTACCCACCAGTAAAAGTCTTCAGTGACGATGGCTGCTGTTATGATTATGAATGTGAATGTAAGTGAAAATGCACTCCAGAAACTTTCACATGCAGATCAATTTTAGTAATTTTAGAATTACTACAAAGGTGGTATTATTATTATTATTATTATTATTATTATTATCACAATTGAATGTTTCTCAAAGTCTTGTTAAAGTTCTAATCATCCCTCCCCCTTCATTATAAGGTGTTTGCAGTGGCTGGGGTGACCCTCACTATATCACATTTGATGGAACTTATTACACCTTCCTGGACAACTGCACATATGTGTTGGTGCAGCAGATTACACCAAAATACGACAATTTCAGGATTCTCATTGATAATTACTTCTGTGAATCGGAAGATGGACTTTCTTGTCCTCAGTCTATTATTATTTTCTACAAATCTGCAAAAATAGAGCTAACCCGTGAACGCTTCAATGGAGCAGAGGCCAACAAGGTAAAAATATTGCATAAAATGTTTGACTTGGCTCCTTTAGTGTACTGACCTCTAGGAAATATAATACTGGTAAAACTGAAAAAAACCTGAAGAAACCAATTTACTTTATAAAGCAAAAAGAAATATAAGGCAAAGTTCACTACTGAAAGAGAAAATTAACTATATCCTGTCAGAGAACCAGCTCTAACACTATAGGTGCGGATAGAAAAAGATTTACACACAGGGAGACGTCTGAATTAGAAAAAAGTGCGCACGAAAGTTGAGCAAGCAACCTGTAGTAGATCACTTCTCAGGAAGCCCCCCCCCTGCCTTTGTCCGCACTGTTTTTATTAACAACATGACCTCACAACATTCCACCTGCACCAGCCAATTATTTATCGTGTCTGGTCAGCGTAACCACAAATAACGCCTGCGCAGATCTCTCAAACAGCATGTTTCCTTATCATATCATAACAATGCTTCAATGCACAACATTCTGTAAGCTTTCGTATGCTCTTAAGCAGACTTCATCAGACTTTTGAGAGCATACGAAAGCTTACATTCTGAATAAAACTTAGTTGGTCTTAAAGGTGCACTTGTCTACTGCTTTGTTCTATTGCTTCAGACCAGCACAGCTGCCTACTGGGATCTATCTACATATGTGTGAATTCATTGTTTGTTGATTATCTGAGATAGCGCATGCAATAGCAGAAGCCAAAGTTTACTTAATGCAGTAACATTTGCTCAAGAGCTACTGTAAGATCAGTCAGTGTTGCTGTGTACAAAAATCAAAAGACTATTTGAAGGAGTCATTGCAGTTCAATTTGGAGAGGCATTATGATTTGATTGAAGAAATTCATTATTGGAGGGGCTGCTGAAATACACCTTCCACTATGCCTTGGCAAGCAGAAACAAGATGGCATACAGTTGAGTTGATTTAATGCAAGAGCTACTTGCTATGACTTTCTCGTGTTTCTGCTTGTGTAAGAGCTCTTGTTCCAGGAGAAATGTTCCATGCAACCCATGATGACCATGAAATAGGAAATGTATATTACTGAAGTCAATACATTACTATATCATTTTAATTTTTAAAATGTAGCAACATGAAATAAAATGTATCATCACTCTTGTTGCTAATCCTTAAAGCAGCACATTCTTGTGAACTGGCTGCCCAGATTAATTATGGCCAGCTATATGAAGATAATAATCATTATGCACTTGTCACTCAACATGGTCTCTTTGAGGTACATAAAAGAGGTAAATAAAAGGGGGATTAGCAGATACTGTGAGGAACCCACATGTCAGATATGATGAAGATTACATATTGTATGTAAATATGAAGAAGGAATGTTAGTTAGCCTTCTACCAAGCACCCTTGTTTTGAAAGTCATAGGAGATTAAGGGACCCTTCCAGAGGCATTCTACAGACATTCCACAAGCTATTACTAGAAGGCTAGTAATAACAATCAAATAACAATCAATTAACAAATTAACAATCAATTCTCATTGTGTTCATGCCAAAGCTCTTTGTGATCACTCAGAATTTAAGTGCACAAGGATGAGTGAAGAAATAATGCTTTTAAACCTACATTAAATGAAAGAGAATTCCTGATTGTAAAATTAAATCCATTTGCAGATCTACTTCAACAACCAGATTGTCAGCCCAGGTTTCCAGAAAGATGGCATTTCTGTCTCCACGCTGGGTGTCAATATGATGGTTCAGATACCAGAGGTTGAGGCTACCATCACCTTCAGTGGTTTAATCTTCTCTATAGCGCTTCCATATAGCAAATTTGGCAACAATACTGAAGGACAGTGTGGTAAGAATAATGCTTCTCTTCAGAACTCATATTGCTCCACAGAACCTTTTGTTCATGCTTCATAATCAAATTGTTATTAAACCTATGTGAGCAGGCGAGCAAGCACTAGCAGCATAAAGGGAAAGCCATCCAACAATCTGTGGCTGGTGATTCACTGAGTGAAGGCATTGCATGTCTTTCTCCTTGGAGATGAGGCCAACATAGAGGGTACCAGATTCATCCCCCACTCCTGCAGAGGCCTCAGACTAGGAGGGGAGCAGTATGCTGCCTCCTGTTGGGACTCTCCCTTCCATCTCCTGCCTTTCTCTCTGAGTTAGCTGCATGGAGAGAAGAGTAGCTGTGAGCAGGGCCAGCACGTGGGAGTCAGTGACATTTAACCTGAATGTAGCCACCTTGCATACACCTCGCATAAAGGCACCCTCTCCCACTGATCTGCTGCTCTCAGCTTCTGAGGTCTGCGACTTCAGAAGCTGAGAGTAATGGAACTGCATACAAGTTTGTGCTCTCCTCCAAGCCCAGCTTCCTAGCCAGGCTCAGAGGAGAGCAGCATCATTCTGAAGCTGCCTCCCCTGCAAAGGGAGGCAGCCTCAGAGCGAGGCAGGCCGTCCTGTTGCCCCTTTCCCCTACCCAGCAGCCAGGCAGAGGAAAGAGGAAGCGTGGTGTCACTCAGACCCCCCATGGTGGGGCACAGCCATACGGGTGGCCTGGGGTGGCAAAAACGCCAGTGCTGCCCCTGGCTGTGAAGCTGTTGTTCTTATCTTTGGGCTGGTGGAGCTTAAATAGCTCCTCACAGTTCTTGCAAGTCCCTCTCCCTTTTTTGGTTCTTGTGGAACCAGCCAATCCCAGGTAGGATTGCCTATCTTCAGTTGGGGGGCAGAAGATCCCCTGCTGTGGAGGCCCTCCCCTACTTCAGGGTTAATGGGGGGTATGTCAGCTGGGCCCTCCATTATACCCTATAGAGATTGGTCCCCATAGGGTATAATGGAGAATTGATCTGTGAGCATTTGGGGCTCGGGGGGCTTTTTTTTAAAGTAGAGCTACCAAATTTTCAGCATTGTATCTGGTGTCTCACCTCAAACTCCACCCCAAGTTTCAAAAGGATTGAACCAGGGGGTCCAATTCTATGAGCCCCAAAAGAAGGTGCCTCTATCCTCCACCATTTTCAATGGAGGGAAGGCATTTAAAAGGAGCTTGGTCCTTTTAAATGTGATGGCAGAACTCCCTTCAGAGTTCAGTTGTGCTTGTCACACAACCTTGTTCCTCTTTCCTCAAAGTCTCCAGATATTTCCTGAGTTGGACTTGATATCCCTAATCCCAAGTGTTGCCTGGGAAGCCTTAGGAATTGTCTGCACAATTTGCTCTGGCCTTTTCCTTGGCCTGACCTTGTCAGGTCGCCATTAGGTTGCAGAGGCATAGCTTTTGCTTCTGGCCTACCATGGCTTGAAGTCATGACATTGCCAGTTCACCTCCTTGCCACCTGATATTTCTTCAGACAGCTCTAAACAAAATTGTCAAATGCTCTAGGAGGTCACTGATTGCATCTCTACATTTAACCTGAATGTAGTCATAGATGTAATGTTTCCCACTACCTATTTTGATTCTATCTTGTTTCCCCCAGGCACATGCACAAATAACAGAAAAGATGATTGCCGCTTACCCAGTGGTGTGATAACCGATTGTCCTCGCATGGCTCCTGCTTGGAGAGTTCCCGATGACAAGAAACAGTACTGCTTGGAACCAAAACCAACAGTTGCAACCACACCAACTCCACCACCAACTTGTAAACCAAGCCCTCTTTGCCAGATGATTTGGAGCGAGTAAGATGGCAAATGAACTTAATTCATTTTTTCCTGCTTAGAGAATTTAATGACAAGGATATCATATAGTAGAAGAAAACATTCTGCATTTTTAGTTGAAAGTTTTAATAGGGGTATGGGGAAAAGAAGAACATCTGTTTGAAAGCACATTTTCACATGCAACATTTCTGGTACCTTTACAGCATCTTCTCTAAGTGCCATGATGTGATACCTCCAACACCTTTCTACCAAGGTTGTAACTTTGATGCTTGCTATATGGGCAATACTTCTATGCAGTGTTCTGGGCTGGAGATATATGCTTCTCTTTGTGCCTCTAAAGGCATCTGTATTGACTGGAGAACAAAGACCAATGGTTCCTGCCGTAAGTATACATTCAATCAGTGCTGTAGTTTCTTCACATATCTTTTTAAAGTTGCAGCCAACTTATCGTGAGCTCATAGGGTTTTCAAGGGAAGAGTCCATCAGAAGTGGTTTGTTATTGCCTGCCTCTGTGTTGCAAGCTTGGTATCCTTGGTGGTCTTTCATCCAAGAAATGATCAGGGCTAACTGCTTAGCTTCCAAGATCTGATGAGATAAGGCTAGCATGGGCTATCCAGGTCAGGGTCGCATATCATACAGTCATGGAAATCTTGATAATAAAATAATTTATTTAGTTTAATATTATCAATTTTGTATAAAAAACAAACCGACGTGTATTTGAAGATAACAATTTAGCATAACATGGTAGGAAGGAGAGCTTCCATTGTAATCTGGTGGAAATCTGTTTATGTGTCTGGCAAAACAAATATAGTTGACAATAAGATAAGCAAAAAGAATTTTTGGGTTGCTGAAAACATTAAGACAAACAATATGTATTTTCCCCCCAAATATGTCAGGAGCGTGAAACTGGTTAGGAAGGCAGTTGGGCCTTTGGGAGAAAAAGGAATAAAATGATTGTTTAAGAAACATGGGAGGAAATTTAACAACAGAGAGATTTAATTAATTAAAATCTGTATTAACTGTGGAAAATGTGGGTAACATACCCATGCCAGAACTCCTGTTTTGGGAAAGGATGTTGAAAAAATTGAATCAAATTGAAGTGATAGGAGATGGAAGTTCTTTTGGACTACCAGAAAACAGAAAAATAATAAGCCTACCAGGTTCAGATGGCATAAACCCAAGGGTTCTGAAGGAATTCAAATACTGAATAATTGGAAAGTAGCAAATGCCATATTGATTCTTAAAAAGTGGGTTCCAGGAAAAAAAGCTCACAGAAAAAACCCACAGTCATAAATGTTCACAGGAAAAAAGCCCACACAGAAAAAAGCCCACATGCAAAAATACTGTTTAAAGCACCATAGATATTTATAATTGTGGATAACCATTATAAAATCCCTCCCCCATAATACTAGAAATGGAGAGCACTCAATAAAGTTGACGGGTGGTTCAGCGCAGACAAAAATAAATATGTATTTACTTTTTTAAAAAGGTAAAGGTAGTCCACTGTGCAAGCACCGAATTGTTACCGCCCCATGGGGTGACATCACATCATGATGTTTTCTTGGCAGACTTTTTATGGGGTGGTTTGCCATTGCCTTCCCCAGTCATCTATGCTTTACTCTCAAGCAAGCTGGCTACTCATTTTACTGACCTTAGAAGGATGGAAGGCTGAGTCAACCTTGAGCAGGCTACCTGAACCCAGCTTCTGCCAGGATTGAACTCAGGTTGTGAGCAGAGCTTGGACTGCAGTACTGCAACTTACCACTCTGCACCATGGGGATCATTTTATTTACCTACCTTTACTTAATTGACGAGTGAATAAAATGTGAAATCCAATGCCAGTGGATGATGGCCATGAGAGTAGATAGCTTTAGCAGGGTTAGAGAGTCTCCATATAACAGAAGCAAGAAACCTCTGGATACAACTGTTAGAAGGCAGCATCAGAACTTGACCTTTGTGCCCTGCTTTCTGGCTATTCAGGGCAACCAGTTGGCCATGGTGTGAAACAATTTGCTGGACTAGATCAACCACTCTTTTGATCCAGCAGGGCTCTTCTTATGTCTGGTCCAGCACAGCTCTTCTTATGTTTCTAATGAACATTAATAAACCCTCTCTCCCCTTATAATTAATCAGTACTTCAGAACAGGGGACAAAAATCAAAGGACTGGTCATGCTAAAGCTCACTGTAAATGTAATATGTAAGCAGGTCCAGCGTTAGGGGTTCTGCTGCCCAAGGCAGAACCTGCGCCCCCCTCCCCCCAAGGACTTGTGTGCAGAAACCTCTGGAAGTGATGTCATCGGGGGGTGCACAAAGTGCAAATGCTTGGTCCATCCCGTGCCCGGCCCTCTCCCACTTCAAAGGGAGCCAGAAAAAGATCACCTCCTCCTTTCTTTACAAGAAAGGAGAAGGAGGCCTCTTCCCAACTCCTTCTGAAGCGGGAGAGGGCTGGGCAAGGGGTGGACCAAGCATTCGTGCTCGGAGCAAAGAAAGGATGACTCAGAGCATAAGTGTCAGCATGATCAGGTATGGGGAGGGGGCACCCACCCCCACCCCCTGTGGTGAGATGGTGCCCCAGGCGGCCGCCTACCTTGCCGACTCCCAGCCCTGTAGGTAAGGGAAATACATCTTTATGTTTACCTTTCTCTGTCTCTCTTATTATTTACAGCATTTGCCTGTCCTAAAGGAAAAGTATATGAACCATGTGGCCAACTCAACCCTCCAACCTGTGACACAAAGTAAGGAAGAATATGAAAGTTGTTTATTATTATTATGATTGTTATTGACATAACCATTGCAGTATAGTTAATGGGATGGATTTGCTCTGAGGATGCTTGGGTTCAAGTTTCTGCACAGCCATCAAGCATAGTTAGACCTAGGGTCAATTATGCACTTTCAGTCTAATTACATCACAGAGATATTGTGAGGATAAAATGTGATATATGCAATGTGCACTGCTCTGCTTGAAAGAAGGCTGAGCTAGGAATAAATAAGGAATAACTTTCTAACAATATTATCAGGTGTCCACTACATTAAAAGTTATTGGATTGCTGGAATTGTTCTAAACTTTGTTAATTACTAACATTTTTTGAAACAGTCTGGCTCCCTCTTCCTTTATGCATGATTATAATGGAGAGAACTGAAACACATACTAGATATTCATGTTGCAAGGATGTAAAACTACTCTAATGCATGCTTCTTTTCTATAGAGCTGTTCAGCATACTGGTGAAGGTATAACTGAAGGTTGCTACTGCCCTCCAGGAACCAAGCTCTTTAACACCTACAGCGATGTCTGTGTTCGTGAATGCTGTAAGTATTCTTATGTAAGACAGAAGTGGCTATAACAACTCAGCAGTATTGTATGGTCTGAAAGATCCTTGTACAGTCAGCGAATCATGCAATCATAGGCAGAGTTACCCCCTTCTAAGCCCCTTGAATTCACAGGAATACATGAAGCTGTTTTATACTGAATCAGACTATTGGTCGTTCAAGGGCAGCGTTGTTTATTCTGACTGGTAGTGACTCTCCAGATTGTAGCTTTGGGTCTTCCACATTGTCTCTGTCTGATTAGTGAATACCAATGGACTTGGGATAGGGCAACTCTGCTTAGAAGGGCAGTAGCAGAGGGCTAGATGTCCAGGTGATCTAGATTGCAGCAATTTGCAGGTATACCTTTGGAACCCAAAGAGAAAATGATTTCCGGTAACCAACACTAGAAGTTCATCTTAGACAGCAAGTCTTCCACAAAGTAAGGGTAAATTGCATTTGATATCAGTTACTGTCCTACTAAACAGGACAATAAAATAAGCTGCTGCACAGCTCTCTGTTCTCATAAAGGAGAGTGCTATAGAATGCAGTGGAACATTTGAAGTTTTCAAGAAGAATGTTTTTTGTACTGTTTATACAAATGACATGCAAGAAGTCTTTGGTGTTTGCAGAGAGGATTTCATTCAAAGAACAGGCATTCCATCATAGGAGTGCTCTACAAAGTGTTCTCTCATCTAGCTACTGCTGGTTATGGTTATGGCAACCTTTCCCAAATTTCCAGAAGGCTATGGATTGGAGGTTTTCTAGATGGATAAACGTCTGTTATTATGAAAGCATGAAGCCTTCAAAACTAATTTCCATAGTTACAAAGCTTCCTTTTATAGCTCAGTTTCTAATGCTTCCAGCTTCCTCAGGAAACAGCAATTTCACACAGCTTTCATAGGCCTGCTCTTTAAGCTAGTTGTATTAGCTCCACAATTCTTTAATGGCAATAACACAAAATTTGCATCCTTTTAATTCTTTCAGCTTGTGTGGGACCAGATGGGATGCCCAAAGCAGTAAGTATCAATATGATTATACTTAAGAAATGTAGATGAGTAAGCTCAAACCATGTTTAGAGCTGAATTTTTTTCAAGCATTTTACATGAGTATTTTTAAACACCATTTGTCATTCTTAAATAATCCAAAGGCTTAGATTTGAAAACCAAGTAGCCACAGGATACGATCTTCCTTCACAGATAATTGCATGACAAATTTATTTTTAAAGAGTGTCAAAAACAACTGGAGGAATTTAGACAGAATATAAAATGTTAATCTGTTGATATCTAATTTTGTGAATCAGGCTACACTGACTGTAAACAGATAGTTCTGCAAAGTGTTCTCTCATCTCTCCCCAGTTGCAGAAAAATCTTTAAAATTAAGCAAAAAATAAATTGTGCAGGCTTAAATCACCCCCAAACAATAATATTGGCTGTAGATACAGAGTTCCTGTGTCCTGTAGGAGCCTAGCCATATTGTCATTATTTGGGGAGCCAGAATCCAAGCAACCAAATCCAGGCTCAGCTATGGTAACAGTGGAGTCCAAGAAACTATTCAAGGTCTGGGTGCAGTGGAGTGATATCCAGAAGCTGCTCCAGGTCTGAAGTGGCTCCTGGATACCACCACCACCAGGCCTGAAAACATTTGCAGGGGCCTGGAGCATAGGGTTACCAGGTCCAACACAGAAAATACCTGGGGACTTTGGGCATGGAGCGACGAGACTTTTCCATTCCCTAAAATAAATAAAAATACAGCAGTGCAGTACCCCTGAATACAGTTTTCATTTCCTCAACCTCCAGCAGCTGCACTTCCACTAAACACACATACACATGCACACATTCTCACAAAGCAGCCAAAATAAACACAGCATGCACACACTTTTGTGATCTCACGGGGCAATTTACTCATGGGAGTTGATGAATGTAACCATCTGCTGTATTTCAACCAACTTCTTCAGACTAACAGGAAAATGAAAGCAGAGCAGTCTGGGGGGTGGTGGCGTTTTCCTCCATTTCATAATCAAGTTCTGTTAACTCCACAACAACTGAAACCAATGAAAAATAAACAGAGGGACTGTACTGGCTTCTCTTCCTTTCTCACATGGTTCACATACTCACCAGGAAGAGCCACCTGGCCCTGCTTGCTTTCCCACCCATGCAGCTTTCCTCCAGTTGAAATTTAAAGGCACACACAGTCCAAAACACAAGCAATTTGCAAGACTCTTTTAAGCTGTCTGGAGGCAGGGGAAATTAGGAGATCCCTTGCTAGGACCTGAGGGCTGGCAAGCCTACGGAAGCAGCATCCCACCTGGTGATGGGGTGTGTTGCGGGGAGCCATGCATGGTCTCAGTGTGCAAGTGGAAGGTGATGGGATTACCACCACCACCACCTCTTGAGTCTTATGGGCTTATTTCATAATATTTGTCATGTTACCCTTTTAAGAATAATAAAATAAATGGAGAATAGCCTAGCAACAGCTACAAACCTTATATTTCTATCCATTGTGATTTTCAAAGTTTTAGCCATATCATTAAAATTTTTGCCTTATCACCAAAAGGCAACTTATTATTTGAGGAAAAAATACTTTTTTGTGATAGAATAACTTCTTTGCAATCAAGGCATAGGACTGATCAGTAAATGAGCACTTAATATAAGATATAATGAGTGAAAGACAAATCCCAACCTGGTGAGTTTTGCTAGTGATATTGAGCCATCTAGCACAGCCGTCACTGATGCAATTGTGAGGGTTGCTGCCACTGTGCCACTACCATCAGCCACAAAGCCACTGTCATACAGCTAGCAGAAGAGATGGAATGATGTTGGCATGACATAGATAGGATGGTATAAGTCTCCTGTGGCTCATATAGCCTTGAGGTATTGTGGAGACATATGTACTTTCAAAACTACATTGAGGAGAAGCTATTTGAATACTGCTGCAACTTACACAGAGCAGTAGAAGGTTACCCTTGTAGTAATGATAAGTGCATGTCACTAGGTGCAGCATCATCATATAAGATAGTCTTTAAAATCTAACATAGGTTCACAGTGAATCATGTTTTGGACAGCTTTTATCCTGAAAGCATGAACATAGTCAAGACTTACCTTCAGAAAACGGTGGTCCTCATGAGCAGAAGGGCTTTGCTAGGTATATCTTGAGAAGGAGGATCAGGAAATGGGGGTGACTTGATCTTTCAAACCAGATGTCTTATCTGCCGTGCAAATAAGTGTGTGAGCTGTAATGTCTAAAGATCATACTTCTCACTGGGGGGTGGTAATTCATGAGCACTCTTGTTCTGAAGTTTACCAAAGAAGCATGTACGAAAAAGGAAGTGCAAACTACTAACATTTTTCACTTTTCTCCACAGCCTGGCTCAGTTTGGAACAGCAACTGCCAGGAGTGCACTTGTGAGAAATATTCCCTAACAGTGCAGTGTAAACCAAAGACATGTGCAACACCTGCCCCAGTGCCCTGTATTGATGAAGGCTATGTGCCTGTTTCAGTAACAACACTAGAAGATCCATGCTGCCCTCATAAAAAATGCAGTAAGTACAATCCAAGACTTTAGCAAAAGATGTACTGTGAGCAGTTTTCAGCAAAACTTTTCAAAATGGGAACATTTGTCTTTTTTTGGGAAAGGACAAATAATTACATCTGTTTAAGCTCATATGCTTTAGAGTACATAGCGTAGTGGTTTCCTGTCCACAGAAAAATAGTACTATTTGATGTGGCTGTAGCAGTGGTTCCTCCCTCTCTAAAGGACACCAGTCTCAGACAGGTGTTTTATTACAGAAAAGCTGAGAAATTCTCTTCAGATTCTTTTAATGTGAGGATGTTCTGAATTGAATGTTCTTTATTGATTTTTCCTCTCCTTTTTGCTTTATTTTATATAGTATGCAATACTACTTACTGCCCCAAATCCATTGATAGATGTCCACTAGGTTATGAATTAAAACAAGAAAAACTGCCAGGAGACTGCTGCATGAATGCCACTTGTGGTAAGTATGGAACTATAGGTGAAAAGCTGTGGGATTTCACGGAATGATATTAATCTTTTTTCATATATGCACAGCAATTATAACTTCCCCCCCACCCAACACACACACAATCCTCTTGAGTGGTTAACTGGAGAAGAAGCTCCATGGTCTTTTGTTCAGCATGACAGGACATTTGGCTTCTTTGCAAGTAAACTTACTCTTGAAGAAGCTGCCCAGCTTGTCATGTGGTTTCTGTGCACAACAGTTCCCCATAAATAGTTGTCCTTGTAGAAAAGTCACCAGAATCACCAGGAGGTAGCTCTCTGTCCACATCTTCTTTTTCAGTAGCTATTTGGGAAGTAATCTTAAACAGTTCCGCTTGGGAATAAGCTCAATGTTGTTAGTGGGTAGCGTTGCCTGGTCAGACTCAGGAAATATCTAGGGTCTTTGGGGGTGGAGCCAGAAGACTTTGTGGATGGAGCCAGGAACAAGGTTGTGACAAGCACAGTTGAACTCCAAAGGGAGTTCTGGCCATCACATTTAAAGGGACTGCACTCCATTTCAATGCCTTCCCTTCATTGAAAATAATGGAGGATGGGGGAACCTTCTTTTGGGGCTCCTAGAATTGGGCCCCCTGGTCCAATCTTTTTGAAACTTTTTGAGAGGCACCAGATGCTATGCTGAAAATTTGGTGCCTCTACCTCAAAAAACAGGGGGCCCCAAGAGCCTCAGATACCCATGGATCAATTATCCATTATACCCTATGGAGATGAGTCTCCATAGGGTATAATAGAGTGCCCAGCAGACATTCAACTCACACACTTTCCGCTTTCTGATAACCCTGAAGTGGGGAGGAGAGCCTCCAAACCAGGTGATCCCCTGTCCCTAACTGGGGAATGGCAACCCTATTACAGGGGCTTACTCCCAGGAAAGTATCTTTAGAATCTCTTCAACCATATGATAATCATTACTTCCTCCTGTAAGGACCCTAGATTTGCATTCAACCAGCAAAAACTCCACATGTTATATATGCCAGATTTGATGTTAGCCTGCCTACCATTGACAATTTTGGATGGAGTGGTAAGATATAAGCCAATATTTTTAACTAAACTAATTCCCACCCCAGTCTCTTTAATGTGAGATTTGCTAGAAGATTCAGATGTTTTGAGACCAACAAGATTTTTGAGGTTATAAATTTTTGAGAGTCAAACTCCCCTAGTTAGATATTTTTGTTAGTCTCTTAGGTGCTCCTGGATTTGAATAGAGCTGTTCTACTGCAGACCAACATGGCTGTCCTCTGAAACTGTGTTGCCGTATGCAATTTCTTAAAATGACTGGCAATTTGTATTAATACTTTACTGCTGTGTACCTTATTATTCTAATCTGATGATTTAAGAGAACATAAAAAATGTATGTTTTTTTGCCTCACAGAGAAAATTCCAGGGTGTGTTGTCAGCAATGTGTTCTATCAAGTGAGTACTCTTTATAATGTAATTGCAATAATGACTGGCAGATCAATGTGACTAACCATTACATTGGTCAATTTAAACACACTGAAAATCAAAACAAAAGATCTTTATATTGTCTTTTTGCTTCAAAATAAAAAGTAAATAAATATTTGACTATCCCCCATTCCTCCCCCAAATCATGATAGTCTTACAGTTCCATCCAAAGCAGAGTTATAGCTTTCTAAATCTAATTACATCATTTGCCTTAGAAGGGTGTAACTGTTTAGGATTGCATCACTTTTGGTTGCATTTGAAATTCTTTCAATGCTCTGCTTGAGGAGGAACCTCCAAATTTGACTCTGTAAGATTCCATAAAATTCCTCAGGCATTTTAACCAAGAAGGATACCTAAAACCCATGTTATATTATACTTTCAACGGAATTTTGTTAGCAATTCTGATTTTAATTTCAGATATCTTCTCACTAAAGCCCCAAGTTGATTAAATAAATGTAGTTACGCTAACTATTCATAGGAGAGTGGTTAGAATAATTTATTTCTGTTTCTCCCTTTCAGCCTGGAGCAGTTGTCCCAAGGGATCCCTGTGAACTATGCAAATGCTCTCTGGAAGAAGAGATACACAGCAATACATACACAGTGGAATGTATATCAAAAGCATGCAACACAAGTTGTCCAGATGTGAGTTCATGCTGATTTTTAATGACCCCTGATTGTTTTCTCTCTCTCTCTCTCTCTCTTTCTGTCCACCCACCTATTTATCTTCTCAAAAAACTAAATGACATAATTGATTTTATGCATTTCTATCTATATCCTTCCCAATGCAGGGATATGCTTACAAGGAAAAAGCTGGACAATGCTGTGGTGAATGCACCCCAGTAGCTTGTATTCTGAAGGAAGAATCCACCCATGTCATTATTCAGGTAACTAATATGTGATGTTTTTTAATCCTCTGGCATTGTCCTCATTGTTGATTTAAGACTGTAAGCTCCTAAGGACAAGGAAGTACTGTTCCACTGACTGAATATCCATTCCATTCCAGATATGAAGGTTAAAAACATGATGTAGATGTCATGTATTTTCAAGCGTTGCCTTTTGACATGCTAATATGGGATGTTCTGCTCTTATCCAGACTTGTGATTTAGGACAGAAATCTTTTAAGATATTGTAGAGAGTTAGTTTGGCTTCTTACTTGGAGAAGGACAAACCAAAAAAGTTTAAATAAAATGCATACAGTCCTATCTCAACATATATTAATCTAAAGTAAGCAGAAGGGCCTCCATTTTAACAGAGCATTGGTTAGTTCTGTCCTTCTGCTGTATAATATGCACACTAATTAATATTGATGGCAAAAGCAAAGGATATCCATACTTTATTACAGTGGGATAACTGTAATTTGGATGTGCTGAATGGGACAAGAAAGTATATTATAGCAGTCAAAACAATGCAGACAAAAGAATAGCATTTCCCTCCTTTTAATAAAAAAGCTGCACAGCAAACTGAATAACTTTGTTATTTTTGGAAAAGTTTTCCACAAAGCTTTATACTGTGTTGGTGATATAATCAAAACTCTTCAAAATTGTGTCAGTTTATACCAATATAATTAAAACTGTAACTGTTTTCAGCCTGGAAAGAGCTGGCATAGTCCTGAAAACAACTGTACCTCCTATGAATGTGAAGTCATTGATGGCACATTTGTTCTTGTGCCTGTCAAGAGAACCTGTCCTGCCTTAACTCCTGACTGTCTACCTGTAAGTTTGACTGAACTTTTTATCTAGCTTGATATAGTTATATATTTATTGTTAAGTCACAAACTTCATAGGTGGCATGTTATGTATTTTAGATACAGTAGTCTTTGGGTCCAAGAGCCCAACTACTCTTTATCTTCTGCTGCCTATATGATAGGGTTGTCAGGTCCCCCTTGCCACTGGCAGAGGATGGGGGGTTGGGTTGCCAGATCCAGACTGGAAACTCCTGGAGATTTAGGGATGGGGGCTGGGGAGGACACAAGACCTTAGTGGGGTACAATGTCATAGAGTTCATCTTCCAAAGCATCCATTTTCTGGGGGATCCCCAGGTCCCACCTGGAGGCTGACATCCCTAAAAGTCCCTACTTTCCATTCTGAAGTCTCCAAAACATACAATGCTGCACTCGCTTTCTGTGGCATAATTATAGATATTTTACCCATTACCAACAAAATGATCCTGTTAATTTCTGATTAGAAATTGTACCTATTCAGGTGTGAGTCTCTCACTTGCATAAAGAAAATGTTTTTGCCAAGAAAAGTGATCGATTTGGTAACAGTAAATCAATTCTCAAATCATTTTTTAAAAAATTCTTTAAGGAGGATGTGAAACTGTCTGAGGATGGCTGCTGCAAAGTCTGTATTCATAAAGGTAAGTAATGCCAAATAAATACAAAAATATGTATATCTTATAATGACCTAACTATGTAACATATTTCTCAGACATTCTTATTGCAATAATATTGTTAATTTCAGTCATCGGAACACTGAATTATTTCTACAGGCATTTGATGAGCGAATTGCTTTGGCATTTGTTGCTGTTTTTCTGTCTCTTTTTTTGCTATTATCACCCTTGTGGTATTCAAAATTTTACTTCAATTTGTATTATAATTAGTATGTATTGTTTTAGCACTAAGCTGCACAGTGGAAGAGTAGGATTCCAAAAAGAGTAGGACTGAAGCAAATATTGTGAATAGAGACCTCAGTATTTATATTTCTGTAAATGGCTCAATGCCACAATAAATCTTGACTGACTGACTAGAGAACTCAGTATGCATACAAATAGGTCTGCTCCCAATCCTCACAAGTTTCAGAACATGCTGTCTTTCACCAATTGCATTAAAGTAGATGATGCATCATTACACTCAAGGAGTATGGCTCATTTGTATCTGAAGCTTACACTGATGAACACAGAAAACAGAAATGAGTGTGCTCTTTTTTCTTTACCTGAAGTTTATCTAGATATGAATTAAAAAAATGGACCAATCAGTCCCCTTCACTTGCCATATTAGCATGAACACATACCATTTTAGCTGCCTCAGCTCCATGCGACCATATAATCATACTGTTGTGTTTTTTCTCTCTCAGAGCAACGAAATTGCATACCCCACACTACTCCGAAAATAATTAGACACAATGGCTGTGAAGCTTCTTCACCTATTCAGTTAACATACTGCGAAGGCAACTGTAGTACTTCCTCAAAGTAAGTAAAGAGGACTGCTCACTGTCCTTGTGAACGATCTCTTGTGCTCTTCTAAGTCCTGCTTGTTTCTAATGGTTGACTTAAACAGTTCAGGAACTACCTTGAATTTCGTGTTAAAACTGGAGTTGGGGAAGTTAAGTGGTTAATTTTAGACTCCTGTGATACATTGATTTGATAGCCATTTTTGTCAGTAGTACTCCACTTTGGCACTTTGGAGAGTAATAAAAAATACTCTATCATATGGTTTCATGAATTATAACTTGCTTAATCAGATGCAAGAATTTATTTATCTACATTATTTATAGTCTGCCTTTCTCAATGAGACACAAGGCTACAAACAACAGATATTGTACAAAACAAGATCTAGGAATGTGCAGGATGACACATCAAAAGTACATCTAATTAGAAAGCTACACAAGTATGGCCAAACTAATTAGCATCTGTAAGAGTGGACTTTGCAAGTATTATGGTGATTGAGAAAAGTCAATCCTTGTTAAGAGGGAAGGGAATAGATGACTAGGAAATCTTTTTGCATCTCTGTTGTTGCATGCTATTCCCAGAAGACTTATAAAGAATTTAAAATCCTTCTAAAGTGATAGTTTTTTACTCAAAATCAGGTTCTAGCACTTTTGCTCACAAAATATGGAGTTGCAGGGTACTCCAAAGAGCACTCTAGCTTGACTCTTATGTTCTAAAAAATCATACTTTTGTCTGTCCAACATCTTCTTAAATCCTTTCAAAAACCTTTGTCTCCTTTTCTGTAATTTAAGGCCATAAAACAGAATCCCAGAAGTTCATAGACATGTCAGGCGGCACTCCACCAGTATATATGATGTTGCTAGCCATGGAGAACAGAAGGTGCTATGTGTGGGCCACAAAAGTCCTATCCTCAGCCGCTGAAAATATTTCAGCTCCTTCTCAAGATGTCAGCAGGCACTGCCCATACACACTCAAACATATTTTCAAAATTATAAAGGCTAGAAACTTTCTTTAAAAGAAAATTAATGGTGAGAGAGCCCAGTACCACTACATTCTGCCCCACATGTGCTCATCTGGAACTGTGGCATACACACAACCCTAGGGTTGCCAAGTCCAATTCAAGAAATATCTGGGGGGTGGAGCCAGGAGACATTGGGGGCGGAGCCAGGAACAAGGGTGTGACAAGCATAATTGAACTCCAAGGGAGTTCTGGGCATCACATTTAAAGGGATAGAACACCTTTTTAAATGTTTTCCTTCCATAGGAAATAATGAAGGATAGGGGCACCTTCTTTTGGGGCTCATAGAATTGGACCCTCTGGTCCAATCATTTTGAAACTTGGGGGGTACTTTGGGGAGAGGCACTAGATACTATACTGAAAGTCTGGTGCCTCTACCTCAAAGAACAGCTCCCCCAGAGCCTCTGAAACCTCCAGATCAATTCCCCATTATACCCTATGAGAATAAATCTCCACATAGGGAATAGTGAAGTGCTCAGCAGACGTCCCCCCCCCCCCCGTTTCTGATGACTCTGAAGTGAGGGATTGGCCTCTCTACTCACGAGTTGCAGCCAACTTCTTCCAAGTAACACAGACACCCCAACCCAAGAGGAAGCCTGTCCAATTGGAGACTGGAGCCTTCGGAGGGGAAAGTCACATGATGGCTTTGGGGGCGGGGCTTCCCCCACCGGCCAGCTGACTGGGGGCAGGAAGGAGCCTGGGAAAGCAGAAGAACCCCTGCTGGGACCTGGGGATTGGCAAGCCTACACAACCCTGACTGTTGTAGAGATGAAGACATTTTTGACACCTAATATCAGACGTGTCTTGATCCTGCACCATTTATGCTAAACCTCTCTTTGTTTACTATTTGTAACTATTCAGATATTCCTCAGAGACTAACGTAATGGAACACACATGCAAGTGCTGTCAAGAAGTCAAGACCAGCAAGCAGCATGTAGCCCTGAGATGCCCTGATGGCTCCATTGTGGATTACTCTTACATCCAAGTGGAGGAGTGTGATTGTCTGAGTAGCCAGTGTTCTCCCCAGCCCATCCCCACACAGTCACAGCAGCAGCAGCAGCAACAGGAAGAGCAGCAACAACAGGAAGAGCAGCAACAACAGGAAGAGCAGCAACAAGGACAGATCCAGAAATAAAACAAATGAGCAAGACAAAGAATTAACAAAAAATTGATGTTCACGTCCCTTGTTATTTTAAACTGAATTCAAAGAAGCATCTTGAACATACTGATTTCCCCCCTAATTATTACAAATCTACTTTCAGCAGGTTCCATGTGTGTAAAATGTCTTTTCTTTTGTGAAAAGCACGCTACTAAGCTTCAGTAATGCTGAATTGTGCATCCATAGATAAATTTGGGGGAAATTAGGGTGGTGGATGGTGAAATAGGATGCAGGTTTCATTTTTTTCCTCTGGGATGAACATAAGCACAAGAGTTTTGATCACTAATTGACCTGGGGCCACTCATCATTTTGGAGCAGAAGATCTTGTAGTACATCATCAATTCCATTCCAAATTCATTTGGCAATGCTGTCTGTTCCAGATCAACACTATTACAAAATGTAGCCCTCACTTTTCTCATTTGTTCTCCCTATCCTTCACTTTCTTTTCAAATCCCTTCTACAAACTTCAGTCTTTCAAAATTTGAGGGGAGGGGGGATTAGCTATAACACTAGAAGATTTTATCTAGATTTTTCTTTTACAAAAGAAAACCCCCTTGACATGTGCTGCTGCTGAAGAAGAATCTTTGTTTACATAACATCATCACGACTTCTGGATTTTTTTGTAACTGTTTACAAAATTAATATAGATGTATACATTTGCCAAAGGGTCAAACGTTTGTAAGCCAAAATAATAAGTAACATTAATATAATATAATTCTTTTCTCAGATGGATTATTTTTGAATGTTGTACCACTACTATTTATTTGTCCTGGAAAAATAGACTTCTTGGGCTATTTTCCTTTGAATTAGTGTCTGTATTTCTAGCATCAGCTGATGCATGGTTGAGGGTTATCTTCATCATTCTGTTTTTATTTGATTTTTAAGAAGAAAGGTTACAATAATTAATAAAATTTTTAGCATTTTGCAGTAGTTGTGCTTATTGAATTGTTTTTTTCTTTAACTGCTTTTTACACATCTTGAGAAGCTGTTTTCTTTGGAAATATGCCCTGTTTAGACATTTCTATGTCCAAATTCTATGTCCTCAGTCTCTGATTATTTTCTTGTTACATAGTATCCCAAAATTGGTAATAATTCCAGAGAAATACTTACATTAGTCTGCTGCAGCAAAAATAAACACAAAAGTTGTAGTATTTTAAAGATGAGCAAGATTTTTTTTCTAGCATAAACTTTTGTGAACTAGATAGAACCCACTGTCCCCAAAATTCTTGCCCTCAAACTAAGATCATGATACCTGATTAGGTTATAATTAGAGAAACTGTCATCTGATTATTGGGCCATTGCAGAGAGTCACCCAATACATCAGGGACCACTTTCTCTACTGTGCAGCTGTTTTGTACACTCATTCATCTTTTTAAGGTATTCTGCTAGATCCAGAATTCATTGAAATGCAGAAGAATCTTTTCCCAGTAAAAATGTTCTCATGTTTCAATGCTAAACCTGCACTGATACTTTCCCCGCAGAAACTCAGAACAGTGTTGATCTATCATTATTAATCAATACATACATATGATTCCTTTGAGTGGTTTTATTCTTTCAGTGACTAAGGATGAAAATGTGGAAAACGTGGTTGCTATATTTGGGTGTACATCCACTATGATCAAAAACTTAATGGACAATATCTGTGAGTGCTTACAAAACAAAGGAATTATTATTTTCAAAAGATATTAGAATAGTTTTAGACTAGGATTAAGCATATGTGCTATTTGGTCTTGAAAAGCAGCTATGACAAAGGGGAAGGCCATATGGATTGTGGTCACAGGGGATTCCCCCTCCCCCCACAATTACTAAGAAGAGAGAGAGGGAGAGAGAGGAATTAAAAGTCAGTGACTATTTCTATGTAAAGCTTTTAGGGGCGCCAGTTATTTCTGTTGTGACTGGTCACTAAGTTATATTAAAAACATGGAAACATAAAGCTGGAAGCTACCTCAAGAGTCATCTAGTCCACCCTAATGTTTAGACAAAAATTGGTTCTGGTCTGACCTTCTGAGACCACAGAAAACAATTCTCTATCCTCTATCTATACAACAGTCTTTCAAATACTTGAAGATGGGTATCATATCACCTCTCAGTCATCTCCTAAACATGACCACTTTCCTCAACCTTTCCTCATAGGACTTTGCCTCCAGACCCTTCACCATCTTCATTGTCCTTCACTGCAGCTTGTCAACATACTTCTTAAACTGCACTGCCCAAAACTGAGATCTAATGAGAGCAAAGTGAAATCTAATCAGAGCAAAGTGACACCATTACTTAGCATACTGTACACTATACTTCTATTGATGCAGCCCCAAATCACATTTGCCTAAGATAAGTGCTTAGGTATGTTTGAGTTTAAATAGAAAACTATAGCATCTCATGGTCTTTTGCAAGGTAGCCAGTTCTCACCTCACCATATTCATACAAGGTGGCCTTAGGCAAACCATGCTCTCTCAGTATCCATCTAAAACATTTCACAGGCTGTGTGAAACAGTGGTCAATGCACTGGAGACAGGAAATGGGGGGTTGTGGTAAATTCTCTTTCATTCATGAAGTTTGTTTCAGGACCTTCAATCAGTTGCACGCTCTCTCTTTCTCTCAGCCTAACCTAGTTCAAGGTTGTTGTGTGAACAAAATGAGTGAAGTGAGAACTATGTATGCTGCTCTGAGCTCCTTGGAGAAACAGTGTGAGATTAAAAACCCAGCTCTGGATTCTGCACAGAAGAAGGTGAAACCCCATTTCCTGCTACCACTGGGCACTTTTTCATTAGGGGCCCTTTGATCTTCTAGGTCCTGTCCTTAAACTGACCAGAAGCAATGCAAAGGGACCAAATTCAAAGCCCCCCCCCCCTATAATTCTAGAAGAGAAGAATATCACTTAGCAGACCTGGTATACATATGCAGCAGAATATAGTAGCATGGATTACGCTAATCCATACTACAGGTGAGGGATTATAGTTTTCACAGTTCCTCTACTTTAATAGTTCTCTGTGGCTGAGATCACACTCACAATGCATTTTCAGTGCGCATTCCAACTGGTTTTTACCAATTCACACAGCAGAAACAGAGCTAAACTAGAACCTTTTTCCCGGGAGGAGGGGGAGATTAAAAACTGTGAGTGACCCCACCTGCTGTCTGGTATGGCCCATTTTATCACCTCAAGATTCTGCAGCCTCATTCTACTGCCTGTGTAACCCAAAACACTGTGAATGTTTTAATGCAATCCTAAATAGAATTAGCCCTTCTAAGCCCACAAACTTCAATGGATTTAGAAGAGTGTTACTCTGATTAAGATGGCACTATTAGTCTTGAGTTTGATACAGAAAACAACAGTAAGGAGACTTGAAGAGAGGATCATATCAGACCAGATACAGTTACCAGGTCCAACTCAGGAAATATCTGGGGACTTTGGGGGTGGAGCCAGGAGACTTTGGGGGTAGAGATGGGAGACTTTCCCATTCACTAAAAATAAATAAATAAAAATGCAGCAGTGCAGTTCCCCTGAATACAGTATTCATTTCCTCTTCCTCTTTCTTGCATTCAAATGGTTCCACAATAACTGCACTTCCACTAAAATGAAAATGAATTCTCTCACGCACAAACACACATTCACAAAACCACCAAAATAAACAGTTTACATGTCCATACTCCCTGGGGCAATGGTATAGATAGCTTTACTCACTGGTGTTGCTGAATATAATAATCTGCTGTATTTCAACCAATTTACAGGTTGTTGTCAGGGTTATAAGTGCAATTTCACTATATAGCACTATAAGCCGGTGGAAAAAGGAAACAAGTCTGGAACGTCTTTAAATTCATTGTTTAGGTCCTATCTTTGTAGTCAGTAAGAGTTCAAATGTTCAGGAGCAACATACAGCCCTGGTGCCCCACACAATGCTGTTTCAATGGGCCCTTTGCCCTGTCTGTAGGGACACAACTAGAATTTCATTTGCTACAGAAGGCAAGTCAGAAGGAAGTAATGGGATAAACCACTGTTACTTTTTATTAATTTAAACATTTTTCCAAGTTTAAAGCACCCTTTCATAACATAAACTATACATTCAAACTATTGTAAGAGAAGCAAACTACAGAAGTGAAATCCATTAAATAAAAACAGAGAATTCCACCCAAACAACAGCTGCCTGGATGAACAGATGGGACTTGATTTTTTTGTCCTAAAAGTTAAGAGGTATTCTAAATACTTGCTCTGACTGGAAAGCACAGGCTAGCTAGCCTGATCTCACAAGATCTCAGGTGCTAAGCAGTGTCAACCCTGATCACTATTTGAAAAGGAGACCACCAAGGAAATCCAGGGTTGCTATGCAGAGGCAGGCAATAGCAAACCACTTGTCTTTCATCTCTTGCCCTGAAAATCCTATGGGATCACCATAAGTCGGCTGCGATTTGATTGCAAACAAACAACTTCTACGTACCATTTGAATTCTTAAAGACACAAGCCAAGTCTCCAGGTGAAACCAACAATGATGTAAAGCAGGAATGAAATTACATACAATTGTGAGTTTAAAAAGTTTTAAACTATACAGATTGTTCTCAGCTGTATCAAAACTGCACCACACACACACAAAAATCTTTCTTCAGACAGCAGAACATCCTTCTTATAGGCTTCTGCAATGTGCTGAGCCCACACTAGAGGGCAATGTGTGCACAGTTGATAGGTCTGTTTGAAACTGAGTCACATAACAAAAAGAATTGCCTTAATGGGGAACATTTTATGATGTGAGTTTTATTAAATTAATATGTCAAACTTTGATACAAGAGCAGTGTTCCAGACAGGATATAATCCCAGTATGACCTTTAGTACTGAACAACCATTTGGTAAGAAAGAACTCAGGGACAACAGAACCAAGATTTTCAACCCAATACTTGAATATGCAGAATAAGTATGTTATAGAATGGATCTCTGTAATATTAGCAGTCATTCAGAACAAGTTTGTTATAGCCAAATGAATTAATGTAACTGTAATCCTAAAGTTCATCCAGTGATTAAAAGCTGGCACTTTTAGCAGCACTGGACATCGCTCAGTATAATTGCATTCAAAACAATTGGATTTTTTTCTTCCTTTTCCCACTATGCAGAGAAGATGGAAGGGGGGGGCTTATTCAGGAGGCTGTAAAACTGAACCCCTTTGTCTAATTCATTTGAAACTTGGGTCTTTAGAAAAAAGGATAGACTGGGTTCCCTAATATTTTGATCCCACTTGGTTAAAAAAAATGCCTGCACTGGAAAATCTACCATTTTCTGTGCATAGAAAATATGCATGAACACACATACAAAGATGCCTTATACAGAGTCAGATTGCTCCTCAGACTACCAGTGGCTGTTCTGGGTCTCAGGTACAGGTCTTTCATTTCACCTACTGTCTTGTCCTTTTTTTAACCTGGAGATGCTGGGGATTGAACCTGAGTCCTGCATGCAAAGCACAGGCTGCCCCTTGCAAAATTGTTCTCTTTTATCCATCTGCATGGCTCCATCCCTGACTCTTGGCTTGATTCTATAATTATCCCAATATACAAAAAGGGGGGGGGGGGGTTGGAGTTACCAGAAAATTTCCGCCCCATTAGTTTATTATCTATAGTGGGCAAATTGTATGCAAAACATTTAGAACTCCGATTAACTGACTGGATGCGCCTAGTCAACATCATAGGTCCTGAACAGATTGGCTTCTCCAAAGGCAAATCTGCTATGGATCACTGCTGCACTCTGGCCTTCCTTGCTGAAAAATATATGCATACCGGGTCAAAAAAATTATACACTGCCTTCATCGATTTGAAGGGTGCTTTTGATTCAATAGATAGAGCCCAACTATGGATCAAGCTAGGTTACCTGGGAATGGACCCCCGTCTGCTGTTTCTCTTGAGGAAACTTCATTCTAATACCTTTTGACAAGTGAAATTTTCTTCTAGCGGTGACTTGACTAGTAAAATCCCAGTGCTAAAGGGGGTTAAACAAGGTTGCGTGCTGGCCCCGTATCTTTTTAATTTATTTTTAACTGACAATTTTTGAACCCTATTAATGGTCATCCGCCTAAACTTGCAGGCCGAGCGGTCCCCTTATTACTTTATGCCGATGACACTACCATCCTCTCTTGTACAAGAGTGGGCCTGCAAAGGTATTTGAATGCCTTTTATGACTACTGTAATTGTAATTCACTTTCTATCAACTATGCCAAATCTAAAGTAGTTGTCTTTTCAAATTGCTGGCGCCCACAGAGATGGTTTATTGGCAACTCAACAATTGAGCAAACAAAAATTTTTAAATACTTGGGGATCACTTTTAATCGCGTTAAGCTGGGTTTCACATCGTAACAACACTGTCAACTTGGCTAAATGTTCAGCTGCTCAAATTAAACAGTTTTTCTTTGCAAGGGGCAACCAATTAGTTCCAGCAGCTATTAAAGTGTTCAAAGCCAAAACGCTTGCCCAAACTCTCTATGGTATCCCTATATGGATCTCAGCTTTTACCAGGAAAGTAGAGGGCATTCAAGCCTCATTCTTTAGACAAATTCTTGGTTTGCCAAAATGTGTGTCCTACTATGCTCTCTGCTCTGAAGTGGGTCAGTCTTTGGTGGAGACAAAAGCCTGGATTGCAGTGTTTAAATTCTGGCTCAAAATTCACTTTAGAACAGATCCCAACAGCCTTCTTGATTGTATGAAAAGAGACCCATATATTTCATCCTGGACAGCAGTGCTTCTGTCCAAACTCAATCAATTGGGGTTAGAGGTAGATGATTTTTCTACCTCTGATGAGTCATATATCTTCAGATGTATTACATTGAGACTGTGGGAATCAGAGGAAACGAAATTACGGCCAACTGACCCTTATATTTGCTCTCCAGCTTCCTTAGGTCTCTATGCTTTCTGTGGCAAAATGCCCAATTATCTATCAGACTTAACCACTCCAAGTCATCGCAGGGCATTTATGTTGGCTAGACTAAATGCATTTCCCTCCAAAGTTTTACAAGGGAGATATCAGCGAGTCCCTTTAGCCGACAGACTTTGCCCCTGTGGAGCGAATACTCTTGACTCAATCCAGCATATATTGCTTGATTGTTCTTTTTACCATAACCTCCGCAAAGATTTATTTGGCAAGCTTTCTTTTTCCCCAGATTTGTCTATTCTACCACCCTGTTATTATTTATTGAGTGATACTGAGGGGGTGGTTAGTGAGGCTGTGGCAAAATTTCTGGCTGACATCCTTAAATTTAATTCTGACCATGTTTGAATGCATATGTAAGCTCGGTTTCATTTTGATTTTATCTCCAATGTTTAAATTTTTATATTCTGTGTATTTTTACCTGAATCTATTATGCCATTAAAGGTTTGGTATGGTATGGCAAAGCACAGGCTCATCCAGTGAGACACAGCCCTTCCCAGATTCAATCTGATTGTAATGAAAACAGAAGTGAAACTTGACATGTCCTCACAATATCATCGTAACAGTTCCAGTCTTCGCGTTTGCCTGCTGAGAAGGTGCAGCGGCTCAGGGAATTGTTGGCAGTATTAAAGTGCAAATGCAAGGTTTCACTTTTGGAGTTGCAGCAATTAGTGGGGCGTTTGAATTTTGCCTGCAGAGTTGTTGCCCTGGGCAGGGCCTTTTTGCGGTGCCTATGTGATGCCATGGGGTCCTTGCGTTTGCCTCATCACAGAGTTCGCATGACCGCCAATATGCGCTGTGACTTGGAGGTTTGGGAGAACTTTCTCGAGTCCCTTAACGGAGTTTCCTTTTGGCGTGAAGATATGATAGTCGAAGCAGACCTCCAATGCCGCTGGTTCCATTGGTTTTGGGGTTTTGTTCAGGGGTCACTAGTGTGCGGAGCAATGGCCGGAGGATTGGTTGTCCAGTGGCATTTGCAGGAACTTGACGTTTTTGGAATTGTTTCCAATTTTGGTAGTTGTTTGGATTTGGGGGAGCAGTTGGCTAACCAAGTGCTGCATTTTTGGTGCGACAACTTGGCAGTTGTTCCGGTCATCAGCTCCTTGTCATCTAAGTCTATTCCGGTGATGAACCTGGTCAGGGTTTTCACACTGCATTGCCTCCGATTAAACATTTTGTTCTTAGCCAAACATGTGCCGGGTGTTAATAATGGGGTGGCGGACGCTCTGTCTCGCCGACAGATGGACCGCTTTCGGCAATTGGCCCCGGAGGCAGATCCGCAGCCGTTCTGGATGCCTCAAGACCTGTGGCAGCTTGGCAGGCAGAAGCCAGTAGGGCAATTTTCTTAGCTCTGGCACCCAGCACACAAAAGGCTTACGAGCGCGCTGCCCTCCAGTTTAGGGTATTCAGAAGTTCTAATGGGCTTGATGACTGTTGGCCTATTCCAGTTTTCCCCCATCAGCTGCTTGTCTGTAGAGTTGGGTTACTCTGGCTATCGTGCAGCCACAGTGGGTAATACAGAGTTACTACTCCCCAATAGTATCCAGGTTTTTCTTGTAGTCTTGTGGTGAAGACCCATGTTTATTGAAGTAATATGGCTGAATTCTACCTACACTGAGTGCAACAGCTCAAAAGGAGATATAAGGACTCACTGCTCAGAGATCTCCATTCCACCTTGTATCTGATGAAGGAGGCTTTAATTCTCAAAAGCTTACACCCTGAAAATCTTGTTGGCCTCTAAGGTACTAACCAGACTTGAATCTACTTTTATTTATTTGCCTTTTAAAATTTGTTTAGCAGATTTATATTCCACCTTACCCTATGAACAGGCTCAGGGCACATTACAATGAAATCAACCAATTAAATCTATAAAACATAATGGTAAAACAGTTAAAACCTCCTAATAGAACAGGAGACAAGATTGATTGTCATTAATACTGTTTCCAGCTGGAACCAATGAATCAAAAAGATGTCAGCAAGCTTTAGGTGGGTGTCGAAAGATGGAATACTTCAGCAAGGGAAGCCAATTTAATTTAAATTGTTTGCCCACTGCCTCATTTGAATGCCTGGTGGAAAAGTCCTGTTTTGCAGGCCCTGGGAAACAGTAACAGATCTGGCAGGGCCCTGATCTCTCACAGAAGCATGTTCCACCAAGCTGGGGGCAGGGCAGAAAAAGCCCTGGAGCTAGTTGACATTAGGCAGATTCTCTTGGGCTGGGGATAACCAGCAGATGTTGATTTACTGAGGGCGTTTTCCCACAGAGCTTACCTCGGAGCGACGTCCCTCTTCACCGTGCAGCGTCTGCGCGGATTTCCCACCAACTGCTCCACATAACCAGGAAGAGCCGCGGCTTTTGCGTTGCTAATGTAAACTGGTTTTTTAGCGGTTTACATCTGCGACGCAAAAGGTCCGGCACTTTCTGGTTATGCGGAGCAGTTGGTGGGAAATCCATGCAGACGCTGCGCGGTGAAGAGGGACGTCGCTCCGAGGTAAGCTCTGTGGGAAAACGCCCTGAGTGTTGAACCCTTCAGGCACATATGGGGAAAGGCAGTCCTTCAGATATGTTGGTCCCATGCTGTGCAGTCTTAGAAGGTCAGTACCAAAACCTTGAAGCAAATCGAGTACTTGGTAAGTAACCAGTGCTAATGATGTAGTGCTGGCCGAATGCATGCCCACACAGGTGATGCTGTCAGTAGGTGAGCCACCGCATTTTGCACCAGTTGGAGTTTCAAGATTGGCCCCAAAGGCAAGCCTGCATAGAGCAAGTTACAGTTATGTAGCCTGGAAGTGACCACTGCATGGGTCACTATAGCTAGTTCCTGAGTGGAGAGGTAGGGTACCAGCTGCCTGATCTGCCAAAGATAATAAAAGGCTGACCTGGCAACTGTGGTGACCTTGGCCTCTATAGAAAGTGAAGCATCTTTGTTGGATTAAGTTTCAGCCAGCTGTACCACAGTCACCTAGCCACAGCCCTCTGATGCCTCAGCCAGATAATCCAGGGTGGAGTTTGGGTGGCCATCCATCAACAGATAGAGTTGGGTGCCATCGCATACTGGTTACAACCAATACTCCCTCTAAGCCATGAAGTCTTGTGAGCAAAAATTCTATTTTGTGAGCTAATGGCATTAAAGTTGTGAGCTACTGCCTAAATTTGCTTGCTCTGGGGCCATTTTTCCTGAGCTAAGATAAAAATGTGTGAGCTGGAGGCTAAAAAACTGTGAGCTAGCTCACATTAACTTACTTTAGAAGGAACACTTCTGACAACCCAGCCCAAACCCCCAGGGTAGCTGGGAGAGGGGGCATGTTAACCATCATTGATGAGAGAATTGCCACCTGGGGCACACCACATGCAAGTGGGTGTTGCAAAGACACCTGCTCACCAAGCACCACCCTCTGTCCCTGACCATGGAGAAAGGAGGAGAACCACTGTAAGGCAACCCCCTGAACTCCTATGTTGGTGAGGCAGTGGGTCATAAGATCATAGTTAACCATGTTAAACACTGTTGTAAGGTCTAAAAACAGTAGCAGCGCTGACCTGCCTCAATCCAGGTGCTTCCAGAGGTCATCCGTGAGGGTGACCAATTCAGTCTCTGTCCCATGGTCAGGTCAGAAACCGGACTGGAATGGATTAAGGACAGGTGCATCCTCCAGGGAAGCCTGCAGCTGTTCAGCCACTGCCTTCTCAACTACCTTACCCAGGAGCAGAAGATTTGAAACTGGGTGGTAGTTGGCCAGGACTGCAGGATCCAATGTTGTTGTTTTTTAAAAAAGCAGATGAATCACTGCCTCCGTCAACCCATCTGGGAAAGTCCCCAAATAAAGGGACAAAATGACAATTTCTCCTAGGGGATCCTGAATGCCATCCCCACAAGCTTTAATCAGCCAGAATGAACATGGGTCAAGGAGGCAAGTGATTGGCTTCACAGCTGACAGGATCCTGTCAACATCTTCCCAAGAGAGTCTGCTGAAGTGGTCCAAAATTGGACTTGAAGATGAACAAGGGGCTCCCATTTCCCTTACTGTAGCAACCATGGCTGGGAGGTCCTGGCAAACAGACTTTATCTGCTAAATAGGTCACAAAAACACTCAGCCAATATCCAATTCCCTACCATTTTGCTTGCTGGATAGCAGTGTAGTTAAAGTCTGAGTTGTTCAAAATGATTGGGCTGGGAGCAACTTTGCAGATGCAATGGAGGCTGCATAGAACTCCTTCACTGCCATCTCATAGACCTTCAAAAATGTTCTGTAAGAAACTCTTGCCTCTCTGTCATGAGTACACCACCACACTCACTCTAGCCATCTCAGCTGTCACTTCATCCTCCACATAGCTCCAGAGTATACCATGGGGCCGCTTTGATATGATAATGGAGAGGGCACTGCGGGGGGGGGGGGGGGCAATGTCATTGATGGCTGCAGAGAGCCACAAATGTCAGTTCTCCACCAGCAATCTAACAACCCACCTGAGGGCATTGGATCCTGCAGAACTGCCTGAAGCTGCTCAGGGTCCATTTGGCTCCACAGGTGAACATAAATACGGTCACCGCCTAAATAGCGAGGATTTTGCATGCCCAGGTGGATCTTCAGGGCAAAGTGGTTTGGCCATGGGACTGCATATGCAGCCACCAGATCCACATTTATCCCCACTCCAAAAATCAAATTGAGAGTGACCTGCTTGATGTGTGGGGGCCAATACAAACTGGGAGAGTTCCAGTGCCTCAATGGACGACACTAGATCCTGGGCCTGAGAAGATGCTGCATCATCAGCATGGACACTGAAATCCCCCAGGACCAGCAGCCTTGGATAGTTCAATGCCCAGGCAGATACAGCATCTAGTAGGGCAGGCAGGGTACCTGTTGGTGCATTAGGCAGCCAGTACACCAATCAGATCGCCACACTCTCCTCAGCCTCCCATGCCTACCCAACACATTCAATGCCAGTTTTTTTTGGGAGGCAGTGAGTTCCCTAAAGGAAAAAAAATTCTTGGATGTGCAATGCAACACCTCCCCACCCAGTTGTCCATGACTGGTGTAGGGCTCAGTATCTGGGCAGGGCAAGCTGGTTCAGGGTGACAGTTTAGCCCTCCCACACCCAGGTTTTGGTCACACATGCCAGGTCTATATCTTGCTCTACAAGATAGTCTTGCAAACAGAGGTCTTATTGTTGATAGTCCTGGCATTAAAGAACACCAGTGCTGGAGACGGGTAAACATTCCTAGCCCTGTGACTGACAATTCTAGGGATGGAATGTAGGTGGGAAGAAGTCTGAGCATTCCCATTTCTCTGGCCTCTTCCACTCTTTTTAAACCTAATCTCACTGCCATACCTCCCCCGTCCCCCTATGACTGGAATCCCTGATCCTTGCATGGCCTCCCTTGCACAACGTTATCAGCCCAAAAATGGCCCAGCTAAGCATTCAGCAAAGAAGACCAAACTATAGTCCCAAGACAGTGTCTACCTGCAGTATCTCACCACTCTCCAAAAAACTGACCAATGGTCCACTCAATCTACAGTAAACAAACATAGCTACTCTCTGAAACCAGCTCAAAAAGAATGCCTCAGGTGAGTGCTTTGAAAGAAGGCTGTGGCCGTCAGTGTTCCCTTTAAGCTGTGGAGTCCTGTAAGCAAAAATTTTTACTTTGTGAGCTACTGCATAAATTAGTTTGCTCTGGGGCCATTTTACCTGAGCTAAGCCAAAAATGTGTGAACTGGAGGCTAAAAAACTGTGAGCTAGCTCACACTAACTCAGCTTAGAGGGAACACTGGTGCCAATCCATCCTGAGTCTTGAAACCATATAAATCCTGAGCAATCATCAGCACAAACGACATTGCAAATATGAAGATTGTGTGGCAGTTGGTTACCAATGCCCCCGAAGTCTTTTGAAAAGCCTACTGTAATGTCAATAGCTTTATGCATCCTTGCATGTTTCAGAAGCCAAGAAGAGCAACACCCATTTTTCCTTAGTTTAAAATCCTCTAATCAAGCTCCGCTCACATTACGTGGCTGGCATTGCACAAACAGAATTCACACAAAAGAAGCAGACAGACCTTGCTATTGTGGACCGAGCAGGAGCAGCCTTCAGTCTTGTGTTTGAGGTGTGGCACCAGCTGCAGTGCACCGTGACAAGCACACTCATCACACTATGTTACCAGTACTGCATGCGTCAACCAGGATCCCCAGCAAATCCTTTTCAAAATACAACTGTCAGATGAGAAGATTAGTAAATGAGCCATAGATATGTGCTATACAGCATGCAGTGACTGGAACTGAAGAAGACCACCACAACAAGAGATGGACTTCGTTCCCCCACAAACTGGCTGTGCTCATAATCACAAGATGTCCCATCAAAGGGAACGCTAAATAATGCTTATAGTTATGGATGGTTACACATGTCAGCTATAGCAACAAAATGAAACCCAAAAACTGAACGTCAAATGGAGACAATGTGATAATTAATCCATTATTGGATTATATTTCTCTTACAATGACGAGCTAGCAGGGCATAGTGATTAGAATGTCAGTCTGGGAATGGGGAGAGTTGGGTTTAAAATCAGGGATGGGCACAAACCGGCTCACAAACTAAAGTTTATCAAGACTTTTGACCGTTTAGTGGTTCACAAAGCAATGTTCATGGAAGAGCACTGGGCATAAATGTTTTACGAACTTTGGTGCTGTTTGTGACAGTTTGTGGCAGTTTGTAAACTGATACATTTTTCAGACAGACTGTCTCTGCTCAATTAAATTGTTTACAGAACTCCAAGGCAACAGGGGTGTGTGTTTCTGAAATTCTCCAGCCTTAGAAACACTAATAGCAGCTCTCCAAAGCTTAGCAGGCACTGCTGGCTGCTAATAACAGAAATTCCATTCTACTCTATGGGATCAGAATATATGCTCAGCTCTGCAGCCTCTTTTCTCTTGGCTTTTCACAGTTACAGAGAGGGGCAGGGAACTTCTTAAGAGAAAACTAGCAGAGCACATTCCCTCATGATTGGGAACTCCTCTCCTCTACTGGGGTTTTGGTGATAGATAGACTCAGAGCTCTGACTCTAAACCATCCTGTCTCTCTGCTCACACCAAGCAGAGGGGCTTAGGTTGGTAGGTTCCTTAATGAAGGACCCACATTTTTATTGTGATGCCTCTCCCCTGCTGGAGTTTGGTGGTCTTGGGTAGACTAAGGGCTCTAAGCCATCTTGTCTCTCTGCTCAAGCTAGTGGGTTCCTTGGCCATATTTATAATTGAACCAACCCCTCTGTGCCATGAGGATGAAAGCGGGTGCAAAGGGTACTTATTGTGGGGGGAAGAAGTCCTCCACCCACCCCCATACCAGCCTCCTCCTAGCAGAGAATCACCAGAGGTTTTGAAGCCTCCTTTCCCTGATCTGTTCCTGGGGCTCTCCACAAAGGATAAAGAGTTGTTAGCATTGCCCAAAGATCAGTGGTTGATAACACTCTTTGGAGAAATCTCTGACAGCACCCTCCCCTTCCATACAACTCTCTGTTGCTGCTCCTGCCTCCAGTACACCTCTCCATGGCCCCTCCCAGTCTAGTGCCAGAAAGCATCCATCCCTCCTCCCAGCTTCTCCAGTCCTGGGGCATCGTTTCCAGCCCACACTTTGATTTTTTTCTGTACTCTCTTCAGTGACCCCTGTGTACCAGAGTGCCAGGTGCACCACTCCCATGTCCAGAAAGGCACATACCCCCAACATTTGGCCTCTTCCATCCTCCACAGCAATCTGCAAAGGGTGCATTCCAGTATGTTGCCATTAGGGGAAAGAGTGGTGGCCAGTGGGAGGAAGAAGAGGCCCACTCCCTCTCAACAAGGAGAATCATAGGAAGAGCAGGAGGCCCCTCCAAGAAAAGCTCTCTGCACTCAGGGTGTTGTGGGTGGTAAGACATCAAGACAGGTCATCCTCCAAGAGGTCATTCCTACAGGAATGCCAACAGGGCCATCCTGAAGGTCTATGTGGAGGGCCCAGGAAGCAGTCACTCATCTTGTCAGCAAGATGATTGCTAAGAATAACAATACGAATGAGCGCTGCACGCTCATGGAGGATGCAGTCTTTCACCAGCTGCTACAACACCTGGCTCTCTGGTACTCCACTCCCTCGTGGAGGACCATAAGCCGACAAGTCTTTCCTGCCATGCACCACTTCGCAGTGGTGATGATCAAGGGTGAGCTCTCTAGAGCACAAGGCAAACTGCACAATTTATAGCAGACTCTGGAGCAGCCAGCAGCACAACTATTTCTCCCCCACTGTCCACTGGTGCCAACCAGTGTATCTGTCTGTCTGGATTGCTGGAGCATGGCTCAGGCCATGGAGTGTTGGGGACAGTCCTGACACCTGTTGTTCTGCTCCATGTGCAGGGGATGCAGACCACATGGTGCAAAACATCATTGCTGTGATAGAGTAGCCTGAAGGAGTAGGTGGCCAGCAGCAACATTGTCCATGGCAACATGGTCATGGATGCCAGTGTCAACATGTGGCAAGGGTGAAGGCTGCATTCCTCAAGGGCAACATCTGCCTCACACACATGCTTCACATGCTCTGGGGCTGGGGAGTACTGACAGGGCCACCAGTGATGCTGCCATTCTTGAAATGCAGGCTTTGCTGGAGACCTGCCAGTGCGTGGATGCCCTTGTTCACTCCTCGTGCAGTATCAAGTCTGCCTGTCTGCTGTGTGAGAGGCAGGGGTATGGGAATAATCATGAATGGAAGATTTGTTTCACTTACCGTGAAGTCTTCCTTCTCAGTGGTCCCAGAGTGAGTCAGTTCTTTACTCCTGGGATACAGCTCCTCCTCTCAGTAGGCAGGGGCTGGCAGAAACTTGGATCCTGCTCCTCTGCTGCCTGATCAGATCATAGATAAGGCATGCTCCTGAAGAGCAGCCTGGACAGAGGCTGTAGGAGCTTGGCTGAAGTTCAGCTGCTGTGATCGGGCCTCTGATAAGGCCCCGCAGCTGGCTGTTTCTCAGCATTGGACTGGTGGCATTTTAGAAGAGGAGCTCCATTTCATGGCCTATTATTACTTCCCCTTCTCCCCCCACCCCTCAACTAAGGATTTGAGGGTTCTCAGGGTGGTGGTGTTTTTCTGCGCACCTTTCCCTTTTAATTTAGCCAAGCGGGGGAGGATTTTGTACGGGGCAAAAATTTTGTTTTCTCGGCTGCTTCAGGCTGGGTTGGCCATATTTGCTTCTTCTTCATAAGGACAGTGACCATTTTGGAGGCAGTGGAACGGAGGCCAATTTGAGGGTCTGTTTCAGTATAAGGCAGCTTCATATAGTCATCCAGTATCAGCTTCTGGGGGCTGTTCTTTGTGAAGGTGTAGGCAGCCATTTTAAGTGGTGCCCAGCGGCAGCCCTTTTAGGGTGGCAGCCATTTTAGGTCAGTTTCAGTGAATTCAAGGGCAACCATTTTTTACGAGCATTTCATTAGTTTTTATTCTTCTCTTGGTTTGCAAAATGCCTGGAAAAAAGGGTCTGGGAAGCCTAAAGGCAAGCAGCCAGCACCCAAGGCCCCTAAGGCCCCGCCAAAAAGGCCAACCCCCCTTTTATCTTCTTCCAATGAGGAGGGCGATGAGGGGGTTAATACAGTTGTTCTGCAAAGGCTTTCAGCATTGGAAAAGGTGGTGGGCATTCCTTCCTCACGGAAGTCAGGCTTGAGCTTGGGAAAAACCTCTAAGGTGGCATTGCAGGCTGATATATTAACTAGGTTGTCCATCCTTGAGGGCAGGTCTGCACGACTCGGCACTGGAAGAGTCGAGGGCACCAGCGGTGAAGATGGAGGTGCAGCTTTGTTTCCAGCGGATGCCAGAACAGGGTCAGCACTGGTGCCAATTGGATCCGGAGGTAAGGCTGGGGACACTACACAGTCATACATGGGCATGGCTTTGCCATGGGGTCCTTGGACCCCTGCTTCTCAGGCAGTGTCAGGTGCTTCTGCTGGGGCTTCAAGTACCTCTCCCTCCATGGACATGGGTCTGCAGCAAGCTTGGTCAGGACCAACGGGCCAGTTTGGCCCCTATGAACCCTGGTCAACAAGAGATGCCATGCCCCTTTTCAAGGGGATGGGGCTGTTCCCCTCAGTTCGGTGCTGCATATGGGTTGGTCCCATTTACTGCCATGCTTTTTGGGAACATAGCATTACCTTTAGGCGATCATTTGTTGCCTACAACAAAGGATAAGATCCTAAAGGGTGAGTATGTTGACATTTTCTTCCTCCTCTTCCATGAGTTGGAGAAGAAAGATAAAGAGGAGTTGGATGACAAAGAAAAAGAGAAATTGAAGAAGCACAAAGTGGACTGGACTTGGGCCTATTGGCTGCCTGGGTTTTTTATATATGCTGGCGTGGTTGCACACTCCCAGCCTTGGAGGGCGGCTGCGCTCATCCAGTATATGGATATCATTTATAAGGGCTACACGATGTTTAGTGGGCCCGCCTGGATTCAATATGATGAAGAATTCAGGATGAGGGCCACTTTGTACCCTTCCCTTCAGTGGGATTGCATCCACCAGCAGTTGTGGTTTCAGGTCATGTCCCTGGCGCAACCAAATTTGGGTGACCACTCTGACAACGGTCATTTGGTTGCTAGGACATCGGCTACTTCTTTTGCTTCATCATCCTCTTCCCACAGTTCTGCAGGGCAGGCTGTTCAACCCCTCTTGCGTTGCTAGAAGTTTGGTTCCCAAGGAGTGTGCAGCAGGAAAGCTTGTCAGTTCAAGCATGAATGCCCCATGTGTGGTGGCCCGCACTCCTTTAGTAACTGCCCCAGAGCCTGGCCATGTAAGGGCCAAAAGAGACAAGGTGGAGGTGGAAGTACTTACCAAGCTGGAAAAGGGGCCCAGTCTGATTGATAAAGGTGGGACCTCTTGAGCAGTGGTTGTATAGGTACCTGCGAAGGGCTGATAGGGCTTACTTGTTAAATGGTTTCACGTTCGGTTTTAGAATTCCTTTTCAGGGTCCCTGGGTTGCATTTTGGTCTGGAAACCTTAGTTCTGTTAAAGGTTTAGAGCATGTAGTTAAGGATAAGATTGCCAAGGAGTTAGCAGAGGGCAGGATTTTGGGCTCATTTCTTAATCCTCCAGTGCCTAATCTTAGGGTTTCCCCCTTGGGAGTGGTGCCAAAGAAGATGCCTGGTGAATTTCATTTGATTCACCACCTTTCCTACCCCAAGGGTGCATCAGTTAATGATGGCATTCCTGAGCATTTATGCTCAGTTAGGTATACCATCTTTGATCAGACCATGGGCATTCTACAATGCTGTGAAAAGAAAGCAGAGATGGCTAAATGCGATATTAAGTCTGCGTTTTGCCTTCTACCTGTCCATCTGTCTGATTTTGATCTTTTAGGATTTTCCTTTTGGGGGCAATTTTACATGGACAGAGCTTTGCCAATGGGCTGTTCTGTCTCATGTGTGGCTTTTGAGGTTTCAGCACATTCTTGGAATGGGCTGTTTGTGAGAAATCTGGATCTCAGGATGTTGTTCATTATTTGGATGACTATCTCTTTGTGGGTCCTGCAAGGACTGGGCGTTGTGCACAGCTGCTGTCTGGCTTCATTGAGCTGGCTGCAGAACTGGGGGTTCCATCGGTGCAGGAAAAAATGGAAGGTCCGGCTCAAAAACTTTTTTTTTTTAGGGATTGAGCTGGATACCCTGGCACAATTGTCCAGAATTCCTATTCAAAAAGTGGAAGATTTGAGAAGTAGGATTAATTCCTTCCTTCTTAAGAAAAAGATCACATTCTTTTTCCAGATGTACTGCCGCACAGTACATCTGGGCCCTGTGATCCCTGCCTGGCCCTGGGGAGGCTGCTGTATGGCCCTCAGGATGGATGTTCCCCACCCCTGGCATAGAGCCTATCCTCCAAAATATCCATTTCTCCAGGAGAACTGATCTCTGTAGTATAACGATGAGCTGTAATTCTGAGGAATCCCCAGGTCCCACCTGGAGGTTGGCATCCCTAGTTTCCAATAAACAATGCATTAGGACTAGAATTACAGAACTGGAGACCAATGTAAACAAATGACTTGGTAAAATACCATGGCATAACAGAGTCCTGCCAAAAGTGAAGCGCTTTTCTTTAATTTCAGCAGAAAAGATAAGCGCTCACTGAAGTGATCCATTGAAGTCAGTAGGATTCAATGTGCTTATTTTGACTGAATAAGACCCTATGCATTATGGTGCTTGGGGTGCAGCAGTACATTAAAGGTTAAGAACCACTGCAAATATTCAATTACAAAAGCCAATCTGAATACAAAATCTAAGGGAGATTCTAGGTCATGTTTGAGCTCAATAATAAAGTATCCTCAATTCCTAGACAATCCTAGACAACTGCTTTTTATTTTATTGTTGTTAGTCCCTGTTAAACTCACATTGAATATATTAATTCTGCACAAGACTATTTCGTGTTCCCAGGTGTTAGTGTGCTGTCACTTGCTGCTCACCTGCTCAAGAATGATATTTTTAAGTGCTGGTTTATTCAGGCCTTTCTTCCTCTCCCTTTCCCCCTTCTCTTTCATCCCTCTTCCTTTCCCCCCTCTGGGCGGATAATAAAACCTTCTCCTCTCAAGATGTGTAGCATAACCTTGTAAGCAACAGTGTAAAATGCCTCTCCCCTGGATTCACACAGGCCTGTCTTATCAGCTAGCAGGGAATGTGTGAGAAATGGAGATGTGGACATTCCTTAGTCATAAAAGATAGTGATGAGTAGCTTTTGAACCTTCATCCCCATTTGCATCTTTATGTTATTCTTTTGAAGTTATCTGTAACCTTACCCTTTGAACTAATCTATAAGACTCTATGCAACTCTGTACTCAGTATTATTTCCAATGACCATGTCCTTGTATCAAGACATAGAGTTTCAATAAAACAAGTCTTTGATTTACAACAAAAGCTTGATTATTTCGAAATATCGATGCTTGACACTGCTGGTTTGCTCCCCCACCCACCCTCCAGGGAGTGCCCAATTTGGTGCCCCCCCCGGTGGCACCCAGGGCAAGTGCCCCCCTCTACCCCCCCTAGATCTGGCCCTGCCTGAAGGACATTTTATTTCCACATCCTGTCCAGAACTGCAAATCATAATGAACTTTTCAGAGAAGGGAGTATATCTTTGGGTATATCTGCATGAAACAATGCGCTATGAAGGAATGGTGGCACCAGATGTTCCTTTATAGCAACTATTTTGTTATAGCATTGCACTTCCAGCCAACATACACAGCCATTAATCCATATGACTGGCAGGGTTATTTGCAACATTCAAAGGGGAATTGTGCATTTCCTGGCAGGGTTCTTTGCAACATTCAAAAGGGAATAGTGCATTTCCCTGTGTGGTTTCATGAACATGCTCTTAAAACAGCATGTGCTTGTGATCACAGAGTCTTCTTCCACAGATCTAAGAGTAGAAGATGGCAAGCTACTTCTAATCCATTTAATTGTACATCTCTGCATGAGCAAAATGAATGCAAGAACAGAAGCAGATCCCTGCATGGACACTAAGCTGTACTGGGCATTGCTAAGCCATTAATACTATACATAGAACTAACCATAGTTCCTGGATTTATGCACTACAATTCAATCTAGTGGTCTTCAGAAAATCTGCAATACTCACTGTAATGTTCTCCCTGTCTCTGAAAAACCCCTTCAGGAAAAAAAAATCTGAGATGCTGAGCTCATGAAGCTTCCTAATAAAAAACCTCCCTTTCTGTGCTGTACTTAGAACAGTTGCACAGTCTGTGATCTACAGTCTTGTCTACAAAGCATGCACCAAAAGGCAAGTCTGTTATAAGGCTGAGGAGACTGCACAAAGCTGTGTTAAACCCTGCAAGGGCCACTATGAGAGCAATCATAAGCAGATATACTAGAAGTAAGTTCCAGTTTTATTCAGTGGTTCTTCTTCCCAACGAACTATAATTAAGATTATAGCTTTTTTGTTGCCTCACCAAGCTGCCAAAAGACTCCAGAATCCCAAATATTCATTTCCCACCTGTTTCATTTTGCTAACACTCCTACAACTTTCCCCTAAGCATACATCTAATAACAGCCTTTATATTTCTGATGTCTTCAAAGACAGATCCAGATCTATTACAGTTTGGTATAGTGGTTAAGTGTGCGGACTCTTATCTGGGAGAACCGGGTTTGATTCCCCACTCCTCCACTTGCACCTGCTGGAATAGCCTTGGGTCAGCCATAGCTCTGGCAGAGGTTGTCCTTGAAAGGCCAGCTGCTGTGAGAGCCCTCTCCAGCTCCACCCACTTCACAGGGTGTCTGTTGTGGGGGAGGACGGTAAAGGAGATTGTGAGCTGCTCTGATACTCTTCGGAGTGGAGGGCGGGATATAAATCCAATATCTTCTTCTTCTTCCTTGGCTGCCCTATCAGCTCATTGCCCACAGATCACACAGTCCCTAACCCTGAAATGTTTATGGGGCAGCTATATTTATGAGAGGCCAAAAAGCAGGGCCTCTTGTTGCTGCCTTATTCCTACAAAAGCCATATGTCTTGAGTTTCTATACAAAAGGCCTAAGAAATGAAAATACAAAACATTGCCTCTCTAATTCTGTCCAACATGATGATCCTACACAGAGTACTGGAAGATGCACAGCAATGGCGTAAACCAGAAGAACTTTCTACAACTCCAGAGAGCCACTACAGGCACTTGGGCAAAGCTTCTTTCTGTGGCTCCTCCACATTTGGCCATCTTCATAATATGAAGCTCAGATTCAAAAGAGCACCTACAAGATGCTTCATGCAGGGCCGGTCCTTCCACTAGGCAAATTAGGCGCTGGGCCGGGGAGGAGCACTGAATTGGGTGCTTCCCCACCCCTGTGTCCTAGGCAAATGCCAGCAGTGGCTGCTGTGCAGCTGCTGGCTTCACCTCACCTCCGTTCTGATTGGAAGGGCGGCGGAGTGAAGTCAGCAGTTGCGTGCCAGCCTGCTGGCTTCACTTTGCCGGCTGGTTGGCTTGTGCACCTTTGCCTCCCTTCCCAGATGCTCTCCCTGCCCTACTTTGCCATGCGGGTGACGGCAAAGGTGGTTCTACCTAGGCGGCAGAGGGTGGTTCTACCTAGGCCACCACACACCCTAGGGCCAGCCCTGGCTTCATGAGAACAGGAATGCTGCAACCATCCTTCAGTAACATCTTGTATAGCTTTCCACAGTCCTGAGTCTCCCTTCGACCCTGCAGTCCTGGAAGCTCCCAGAAAACAGGAATAAATCTTGGAATCAAGGTTCATCTGCTCCCTGCTTTAAAATTGTTCTGTTCTCTGGCAAAAAAAAAAAAAACTTCTGCTCTCCTCTCCCAACCTGTGCTTATTTCAATTTTGTTGTTTCTTTTAAAAGCACCAACCTGTTCAGGGCATTGTGTTTCTTCAATGCCAACTACAAGTAGGTCCTGTTCTGCTTGGCTGAAGTTTTCAAGTTCTACAATAGTTTACAAAATAAGAAAAAAACTGGTTAGAAATAAACACATGGATTGTGGCTTCAATCTATACAACATGTAAGTGGACAGTTTGGAAGACCGCAAGTCATATTTGGCATAAACAAGAATAAAAGCTTCCTTCTAGCCTTCCTTTTATCTTGAACAACAGGGTAATGAAATTAAATGTTTCAGCTTTAATTTTTGTTTAAAGTAAGCACATTTCTAGCTTTCTTGCAGATGCACTGCTAAGGGAGGAAATGCAATGTTTCAGACCGCATGTGATTATTCCCCACAATTCTTGTGTTGTGTGTGAGATATTAAAAAGTAACACAACAGAAGCTCTTTTGCATTTCAATCTCAAATATACCTCAGAACATGGAAGAGCGGTTATATATGAACTGATTAAAATTTGATCCAAAACATCTCTATGCTACTGAATCAGGTATATTAAAAATAATGACTGTTAGTAAAGTCATCAGGAATTACTGATATTCTGGAACCTCGCTCTCTGCTTTTCATCACTGAGATAAAAGCACAATGATGAGTGGGTAGGTTTTCCAACTCTTGAATTCAAAAATTCATGGAGGTTTGTGTGGGGCGGTTCTGGGGAGGGTGGGGTTTAGGGAAAGGAGGGACCTCAGTGGGATGTAGTACTGCATACAGTCCACCCTCTAGAGCAAATGGTTTCTCTAGGAGAACTGATCTCTGAAGATCAGCTGTAATCTCCAGGCCCCACCTGGAGGTTGGTAACCCCAATAGTGAGAGAGGAGAGCATGACGCAAGATAAGCATGCTGGAGTAGACCAATGGTCCATCTAGTCCAGCATACTGTTTCACATAGTGGCTGAGCCAAGCACTTATCTTGGAGGATCAAACAAACAGGCAATGAATTCCATAGTTTAAATACTTACTAAATAAAGCATTATTTCCTTTCTTTTTTTCTGTTCTGAATCCATTTTTCCAAAATGTCATTGTGTGCTCCCAAAATGTAGTATTATGAAAGAGAGAGAAAAGCTCCTTCTCTTTCTCCATCACATGCATTATTTTATAAACTGCTTGTCAGTGCGGGTGTGTGCAGAGTGAGAAGTGAGGTATATACAACAGTGAGCTCCAGTAAGGAAGTGAGCCAGACACCTGCAGCTAGTGTTAAAACAGTGTATTTACAGACTATATACAAAGAATCCACTAGTGCAGTAACTAACATCAATCACAGGATCAAAGCGCTCCGCCAGCATACGTCTCTACAACGAGAGAACTGTGCACTGACCATGCAGTCCATATATATGTCCATCAGCCAATCCTGGCAGTCCATAGTCATGCTGACTCAGCAGGTACTTTCCACCTGTCCTCAACCGGCCAGAACCGGCTTGCTAGCAAGGCCACAGTGACCTAGCCTGCCAGCTAGATCTCTTGCTGTCACGTTGCAGCTGTCAAACTGTGTGAAGGAAGACTTAATAACAACACACCTCCTAGTCTGATGCACACAGTTTTACAGACATTTGGCAACCTCACACCTTTACAATGTTTTGCATTGTTCACTCACACATGCCTGTACATTGTTTTCTAGTCAGCATCAATACAACATTATGCTTTTGCACTTTGTCTCTGGCACTTTACATTTTACATTTACATTTTACACATTACATCTTCCATCCCAGGTACTCATCTTCACTGTCCTGGTTAGCCATTTCCTTCTGGCGTTTTGCTTCTGCCTCCTTGTTCCGTGCCTCACACTCTGCAACCCAGACCTTCCATGCTTCAGCCTTTTTTTTCAGCATTTCTTTAAACCCTGGAGGGTCTGGTTTAGTAACCAGTGTTACATAAGGACCTTTATACCTTGCAGGAGGGATACCCTTTGTAGCTCTGGATGATACCCGTGGCCCTGCACTTGTACTAGGCACATCAGCATTGGGCTCACCTTCTCCAGGCTCATTGCTTGCCAGCTCCTGGGCTGGAGCCTGTGGCAACATCACCTCCTGACTTCGAGGTTCCACCTCCTGACTTGCAGGCTCTTCCAACTCCTGCCCGGGAGATGCAGGCTCCTGCTTAATCTCCCTTGGCTCTGTTCCAGCCTTATTATCTGTGCTTGGCAGCAAAACGATTTCCCCCTCAGTGCCATGTAATTTTTGGCTGTGATTCTCGTTAAACTTTGCTGATCGACTGAAAGTCAGCTTGGCCTTCTTATCGCAAAAGCGATAAGACCTAGTTTCTGGCTTGTGGCCCAGAAAAGTTAGGCGTACTGCCCGGTCAGCTCCCTCCCTCCTGTTCTTCGAGGGAATGTTAACCCTTCGAGGAAATGTTAAAAAAGCACCAGTCATTTCCGACTCTGGGGTGACGTTGCATCACTACGTTTTCACAGCAGACTTTTTTATGGGGTGGTTCGCTATTGGCTTCCCCATTCATCTACACTTTCCCTCCAGCAAGCTGGGTACTCATTTCACCAATGTCGGAAGGATGGAAGGCTGAGTCAACCTTGAGCTGGCTACCTGAACCCAGCTTCCGCAGGGATCAAACTGCTCAAAGAACTCAAAAGAAACTAGAGAGGCAAGACTTCTCTTTGCAGAAACCATTCTGATTTTCCTGCAGTGGATTCTGTATATAATTTAACAGACAGGTACTGAATATAATCATACTGAATATAATCCTATTAAGTGTTTCTGTGCACAACCTTTCCACTAGTACACTGTATAATGAAGAAGGATATACTTTTTTTTTTCTAATTTCCATGGTTGTTTGGGGTGGGGGGTTGTTTAATGCGGTGAGTTGGGTCTGGTGATCCATCATCTTTTCCTTGTTCCCCTATTCTCAGAAGTCCAACGCTAGTTTGAGAACATTGTTTATGGATGCAATTGTGACATAATTGTTTTATACGCATGAAAAGGGTATGAGGTGGGTGGAATTCTAATATATCACTAGGTGTGGTGTATTTCTAGTGGAAAATTGAGCACACAAGTAAGGAGAACCAGCCCTGCACCCTCCAATGTCTTATCTCACCATGCTTGATTGACTAATTTCAGCATTTTCCCCAGCCCAGCTTTAATATAGGAAGGGCTTTCCCATACTGGGTTTTTGCTCTAGCTTGGCTTCTTAACTGCATCAGTTTTTTTCCCCTCCCTTATACACTATGGTTTACCAGTCATTGTTCTCCTGTTTTCCCACCTGAGCTTTCCCTGTGTTTATATCAATCACTTATAAAGTAGTTTTTAAAAACATGGGGAAAACTCAGGAGTTAAAAACTGGAGAGCAAGAGCTTTGTGGTGGTAGGAAACCAATACAGTTCAGAAGCCAAGCTAGGGTTAATAGCAACCCAGTGTAGAAAAGCTCAAAGTGAATTAGGCAAACAGAAAAATGCTGACATTTCAATCAAGCAATCAAATTTATTATGGTCAAAAGACCAGTAAGGATGAAACAGATAAAAAAAGACAGTTTTTAAAATTTAAGATTGAATTGATACATAAAAAGTAGAATCACATATTAAAAAGAAACTTTTAAAACTCTGATTCATTTTTAAGCATTTGACATTGCCTTAGTCAGGCAATTTCACGTTCCGAGCACTAAGACACAAATTTTTTGCTACCGCATAAGATACAAATTTCTAACTATTTTCTAAAAGGTATATCTGAAGAATTTCAGGGTTGAAGTCAATATAATATTGTAATGGCTTCAATCTGGAGAGTATTGGGGTAAGTATTTGGCATCTTCTTGATAATATTCACAGTGTAAGCAGGGCTTGGGGTGCCCACTAGGCGACCATAAGTAGTCATCTAGGATGCTAGCCCTCAGAGGTGCCCAGTTGGGTTCCCCCTCATGTGACTCATGTCGGCAGGGGTGGGGGCAGAGTTGCCAGTGCCCAACATGGCAGCCGCTGGGGCAAGGTGCATGCCCGCACTCAGGATGGCCACTGGTGGTGAGGCCAGTGGGTGGGAAGAGAACTCTGCCTTGTCTCTCAGAATCTACTAGTCACACCCACTGCAGGAGCCACCACCATGTCCCCTCAGGTAGGAAGGAAGGAAGGAACCCCCGGTGAAGCAAGGTGGGCTGAGCACCTGTGAGGGGGGGGAGGCCAGGGATGGGGGTGTGCACAGATGGCTGACTGGCAGGGAGCCTTACAGTCGGTGGATCTGTCTTTCCATCAAGGAGCACTGTTTCTGCCAGGCTTGGCCTTCCTACCTCCCTCCAGCCCAATCAGCTGGTTCATGGCATGTGGAGGGGGGGGCTGACCTGGCTTTGCCCGTGCGTAGGGGGGAGGAAGGGTGTGGCCCGGTGGGTTGGTGGGCAGGGAGCTGGGGCAGGAAGTCAGGGTGGAGGTGCTGTCAGTGGAGGGAGAGGACAGGGGGGGGGGGCTTGCCTAGGGCCCCAAAAAGTCTGGCACTGGTATATGTGTAACACTCAACCACATTACTCAAACAAGGTCAACAGTATTGCTGCAGAGGCAAGCGAGAAAATCTACTGTGTATGCTGACATTTTAGTTCAGCAAGGGAAGGGAAGGGGACAAGGGTACCTCCCCTCACAAATATACCTTGTTTGTTTTAAAATAGACTCAATTCCCTTCAGGATCCTGGAAAAGGAGGAGAAACTTGCATGCTAGCCACCTAGGCGGCCCTTGTAAGGGCAGAATGTCAGGACACAAATTCTATAAACAAATACATAAATTGTAATGGTAATTGCAAGTGATAATTTTAGTTTCCTATGAAACAAGCACTTTCCCTACTATTTGCCTGAAAGCTGGGAGGAAGGGTCCCTTGGGTGAGGGGTACAACCCTAAGAATTTCATCCCAATTGTAGGAAATTAAAACCAGAAGAAATAGTATTGAATACTGAAAAGAAAATGATCAGATAAAATTAATGATACAAAGAATAAAACATAATAAAACTAAAAATGTAAAAGGCAACCAGGTTATTTTATTCCCCTTATATTCAGCTCCATGCCATTTGTTTATTTCTGTATCCTAAATCTGTAAAAGGCACAGGAGCAGGCGGGGTTCTCTTTTCCAACTAGTTGGTGATCCAAACTGCAGCCATGGGCACTATGGGGGAGGAGAACCAGCACAGCTGAGCATCTCTAGGAGTGATGCAACTTGTCAAGTGCTAATCCACTTGTCTGAGCAGTTAGGTTTTGGGAAATGTTTTTTTCCAAGGATTTTTTAAAAGTGTGTGTGTGTGTTATTGAATAGTCATAGAATCCTCCTACATAGTAAAGCAAACAAAGTAATATGCATATATTGTTGCAAAGTAATATGCATATATGTTGTTGTTTATTGTATCGGTCACACTAATGTGTTTGTGCCGACCCTTTGTCACAGGCTGGGGCCGGGTCAGGCAAAGTCCAGGGGCAGTCCAAGGTCTGTAGCAGGTGAGCAAAGAGGGTCCAAGGCGCCAAAACCGAATCACAGTCCAGGTATCGCAGGTCAGAGGTTCAGAAGCCGAAGTCAGGGGGCCCAGAAGTCAAAGCCAAAGTCAGGGAGTCCAGAAGCCAAAGTCAAAAGTCGAAGTGGATGCTAGAACGTCAGGTAAGTGACTAGTTGCTTCCACAAAGCCTCCTCCCAAAGCCCACAGCTATATAGCCCTCTGCTGTCTGTTGCCCATTTGGGCTAATTGCTGGCTCAGAGAGGCAGCCAGGATACTGCTGAGACTCAAGCATCCTCACTCCTAGAAGGGCCAGAATCCTTTCAAAACTCAGGGCTCAGGGAGCATCTTGCTCGTGAGCGTGCCGCCCTCCTCCGATCCCTGAGGTCCTGACGAAGGCGGTCACGCACACGAGCCACCCGAGAGGGCGAGGCAGGGGGGCTTGGATCTTCTCCAGCAGGAGGCAGGGGCACTGGTGCAGGTGGCAGGGGCACAGTTTCTTCTGCAGGCTCAGCTTCTTCTGCAGGGTCCCCACCCTTGGTTTGTGAGCCATCCTGAGCCTGCTTTCGGTGGGCAGGGCGGGATATAAATTAAATAAATAAATATGCATACCCATTTAATTCACTCTTAAAACGTGCATATATTAGCTAAAATAATGCCAACTTAATGGTTACACCCAAAAGAATATTCACTTAGTGGCAAGATTCTGTTATTTCCAATGTCTAAATGTTACATGAATTGCATGGTATTAGGATATATTTTAATTGGCTGAATTGTTATTAGGATATATTTTAATTGGCTAAATTCTAGTCTGGATGGAGTAACAAAGATAATATGAACACAGTTCCCACCCAGTGGTCAAAGTCTGACTACAAGAGAAATAGAAGTAGTTATCATTCTCCAAGCTCCATGTTAAACAATGGAACCAAATTTCTACCAGCAGGGGGACAGACAGAGCAAGGGGCGTTTTCGCACTGACCTTAATCGGCAGCGACCCCCCTCTTCACCGCGCAGGATCTGCGCAGATTTCGCACCAATTGCCGCGGAGCACCCAGAAGAGCCGCAAAGTCCCGTGGCTTTTGCAGCGCAAATGGAAACCGCCAAAAACCAGTTTCCATTTGCACCGCAAAAGCCGCGGGACTTTGCGGCTCTTCCGGGTGCTCCGCGGCAATTGGTGCGGAATCCGCGCAGATCCTGCGCGGTGAAGAGGGGCGTCGCTGCCGATTAAGGTCAGTGCGAAAACACCCCAAGTCTATGTATTGCCCCAAAGAGCCTAGTATTCCACACCTCTACAGAGACCTGACAGAATTGCTGTTAAAACTTTCAAAATCCCTCAAATGTTCAGGAATACTAAGAGATCCATCAGTTCACAACAGGAAACCTTGTAACCACCTCAATACTCTTACAGAGAGGGGGTGCCACAATCACCCATACCTAAACCAGGAAATGGTCCTATCATGATATCTATTATATATCTAGCTTCCTCCCTAGATCACCCTTTCAGTACAGAAAAATCAAATATGTATCCCTTCTCATGCACCGGGTTCAATACATTCAAGGTTCATAGAAGCCAAGAAATTCTGACTATAGTCCATCTAATTTCCCTCCACATGATTATAGTCCTCCAGAAGTATCATTTTGGGTGCGTCCAACCCCATGTCAGAAAAAAAAATCAAGCATAGGCTAGGTGGACAGCGAGCCCCCCCCCCCTGCAAAAAAAACCCCAGTGACACACACAGGCCCACACTCAAGGCTAGCAATAGTTTGCATATGGATTCAGCAGAAGGATTCATGGAGAACTAAGGTAGCCCCACCCAGCCCACAATTCAGAGTTGATGAGGGACTATATACCCAGCTGTAGTTAGACAGAGTTAATGTCTTGATCATCCAGCAAAATCTCAGTCAAACCTGCCAGATCAATTGTACCTTCTACAACAGGGGTGGCCAACAGTAGCTCTCCAGATGTTTTTTGCCTACAACTCTCATCAGCCCCAGCCATTGGCCATGCTAGCTGGGGCTGATGGGAGTTGCAGGCAAAAAATATCTGGAGAGCTACCATTGACCTGTTCTACAAGAACATAATAGCAGAGGAAAATCTTATTCCTTATGGACCAGGCATTACTTAACATCAAGGTTGAACTGGGAAGGGTCAGTGAGAGCCATCACACCAGCATGCCCAAGAAAGGGACAGAAGTTATACTGAATGCCCTTATACTGCATCCAGTGTCCATACTGATTACTTTTATGCAGCTTCTCCCACAGGGTTGGATTCTATGACGGTGCTTTCCCACCTCTCTTCCCCCAGCATTAGAACTTGTTACACCAATGGGATCCTCAATGGCAGAAGAGGAACAGGGGAGTAATTTCACCTGATTCCTTCTGCTCACTGCACCTTTGGGCTGCTTAATTGTTCTTGTTTTTACCTTCCCTCAACCTCCAGCATCAGCTTTTCAGAGGTCTTAGGGAGATGCTGTGGGGGGGGGGGAGGATGTGTGGGAAAGATCAGCATCCACAAACATTGCTTCACTGACATTTCATATAATTCAGCCCATTGTTCTGAGAACTAAACTCATGCAATATTTCCTGTTATCCATAAATCAAAGCATTTATTTCAATTTAGTTAAAACAATAGACCAGATATGTTTATAAAAATGTACTGTTATAATGCTGAGATTTTCCTCCCCACAATAGACAAATATTAATTAATTTTGGTTTTGCTGGTTGCAAGGGATTTGCACAGGAAAGTGAAAACCAACATCTGTTCTTCAGCTACAAAGCTTTATTTGTTCTTGTGGTTTGTAACACAATCATTTCTAGTTATACTAATAGAACTGCATTTATATGCACGCACATAAAGAAAGATTAGGATGAGCAAATATTAGATAAAATAAAAGGTAGCTTATAGTTCCACCCAAAAGTAAAGCTTGTTCGTGTGAGATCCTGTTGACATTCTACTAGGCTTTGAGCAAGCTTTGCAATAAAATGAGCAGCATGTTAATTCAGTGAAAACTAAAATAGATATTCTATGCCTTCTTCCCACTGCAATAAAGACAATTTAAACTCAGCTCCACAATGAGCAAAGTTTTTTAAAAAATTCTACATAAGGGTAACAAAGGTCCTAATGGGCTAAAACTGTATAAAAGTCCCATTTGTAATCCCTAAAAATGATCTTGTTTGATGACATTTCTTAGAGATATCAGTCTAAGAGAACTATTTGAAGCAAGTCTACTCAGAATCCTTCAGATCTGTATTCTCAGGAAAGTGTTCTTAAGATTGTACTGTTAATCTCTTAGAATGGGACCTCTATGTTCAGAAAGACATCAGTTTACCAGACACCAGAGACAAAGAACCTGAACATGAGCTTCCCATGGAAATCTAGCTGACCATTTCTAGAAAGCTGTACTGGGCTAGATAATCATCCTGTAACCCCCTTTCACTCATTTGTATCTCAAAACAAGATATCAAAAGTACAATATTTAATAATTACTTCTACTAATAATTCATATAGTGTTTTAGTTTGCATAGTGCTGTGCCAGCCCTAGAAAACGTTGCACATGAAACATTTAAATATGCCCTGGCTCATTGTTATGATGATACGGGAGGGTTACTCCTTCTGGGCTCTCCCGGCCCCAGCGATCGATGGTATTGAGTGTGCCGGTCTGGCGTGGGACGTCGGAGAGGGGTTGGCGATCTGGCTGGTGTACTGTCCGCCTAACACACCAGCCAGCGCCTTACCATCCCTGATGGAGGCGGTGGCAGGCTGGGCGTTGGAGTACCCAGGGCGTATAGTCCTGGGTGACTTCAATGTCCACGCCGATGACGCAGCCTCCAATCGGGCATTGGACCTGGTGTCTTCCATGGTGACACTAGGACTCTCTCAATTTGTTACGACCCCTACGCACCAGGCAGGGCACATGCTAGATTTGATCTTTGCATCCGGGATTCGGGTGAATGATATCGCGACAGAGGCGGTGCCATGGTCGGATCACCTAGCCCTCAAGGCCCATATGGAGACGCTGCCCCAACCCTGTAAGGGCGGAGAGCCTATTTTGGCTCGCCCGCGGAGCCTGATGGACCTGGAACGGTTCCAAATGGCTCTACGGGATCCCTGGCCCACTGGCGGTTCCCTTGACGCCCTGGTTGATGCCTGGCAAGATCAGCTGTCCAGGGCGATCAACGAGATTGCACCTCGACGCCCTCTGCACCCTCGTGTGAGGCTGGCTCCATGGTATACCTTGGAGTTACGTCAGCTGAAAGAAGGGCTGAGACGACTAGAGAGACAGTGGTGGTGCACTCGTGACGAAGCAACGAGAACATCCTACAGAACGTTTATGAGGTCTTATGAGATGGCAGTCAAGGCCACAAAGAAAGACTACTTCGTGGCCAGGATTGTGTCTGCAAATTCGCGCCCGGCACAATTGTTTAGAATAATTGGACATCTTACCACACTGCCTCAAGGCAGACCAAATGTTAGAGAAGTAGAAATAGGCTGTGAGGCTTTTGCGAAATTTTTTACAGACAAAATCACGTCGCTCCGCCAGGATCTGCCCATCACATTGGATACAGTACATGAACTGGAGACTACGTGCCTGTCTTCCGGTTTAGTTCTGGACCACTTCGACCCACTTATCCTGGAGGAGGTTGATGGAATTCTCTCCTCTGCACGCCCAACAACTTGCGATCTGAACCCATGCCCCTCTTGGCTAATTAAATCCTGCCAGAGGGAGCTTAGATGTCCTTTACGGGACATCATAAATAGATCCCTCCTGGAGGGGCATTTTCCAACACCCTTGAAAGAGGCCATGGTCCGTCCCCTTTTGAAAAAAAGTACAGCAGACCCGGCCGAATTGGCAAACTACTGACCAATCTCTAATTTACTGTTTTTAGGTAAAATCATTGAGAGGGCAGTGGCGTTGCAGTTGCAGGACTTTCTGGATGATGCTTCCGTCCTAGACCCTTGCCAGTCCAGCTTTCGCCCAGGTCACAGGACGGAGACAGTGCTGGTCACCTTGGCAGATGACCTCCAACGGCATCTGGATCGAGGTTGCATGGCGGTGCTGATGCTGTTAGATCTGTCGGCCGCGTTCGACACGGTCGACCATCGGCTACTTACCCACCGCCTCGCCGACGTAGGGGTTAGGGGGTTGGCTCTACAATGGCTCTCCTCCTTCCTCGAAGATCGGGACAAAGGGTGGCAATTGGGGGTGAGCTATCCCAGAGGCGCACACTAGATTGTGGGGTGCCTCAGGGAGAAGTCCTCTCATCGATGCTATTCAATATCTACATGCGACCCCTTGCCCAGATCGCCCGGAGGTATGGGCTTGGGTGTCACCAATATGCAGATGACACCCAACTCTATCTGTTAATGGATAGCCGGCCTGGCTGCATCCCGGGGAATTTGGACCTGGCACTGCAGGCCGTGGCAACCTGGTTAAGGCGGAGTGGGCTGAAGCTGAATCCAGCGAAGACAGAAGTCCTTTGCGTGGGCCGGGGCACTCTGGGGAGGGAACTACCTCTCCCGGTTTTGCGGCGCACCGGGTCAAGAGCTTGGGAGTTCTACTGGAGCCCTCACTATCAATGGAGGCCCAGATAGCAGCCACTGCTAAGTCAGCCTTTTTTCATCGAAGGCAGGCAAGGCAGCTGGCCCCCTTCCTAGAGTGCCGGGACCTAGCAACAGTGATTCATGCAACGGTCACCTCAAGACTGGATTACTGTAATGCCCTCTACATGGGGCTGCCTCTGTGCCAAACCCAGAAGCTGCAGCTGGTGCAGAACGCGGTGGCTAGGCTGCTATTGGGACTCCCAAAATGGGAGCACATACAGCCAGTGGTGCGCGGACTGCACTGGCTACCAGTTACATACCGGATTCATTACAAAGTGCTGGTCATTACCTTTAAAGCCCTATATGGCCGAGGACCTGCCTACCTGAGGGACCGTCTTTCCCCATATGAACCCCAGAGAGCACTGAGGACAGCAGGGAAGGACCTGCTGACTATTCCCGGGCCGAAGGAAGCAAAGCTGCAGAGTACCCGCACTCAGGCTTTCTCCGTCATGGCTCCCCACCTATGGAACCAGCTCCCAGAGGAAGTGCGGGCCCTGAGGGACTTTGACCAATTCCGGAGGGCCTGCAAGACCATCCTCTTTGGTGAAGCCTTCACCGACTAAAAACAGAGACTGCTTAAATGATTTTGTCATCTGCCGGAATAGCACCAAGATGTTAATTTTATTGTTTTACTGTTTTTAGAATTTTAATTAATTGTTACCTACTGTTTAAATTACTGTATAATCTGTTATATTGACCGATGCTGTTAGCCACCCTGAGCCTGCCTCGGCGGGGAGGGCGGGATATAAATAAAATGTATTATTATTATTATTATTATTATTATTATTATACACCAGACAGACATTATAATCAGTAAAATGGTGCCTTCTCAGAATGTGATGCCCAAATAATTCATTGTATGTCATTTCATGGTAAGACCACCCTTGTTTTCCTACAATTAGCTCAGAGACAAATTGGGGAAAAGGTGCCTGTCTAATCCTTGAAAGTTCCCTCTGTCTCCCTCACCTGTGTATGGCAGTGAAAAGACAAAGTGGACATTATGATCTTTCTATGACCTACATCATTTAACAATGGCTCCTGGGATTTCACAGTACCTGTGTCTCTCTCCTAGGTAGTTGCATAACATCTCCCATGCAATGATAATATGGATTGACAAGGGAGCAAGAAGTGTAAAAACCAGGCAGGTGGGATGCTGTAGATGAAGCAGATTGGTAACTATGTTAGGGGGACTTAAGAGTGGGGGAAGGGAATGGGTGGGGGAAAGTGGAAGAGAGAAATAAAAAAGGAAAGTAGTGCTGGAACCGGTAGGGTAGACCAAATGTCAGTGTAGAAAAGGAATTTTTTCTCCCCTGTGAGTTCTTCTGTGCCCCCTTTTGTATCGTTATATTTCTTTCTAATTTACCTAGGTGCATATAGCGAGAAGGTGATCCTACTACAGTATATGGTTTAGAATAATGCAGGATTGGCAATGCATGGGAATATAAGCAACAGCAATCCAGGATAGCTGCTGAGAACACGGAAGCAAGGGTGTGCCAGATACTGAACTAGATAGCATTAGTAGAAGTTTCCATTTGTCATGGGTATTCCAATGACAAGACTGAAAGTTACAATGCATTCACAGGCTGTCTCTCAAACTGGCCAGAACAGCCAAAAGCTAATCTTGTAAGCCTTCCTTCCTCAGGAGCTTCTGTGGATCTGGGGGAAAAGGCAAGGATAAAGACATTTCAGCAGTCTTTCTAGTCCCTCTATCTATACAAAACCAGTTTGCAACATTCCATTTCAATCTCCCAAATTTTATTGTGTGACCGTAACTTACACAATATGTAGTGATAGCCTTTCTGCTTCTCATTCCTCATGTCTGCCCATCAAGCAGTTGTTTTGAGGTATATAGAGTGATAAAAATAATTGTCACTCTGAAAGAGTAAATTTCATGGACTGATTTAGGGTTGCCAATGCTGAGTTAAGAAATTCCTGGAGATTTTGAGGTGGAACCTGTGGAGGGCAAGGTTTGGAGAGGGGGAGCAACTTCACTGGCATATAATGCCATAGAGGCCATCCTCCAAAGCTGCCATTTTCTTCAGGAGAATTGATCTTTGCCATCTAGAAATCAATTCCAGGTGATCTCCAGGCCCCACCAGGAGATTGCAAACTAAAATTGATTCAGCATAAGAAGATGAAGATATTGGATTTATATCCCGCCCTCCACTCCGAAGAGTCTCAGAGCGGCTCACAATCTCCTTTACCTTCCTCCCCCACAACAGACACCCTGTGAGGTGGGTGGGGCTTGAGAGGGCTCTCACAACAGCTGCCATTTCAAGGACAACCTCTGCCAGAGCTATGGCTGACCCAAGGCCATGCTAGCAGGTGCAAGTGGAGGAGTGGGGAATCAAACCCGGTTCTCCCAGGTAAGAGTCCGCACACTTAACCACTACACCAAACTGGCTCTCCTGTTCTTCTCCTGTTCTTCTACAGCTAATCAAATATGCAGTATCTACAGGGGGAAATAAGTCTACTGTGTACTAAGTATATTGTACAATAATTCACTTTTAGACAGCCCCCAAAATAAAATCTTTTGAAAATTCCATTATAGAGAATTTCAATTGCAAAATAGTTTTTAAGAGGGGAAGGGGAGGGGGGATGAGAAGCATTTCTAAACTTAGTATTGCTTTTTTGCCATTGTGTGTAACTGAAAACACTAAACGTTAAAAGTCAGATTTAAGGAGGGAGAGGAACTTTTGAAATATAAAGTGATCCATAACTGTTGACTCCTTCAGAAATTCCTGCTATTTATGTCTAGATGCAGTAAATTTAGAAAGAAACCTGGGTTTGTCCAGTTAAGCTCATTCCTCCAATGGTCTCCCATTTCAGGAGAATGAGGAGCTGAAGGAGAAAGAGCACCATCCTACTGAGTCCACAGCAGGAACAGTACACAGAACATTATGTTGGCACCATGGGATGAACCCATGAAAAGCAACTTCCACAGCATATATACATATAATGCCTAAAAAGCAAGTCATATTTCTCATGCGTGTTACATATACAACATTGACTATTCTCAGCCCCAACAGTCTATATATTTTCCAATAATTGCCATGGCATCAAAACTATCCATGCACAATTATAAAATACTTAATAAATTAATCAGAAAAGGACTAGGAAAATGCAGATAAAATGACCTATATTCCTAGAGAGGAATTGCATTACATCATTTGAAGAGCTTTATAGAGAATTAACAACAAACATATTAGCATCAAACAGTTGTCTCTTCACTTTATTTCTGTCAGTCATTTAGTTTTATTGAAAGATGTCTGCTTGCTTTTAGTTTTTCACCATGACAAAGAATAAAAGGGTGGATCTAAGATTATCCATCCGTGTTTATTTGAGAAACTGTATTTGGCACAAACCAAGCTACAGAAGGTAGATAATTTAGCATGGATAAAAGTCGTTTTAAGAAATTGGGATGTGTCTTCACAACACGTATTCGAGGGATGAGATGTGCTTAGGTCGTGTATCTTCACATATAAAGGAGAAAGGGACTTTTATTGACCTGTTGTCCTGGCCAGCCACAAGTTAGCAAGGCCTATATATCTGTTTTCCCACAAAAAAGATATTTGTTCCAGAAGCATTTCCTTCATTTCTTATCTATAATACCACACAGGGAATCAGGCAGCTCTCATGTGGAAGTCTTAGGTAATGCAGAGCCAGTTTGGCATAGTGACTAAGTGAACAGACTCTTCTCTGGGAGAATTGGGTTGATTCCTCACTCATAAGAACATAAGAGAAGTCATGTTGGATCAGGTCAATGGCCCATCCAGTCCAACACTCTGTGTCACACAGTGGCCAGAAAAACAGGTGCCATCAGGAGGACCATCAGTGGGGCCGGGACACTAGAATCCCTCCCACTGTGCCCCCCAAGCACCAAGAATACAGAGCATCACTGCCCCAGACAGAGAGTTTCCCCTCTTGAAGCTGTCTATGTTTGCAGCCGCCACCTCCTCCTGTGGCAGTGAATTCCACATGTTAATCATCCTTTGGGTGAAGAAGTACTTCCTTTTATTAGTTCTAACCTGACTGATCAGCAATTTCACTGAATGTCATTGAATGTCACTCCTCCACTTGCCACAACAAAAAGAAAAAAACTCTCCATGTAAAATGCAGTTTTAACTTCTTGTGAGTAATAAGTATCAAAATACAAAATGAATATTATCAGTACATATCACCAAGTTAAAACCTCATAAATTACTCAGTGCTTCTACTGCCCTTATGTGGCTGAAAGCCACTAAATTACATTCAGTCCAGTATTAAAAGCAGGTGGTCCAACGGAGAACCGATCCACTTTGCAAGCCGTTTTGGATCTCAAATCCTTCTTCTAGGGACCATTCTTATGAGTATTGTACAGTTTTCAAGGTCCAGTAGTGCCAAATGAATTCCTAGCCTTCTCTAATTACCACGCATAATAGTGGGAATGCCATAGTAAGTACTATCCTTATCAGCAACGCAGGCATCCCTAGCAAGAGTTCTGTAAATTCAGAGAAATCAGCAATGCAGGCGTCCCTAACAAGAGTTCTGTAAATTCAGAGAAATCTCAAGATTGGTTGGTTGGTTTTCTGCACACAAATTCCCAACAGATCAGGAACCAAATGTGCTAATGAAGACAGACATAACCATAGAGGCCAAGCTGTGATGTCAAAATGCCGGGGACGCCTTGAAAATAGAGCCACTGTCTGCACTTTTGGAGAAGGTTCCCAAAGGCATCTTAGCAGCTTGTCAGATATTGCCTACATTTTATAGACACAGAAGAGCTGGCAAACATTAAAGAGGAAAAAATAGTATCACGATCAGCAATTGACTGTTCGGTATGAATTATGTTTTGAAGATTCAGACAAGTGCAAATGGTAAAATTTTAACTTCTTCATGAAAAAGTAATCTTGGGACAGTCCTGATACATCAGTACTGAGAGCTGCATGTGCATCCTGGTATGTGGAGAGATGGGAAGCCTTGCGTTGGAATTGCTGGAAGACACAGATAGGAAGAAGCAGAACCTCTCTCTCTCTCTTTGGACCTAATGTGGGTAATGGATCAGCAGCCCTATGTCTCTTTGCCTCCACCTCTACTCTACCAGTATATTTATCACCTACCAGATCAAGAGCTAAAGAATGATTTTAAAACAGCAAAAAGATTAAGGAAAGCAGCTAGACAAAATAACTGTATCATAATAGGTTAACTGCCCAGACATTGATTGGGTCAAAATGTATTCAAATCAGGAAAAAGAGATTAGGGTTCTAGATACTCTCAATGACGGTGCCGACTCACCCACTAGGCAAACCAGGCGGAATTGTAAAAAACCAAAAGAGTAAAAATTTCTTCAAATACATTAGAGGCTGAAAACCAGCCAGGGTGGCAGTAGGGCCCTTGGATGACCAAGGGATTAAAGGATGACAGAGAAATGGCAAAGACACTGCAATGCACTTTCTGCCTCTGTCTTTACTGTGGAAGATGGGAGGTGCTTGCCCAGCACAACCACTAATTTCGAGAGGGTTATTGAAAGACCAGAGTCAAATCGAGGTGACAAGAGAGGAGGTCCTATGACTGATGGACAAATTAAAAACAGATCACTAGGCCCAGATGGCATACATTCAAGAGTTCTGAAAAACCTCAAATGTGAACTTGTGGATCTCCTGACAAAAATATGCAATCTATCACTAAAATCTGCCTCCATTCCCAAGAATTGGAAGGTAGCTAATGTGACTCCCATCTTTTAAAAGGTGCTCCAGAGGAGAGTCAGGAAATTACACGCCAGTCAGTCTAACATTGATATTAGGTGAGTTGGTAGAAACCACTATTAGAGACAGAATTAGGTATATTGATGAACAAAAGCTACTGAGGAAGAATCAGCATGGATTCTATATGGGAAGATCTTGTCTCAATAACCTTTTAGAGTTCTTTGAGGGGGTGACAAACATGTGGACAAGAGTGACCTAGTAAGGAATTTCCGGCAGCCAGCTGCATTGCAGCTTGGCTGCTGGGGAATCTATTTGCCTCCCTGGAGGGAAGGGAGGACTTATCGGGCCTGTTGAGGTGCACTTTTTAGGGGGTGGGGCTTGGGCATTTTAACGGCCAGGCTGCCACCCCCATCGTTCAGTCCCTCGTGGAAGCTTGGCTTAGTAGGAGCGTTTTAGTAGCCAGCTTGGAGGGATTAGGCCTCGTTCGGGGTTCGAATAGGGTCATTGGAGCGCTCTTGCTCCTGTTCGGGCCCTGTTGGACGGGTCGATTTGTGGGCTGTTCCGAGAGCTGGGAGAAGGACAGTGTCGATCAGACGGAGGCTACTTCGTGGGATTCGCACCGTTGTTTTTTTAAAAAAACTTTCCCATTCCCTCTTTGTTTAAAGCGGCTCCCCTCCACTCCCCCCCCCCTTTTCCCCTGGTGATTCAGTTAAGGCTGAGCTTTCTGTTGGGGGGTTTCTTTTTGGCGTTTTGGGGAGTATTAGGGTGGCAATTGGTGGCTGCCTTATTTGTACGTTTCCCCCCTCATCAGGCTTGGTGGCCATCTTATTTAATTCCTTTCATAGGGGACGGCCATTTTAGGGGCTTATTTGGTGGCCATTTTAGGGGCTGATTTTTGGCAGCCATTTTAGGGGCGGAGTTTGAATTGGGAGCCGTTTTAGGGCTGGGTTATTAGAGAGGGTTAATTGTAAGCTGCCTGCAAGGGCTATTGGTTGTTTGTGGGTTTTCATCTGTCCTTATTCCAGGAAGATGTCTGGGCGAAAAGGGACGGGGAAGTCCAAGGGCAAACAGCCAGTGCGAAAAGCCCCGAAGCCTTTGCAGAAGCGTCTTCCGCCACCTTCATCTTCTGATGAGGAGGGGGAGGATGAGGTGAACGCAGCTATCTTGCAGAGGCTGCGGGCCCTGGAGCATGCGTCCGGTGTTTCACCTTTGCGAGGTTTGGAGGGGGGGAAGGTCTTCAAATTGGCATTTCAAGCCGACATCTTAACCAGGTTGCCTATTTTGGAGGGCAGGTTTGCTGGTAATGCTGCTGGAGGAGCCGTGGGGTCTTGGCGCTTCTGATGCGGCATCAGGCCCATCTTCGGGGGTTGCGGGATCTGGATTGGCGCTGGTGCCTGCTGGAATGCCGGGTAAAACATGGGACAGCTCTCTGGCACATACCAGGCTCGTTTGGCCTTGGGGGGCATGGGGTCTTGCCGCACCTAATGCTCCTGGCATTGCTTTTGTGGGTTCAGGTACACCTTCTACCTTGGGTGTGGGTCCTCAGGCTAACTGGGCATGGCCGCAGGGCCAGCTTGGTTCATATGGGAATTGGCCAGTTGCTGGGCAGCAGGGGGTTGCACCTTCCTTTGTGGGGGGATGGGGATTTCCTTCTCCCTATGGGGCGATCCCTTTTACTGCCATGCCTTTTGGAGATGTCACTTTACCTTTAGGCAATCATTTGTTGCCTGCAACAAAGGACAAGTTCCTAAAGGGAGGGTATGTGGATATTTTCTCCCTCCTGTTTCGGGAGTTAGAAAAAAAAAGATAAGGAGGATCTGGATGACAAGGAGAAGTCAAAAAAGCGGAAGGTGGATCGGACTTGGGCCAATTGGCTGCTGGAGTTTTTTGTATATGCAGGAGTGATAGCGCGTGCTTAGCCTTGGCGGGTGGCAGCGCTCATTCGGTATATGGATATTATTTATAAAGGGTATATGATGTTTAATGGCTCGGCCTGGATTCAATATGATGAGGAATTCAGGATGAGGGCTGCTTTATACCCTTCCCTCCAGTAGGATCGTATCCATCAACAATTGTGGCTGCAGGTTATGTCACCGGCACGGCCTAATTTGGGTGACTGCTCTGATAGTGGTCATTTGGTTGCTAAGGCATCCACTTCTCTCTCTGCTTCGTCATCATCTACCCACAGCTCAGTGGGACAGGCGGTTCAACCCCACTTGCTTTGTTGGGAGTTCGGTTCGCAGGGAGTGTGCAGTCGGAAAGCTTGCCAGTTCAAGCACGAATGCCCCATGCGTGGCAGTCCACACTCCTTTAGCAACTGCCCAGAGTTCGACCATGTAAGGGCCAAAAGAGACAGGGCGGGAGTGGGAGTAATTTCCAAACTGGAAAGGGGGCCCAATCCGATAAAGGTGGGACCTCTTGAGCGGTGGCTACGTAGGTACCCACACAGGGCGGACAGGTTATATTTGTTAAATGGTTTCACATTCGGTTTTATAATTACTTTTCAGGGTTCCCGGGTCCCAATTCAGTCTCAGAACCTTAGTTCTGTTAAAGGTTTAAAGCATGTGGTGGAGGATAAGATCGCCAAGGAGTTGGTGGAGGGCAGCATCTTGGGCCCATTCCTTAATCCTCCGGTGGTTAACCTTAGAGTTCCCCCTTTGGGGGTGGTACCAAAGAAGGTGCCAGGTGAATTTCGTTTGATTCACCACCTTTCCTACCCCAAGGGTTCATCTGTTAATGACAGGATTCTTGAGAAATTATGCTCAGTTAGGTATACTAACTTTGATCAGGCCGTGGGCGTCATTCGACGCTGTGGTCAGGGGGAAGAGTTGGCTAAATGTGATATTAAATCTGCTTTTCGCCTTCTCCCTGTCTACCTAGATGATTTTGACCTCTTAGGTTTTTCTTTTGCAGGGCAATTTTACATGGACAGGGTTTTGCCTATGGGCTGCTCTGTATCATGCGCAGCTTTTGAGTGTTTCAGCACGTTCCTGGAATGGGCTGTGCGCGAAAAAGTGGGTTTGCAGGATGTTGTCTATTATTTGGATGACTACCTTTTTGTGGGTCCTGCGGGAACTGGGCGTTGCACTCGGTTGCTGTCCGGCTTTATTGAGCTGGCCACAGAGTTGGGGGTGCCGTTGGCTAAAGAAAAAATGGAGGGCCCAGCTCAAAGCCTTATCTTTTTGGGGATTGAGCTGGACACCCTAGCACAATCGTCCAGAATACCTTTTCAGAAGGTGGAGGACTTAAGGAATAGGATTAGTACTTTCCTCCTCAGGAAAAAGGTTACACTGCTTGAGCTCCAGCAGTTGGTCGGGCATCTTAACTTTGCTTGCAAAGTGGTTGCCCCTGGTCCGGCTTTTCTTCGCAGGTTTTGTGATGCTATGGCAGGCCTGCGCTTGCCTCGGCACAGCACTAGGGTTACCAGCAGCATACGGGAGGTTTTGAGGTTATGGCAAGAATTTTTGGAATCCTTTAATGGGGTTTCCTTTTGGAGAGAGGACATAAGGCTTGAGGCGGAGCTTCAGGTCATGTCTGATGCTGCTGGGTCTTTAGGTTTTGGGATTTATTTCCGCTGGATTTATTTCAAGCGGGGGTGAACCGAGATCTCACGTTTCTCGAGTTCTTTCCCATTCTGGTTGCAGTTTGGCTGTGGGGGAGTTACATGGCTGATTGCACAGTGCATTTTTGGTGTGATAACATGGCTGTGGTCCATGTCATTAATTCCCTTTCATCCAAATCACAACGGGTTATGAGACTCCTGAGGGTCTTTATTCTGCACTGTCTGCGGCTTAACATACTGTTTTTGGCCAAGCATGTTCCTGGGGTAAATAACAGGGTGGCAGATGCTCTCTCTCACAAACAGATGGAGAGGTTCTGTCAGCTGGCCCCAGATGCCGATCGAGAGCCGGCGCCAATGCCCCAGGAGCTATGGCTGATTGGAGAGCCGAGGCCTGCAGAGCGATAGACCTAGCCATTGCGCCTAGCACCAGGAAGTCTTATGAACGTGCTGTGCGGCAGTTTGAGGACTTTAGGGCTGAGGTAGGATATTGCATTGTTTGGCCCCTCCCGATGGAGCAGTTGCTCCACTAGTGCGTTTCCTTAAAAGGTAAGGGATTGGCCGTGCGATCTATTAGGGGATGTCTGTCTGCGCTGGCTTTTGCTAGCAAGGTTATAAAGAAGAAACAGCAGACTTTCATCTTCAAAAGATGCTGGAGGGGTGGTCCAGGGAGACGGGGCCTAGTTCCGACAACAGGAACCCCATTTCACCTTCAGTTCTTAGGGGTTTGAAGGGGGTTTGGAGTATGGTTTGTGCATCTCATTTTGAGTCTGCTTTGTTTCATGCGGCCTCTTTGGTTGCCTTTTGGGGGGCACTTAGGGTCAGTGAGTTACTGGCAAGCTCCTGAATTGATGTTTCTGGTAGGGCTTTGTTGCTTCGGGATCTAAGGTTAACAGAGGGTAAGGTGGTTCTGGCTGTGCGGCGCTCTAAGACTGACCAGCGCAGCAAAGGGGCCGTATTGGAGCTGGGTCCGTGTTCGGAGGTTGAGCTTTGCCCAGTTTCCGCGTTGGCGGCTTATTTGGCAGTGCGGGAAAACTGCGAGGGATTTTTGTTTTGTCATCCTGGCAGCAGCCCACTGACAAAGCATCAGTTTTGGGTGGTGACTTCTAGGGCCTTAGCTCAGTTGGGGTTGTCGGGAATGCAGTTTGGTACCCACTCCTTTAGAATTGGGGCGGCCTCTACGGCCGCTGCCCTAGGATATTCCTCTTCCTCCATTCAGCACCTTGGTAGTTGGCAGTCGCTGGCTTACAGATCTTATGTTCACCCTTTGCTCCATTCTTAGCTTTGTTTATTGGGAGCTGGGGAGTTATGGCATGTGTTTATAGTTTGTCTGTTTTTTCCTTTTAGATGCTGTTGTTCCTGGCCAGAGGAGCCAAGTTCTCGTTTGTGGACACAGCTATGTGTTTTGGGCTGCACATCAGGCTTGGAGAACTTTGGTCAGCTCTCAGCTGGGACTTAGCCAATATGTTAATGTTGAATGGCAGGGGCGCCGGGGCCTGCAGTGGCCTGGCCTGCTGTCATTGTTATTTCATGGGAATGCAGGCCCTCCTCCTCAGGTTTAATCATTCACTTGGGGGGAGGGATGATCTCAGGCTAATAAAAGGCAAGGCTTTGGTCCTGCAGGCTCGAGATGATTTTAGGCACATCAGGGAGAGATGGCCGGGGACCATTATAATTTGGTCGGCCATGATTCCCTGCCTGGTTTGGTGCAGTGCTTGGGATCCAGCAGGAATAGAGAGGGCTCATTACAGAGTGAATAAGGAAATTCAAAAGGCATTGGAAGGGGGGTTGGGTCACTATCTTCCCCACCTGGATATTTCTACGAAATATCCTGACCTCTACAGAGCGGATGGGGTGCATCTCTCAGAAAAGGGTAATATGCTTTTCTTGAGGGAAAGAAAAGGGCTGTGGTTGGCTCTGGGCCTCCCAGTGGGTGCTAAGCCCTAAGTAGAGACTTGGCATAGAGCCTGTGTCAGATGACCTGAGGGTGGGGGCCAGAGTGCTCGGAACTCTCAGAGGTGATTGACAGCTAACGGCTGAGGGCAGTTAGTGAAAGACGGAGTCTGAAGGAGACTGCTGAAGAGAGCAGTTGGTCTGAGAAGGAGCTGAGACAGGAGCTGAGGAGAGTCTTCAAGAGAAGCAGAGCTCACTGTTCACTCTAGAAAGACAGCCAAGGGGCTGTGTGTGACTAAAGGAGAGTCACAGTGAAAGACCTGAGAGGTCACAGACACAGATACACGTCTCTTAAGAGCTAAAGAGGTGGTTGAGGGAAAGATGTGGGTCTAGAAGTCTGAAGGGCTGGGAGAAGAGACACCAGTCGACTTAAGGGACTTGGCACATTATACCCAAGAGGCTAACCCAGAATAGTGTTGGAGAGTGAAAGCTGTATGATCTGTGAAACCTGAGAGACTTAAGGGAACTAGATATTATAAAGCCTGAACTACAAAGAAACTGTTAACTGCTTGAGATACAATATAGCCCATGTATATATTTCCCATTCCCCAATTGAAGACAGTGTGTGTACGTTAATAAATTTCTGTGGTTTACTTTAAAGTTCTCTGGTGCCAGTATATTGGGAAACCTATCAAAGCTGCTGTGGTCCCCTACAAACTGAGTTTATATCCATCTGAAAGCAAAACAAAAACCCCGAAGAGACTAGTAGTGAGAAATCCATAGTATACCCACCTTTTGAGTTCTATAGTCGTGAGGTAAAATTTTAAAGGAAGAACTGAGGCTGAAGAGGGGCTGGGGTAGCCATAAGCCACATATAGAAGCGATCCAGTGAGACCGCGAGGCGCGCTGTTATAGCGTGCTTTTGAGGGGGTGGGGCTTGGGCGTTGTAACGGCCAGGCCTCTGCCCCCATTGTTCAGTCCCTCGTGGAAGCTCAGCCCTCCCGCCTGCCCTGTTTGTTATGTAGGCAAGTGCTGGTTGCCTCATAGTTGGGGGGGCAGGTAGGAATTTTTTACTCCCTAGCTGATTGGCTGTTGACTGAGGTGTATTTTTCGCCTACCCTGCATAGCAGATCAGTGGATTGTGGATTTGGCCACGGGTAGGTGCCTTTAAATAGGTCGGCCACTTTTGTTGGCAGGTTTTACTGGATTTATGGTGCTATGCAGCTAGGGGAGGACCGGAAAGCCTCCCCCTTTTGGGGAGTTAGGGGTCTTGCAGGATCAACCTTTGGGTGTTCGTGACCTGGGGTGGGTGAATGCAGACCGCCCTGGAGGCTCGACCAGAGGGTGCCTTCCATTGAGACGTGCATCTGGTGGTTGGGCCCTCTGGGGCGTGCCTCCCTGCTGGGCCGGCCTGGCGGGAGCTGTTACACACAGCTCTGGCTGGGGGGCCGGGTCTCTTACCCGCTAATGGCAGGGAAGCAGTCTGTTGAGATCCCTGGCCCTGACCAGGCCGCAGTTTTAGTTTCCCTTGCCATGTTGTTTATTCATATAATAAAGTGGCCCTTTGTTTTACCAATACCTTGTGTCTGACTCTTCATTCCGACTTGGGGGGCAAATGCTGTTTACCTAGACTTCCAGACAGCTTTGGTATAATTCCTCATCAAAGGCTCCTAAGTAAACTTAGCAGTCCTCTTGTGGATTAAAAACTGATTAACAGGGAAGAGATAGTATAAATTTTCATAATAGATTTTATTATTTATTTATCATTATGCCTAATACCATGGTGTGTGTGTGTGTGGGGGGGGTTAATGGCTAATGGAGCAGAAAAGGGGCCCTGAAATTTTTTTGGTACCATCTCATAAAATTCCTCTCAGAGGCCCTGTGAAGAAGTGTGCATGGATATGCAAGCTTGTCCCTGAATAAAACTTTGTTGGTCTTAAAGGTGCTACTGGATTCAAACTTTGTCCCACAAATTTCCTGTCAGAGTATTTAAGGTCCTCTTTAGTAAACTTGCCCCCTTTGAAAGAGTGCTACAGACCTTATTGGGAGAACTATCAGGCAGCAATGATCATGTCCAAAAAAACCATCCTACTTGTTTGCTATATTGCATCAGCAAGTTTGTGCCCTGCTCAATTGCTTAACTCCTGAGTCAGAGCAGTTAAATTCTCTGGAACTGAGAATTAGCTGAGATGCTTTTGTAGGTTTTTTACTGAGAAAATATGCTTAGATGTTGGCTGTAATTTATTTGAGTTGCTGCAGATGTCCAGTACACCATCGGTCCATTTATTTATTTGTTTTGATACAGTTACAGCAATGGATGCCCTGCAGGGATAGCTCATGCTGGCCTGATCTTGTCAGATCTCAAAAGCTAGGCAAGGTCAGCCCTGATCAGTATTTGGATGGAAGACCTCTAAGGAATACCAGAGTTGCTACACAAAGGCAGTAATCAGCAAACAACCTCTGAACGTCAATTGCCTTGAAAACCCTACAGAATTTCCATAGGTCAGCTGCAACTTGATGGCAATATTTGTATATCAGACACTGACCCAATGCTCCTTTTCTTGGTCACTAAAACAGGTGGTCATCTGCCCACTACTTAAAAAAAATTAAAGAAGAATGATATGACCAATTATCACCCAGTCTCTAATTTGCCCCTTCCTGGGCAAAATGATATTTATTTACTTCATCCACATTCCCAATGGGGACTGAAATAGCTTACATTGTTCTTCTCCCCTCCATTTTAGCCTCATAACAATCCTGTGAGGTGGGTTAGGCTGGCCCAAAGTCACCCAATGAGCTTCCATGGCAGAGCAGAGATTTGAAACTGGGTCTCCCAGTCCTAGTTTAACTCTCTAACCACTGCACAACACTAAGAGCAAGAAGGGGGAGAGGTGTTGCAGAATAACATTAGGTCTTCTTGGAAGACTCATTTGTTCTAAATCCCATTGAGGTTGGTTTCAGGCTGGGCTTTGGGATACAGACAGCTCCAGTGGCTTTAGTTGATGACCACTGTTTGAATGTAGACAAGGGCTATGTCTCTTTGTTGCTCTTTCTGGATTTATTAGCACCCTTTTGATATAGATCATGCCATCATATTAAGGTTTTTAGAAGTAGAAGCAGGAATTAAGAAACTGTTTTGAAATGGTTTAAATCATTCCTTATGAGAAGGACCTCAGGGATTGCTAGAGGACACTAGTTGTCATTAGGGCAGGAATTTTCTTGTGAAATTCCACAAGGACCAGTCTTATACCCCATGTTATTCAATCTCTATGTAAAGTCCTTAGGAGAAATTGTTTATGGTTTTGGAGTAGACTACCATCAATATCCAAATCAATATTGAATCCCTGAGTATACTTTTGTAGTGATGTCTGATTCATGAGATCACAGAAATTCATGCTCATAGCAACAACCCATCCCTGTATTTCTTTATCCAGTCAGCCAGTGATGCTGAAGAGGTCATGAATCAGTGCCTTACTGTTCCGGTTAAATGGCTATGTGTGAATAAATTGAAGTTGAATCCAGGCAAGATGGAGGTAATACTGACAGGGAGGGCTGAAGTGCGTTGGTGAGGTCCAACTGATATTCAATAACTCTGCTAAGAGTAAAAGGGTTCTAGCAGTATTGCTGGAAAAGCAAGTTAATGCAAATGCAAAACTGCATTTTAAAAAAATATATTCATATAGCCTGGAAGATGATTTCCTACCTTAACTCAGCTGATCTGGCTATGTGGATCCATTATATGATTACCTTGAGGCTAGACTATTGTAATACATTCTCCATGGGTCTGGAGTTGGTACAGAATGCTGCAGCCCAGTTACTATAGGGTGCTAGGCTGAGCATGCACATTACACCCATTCTCAGACATTCCATTGATAAGTTGACTTCATCTGAGCAAAGCCTTCTGAAGATGCACCTTGCAAATGGGTAAGATTGGCAACTGCCTGTTCACATGCGTTCTCTCTGGAACAAGATGCCTGAGAAGGTCAGGAAACCTCCCATTTCTTTTATTCCACAGAATGTGCAAAACAAAAGTGTTTGGGGGGGCATTTTTAAGGGATTAGAACTGTAAGAGAATGGAACTGTTCAGGAAGGCACCTTTATAATGTAATTGATGGAGATTTGTTAAAATGGAATAAATTGAACTTGTCTTTACTGGGTAGAATTTCTGCAATCAAAATGAATGTTCTACCAAGAATTATGTTTTTATTTCAGACAATCCCAATTGTGAAGGATTACAAACAATTTAGTAAATGGCAAAGAAAGATCTCAGAATTTGTGTGGGCTGGAAAAAAACCAAGAATTATGAAGAAAGGTTAAAACGCTTGGGGCTCTTTAGCTTGGAGAAATGTCTGAAATAAAAACATAATTCTTGGTAGAACATTCATTTTGATTGCAGAAATTCTACCCAGTAAAGACAAGTTCAATTTATTCCATTTTAACAAATCTCCATCAATCTTGCACCAAAGCTTCTCGTAGTTGTTTTTATACAAATCTATATTTTTCATAGTAATTTCCACACCCAGATACTTTACTTTTGGAACAACTTCACACTCAGCTACACGTTGTAATTCTTCCTGTTGATTCTTTGTCATATTTTTACATAAAATTTTTGATTTTTCTTTGTTTATATAAAAACCTGCCAACTCTCCATTTTCTTGTATCTTATGAAGCAGCAATGGTATTACACAAATAGGATTTTCACTGATAAACATTACATCATCAGCAAACGCTCTGTATTTATAAGAAAAACCTTTCAATTTCAATCCCTCTATCTCCTTATCTTCTCTTATTTGCATAAGCAAAATCTCTAGTCATTATAAATATCAATGGAGATAGAGGGCAACCTTGTCTCGTACCTTTGCTGATTATCATTTTTTCCATCAAATCTGCATTTATACAAAGTCTTGCTTGTTGTTCAGTATATATCACCTTGACCATTCTTATAAAATTTTCCCCTAGTCCCAATTTCTCCATCACTGCAAACATAAAGTCTCAATTCACATTATCAAAGGCCTTCTCTGCATCAGCAAAGAATAATGCCACTTCTTTTTCAGGATGCTTCTCATAATATTCAACAACATCTATAACCGTTCTAATATTGTCTCTAATTTGTCTCCTGGGAAGAAATCCTGCTTGCTCGTCTTTAATGAAATTATTCAAATGCTGTTTGAGTCTTTCTGCTAGTATCCTAGAATATATTTTATAGTCGTTATTGAGTAATGAAATTGGTCTATAATTTTTTACACTTGTGGTGTCTCTATCTTCTTTAGGTATCAATGAAATTACTACT